>NC_136263.1:8763777-9363777 GCF_964187855.1 Myxine glutinosa | reverse complement strand
TTCAACACTAACACAAGTGCGAAAAGTGGTTTTTCAACACTAACACAAGTGCGAAAAGTGGTTTTTCAACACTATCACAAGTGCAAAAAGTGTTTTTTCCACACTAATACAAGTGCAAAAGTGGTTTCCTGCACCAACACAAGTGCGAAAAGTGGTTTTTCAACACTAACACAAGTGCGAAAAGTGGTTTTTCAACACTAACACAAGTGCGAAAAGTGGTTTTTCAACACTAACACAAGTGCGAAAAGTGGTTTTTCAACACTATCACAAGTGCAAAAAGTGTTTTTTCCACACTAATACAAGTGCAAAAGTGGTTTCCTGCACCAACACAAGTGCGAAAAGTGGTTTTTCAACACTAACACAAGTGCGAAAAGTGGTTTTTCAACACTAACACAAGGGCGAAAAGTGGTTTTTCAACACTATCACAAGTGCAAAAAGTGTTTTTTCCACACTAATACAAGTGCAAAAGTGGTTTCCTGCACCAACACAAGTGCGAAAAGTGGTTTTTCAACACTAACACAAGTGCGAAAAGTGGTTTTTCAACACTAACACAAGTGCGAAAAGTGTTTTTTCCACACTAATACAAGTGCAAAAGTGGTTTCCTGCACCAACACAAGTGCGAAAAGTGGTTTTTCAACACTAACACAAGTGCGAAAAGTGGTTTTTCAACACTAACACAAGAGCGAAAAGTGGTTTTTCAACACTAACACAAGTGTGAAAAGTGTTTTTTACACACTAATACAACTGCAGAAGTGGTTTCCTGCACTAACACAATTGCGAAAAGTGGTTTTTCAACACTAACACAAGTGCGAAAAGTGGTTTTTCAACACTAACACAAGTGCGAAAAGTGGTTTTTCAACACTATCACAAGTGCAAAAAGTGTTTTTTCCACACTAATACAAGTGCAAAAGTGGTTTCCTGCACCAACACAAGTGCAAAAGTGTTTTTTCAACACTAATACAAGTGTTAAAAGTGGTTTTTCAACACTAATACAAGTGCGAAAAGTGGTTTTTCAACACTAACACAAGTGCAAAAAGTGTTTTTTCCACACTAATACAAGTGCAAAAAGTGTTTTTTCCACACTAATACAAGTGCGAAAAGTGGTTTTTCAACACTAACACAAGTGCGAAAAGTGGTTTTTCAACACTAACACAAGGGCGAAAAGTGGTTTTTCAACACTAACACAAGGGCGAAAAGTGGTTTTTCAACACTATCACAAGTGCAAAAAGTGTTTTTTCCACACTAATACAAGTGCAAAAGTGGTTTCCTGCACCAACATAAGTGCGAAAAGTGGTTTTTCAACACTAACACAAGTGCAAAAAGTGGTTTTTCAACACTAACACAAGTGCGAAAAGTGGTTTTTCAACGCTAAGACAAGTGCGAAAAGTGTTTTTCCACACTAATACAAGTGCAAAAGTGGTTTCCTGCACCAACACAAGTGCGAAAAGTGGTTTTTCAACAATAACACAAGTGCGAAAAGTGGTTTTTCAACACTAACACAAGTGCGAAAAGTGTTTTTTCCACACTAATACAAGTGCAGAAGTGGTTTCCTGCACCAACATAAGTGCGAAAAGTGGTTTTTCAACACTAACACAAGTGCAAAAAGTGGTTTTTCCACACTAATACAAGTGAAAAAGTGGT
This sequence comes from Myxine glutinosa, assembly GCF_964187855.1. Taxonomy (NCBI): domain Eukaryota; kingdom Metazoa; phylum Chordata; class Myxini; order Myxiniformes; family Myxinidae; genus Myxine; species Myxine glutinosa. Next base: position 9,362,136 of record NC_136263.1, on the reverse strand, counting down.
TTCCTGCACCAACACAAGTGTGAAAAGTGGTTTTTCAACACTAACACAAGTGCGAAAAGTGGTTTTTCAACACTAACACAAGTGCGAAAAGTGGTTTTTCAACACTATCACAAGTGCAAAAAGTGTTTTTTCCACACTAATACAAGTGCAAAAGTGGTTTCCTGCACCAACACAAGTGCGAAAAGTGGTTTTTCAACACTAACACAAGTGCGAAAAGTGGTTTTTCAACACTAACACAAGTGCGAAAAGTGTTTTTTCCACACTAATACAAGTGCAAAAGTGGTTTCCTGCACCAACACAAGTGCGAAAAGTGGTTTTTCAACACTAACTCAAGTGCGAAAAGTGGTTTTTCAACACTAACACAAGTGCGAAAAGTGGTTTTTCAACACTAACACAAGTGCGAAAAGTGTTTTTTCCACACTAATACAAGTGCAAAAGTGGTTTCCTGCACCAACACAAGTGCGAAAAGTGGTTTTTCAACACTAACACAAATGCGAAAAGTGTTTTTCAACACTAACACAAGTGCAAAAAGTGTTTTTTCCACACTAATACAAGTGCAAAAGTGGTTTCCTGCACTAATACAAGTGCAAAAGTGGTTTCCTGCACCAACACAAGTGCGAAAAGTGGTTTTGCAACACTAACACAAGTGCGAAAAGTGGTTTTTCAACACTAACACAAGTGCGAAAAGTGGTTTTTCAACACTATCACAAGTGCAAAAAGTGTTTTTTCCACACTAATACAAGTGCAAAAGTGGTTTCCTGCACCAACACAAGTGCGAAAAGTGGTTTTTCAACACTAACACAAGTGCGAAAAGTGGTTTTTCAACACTAACACAAGTGCGAAAAGTGGTTTTTCAACACTAACACAAGTGCGAAAAGTGTTTTTTCCACACTAATACAAGTGCAAAAGTGGTTTCCTGCACCAACACAAGTGCGAAAAGTGGTTTTTCAACACTAACACAAGTGCGAAAAGTGGTTTTTCAACACTAACACAAGTGCGAAAAGTGGTTTTTCAACACTAACAGAAGTGCGAAAAGTGTTTTTTCCACACTAATACAAGTGCAAAAGTGGTTTCCTGCACCAACACAAGTGCGAAAAGTGGTTTTTCAACACTAACACAAGTGCGAAAAGTGGTTTTTCAACACTAACACAAGGGCGAAAAGTGTTTTTTCCACACTAATACAAGTGCAAAAGTGGTTTCCTGCACCAACATAAGTGCGAAAAGTGGTTTTTCAACACTAACACAAGTGCAAAAAGTGGTTTTTCCACACTAATACAAGTGAAAAAGTGGTTTCCTGCACCAACACAAGTGCGAAAAGTGGTTTTTCAACACTAACACAAGTGCGAAAAGTGGTTTTTCAACACTAACACAAGTGCGAAAAGTGGTTTTTCAACACTATCACAAGTGCAAAAAGTGTTTTTTCCACACTAATACAAGTGCAAAAGTGGTTTCCTGCACCAACACAAGTGCGAAAAGTGGTTTTTCAACACTAACACAAGTGCGAAAAGTGGTTTTTCAACACTAACACAAGTGCGAAAAGTGTTTTTTCCACACTAATACAAGTGCAAAAGTGGTTTCCTGCACCAACACAAGTGCGAAAAGTGGTTTTTCAACACTAACTCAAGTGCGAAAAGTGGTTTTTCAACACTAACACAAGTGCGAAAAGTGGTTTTTCAACACTAACACAAGTGCGAAAAGTGTTTTTTCCACACTATACAAGTGCAAAAGTGGTTTCCTGCACCAACACAAGTGCGAAAAGTGGTTTTTCAACACTAACACAAATGCGAAAAGTGTTTTTCAACACTAACACAAGTGCAAAAAGTGTTTTTTCCACACTAATACAAGTGCAAAAGTGGTTTCCTGCACCAACACAAGTGCGAAAAGTGGTTTTTCAACACTAACACAAGTGCGAAAAGTGGTTTTTCAACACTAACACAAGTGCGAAAAGTGGTTTTTCAACACTATCACAAGTGCAAAAAGTGTTTTTTCCACACTAATACAAGTGCAAAAGTGGTTTCCTGCACCAACACAAGTGCGAAAAGTGGTTTTTCAACACTAACACAAGTGCGAAAAGTGGTTTTTCAACACTAACACAAGTGCGAAAAGTGGTTTTTCAACACTAACACAAGTGCGAAAAGTGTTTTTTCCACACTAATACAAGTGCAAAAGTGGTTTCCTGCACCAACACAAGTGCGAAAAGTGGTTTTTCAACACTAACACAAGTGCGAAAAGTGGTTTTTCAACACTAACACAAGTGCGAAAAGTGGTTTTTCAACACTAACAGAAGTGCGAAAAGTGTTTTTTCCACACTAATACAAGTGCAAAAGTGGTTTCCTGCACCAACACAAGTGCGAAAAGTGGTTTTTCAACACTAACACAAGTGCGAAAAGTGGTTTTTCAACACTAACACAAGGGCGAAAAGTGGTTTTTCAACACTATCACAAGTGCAAAAAGTGTTTTTTCCACACTAATACAAGTGCAAAAGTGGTTTCCTGCACCAACACAAGTGCGAAAAGTGGTTTTTCAACACTAACACAAGTGCGAAAAGTGGTTTTTCAACACTAACACAAGTGCGAAAAGTGTTTTTTCCACACTAATACAAGTGCAAAAGTGGTTTCCTGCACCAACACAAGTGCGAAAAGTGATTTTTCAACACTAACACAAGTGCAAAAAGTGGTTTTTCAACACTAACACAAGTGCGAAAAGTGGGTTTTTCAACACTAACACAAGTGCGAAAAGTGTTTTTTCCACACTAATACAAGTGCAAAAGTGGTTTCCTGCACCAACACAAGTGCGAAAAGTGGTTTTTCAACACTAACACAAGTGCGAAAAGTGGTTTTTCATCACTAACACAAGTGCGAAAAGTGGTTTTTCAACAATAACACAAGTGCGAAAAGTGTTTTTTCCACACTAATACAAGTGCAAAAGTGGTTTCCTGCACCAACACAAGTGCGAAAAGTGGTTTTTCAACACTAACACAAGTGCGAAAAGTGGTTTTTCAACACTAACACAAGTGCGAAAAGTGGTTTTTCAACACTAACACAAGTGCAAAAAGTGTTTTTTCCACACTAATACAAGTGCAAAAGTGGTTTCCTGCACCAACACAAGTGCGAAAAGTGGTTTTTCAACACTAACACAAGTGCAAAAAGTGTTTTTTCAACACTAACACAAGAGCGAAAAGTGGTTTTTCAACACTAACACAAGTGCGAAAAGTGTTTTTTCCACACTAATACAACTGCAAAAGTGGTTTCCTGCACTAACACAATTGCGAAAAGTGTTTTTTCAACACTAACACAAGTGCGAAAAGTGGTTTTTCAACACTAACACAAGTGCGAAAAGTGGTTTTACAACACTAACACAAGTGCGAAAAGTGGTTTTTCAACACTAACACAAGTGTGAAAAGTGGTTTTTCAACACTATCACAAGTGCAAAAAGTGTTTTTTCCACACTAATACAAGTGCAAAAGTGGTTTCCTGCACCAACACAAGTGCGAAAAGTGGTTTTTCCACACTAATACAAGTGCAAAAGTGGTTTCCTGCACCAACACAAGTGCGAAAAGTGGTTTTTCAACACTAACACAAGTGCGAAAAGTGGTTTTTCAACACTAACACAAGTGCGAAAAGTGGTTTTTCAACACTATCACAAGTGCAAAAAGTGTTTTTTCCACACTAATACAAGTGCAAAAGTGGTTTCCTGCACCAACACAAGTGCGAAAAGTGGTTTTTCAACACTAACACAAGTGCGAAAAGTGGTTTTTCAACACTAACACAAGTGCGAAAAGTGGTTTTTCAACACTAACACAAGTGCGAAAAGTGTTTTTTCCACACTAATACAAGTGCAAAAGTGGTTTCCTGCACCAACACAAGTGCCAAAAGTGGTTTTTCAACACTAACACAAGTGCGAAAAGTGGTTTTTCAACACTAACACAAGTGCGAAAAGTGGTTTTTCAACACTAACAGAAGTGTGAAAAGTGTTTTTTCCACACTAATACAAGTGCAAAAGTGGTTTCCTGCACCAACACAAGTGCGAAAAGTGGTTTTTCAACACTAACACAAGTGCGAAAAGTGGTTTTTCAACACTATCACAAGTGCAAAAAGTGTTTTTTCCACACTAATACAAGTGCAAAAGTGGTTTCCTGCACCAACACAAGTGCGAAAAGTGGTTTTTCAACACTAACACAAGTGCGAAAAGTGGTTTTTCAACACTAACACAAGTGCGAAAAGTGTTTTTTCCACACTAATACAAGTGCAAAAGTGGTTTCCTGCACCAACACAAGTGCGAAAAGTGGTTTTTCAACACTAACTCAAGTGCGAAAAGTGGTTTTTCAACACTAACACAAGTGCGAAAAGTGGTTTTTCAACACTAACACAAGTGCGAAAAGTGTTTTTTCCACACTAATACAAGTGCAAAAGTGGTTTCCTGCACCAACACAAGTGCGAAAAGTGGTTTTTCAACACTAACACAAATGCGAAAAGTGTTTTTCAACACTAACACAAGTGCAAAAAGTGTTTTTTCCACACTAATACAAGTGCAAAAGTGGTTTCCTGCACTAATACAAGTGCAAAAGTGGTTTCCTGCACCAACACAAGTGCGAAAAGTGGTTTTGCAACACTAACACAAGTGCGAAAAGTGGTTTTTCAACACTAACACAAGTGCGAAAAGTGGTTTTTCAACACTATCACAAGTGCAAAAAGTGTTTTTTCCACACTAATACAAGTGCAAAAGTGGTTTCCTGCACCAACACAAGTGCGAAAAGTGGTTTTTCAACACTAACACAAGTGCGAAAAGTGGTTTTTCAACACTAACACAAGTGCGAAAAGTGGTTTTTCAACACTAACACAAGTGCGAAAAGTGTTTTTTCCACACTAATACAAGTGCAAAAGTGGTTTCCTGCACCAACACAAGTGCGAAAAGTGGTTTTTCAACACTAACACAAGTGCGAAAAGTGGTTTTTCAACACTAACACAAGTGCGAAAAGTGGTTTTTCAACACTAACAGAAGTGCGAAAAGTGTTTTTTCCACACTAATACAAGTGCAAAAGTGGTTTCCTGCACCAACACAAGTGCGAAAAGTGGTTTTTCAACACTAACACAAGTGCGAAAAGTGGTTTTTCAACACTAACACAAGGGCGAAAAGTGTTTTTTCCACACTAATACAAGTGCAAAAGTGGTTTCCTGCACCAACATAAGTGCGAAAAGTGGTTTTTCAACACTAACACAAGTGCAAAAAGTGGTTTTTCCACACTAATACAAGTGAAAAAGTGGTTTCCTGCACCAACACAAGTGCGAAAAGTGGTTTTTCAACACTAACACAAGTGCGAAAAGTGGTTTTTCAACACTAACACAAGTGCGAAAAGTGGTTTTTCAACACTATCACAAGTGCAAAAAGTGTTTTTTCCACACTAATACAAGTGCAAAAGTGGTTTCCTGCACCAACACAAGTGCGAAAAGTGGTTTTTCAACACTAACACAAGTGCGAAAAGTGGTTTTTCAACACTAACACAAGTGCGAAAAGTGTTTTTTCCACACTAATACAAGTGCAAAAGTGGTTTCCTGCACCAACACAAGTGCGAAAAGTGGTTTTTCAACACTAACTCAAGTGCGAAAAGTGGTTTTTCAACACTAACACAAGTGCGAAAAGTGGTTTTTCAACACTAACACAAGTGCGAAAAGTGTTTTTTCCACACTATACAAGTGCAAAAGTGGTTTCCTGCACCAACACAAGTGCGAAAAGTGGTTTTTCAACACTAACACAAATGCGAAAAGTGTTTTTCAACACTAACACAAGTGCAAAAAGTGTTTTTTCCACACTAATACAAGTGCAAAAGTGGTTTCCTGCACCAACACAAGTGCGAAAAGTGGTTTTTCAACACTAACACAAGTGCGAAAAGTGGTTTTTCAACACTAACACAAGTGCGAAAAGTGGTTTTTCAACACTATCACAAGTGCAAAAAGTGTTTTTTCCACACTAATACAAGTGCAAAAGTGGTTTCCTGCACCAACACAAGTGCGAAAAGTGGTTTTTCAACACTAACACAAGTGCGAAAAGTGGTTTTTCAACACTAACACAAGTGCGAAAAGTGGTTTTTCAACACTAACACAAGTGCGAAAAGTGTTTTTTCCACACTAATACAAGTGCAAAAGTGGTTTCCTGCACCAACACAAGTGCGAAAAGTGGTTTTTCAACACTAACACAAGTGCGAAAAGTGGTTTTTCAACACTAACACAAGTGCGAAAAGTGGTTTTTCAACACTAACAGAAGTGCGAAAAGTGTTTTTTCCACACTAATACAAGTGCAAAAGTGGTTTCCTGCACCAACACAAGTGCGAAAAGTGGTTTTTCAACACTAACACAAGTGCGAAAAGTGGTTTTTCAACACTAACACAAGGGCGAAAAGTGGTTTTTCAACACTATCACAAGTGCAAAAAGTGTTTTTTCCACACTAATACAAGTGCAAAAGTGGTTTCCTGCACCAACACAAGTGCGAAAAGTGGTTTTTCAACACTAACACAAGTGCGAAAAGTGGTTTTTCAACACTAACACAAGTGCGAAAAGTGTTTTTTCCACACTAATACAAGTGCAAAAGTGGTTTCCTGCACCAACACAAGTGCGAAAAGTGATTTTTCAACACTAACACAAGTGCAAAAAGTGGTTTTTCAACACTAACACAAGTGCGAAAAGTGGGTTTTTCAACACTAACACAAGTGCGAAAAGTGTTTTTTCCACACTAATACAAGTGCAAAAGTGGTTTCCTGCACCAACACAAGTGCGAAAAGTGGTTTTTCAACACTAACACAAGTGCGAAAAGTGGTTTTTCATCACTAACACAAGTGCGAAAAGTGGTTTTTCAACAATAACACAAGTGCGAAAAGTGTTTTTTCCACACTAATACAAGTGCAAAAGTGGTTTCCTGCACCAACACAAGTGCGAAAAGTGGTTTTTCAACACTAACACAAGTGCGAAAAGTGGTTTTTCAACACTAACACAAGTGCGAAAAGTGGTTTTTCAACACTAACACAAGTGCAAAAAGTGTTTTTTCCACACTAATACAAGTGCAAAAGTGGTTTCCTGCACCAACACAAGTGCGAAAAGTGGTTTTTCAACACTAACACAAGTGCAAAAAGTGTTTTTTCAACACTAACACAAGAGCGAAAAGTGGTTTTTCAACACTAACACAAGTGCGAAAAGTGTTTTTTCCACACTAATACAACTGCAAAAGTGGTTTCCTGCACTAACACAATTGCGAAAAGTGTTTTTTCAACACTAACACAAGTGCGAAAAGTGGTTTTTCAACACTAACACAAGTGCGAAAAGTGGTTTTACAACACTAACACAAGTGCGAAAAGTGGTTTTTCAACACTAACACAAGTGTGAAAAGTGGTTTTTCAACACTATCACAAGTGCAAAAAGTGTTTTTTCCACACTAATACAAGTGCAAAAGTGGTTTCCTGCACCAACACAAGTGCGAAAAGTGGTTTTTCCACACTAATACAAGTGCAAAAGTGGTTTCCTGCACCAACACAAGTGCGAAAAGTGGTTTTTCAACACTAACACAAGTGCGAAAAGTGGTTTTTCAACACTAACACAAGTGCGAAAAGTGGTTTTTCAACACTATCACAAGTGCAAAAAGTGTTTTTTCCACACTAATACAAGTGCAAAAGTGGTTTCCTGCACCAACACAAGTGCGAAAAGTGGTTTTTCAACACTAACACAAGTGCGAAAAGTGGTTTTTCAACACTAACACAAGTGCGAAAAGTGGTTTTTCAACACTAACACGAGTGCGAAAAGTGTTTTTTCCACACTAATACAAGTGCAAAAGTGGTTTCCTGCACCAACACAAGTGCCAAAAGTGGTTTTTCAACACTAACACAAGTGCGAAAAGTGGTTTTTCAACACTAACACAAGTGCGAAAAGTGGTTTTTCAACACTAACAGAAGTGTGAAAAGTGTTTTTTCCACACTAATACAAGTGCAAAAGTGGTTTCCTGCACCAACACAAGTGCGAAAAGTGGTTTTTCAACACTAACACAAGTGCGAAAAGTGGTTTTTCAACACTAACACAAGGGCGAAAAGTGGTTTTTCAACACTATCACAAGTGCAAAAAGTGTTTTTTCCACACTAATACAAGTGCAAAAGTGGTTTCCTGCACCAACACAAGTGCGAAAAGTGGTTTTTCAACACTAACACAAGTGCGAAAAGTGGTTTTTCAACACTAACACAAGTGCGAAAAGTGTTTTTTCCACACTAATACAAGTGCAAAAGTGGTTTCCTGCACCAACACAAGTGCGAAAAGTGGTTTTTCAACACTAACACAAGTGCGAAAAGTGGTTTTTCCACACTAATACAAGTGCAAAAGTGGTTTCCTGCACCAACACAAGTGCGAAAAGTGGTTTTTCAACACTAACACAAGTGCGAAAAGTGGTTTCCTGCACCAACACAAGTGCGAAAAGTGGTTTTTCAACACTAACACAAGTGCGAAAAGTGGTTTTTCAACACTAACACAAGTGCGAAAAGTGGTTTTTCAACACTAACACAAGTGCGAAAAGTGTTTTTTCCACACTAATACAAGTGCAAAAGTGGTTTCCTGCACCAACACAAGTGCGAAAAGTGGTTTTTCAACACTAACACAAGTGCGAAAAGTGGTTTTTCAACACTAACACAAGTGCGAAAAGTGGTTTTTCAACACTAACAGAAGTGTGAAAAGTGTTTTTTCCACACTAATACAAGTGCAAAAGTGGTTTCCTGCACCAACACAAGTGCGAAAAGTGGTTTTTCAACACTAACACAAGTGCGAAAAGTGGTTTTTCAACACTAACACAAGGGCGAAAAGTGGTTTTTCAACACTATCACAAGTGCAAAAAGTGTTTTTTCCACACTAATACAAGTGCAAAAGTGGTTTCCTGCACCAACACAAGTGCGAAAAGTGGTTTTTCAACACTAACACAAGTGCGAAAAGTGGTTTTTCAACACTAACACAAGTGCGAAAAGTGTTTTTTCCACACTAATACAAGTGCAAAAGTGGTTTCCTGCACCAACACAAGTGCGAAAAGTGATTTTTCAACACTAACACAAGTGCAAAAAGTGGTTTTTCAACACTAACACAAGTGCGAAAAGTGGGTTTTTCAACACTAACACAAGTGCGAAAAGTGTTTTTTCCACACTAATACAAGTGCAAAAGTGGTTTCCTGCACCAACACAAGTGCGAAAAGTGGTTTTTCAACACTAACACAAGTGCGAAAAGTGGTTTTTCATCACTAACACAAGTGCGAAAAGTGGTTTTTCAACAATAACACAAGTGCGAAAAGTGTTTTTTCCACACTAATACAAGTGCAAAAGTGGTTTCCTGCACCAACACAAGTGCGAAAAGTGGTTTTTCAACACTAACACAAGTGCGAAAAGTGGTTTTTCAACACTAACACAAGTGCGAAAAGTGGTTTTTCAACACTAACACAAGTGCAAAAAGTGTTTTTTCCACACTAATACAAGTGCAAAAGTGGTTTCCTGCACCAACACAAGTGCGAAAAGTGGTTTTTCAACACTAACACAAGTGCAAAAAGTGTTTTTTCAACACTAACACAAGAGCGAAAAGTGGTTTTTCAACACTAACACAAGTGCGAAAAGTGTTTTTTCCACACTAATACAACTGCAAAAGTGGTTTCCTGCACTAACACAATTGCGAAAAGTGTTTTTTCAACACTAACACAAGTGCGAAAAGTGGTTTTTCAACACTAACACAAGTGCGAAAAGTGGTTTTACAACACTAACACAAGTGCGAAAAGTGGTTTTTCAACACTAACACAAGTGCGAAAAGTGGTTTTTCAACACTATCACAAGTGCAAAAAGTGGTTTTTCAACACTAACACAAGTGTGAAAAGTATTTTTTCCACACTAATACAAGTGCGAAAAGTGGTTTTTCAACACTAACACAAGTGCGAAAAGTGTTTTTTCCACACTAATACAAGTGTAAAAGTGGTTTCCTGCACCAACACAAGTGCGAAAAGTGGTTTTTCAACACAAACACAAGTGCGAAAAGTGGTTTTTCAACACTAACACAAGTGCGAAAAGTGGTTTTTCAACACTAACAGAAGTGCGAAAAGTGGTTTTTCAACACTAACAGAAGTGCGAAAAGTGTTTTTTCCACACTAATACAAGTGCAAAAGTGGTTTCCTGCACCAACACAAGTGCGAAAAGTGGTTTTTCAACACTAACACAAGGGCGAAAAGTGGTTTTTCAACACTATCACAAGTGCAAAAAGTGTTTTTTCCACACTAATACAAGTGCAAAAGTGGTTTCCTGCACCAACATAAGTGCGAAAAGTGGTTTTTCAACACTAACACAAGTGCAAAAAGTGGTTTTTCAACACTAACACAAGTGCGAAAAGTGGTTTTTCAACACTAAGACAAGTGCGAAAAGTGTTTTTTCCACTCTAATACAAGTGCAAAAGTGGTTTCCTGCACCAACACAAGTGCGAAAAGTGGTTTTGCAACACTAACACAAGTGCGAAAAGTGGTTTTTCAACACTAACACAAGTGCGAAAAGTGGTTTTTCAACACTATCACAAGTGCAAAAAGTGGTTTTTCCACACTAATACAAGTGCAAAAGTGGTTTCCTGCACCAACACAAGTGCGAAAAGTGGTTTTTCAACACTAACACAAGTACGAAAAGTGGTTTTTCAACACTAACACAAGTGCGAAAAGTGGTTTTTCAACACTAACACAAGTGCGAAAAGTGTTTTTTCCACACTAATACAAGTGCAAAAGTGGTTTCCTGCACCAACACAAGTGCGAAAAGTGGTTTTTCAACACTAACACAAGTGCGAAAAGTGGTTTTTCAACACTAACACAAGTGCGAAAAGTGGTTTTTCAACACTAACAGAAGTGCGAAAAGTGTTTTTCAACACTAACACAAGTGCAAAAAGTGTTTTTTCCACACTAATACAAGTGCAAAAGTGGTTTCCTGCACCAACACAAGTGCGAAAAGTGGTTTTTCAACACTAACACAAGTGCGAAAAGTGGTTTTTCAACACTAACACAAGTGCGAAAAGTGGTTTTTCAACACTATCACAAGTGCAAAAAGTGTTTTTTCCACACTAATACAAGTGCAAAAGTGGTTTCCTGCACCAACACAAGTGCGAAAAGTGGTTTTTCAACACTAACACAAGTGCGAAAAGTGGTTTTTCAACACTAACACAAGTGCGAAAAGTGGTTTTTCAACACTAACACAAGTGCGAAAAGTGTTTTTTCCACACTAATACAAGTGCAAAAGTGGTTTCCTGCACCAACACAAGTGCGAAAAGTGGTTTTTCAACACTAACACAAGTGCGAAAAGTGGTTTTTCAACACTAACACAAGTGCGAAAAGTGGTTTTTCAACACTAACAGAAGTGCGAAAAGTGTTTTTTCCACACTAATACAAGTGCAAAAGTGGTTTCCTGCACCAACACAAGTGCGAAAAGTGGTTTTTCAACACTAACACAAGTGCGAAAAGTGGTTTTTCAACACTAACACAAGGGCGAAAAGTGGTTTTTCAACACTATCACAAGTGCAAAAAGTGTTTTTTCCACACTAATACAAGTGCAAAAGTGGTTTCCTGCACCAACACAAGTGCGAAAAGTGATTTTTCAACACTAACACAAGTGCAAAAAGTGGTTTTTCAACACTAACACAAGTGCGAAAAGTGGGTTTTTCAACACTAACACAAGTGCGAAAAGTGTTTTTTCCACACTAATACAAGTGCAAAAGTGGTTTCCTGCACCAACACAAGTGCGAAAAGTGGTTTTTCAACACTAACACAAGTGCGAAAAGTGGTTTTTCATCACTAACACAAGTGCGAAAAGTGGTTTTTCAACAATAACACAAGTGCGAAAAGTGTTTTTTCCACACTAATACAAGTGCAAAAGTGGTTTCCTGCACCAACACAAGTGCGAAAAGTGGTTTTTCAACACTAACACAAGTGCGAAAAGTGGTTTTTCAACACTAACACAAGTGCGAAAAGTGGTTTTTCAACACTAACACAAGTGCAAAAAGTGTTTTTTCCACACTAATACAAGTGCAAAAGTGGTTTCCTGCACCAACACAAGTGCGAAAAGTGGTTTTTCAACACTAACACAAGTGCAAAAAGTGTTTTTTCAACACTAACACAAGAGCGAAAAGTGGTTTTTCAACACTAACACAAGTGCGAAAAGTGTTTTTTCCACACTAATACAACTGCAAAAGTGGTTTCCTGCACTAACACAATTGCGAAAAGTGTTTTTTCAACACTAACACAAGTGCGAAAAGTGGTTTTTCAACACTAACACAAGTGCGAAAAGTGGTTTTACAACACTAACACAAGTGCGAAAAGTGGTTTTTCAACACTAACACAAGTGCGAAAAGTGGTTTTTCAACACTATCACAAGTGCAAAAAGTGGTTTTTCAACACTAACACAAGTGTGAAAAGTATTTTTTCCACACTAATACAAGTGCGAAAAGTGGTTTTTCAACACTAACACAAGTGCGAAAAGTGTTTTTTCCACACTAATACAAGTGTAAAAGTGGTTTCCTGCACCAACACAAGTGCGAAAAGTGGTTTTTCAACACAAACACAAGTGCGAAAAGTGGTTTTTCAACACTAACACAAGTGCGAAAAGTGGTTTTTCAACACTAACAGAAGTGCGAAAAGTGGTTTTTCAACACTAACAGAAGTGCGAAAAGTGTTTTTTCCACACTAATACAAGTGCAAAAGTGGTTTCCTGCACCAACACAAGTGCGAAAAGTGGTTTTTCAACACTAACACAAGGGCGAAAAGTGGTTTTTCAACACTATCACAAGTGCAAAAAGTGTTTTTTCCACACTAATACAAGTGCAAAAGTGGTTTCCTGCACCAACATAAGTGCGAAAAGTGGTTTTTCAACACTAACACAAGTGCAAAAAGTGGTTTTTCAACACTAACACAAGTGCGAAAAGTGGTTTTTCAACACTAAGACAAGTGCGAAAAGTGTTTTTTCCACTCTAATACAAGTGCAAAAGTGGTTTCCTGCACCAACACAAGTGCGAAAAGTGGTTTTGCAACACTAACACAAGTGCGAAAAGTGGTTTTTCAACACTAACACAAGTGCGAAAAGTGGTTTTTCAACACTATCACAAGTGCAAAAAGTGGTTTTTCCACACTAATACAAGTGCAAAAGTGGTTTCCTGCACCAACACAAGTGCGAAAAGTGGTTTTTCAACACTAACACAAGTACGAAAAGTGGTTTTTCAACACTAACACAAGTGCGAAAAGTGGTTTTTCAACACTAACACAAGTGCGAAAAGTGTTTTTTCCACACTAATACAAGTGCAAAAGTGGTTTCCTGCACCAACACAAGTGCGAAAAGTGGTTTTTCAACACTAACACAAGTGCGAAAAGTGGTTTTTCAACACTAACACAAGTGCGAAAAGTGGTTTTTCAACACTAACAGAAGTGCGAAAAGTGTTTTTCAACACTAACACAAGTGCAAAAAGGGTTTTTTCCACACTAATACAAGTGCAAAAGTGGTTTCCTGCACCAACACAAGTGCGAAAAGTGGTTTTTCAACACTAACACAAGTGCGAAAAGTGGTTTTTCAACACTAACACAAGTGCGAAAAGTGGTTTTTCAACACTATCACAAGTGCAAAAAGTGTTTTTTCCACACTAATACAAGTGCAAAAGTGGTTTCCTGCACCAACACAAGTGCGAAAAGTGGTTTTTCAACACTAACACAAGTGCGAAAAGTGGTTTTTCAACACTAACACAAGTGCGAAAAGTGGTTTTTCAACACTAACACAAGTGCGAAAAGTGTTTTTTCCACACTAATACAAGTGCAAAAGTGGTTTCCTGCACCAACACAAGTGCGAAAAGTGGTTTTTCAACACTAACACAAGTGCGAAAAGTGGTTTTTCAACACTAACACAAGTGCGAAAAGTGGTTTTTCAACACTAACAGAAGTGCGAAAAGTGTTTTTTCCACACTAATACAAGTGCAAAAGTGGTTTCCTGCACCAACACAAGTGCGAAAAGTGGTTTTTCAACACTAACACAAGTGCGAAAAGTGGTTTTTCAACACTAACACAAGGGCGAAAAGTGGTTTTTCAACACTATCACAAGTGCAAAAAGTGTTTTTTCCACACTAATACAAGTGCAAAAGTGGTTTCCTGCACCAACACAAGTGCGAAAAGTGGTTTTTCAACACTAACACAAGTGCGAAAAGTGGTTTTTCAACACTAACACAAGTGCGAAAAGTGTTTTTTCCACACTAATACAAGTGCAAAAGTGGTTTCCTGCACCAACACAAGTGCGAAAAGTGATTTTTCAACACTAACACAAGTGCAAAAAGTGGTTTTTCAACACTAACACAAGTGCGAAAAGTGGTTTTTCAACACTAACACAAGTGCGAAAAGTGTTTTTTCCACACTAATACAAGTGCAAAAGTGGTTTCCTGCACCAACACAAGTGCGAAAAGTGGTTTTTCAACACTAACACAAGTGCGAAAAGTGGTTTTTCATCACTAACACAAGTGCGAAAAGTGGTTTTTCAACAATAACACAAGTGCGAAAAGTGTTTTTTCCACACTAATACAAGTGCAAAAGTGGTTTCCTGCACCAACACAAGTGCGAAAAGTGGTTTTTCAACACTAACACAAGTGCGAAAAGTGGTTTTTCAACACTAACACAAGTGCGAAAAGTGGTTTTTCAACACTAACACAAGTGCAAAAAGTGTTTTTTCCACACTAATACAAGTGCAAAAGTGGTTTCCTGCACCAACACAAGTGCGAAAAGTGGTTTTTCAACACTAACACAAGTGCAAAAAGTGTTTTTTCAACACTAACACAAGAGCGAAAAGTGGTTTTTCAACACTAACACAAGTGCGAAAAGTGTTTTTTCCACACTAATACAACTGCAAAAGTGGTTTCCTGCACTAACACAATTGCGAAAAGTGTTTTTTCAACACTAACACAAGTGCGAAAAGTGGTTTTTCAACACTAACACAAGTGCGAAAAGTGGTTTTACAACACTAACACAAGTGCGAAAAGTGGTTTTTCAACACTAACACAAGTGTGAAAAGTGGTTTTTCAACACTATCACAAGTGCAAAAAGTGGTTTTTCAACACTAACACAAGTGTGAAAAGTGTTTTTTCCACACTAATACAAGTGCGAAAAGTGGTTTTTCAACACTAACACAAGTGCGAAAAGTGTTTTTTCCACACTAATACAAGTGCAAAAGTGGTTTCCTGCACCAACACAAGTGCGAAAAGTGGTTTTTCAACACAAACACAAGTGCGAAAAGTGGTTTTTCAACACTAACACAAGTGCGAAAAGTGGTTTTTCAACACTAACAGAAGTGCGAAAAGTGGTTTTTCAACACTAACACAAGTGCGAAAAGTGGTTTTTCAACACTAACACAAGTGCGAAAAGTGGTTTTTCAACACTAACACAAGTGCGAAAAGTGTTTTTCCCACACTAATACAAGTGCAAAAGTGGTTTCCTGCACCAACACAAGTGCGAAAAGTGGTTTTTCAACACTAACACAAGTGCGAAAAGTGGTTTTTCAACACTAACACAAGTGCGAAAAGTGGTTTTTCAACACTAACAGAAGTGCGAAAAGTGTTTTTTCCACACTAATACAAGTGCAAAAGTGGTTTCCTGCACCAACACAAGTGCGAAAAGTGGTTTTTCAACACTAACACAAGTGCGAAAAGTGGTTTTTCAACACTAACACAAGGGCGAAAAGTGGTTTTTCAACACTATCACAAGTGCAAAAAGTGTTTTTTCCACACTAATACAAGTGCAAAAGTGGTTTCCTGCACCAACACAAGTGCGAAAAGTGGTTTTTCAACACTAACACAAGTGCGAAAAGTGGTTTTTCAACACTAACACAAGTGCGAAAAGTGTTTTTTCCACACTAATACAAGTGCAAAAGTGGTTTCCTGCACCAACACAAGTGCGAAAAGTGGTTTTTCAACACTAACACAAGTGCAAAAAGTGGTTTTTCAACACTAACACAAGTGCGAAAAGTGGTTTTTCAACACTAACACAAGTGCGAAAAGTGTTTTTTCCACACTAATACAAGTGCAAAAGTGGTTTCCTGCACCAACACAAGTGCGAAAAGTGGTTTTTCAACACTAACACAAGTGCGAAAAGTGGTTTTTCATCACTAACACAAGTGCGAAAAGTGGTTTTTCAACAATAACACAAGTGCGAAAAGTGTTTTTTCCACACTAATACAAGTGCAAAAGTGGTTTCCTGCACCAACACAAGTGCGAAAAGTGGTTTTTCAACACTAACACAAGTGCGAAAAGTGGTTTTTCAACACTAACACAAGTGCGAAAAGTGGTTTTTCAACACTAACACAAGTGCAAAAGGTGTTTTTTCCACACTAATACAAGTGCAAAAGTGGTTTCCTGCACCAACACAAGTGCGAAAAGTGGTTTTTCAACACTAACACAAGTGCAAAAAGTGTTTTTTCAACACTAACACAAGAGCGAAAAGTGGTTTTTCAACACTAACACAAGTGCGAAAAGTGTTTTTTCCACACTAATACAACTGCAAAAGTGGTTTCCTGCACTAACACAATTGCGAAAAGTGTTTTTTCAACACTAACACAAGTGCGAAAAGTGGTTTTTCAACACTAACACAAGTGCGAAAAGTGGTTTTACAACACTAACACAAGTGCGAAAAGTGGTTTTTCAACACTAACACAAGTGTGAAAAGTGGTTTTTCAACACTATCACAAGTGCAAAAAGTGGTTTTTCAACACTAACACAAGTGTGAAAAGTGTTTTTTCCACACTAATACAAGTGCGAAAAGTGGTTTTTCAACACTAACACAAGTGCGAAAAGTGTTTTTTCCACACTAATACAAGTGCAAAAGTGGTTTCCTGCACCAACACAAGTGCGAAAAGTGGTTTTTCAACACAAACACAAGTGCGAAAAGTGGTTTTTCAACACTAACACAAGTGCGAAAAGTGGTTTTTCAACACTAACAGAAGTGCGAAAAGTGGTTTTTCAACACTAACAGAAGTGCGAAAAGTGTTTTTTCCACACTAATACAAGTGCAAAAGTGGTTTCCTGCACCAACACAAGTGCGAAAAGTGGTTTTTCAACACTAACACAAGGGCGAAAAGTGGTTTTTCAACACTATCACAAGTGCAAAAAGTGTTTTTTCCACACTAATACAAGTGCAAAAGTGGTTTCCTGCACCAACATAAGTGCGAAAAGTGGTTTTTCAATACTAACACAAGTGCAAAAAGTGGTTTTTCAACACTAACACAAGTGTGAAAAGTGGTTTTTCAACACTATCACAAGTGCAAAAAGTGGTTTTTCAACACTAACACAAGTGTGAAAAGTGTTTTTTCCACACTAATACAAGTGCGAAAAGTGGTTTTTCAACACTAACACAAGTGCGAAAAGTGTTTTTTCCACACTAATACAAGTGCAAAAGTGGTTTCCTGCACCAACACAAGTGCGAAAAGTGGTTTTTCAACACAAACACAAGTGCGAAAAGTGGTTTTTCAACACTAACACAAGTGCGAAAAGTGGTTTTTCAACACTAACAGAAGTGCGAAAAGTGGTTTTTCAACACTAACAGAAGTGCGAAAAGTGTTTTTTCCACACTAATACAAGTGCAAAAGTGGTTTCCTGCACCAACACAAGTGCGAAAAGTGGTTTTTCAACACTAACACAAGGGCGAAAAGTGGTTTTTCAACACTATCACAAGTGCAAAAAGTGTTTTTTCCACACTAATACAAGTGCAAAAGTGGTTTCCTGCACCAACATAAGTGCGAAAAGTGGTTTTTCAACACTAACACAAGTGCAAAAAGTGGTTTTTCAACACTAACACAAGTGCGAAAAGTGGTTTTTCCACACTAATACAAGTGCAAAAGTGGTTTCCTGCACCAACACAAGTGCGAAAAGTGGTTTTGCAACACTAACACAAGTGCGAAAAGTGGTTTTTCAACACTAACACAAGTGCGAAAAGTGGTTTTTCAACACTATCACAAGTGCAAAAAGTGTTTTTTCCACACTAATACAAGTGCAAAAGTGGTTTCCTGCACCAACACAAGTGCGAAAAGTGGTTTTTCAACACTAACACAAGTGCGAAAAGTGGTTTTTCAACACTAACACAAGTGCGAAAAGTGGTTTTTCAACACTAACACAAGTGCGAAAAGTGTTTTTTCCACACTAATACAAGTGCAAAAGTGGTTTCCTGCACCAACACAAGTGCGAAAAGTGGTTTTTCAACACTAACACAAGTGCGAAAAGTGGTTTTTCAACACTAACACAAGTGCGAAAAGTGGTTTTTCAACACTAACAGAAGTGCGAAAAGTGTTTTTTCCACACTAATACAAGTGCAAAAGTGGTTTCCTGCACCAACACAAGTGCGAAAAGTGGTTTTTCAACACTAACACAAGTGCGAAAAGTGGTTTTACAACACTAACACAAGGGCGAAAAGTGTTTTTTCCACACTAATACAAGTGCAAAAGTGGTTTCCTGCACCAACATAAGTGCGAAAAGTGGTTTTTCAACACTAACACAAGTGCAAAAAGTGGTTTTTCCACACTAATACAAGTGAAAAAGTGGTTTCCTGCACCAACACAAGTGCGAAAAGTGGTTTTTCAACACTAACACAAGTGCGAAAAGTGGTTTTTCAACACTAACACAAGTGCGAAAAGTGGTTTTTCAACACTATCACAAGTGCAAAAAGTGTTTTTTCCACACTAATACAAGTGCAAAAGTGGTTTCCTGCACCAACACAAGTGCGAAAAGTGGTTTTTCAACACTAACACAAGTGCGAAAAGTGGTTTTTCAACACTAACACAAGTGCGAAAAGTGTTTTTTCCACACTAATACAAGTGCAAAAGTGGTTTCCTGCACCAACACAAGTGCGAAAAGTGGTTTTTCAACACTAACTCAAGTGCGAAAAGTGGTTTTTCAACACTAACACAAGTGCGAAAAGTGGTTTTTCAACACTAACACAAGTGCGAAAAGTGTTTTTTCCACACTAATACAAGTGCAAAAGTGGTTTCCTGCACCAACACAAGTGCGAAAAGTGGTTTTTCAACACTAACACAAATGCGAAAAGTGTTTTTCAACACTAACACAAGTGCAAAAAGTGTTTTTTCCACACTAATACAAGTGCAAAAGTGGTTTCCTGCACCAACACAAGTGCGAAAAGTGGTTTTTCAACACTAACACAAGTGTGAAAAGTGGTTTTTCAACACTAACACAAGTGCGAAAAGTGGTTTTTCAACACTATCACAAGTGCAAAAAGTGTTTTTTCCACACTAATACAAGTGCAAAAGTGGTTTCCTGCACCAACACAAGTGCGAAAAGTGGTTTTTCAACACTAACACAAGTGCGAAAAGTGGTTTTTCAACACTAACACAAGTGCGAAAAGTGGTTTTTCAACACTAACACAAGTGCGAAAAGTGTTTTTTCCACACTAATACAAGTGCAAAAGTGGTTTCCTGCACCAACACAAGTGCGAAAAGTGGTTTTTCAACACTAACACAAGTGCGAAAAGTGGTTTTTCAACACTAACACAAGTGCGAAAAGTGGTTTTTCAACACTAACAGAAGTGCGAAAAGTGTTTTTTCCACACTAATACAAGTGCAAAAGTGGTTTCCTGCACCAACACAAGTGCGAAAAGTGGTTTTTCAACACTAACACAAGTGCGAAAAGTGGTTTTTCAACACTAACACAAGGGCGAAAAGTGGTTTTTCAACACTATCACAAGTGCAAAAAGTGTTTTTTCCACACTAATACAAGTGCAAAAGTGGTTTCCTGCACCAACACAAGTGCGAAAAGTGGTTTTTCAACACTAACACAAGTGCGAAAAGTGGTTTTTCAACACTAACACAAGTGCGAAAAGTGTTTTTTCCACACTAATACAAGTGCAAAAGTGGTTTCCTGCACCAACACAAGTGCGAAAAGTGATTTTTCAACACTAACACGAGTGCAAAAAGTGGTTTTTCAACACTAACACAAGTGCGAAAAGTGGTTTTTCAACACTAACACAAGTGCGAAAAGTGTTTTTTCCACACTAATACAAGTGCAAAAGTGGTTTCCTGCACCAACACAAGTGCGAAAAGTGGTTTTTCAACACTAACACAAGTGCGAAAAGTGGTTTTTCATCACTAACACAAGTGCGAAAAGTGGTTTTTCAACAATAACACAAGTGCGAAAAGTGTTTTTTCCACACTAATACAAGTGCAAAAGTGGTTTCCTGCACCAACACAAGTGCGAAAAGTGGTTTTTCAACACTAACACAAGTGCGAAAAGTGGTTTTTCAACACTAACACAAGTGCGAAAAGTGGTTTTTCAACACTAACACAAGTGCAAAAAGTGTTTTTTCCACACTAATACAAGTGCAAAAGTGGTTTCCTGCACCAACACAAGTGCGAAAAGTGGTTTTTCAACACTAACACAAGTGCGAAAAGTGGTTTTTCAACACTAAGACAAGTGCGAAAAGTGTTTTTTCCACACTAATACAAGTGCAAAAGTGGTTTCCTGCACCAACACAAGTGCGAAAAGTGGTTTTGCAACACTAACACAAGTGCGAAAAGTGGTTTTTCAACACTAACACAAGTGCGAAAAGTGGTTTTTCAACACTATCACAAGTGCAAAAAGTGTTTTTTCCACACTAATACAAGTGCAAAAGTGGTTTCCTGCACCAACACAAGTGCGAAAAGTGGTTTTTCAACACTAACACAAGTGCGAAAAGTGGTTTTTCAACACTAACACAAGTGCGAAAAGTGGTTTTTCAACACTAACACAAGTGCGAAAAGTGTTTTTTCCACACTAATACAAGTGCAAAAGTGGTTTCCTGCACCAACACAAGTGCGAAAAGTGGTTTTTCAACACTAACACAAGTGCGAAAAGTGGTTTTTCAACACTAACACAAGTGCGAAAAGTGGTTTTTCAACACTAACAGAAGTGCGAAAAGTGTTTTTTCCACACTAATACAAGTGCAAAAGTGGTTTCCTGCACCAACACAAGTGCGAAAAGTGGTTTTTCAACACTAACACAAGTGCGAAAAGTGGTTTTACAACACTAACACAAGGGCGAAAAGTGTTTTTTCCACACTAATACAAGTGCAAAAGTGGTTTCCTGCACCAACATAAGTGCGAAAAGTGGTTTTTCAACACTAACACAAGTGCAAAAAGTGGTTTTTCCACACTAATACAAGTGAAAAAGTGGTTTCCTGCACCAACACAAGTGCGAAAAGTGGTTTTTCAACACTAACACAAGTGCGAAAAGTGGTTTTTCAACACTAACACAAGTGCGAAAAGTGGTTTTTCAACACTATCACAAGTGCAAAAAGTGTTTTTTCCACACTAATACAAGTGCAAAAGTGGTTTCCTGCACCAACACAAGTGCGAAAAGTGGTTTTTCAACACTAACACAAGTGCGAAAAGTGGTTTTTCAACACTAACACAAGTGCGAAAAGTGTTTTTTCCACACTAATACAAGTGCAAAAGTGGTTTCCTGCACCAACACAAGTGCGAAAAGTGGTTTTTCAACACTAACTCAAGTGCGAAAAGTGGTTTTTCAACACTAACACAAGTGCGAAAAGTGGTTTTTCAACACTAACACAAGTGCGAAAAGTGTTTTTTCCACACTAATACAAGTGCAAAAGTGGTTTCCTGCACCAACACAAGTGCGAAAAGTGGTTTTTCAACACTAACACAAATGCGAAAAGTGTTTTTCAACACTAACACAAGTGCAAAAAGTGTTTTTTCCACACTAATACAAGTGCAAAAGTGGTTTCCTGCACCAACACAAGTGCGAAAAGTGGTTTTTCAACACTAACACAAGTGCGAAAAGTGGTTTTTCAACACTAACACAAGTGCGAAAAGTGGTTTTTCAACACTATCACAAGTGCAAAAAGTGTTTTTTCCACACTAATACAAGTGCAAAAGTGGTTTCCTGCACCAACACAAGTGCGAAAAGTGGTTTTTCAACACTAACACAAGTGCGAAAAGTGGTTTTTCAACACTAACACAAGTGCGAAAAGTGGTTTTTCAACACTAACACAAGTGCGAAAAGTGTTTTTTCCACACTAATACAAGTGCAAAAGTGGTTTCCTGCACCAACACAAGTGCGAAAAGTGGTTTTTCAACACTAACACAAGTGCGAAAAGTGGTTTTTCAACACTAACACAAGTGCGAAAAGTGGTTTTTCAACACTAACAGAAGTGCGAAAAGTGTTTTTTCCACACTAATACAAGTGCAAAAGTGGTTTCCTGCACCAACACAAGTGCGAAAAGTGATTTTTCAACACTAACACAAGTGCAAAAAGTGGTTTTTCAACACTAACACAAGTGCGAAAAGTGGTTTTTCAACACTAACACAAGTGCGAAAAGTGTTTTTTCCACACTAATACAAGTGCAAAAGTGGTTTCCTGCACCAACACAAGTGCGAAAAGTGGTTTTTCAACACTAACACAAGTGCGAAAAGTGGTTTTTCATCACTAACACAAGTGCGAAAAGTGGTTTTTCAACAATAACACAAGTGCAAAAAGTATTTTTTCCACACTAATACAAGTGCAAAAGTGGTTTCCTGCACCAACACAAGTGCGAAAAGTGGTTTTTCAACACTAACACAAGTGCGAAAAGTGGTTTTTCAACACTAACACAAGTGCGAAAAGTGGTTTTTCAACACTAACACAAGTGCAAAAAGTGTTTTTTCCACACTAATACAAGTGCAAAAGTGGTTTCCTGCACCAACACAAGTGCGAAAAGTGGTTTTTCAACACTAACACAAGTGCAAAAAGTGTTTTTTCAACACTAACACAAGAGCGAAAAGTGGTTTTTCAACACTAACACAAGTGCGAAAAGTGTTTTTTCCACACTAATACAACTGCAAAAGTGGTTTCCTGCACTAACACAATTGCGAAAAGTGTTTTTTCAACACTAACACAAGTGCGAAAAGTGGTTTTTCAACACTAACACAAGTGCGAAAAGTGGTTTTACAACACTAACACAAGTGCGAAAAGTGGTTTTTCAACACTAACACAAGTGTGAAAAATGGTTTTTCAACACTATCACAAGTGCAAAAAGTGGTTTTTCAACACTAACACAAGTGTGAAAAGTGTTTTTTCCACACTAATACAAGTGCGAAAAGTGGTTTTTCAACACTAACACAAGTGCGAAAAGTGTTTTTTCCACACTAATACAAGTGCAAAAGTGGTTTCCTGCACCAACACAAGTGCGAAAAGTGGTTTTTCAACACTAACACAAGTGCGAAAAGTGGTTTTTCAACACTAACACAAGTGCGAAAAGTGGTTTTTCAACACTAACAGAAGTGCGAAAAGTGGTTTTTCAACACTAACAGAAGTGCGAAAAGTGTTTTTTCCACACTAATACAAGTGCAAAAGTGGTTTCCTGCACCAACACAAGTGCGAAAAGTGGTTTTTCAACACTAACACAAGGGCGAAAAGTGGTTTTTCAACACTATCGCAAGTGCAAAAAGTGTTTTTTCCACACTAATACAAGTGCAAAAGTGGTTTCCTGCACCAACATAAGTGCGAAAAGTGGTTTTTCAACACTAACACAAGTGCAAAAAGTGGTTTTTCAACACTAACACAAGTGCGAAAAGTGGTTTTTCAACACTAAGACAAGTGCGAAAAGTGTTTTTTCCACACTAATACAAGTGCAAAAGTGGTTTCCTGCACCAACACAAGTGCGAAAAGTGGTTTTTCAACACTAACACAAGTGCGAAAAGTGGTTTTTCAACACTAACACAAGTGCGAAAAGTGTTTTTTCCACACTAATACAAGTGCAAAAGTGGTTTCCTGCACCAACACAAGTGCAAAAAGTGGTTTTTCAACACTAACTCAAGTGCGAAAAGTGGTTTTTCAACACTAACACAAGTGCGAAAAGTGGTTTTTCAACACTAACACAAGTGCGAAAAGTGTTTTTTCCACACTAATACAAGTGCAAAAGTGGTTTCCTGCACCAACACAAGTGCGAAAAGTGGTTTTTCAACACTAACACAAATGCGAAAAGTGTTTTTCAACACTAACACAAGTGCAAAAAGTGTTTTTTCCACACTAATACAAGTGCAAAAGTGGTTTCCTGCACCAACACAAGTGCGAAAAGTGGTTTTGCAACACTAACACAAGTGCGAAAAGTGGTTTTTCAACACTAACACAAGTGCGAAAAGTGGTTTTTCAACACTATCACAAGTGCAAAAAGTGTTTTTTCCACACTAATACAAGTGCAAAAGTGGTTTCCTGCACCAACACAAGTGCGAAAAGTGGTTTTTCAACACTAACACAAGTGCGAAAAGTGGTTTTTCAACACTAACACAAGTGCGAAAAGTGGTTTTTCAACACTAACACAAGTGCGAAAAGTGTTTTTTCCACACTAATACAAGTGCAAAAGTGGTTTCCTGCACCAACACAAGTGCGAAAAGTGGTTTTTCAACACTAACACAAGTGCGAAAAGTGGTTTTTCAACACTAACACAAGTGCGAAAAGTGGTTTTTCAACACTAACAGAAGTGCGAAAAGTGTTTTTTCCACACTAATACAAGTGCAAAAGTGGTTTCCTGCACCAACACAAGTGCGAAAAGTGGTTTTTCAACACTAACACAAGTGCGAAAAGTGGTTTTTCAACACTAACACAAGGGCGAAAAGTGTTTTTTCCACACTAATACAAGTGCAAAAGTGGTTTCCTGCACCAACATAAGTGCGAAAGGTGGTTTTTCAACACTAACACAAGTGCAAAAAGTGGTTTTTCCACACTAATACAAGTGAAAAAGTGGTTTCCTGCACCAACACAAGTGCGAAAAGTGGTTTTTCAACACTAACACAAGTGCGAAAAGTGGTTTTTCAACACTAACACAAGTGCGAAAAGTGGTTTTTCAACACTATCACAAGTGCAAAAAGTGTTTTTTCCACACTAATACAAGTGCAAAAGTGGTTTCCTGCACCAACACAAGTGCGAAAAGTGGTTTTTCAACACTAACACAAGTGCGAAAAGTGGTTTTTCAACACTAACACAAGTGCGAAAAGTGTTTTTTCAACACTAACACAAGAGCGAAAAGTGGTTTTTCAACACTATCACAAGTGCAAAAAGTGTTTTTTCCACACTAATACAAGTGCAAAAGTGGTTTCCTGCACCAACACAAGTGCGAAAAGTGGTTTTTCAACACTATCACAAGTGCAAAAAGTGTTTTTTCCACACTAACACAAGTGCAAAAAGTGTTTTTTCCACACTAATACAAGTGCAAAAGTGGTTTCCTGCACCAACACAAGTGCGAAAAGTGGTTTTTCAACACTAACACAAGTGCAAAAAGTGTTTTTTCAACACTAACACAAGAGCGAAAAGTGGTTTTTCAACACTAACACAAGTGCGAAAAGTGTTTTTTCCACACTAATACAACTGCAAAAGTGGTTTCCTGCACTAACACAATTGCGAAAAGTGTTTTTTCAACACTAACACAAGTGCGAAAAGTGGTTTTTCAACACTAAGACAAGTGCGAAAAGTGTTTTTTCCACACTAATACAAGTGCAAAAGTGGTTTCCTGCACCAACACAAGTGCGAAAAGTGGTTTTGCAACACTAACACAAGTGCGAAAAGTGGTTTTTCAACACTAACACAAGTGCGAAAAGTGGTTTTTCAACACTATCACAAGTGCAAAAAGTGTTTTTTCCACACTAATACAAGTGCAAAAGTGGTTTCCTGCACCAACACAAGTGCGAAAAGTGGTTTTTCAACACTAACACAAGTGCGAAAAGTGGTTTTTCAACACTAACACAAGTGCGAAAAGTGGTTTTTCAACACTAACACAAGTGCGAAAAGTGTTTTTTCCACACTAATACAAGTGCAAAAGTGGTTTCCTGCACCAACACAAGTGCGAAAAGTGGTTTTTCAACACTAACACAAGTGCGAAAAGTGGTTTTTCAACACTAACACAAGTGCGAAAAGTGGTTTTTCAACACTAACAGAAGTGCGAAAAGTGTTTTTTCCACACTAATACAAGTGCAAAAGTGGTTTCCTGCACCAACACAAGTGCGAAAAGTGGTTTTTCAACACTAACACAAGTGCGAAAAGTGGTTTTACAACACTAACACAAGGGCGAAAAGTGTTTTTTCCACACTAATACAAGTGCAAAAGTGGTTTCCTGCACCAACATAAGTGCGAAAAGTGGTTTTTCAACACTAACACAAGTGCAAAAAGTGGTTTTTCCACACTAATACAAGTGAAAAAGTGGTTTCCTGCACCAACACAAGTGCGAAAAGTGGTTTTTCAACACTAACACAAGTGCGAAAAGTGGTTTTTCAACACTAACACAAGTGCGAAAAGTGGTTTTTCAACACTATCACAAGTGCAAAAAGTGTTTTTTCCACACTAATACAAGTGCAAAAGTGGTTTCCTGCACCAACACAAGTGCGAAAAGTGGTTTTTCAACACTAACACAAGTGCGAAAAGTGGTTTTTCAACACTAACACAAGTGCGAAAAGTGTTTTTTCCACACTAATACAAGTGCAAAAGTGGTTTCCTGCACCAACACAAGTGCGAAAAGTGGTTTTTCAACACTAACTCAAGTGCGAAAAGTGGTTTTTCAACACTAACACAAGTGCGAAAAGTGGTTTTTCAACACTAACACAAGTGCGAAAAGTGTTTTTTCCACACTAATACAAGTGCAAAAGTGGTTTCCTGCACCAAC
Organism: Myxine glutinosa; assembly: GCF_964187855.1. Lineage (NCBI taxonomy): Eukaryota > Metazoa > Chordata > Myxini > Myxiniformes > Myxinidae > Myxine > Myxine glutinosa. The sequence goes on along the minus strand of NC_136263.1, from coordinate 9,335,469 downwards.
ACAAGTGCGAAAAGTGGTTTTTCAACACTAACACAAATGCGAAAAGTGTTTTTCAACACTAACACAAGTGCAAAAAGTGTTTTTTCCACACTAATACAAGTGCAAAAGTGGTTTCCTGCACCAACACAAGTGCGAAAAGTGGTTTTTCAACACTAACACAAGTGCGAAAAGTGGTTTTTCAACACTAACACAAGTGCGAAAAGTGGTTTTTCAACACTATCACAAGTGCAAAAAGTGTTTTTTCCACACTAATACAAGTGCAAAAGTGGTTTCCTGCACCAACACAAGTGCGAAAAGTGGTTTTTCAACACTAACACAAGTGCGAAAAGTGGTTTTTCAACACTAACACCAGTGCGAAAAGTGGTTTTTCAACACTAACACAAGTGCGAAAAGTGTTTTTTCCACACTAATACAAGTGCAAAAGTGGTTTCCTGCACCAACACAAGTGCGAAAAGTGGTTTTTCAACACTAACACAAGTGCGAAAAGTGGTTTTTCAACACTAACACAAGTGCGAAAAGTGGTTTTTCAACACTAACAGAAGTGCGAAAAGTGTTTTTTCCACACTAATACAAGTGCAAAAGTGGTTTCCTGCACCAACACAAGTGCGAAAAGTGATTTTTCAACACTAACACAAGTGCAAAAAGTGGTTTTTCAACACTAACACAAGTGCGAAAAGTGGTTTTTCAACACTAACACAAGTGCGAAAAGTGTTTTTTCCACACTAATACAAGTGCAAAAGTGGTTTCCTGCACCAACACAAGTGCGAAAAGTGGTTTTTCAACACTAACACAAGTGCGAAAAGTGGTTTTTCATCACTAACACAAGTGCGAAAAGTGGTTTTTCAACAATAACACAAGTGCAAAAAGTATTTTTTCCACACTAATACAAGTGCAAAAGTGGTTTCCTGCACCAACACAAGTGCGAAAAGTGGTTTTTCAACACTAACACAAGTGCGAAAAGTGGTTTTTCAACACTAACACAAGTGCGAAAAGTGGTTTTTCAACACTAACACAAGTGCAAAAAGTGTTTTTTCCACACTAATACAAGTGCAAAAGTGGTTTCCTGCACCAACACAAGTGCGAAAAGTGGTTTTTCAACACTAACACAAGTGCAAAAAGTGTTTTTTCAACACTAACACAAGAGCGAAAAGTGGTTTTTCAACACTAACACAAGTGCGAAAAGTGTTTTTTCCACACTAATACAACTGCAAAAGTGGTTTCCTGCACTAACACAATTGCGAAAAGTGTTTTTTCAACACTAACACAAGTGCGAAAAGTGGTTTTTCAACACTAACACAAGTGCGAAAAGTGGTTTTACAACACTAACACAAGTGCGAAAAGTGGTTTTTCAACACTAACACAAGTGTGAAAAATGGTTTTTCAACACTATCACAAGTGCAAAAAGTGGTTTTTCAACACTAACACAAGTGTGAAAAGTGTTTTTTCCACACTAATACAAGTGCGAAAAGTGGTTTTTCAACACTAACACAAGTGCGAAAAGTGTTTTTTCCACACTAATACAAGTGCAAAAGTGGTTTCCTGCACCAACACAAGTGCGAAAAGTGGTTTTTCAACACTAACACAAGTGCGAAAAGTGGTTTTTCAACACTAACACAAGTGCGAAAAGTGGTTTTTCAACACTAACAGAAGTGCGAAAAGTGGTTTTTCAACACTAACAGAAGTGCGAAAAGTGTTTTTTCCACACTAATACAAGTGCAAAAGTGGTTTCCTGCACCAACACAAGTGCGAAAAGTGGTTTTTCAACACTAACACAAGGGCGAAAAGTGGTTTTTCAACACTATCGCAAGTGCAAAAAGTGTTTTTTCCACACTAATACAAGTGCAAAAGTGGTTTCCTGCACCAACATAAGTGCGAAAAGTGGTTTTTCAACACTAACACAAGTGCAAAAAGTGGTTTTTCAACACTAACACAAGTGCGAAAAGTGGTTTTTCAACACTAAGACAAGTGCGAAAAGTGTTTTTTCCACACTAATACAAGTGCAAAAGTGGTTTCCTGCACCAACACAAGTGCGAAAAGTGGTTTTTCAACACTAACACAAGTGCGAAAAGTGGTTTTTCAACACTAACACAAGTGCGAAAAGTGTTTTTTCCACACTAATACAAGTGCAAAAGTGGTTTCCTGCACCAACACAAGTGCAAAAAGTGGTTTTTCAACACTAACTCAAGTGCGAAAAGTGGTTTTTCAACACTAACACAAGTGCGAAAAGTGGTTTTTCAACACTAACACAAGTGCGAAAAGTGTTTTTTCCACACTAATACAAGTGCAAAAGTGGTTTCCTGCACCAACACAAGTGCGAAAAGTGGTTTTTCAACACTAACACAAATGCGAAAAGTGTTTTTCAACACTAACACAAGTGCAAAAAGTGTTTTTTCCACACTAATACAAGTGCAAAAGTGGTTTCCTGCACCAACACAAGTGCGAAAAGTGGTTTTGCAACACTAACACAAGTGCGAAAAGTGGTTTTTCAACACTAACACAAGTGCGAAAAGTGGTTTTTCAACACTATCACAAGTGCAAAAAGTGTTTTTTCCACACTAATACAAGTGCAAAAGTGGTTTCCTGCACCAACACAAGTGCGAAAAGTGGTTTTTCAACACTAACACAAGTGCGAAAAGTGGTTTTTCAACACTAACACAAGTGCGAAAAGTGGTTTTTCAACACTAACACAAGTGCGAAAAGTGTTTTTTTCCACACTAATACAAGTGCAAAAGTGGTTTCCTGCACCAACACAAGTGCGAAAAGTGGTTTTTCAACACTAACACAAGTGCGAAAAGTGGTTTTTCAACACTAACACAAGTGCGAAAAGTGGTTTTTCAACACTAACAGAAGTGCGAAAAGTGTTTTTCCCACACTAATACAAGTGCAAAAGTGGTTTCCTGCACCAACACAAGTGCGAAAAGTGGTTTTTCAACACTAACACAAGTGCGAAAAGTGGTTTTTCAACACTAACACAAGGGCGAAAAGTGTTTTTTCCACACTAATACAAGTGCAAAAGTGGTTTCCTGCACCAACATAAGTGCGAAAGGTGGTTTTTCAACACTAACACAAGTGCAAAAAGTGGTTTTTCCACACTAATACAAGTGAAAAAGTGGTTTCCTGCACCAACACAAGTGCGAAAAGTGGTTTTTCAACACTAACACAAGTGCGAAAAGTGGTTTTTCAACACTAACACAAGTGCGAAAAGTGGTTTTTCAACACTATCACAAGTGCAAAAAGTGTTTTTTCCACACTAATACAAGTGCAAAAGTGGTTTCCTGCACCAACACAAGTGCGAAAAGTGGTTTTTCAACACTAACACAAGTGCGAAAAGTGGTTTTTCAACACTAACACAAGTGCGAAAAGTGTTTTTTCAACACTAACACAAGAGCGAAAAGTGGTTTTTCAACACTATCACAAGTGCAAAAAGTGTTTTTTCCACACTAATACAAGTGCAAAAGTGGTTTCCTGCACCAACACAAGTGCGAAAAGTGGTTTTTCAACACTATCACAAGTGCAAAAAGTGTTTTTTCCACACTAACACAAGTGCAAAAAGTGTTTTTTCCACACTAATACAAGTGCAAAAGTGGTTTCCTGCACCAACACAAGTGCGAAAAGTGGTTTTTCAACACTAACACAAGTGCAAAAAGTGTTTTTTCAACACTAACACAAGAGCGAAAAGTGGTTTTTCAACACTAACACAAGTGCGAAAAGTGTTTTTTCCACACTAATACAACTGCAAAAGTGGTTTCCTGCACTAACACAATTGCGAAAAGTGTTTTTTCAACACTAACACAAGTGCAAAAAGTGTTTTTTCAACACTAACACAAGAGCGAAAAGTGGTTTTTCAACACTAACACAAGTGCGAAAAGTGTTTTTTCCACACTAATACAACTGCAAAAGTGGTTTCCTGCACTAACACAATTGCGAAAAGTGTTTTTTCAACACTAACACAAGTGCGAAAAGTGGTTTTTCAACACTAACACAAGTGCGAAAAGTGGTTTTACAACACTAACACAAGTGCGAAAAGTGGTTTTTCAACACTAACACAAGTGTGAAAAATGGTTTTTCAACACTATCACAAGTGCAAAAAGTGGTTTTTCAACACTAACACAAGTGTGAAAAGTGTTTTTTCCACACTAATACAAGTGCGAAAAGTGGTTTTTCAACACTAACACAAGTGCGAAAAGTGTTTTTTCCACACTAATACAAGTGCAAAAGTGGTTTCCTGCACCAACACAAGTGCGAAAAGTGGTTTTTCAACACTAACACAAGTGCGAAAAGTGGTTTTTCAACACTAACACAAGTGCGAAAAGTGGTTTTTCAACACTAACAGAAGTGCGAAAAGTGGTTTTTCAACACTAACAGAAGTGCGAAAAGTGTTTTTTCCACACTAATACAAGTGCAAAAGTGGTTTCCTGCACCAACACAAGTGCGAAAAGTGGTTTTTCAACACTAACACAAGGGCGAAAAGTGGTTTTTCAACACTATCGCAAGTGCAAAAAGTGTTTTTTCCACACTAATACAAGTGCAAAAGTGGTTTCCTGCACCAACATAAGTGCGAAAAGTGGTTTTTCAACACTAACACAAGTGCAAAAAGTGGTTTTTCAACACTAACACAAGTGCGAAAAGTGGTTTTTCAACACTAAGACAAGTGCGAAAAGTGTTTTTTCCACACTAATACAAGTGCAAAAGTGGTTTCCTGCACCAACACAAGTGCGAAAAGTGGTTTTTCAACACTAACACAAGTGCGAAAAGTGGTTTTTCAACACTAACACAAGTGCGAAAAGTGTTTTTTCCACACTAATACAAGTGCAAAAGTGGTTTCCTGCACCAACACAAGTGCAAAAAGTGGTTTTTCAACACTAACTCAAGTGCGAAAAGTGGTTTTTCAACACTAACACAAGTGCGAAAAGTGGTTTTTCAACACTAACACAAGTGCGAAAAGTGTTTTTTCCACACTAATACAAGTGCAAAAGTGGTTTCCTGCACCAACACAAGTGCGAAAAGTGGTTTTTCAACACTAACACAAATGCGAAAAGTGTTTTTCAACACTAACACAAGTGCAAAAAGTGTTTTTTCCACACTAATACAAGTGCAAAAGTGGTTTCCTGCACCAACACAAGTGCGAAAAGTGGTTTTGCAACACTAACACAAGTGCGAAAAGTGGTTTTTCAACACTAACACAAGTGCGAAAAGTGGTTTTTCAACACTATCACAAGTGCAAAAAGTGTTTTTTCCACACTAATACAAGTGCAAAAGTGGTTTCCTGCACCAACACAAGTGCGAAAAGTGGTTTTTCAACACTAACACAAGTGCGAAAAGTGGTTTTTCAACACTAACACAAGTGCGAAAAGTGGTTTTTCAACACTAACACAAGTGCGAAAAGTGTTTTTTTCCACACTAATACAAGTGCAAAAGTGGTTTCCTGCACCAACACAAGTGCGAAAAGTGGTTTTTCAACACTAACACAAGTGCGAAAAGTGGTTTTTCAACACTAACACAAGTGCGAAAAGTGGTTTTTCAACACTAACAGAAGTGCGAAAAGTGTTTTTTCCACACTAATACAAGTGCAAAAGTGGTTTCCTGCACCAACACAAGTGCGAAAAGTGGTTTTTCAACACTAACACAAGTGCGAAAAGTGGTTTTTCAACACTAACACAAGGGCGAAAAGTGTTTTTTCCACACTAATACAAGTGCAAAAGTGGTTTCCTGCACCAACATAAGTGCGAAAGGTGGTTTTTCAACACTAACACAAGTGCAAAAAGTGGTTTTTCCACACTAATACAAGTGAAAAAGTGGTTTCCTGCACCAACACAAGTGCGAAAAGTGGTTTTTCAACACTAACACAAGTGCGAAAAGTGGTTTTTCAACACTAACACAAGTGCGAAAAGTGGTTTTTCAACACTATCACAAGTGCAAAAAGTGTTTTTTCCACACTAATACAAGTGCAAAAGTGGTTTCCTGCACCAACACAAGTGCGAAAAGTGGTTTTTCAACACTAACACAAGTGCGAAAAGTGGTTTTTCAACACTAACACAAGTGCGAAAAGTGTTTTTTCAACACTAACACAAGAGCGAAAAGTGGTTTTTCAACACTATCACAAGTGCAAAAAGTGTTTTTTCCACACTAATACAAGTGCAAAAGTGGTTTCCTGCACCAACACAAGTGCGAAAAGTGGTTTTTCAACACTATCACAAGTGCAAAAAGTGTTTTTTCCACACTAACACAAGTGCAAAAAGTGTTTTTTTCCACACTAATACAAGTGCAAAAGTGGTTTCCTGCACCAACACAAGTGCGAAAAGTGGTTTTTCAACACTAACACAAGTGCAAAAAGTGTTTTTTCAACACTAACACAAGAGCGAAAAGTGGTTTTTCAACACTAACACAAGTGCGAAAAGTGTTTTTTCCACACTAATACAACTGCAAAAGTGGTTTCCTGCACTAACACAATTGCGAAAAGTGTTTTTTCAACACTAACACAAGTGCGAAAAGTGGTTTTTCAACACTAACACAAGTGCGAAAAGTGGTTTTACAACACTAACACAAGTGCGAAAAGTGGTTTTTCAACACTAACACAAGTGTGAAAAGTGGTTTTTCAACACTATCACAAGTGCAAAAAGTGGTTTTTCAACACTAACACAAGTGTGAAAAGTGGTTTTTCCACACTAACAGAAGTGCGAAAAGTGGTTTTTCAACACTAACAGAAGTGCGAAAAGTGTTTTTTCCACACTAATACAAGTGCAAAAGTGGTTTCCTGCACCAACACAAGTGCGAAAAGTGGTTTTTCAACACTAACACAAGTGTGAAAAGTGGTTTTTCAACACTATCACAAGTGCAAAAAGTGGTTTTTCAACACTAACACAAGTGTGAAAAGTGGTTTTTCCACACTAACAGAAGTGCGAAAAGTGGTTTTTCAACACTAACAGAAGTGCGAAAAGTGTTTTTTCCACACTAATACAAGTGCAAAAGTGGTTTCCTGCACCAACACAAGTGCGAAAAGTGGTTTTTCAACACTAACACAAGTGCGAAAAGTGGTTTTACAACACTAACACAAGTGCGAAAAGTGGTTTTTCAACACTAACACAAGTGTGAAAAGTGGTTTTTCAACACTATCACAAGTGCAAAAAGTGGTTTTTCAACACTAACACAAGTGCGAAAAGTGGTTTTTCAACACTAACAGAAGTGCGAAAAGTGGTTTTTCAACACTAACAGAAGTGTGAAAAGTGTTTTTTCCACACTAATACAAGTGCAAAAGTGGTTTCCTGCACCAACACAAGTGCGAAAAGTGGTTTTTCAACACTAACACAAGGGCGAAAAGTGGTTTTTCAACACTATCACAAGTGCAAAAAGTGTTTTTTTCCACACTAATACAAGTGCAAAAGTGGTTTCCTGCACCAACATAAGTGCGAAAAGTGGTTTTTCAACACTAACACAAGTGCAAAAAGTGGTTTTTCAACACTAACACAAGTGCGAAAAGTGGTTTTTCAACACTAAGACAAGTGCGAAAAGTGTTTTTTCCACACTAATACAAGTGCAAAAGTGGTTTCCTGCACCAACACAAGTGCGAAAAGTGGTTTTTCAACACTAACACAAGTGCGAAAAGTGGTTTTTCAACACTAACACAAGTGCGAAAAGTGTTTTTTCCACACTAATACAAGTGCAAAAGTGGTTTCCTGCACCAACACAAGTGCGAAAAGTGGTTTTTCAACACTAACTCAAGTGCGAAAAGTGGTTTTTCAACACTAACACAAGTGCGAAAAGTGGTTTTTCAACACTAACACAAGTGCGAAAAGTGTTTTTTCCACACTAATACAAGTGCAAAAGTGGTTTCCTGCACCAACACAAGTGCGAAAAGTGGTTTTTCAACACTAACACAAATGCGAAAAGTGTTTTTCAACACTAACACAAGTGCAAAAAGTGTTTTTTCCACACTAATACAAGTGCAAAAGTGGTTTCCTGCACCAACACAAGTGCGAAAAGTGGTTTTGCAACACTAACACAAGTGCGAAAAGTGGTTTTTCAACACTAACACAAGTGCGAAAAGTGGTTTTTCAACACTATCACAAGTGCAAAAAGTGTTTTTTCCACACTAATACAAGTGCAAAAGTGGTTTCCTGCACCAACACAAGTGCGAAAAGTGGTTTTTCAACACTAACACAAGTGCGAAAAGTGGTTTTTCAACACTAACACAAGTGCGAAAAGTGGTTTTTCAACACTAACACAAGTGCGAAAAGTGTTTTTTCCACACTAATACAAGTGCAAAAGTGGTTTCCTGCACCAACACAAGTGCGAAAAGTGGTTTTTCAACACTAACACAAGTGCGAAAAGTGGTTTTTCAACACTAACACAAGTGCGAAAAGTGGTTTTTCAACACTAACAGAAGTGCGAAAAGTGTTTTTTCCACACTAATACAAGTGCAAAAGTGGTTTCCTGCACCAACACACGTGCGAAAAGTGGTTTTTCAACACTAACACAAGTGCGAAAAGTGGTTTTTCAACACTAACACAAGGGCGAAAAGTGTTTTTTCCACACTAATACAAGTGCAAAAGTGGTTTCCTGCACCAACATAAGTGCGAAAGGTGGTTTTTCAACACTAACACAAGTACAAAAAGTGGTTTTTCCACACTAATACAAGTGAAAAAGTGGTTTCCTGCACCAACACAAGTGCGAAAAGTGGTTTTTCAACACTAACACAAGTGCGAAAAGTGGTTTTTCAACACTAACACAAGTGCGAAAAGTGGTTTTTCAACACTATCACAAGTGCAAAAAGTGTTTTTTCCACACTAATACAAGTGCAAAAGTGGTTTCCTGCACCAACACAAGTGCGAAAAGTGGTTTTTCAACACTAACACAAGTGCGAAAAGTGGTTTTTCAACACTAACACAAGTGCGAAAAGTGTTTTTTCCACACTAATACAAGTGCAAAAGTGGTTTCCTGCACCAACACAAGTGCGAAAAGTGGTTTTTCAACACTAACTCAAGTGCGAAAAGTGGTTTTTCAACACTAACACAAGTGCGAAAAGTGGTTTTTCAACACTAACACAAGTGCGAAAAGTGTTTTTTCCACACTATACAAGTGCAAAAGTGGTTTCCTGCACCAACACAAGTGCGAAAAGTGGTTTTTCAACACTAACACAAATGCGAAAAGTGTTTTTCAACACTAACACAAGTGCAAAAAGTGTTTTTTCCACACTAATACAAGTGCAAAAGTGGTTTCCTGCACCAACACAAGTGCGAAAAGTGGTTTTTCAACACTAACACAAGTGCGAAAAGTGGTTTTTCAACACTAACACAAGTGCGAAAAGTGGTTTTTCAACACTATCACAAGTGCAAAAAGTGTTTTTTCCACACTAATACAAGTGCAAAAGTGGTTTCCTGCACCAACACAAGTGCGAAAAGTGGTTTTTCAACACTAACACAAGTGCGAAAAGTGGTTTTTCAACACTAACACAAGTGCGAAAAGTGGTTTTTCAACACTAACACAAGTGCGAAAAGTGTTTTTTCCACACTAATACAAGTGCAAAAGTGGTTTCCTGCACCAACACAAGTGCGAAAAGTGGTTTTTCAACACTAACACAAGTGCGAAAAGTGGTTTTTCAACACTAACACAAGTGCGAAAAGTGGTTTTTCAACACTAACAGAAGTGCGAAAAGTGTTTTTTCCACACTAATACAAGTGCAAAAGTGGTTTCCTGCACCAACACAAGTGCGAAAAGTGGTTTTTCAACACTAACACAAGTGCGAAAAGTGGTTTTTCAACACTAACACAAGGGCGAAAAGTGGTTTTTCAACACTATCACAAGTGCAAAAAGTGTTTTTTCCACACTAATACAAGTGCAAAAGTGGTGTCCTGCACCAACACAAGTGCGAAAAGTGGTTTTTCAACACTAACACAAGTGCGAAAAGTGGTTTTTCAACACTAACACAAGTACGAAAAGTGTTTTTTCCACACTAATACAAGTGCAAAAGTGGTTTCCTGCACCAACACAAGTGCGAAAAGTGATTTTTCAACACTAACACAAGTGCAAAAAGTGGTTTTTCAACACTAACACAAGTGCGAAAAGTGGTTTTTCAACACTAACACAAGTGCGAAAAGTGTTTTTTCCACACTAATACAAGTGCAAAAGTGGTTTCCTGCACCAACACAAGTGCGAAAAGTGGTTTTTCAACACTAACACAAGTGCGAAAAGTGGTTTTTCATCACTAACACAAGTGCGAAAAGTGGTTTTTCAACAATAACACAAGTGCGAAAAGTGTTTTTTCCACACTAATACAAGTGCAAAAGTGGTTTCCTGCACCAACACAAGTGCGAAAAGTGGTTTTTCAACACTAACACAAGTGCGAAAAGTGGTTTTTCAACACTAACACAAGTGCGAAAAGTGGTTTTTCAACACTAACACAAGTGCAAAAAGTGTTTTTTCCACACTAATACAAGTGCAAAAGTGGTTTCCTGCACCAACACAAGTGCGAAAAGTGGTTTTTCAACACTAACACAAGTGCAAAAAGTGTTTTTTCAACACTAACACAAGAGCGAAAAGTGGTTTTTCAACACTAACACAAGTGCGAAAAGTGTTTTTTCCACACTAATACAACTGCAAAAGTGGTTTCCTGCACTAACACAATTGCGAAAAGTGTTTTTTCAACACTAACACAAGTGCGAAAAGTGGTTTTTCAACACTAACACAAGTGCGAAAAGTGGTTTTACAACACTAACACAAGTGCGAAAAGTGGTTTTTCAACACTAACACAAGTGTGAAAAGTGGTTTTTCAACACTATCACAAGTGCAAAAAGTGGTTTTTCAACACTAACACAAGTGTGAAAAGTGTTTTTTCCACACTAATACAAGTGCGAAAAGTGGTTTTTCAACACTAACACAAGTGCGAAAAGTGTTTTTTCCACACTAATACAAGTGCAAAAGTGGTTTCCTGCACCAACACAAGTGCGAAAAGTGGTTTTTCAACACAAACACAAGTGCGAAAAGTGGTTTTTCAACACTAACACAAGTGCGAAAAGTGGTTTTTCAACACTAACAGAAGTGCGAAAAGTGGTTTTTCAACACTAACAGAAGTGCAAAAAGTGTTTTTTCCACACTAATACAAGTGCAAAAGTGGTTTCCTGCACCAACACAAGTGCGAAAAGTGGTTTTTCAACACTAACACAAGGGCGAAAAGTGGTTTTTCAACACTATCACAAGTGCAAAAAGTGTTTTTTCCACACTAATACAAGTGCAAAAGTGGTTTCCTGCACCAACATAAGTGCGAAAAGTGGTTTTTCAACACTAACACAAGTGCAAAAAGTGGTTTTTCAACACTAACACAAGTGCGAAAAGTGGTTTTTCAACACTAAGACAAGTGCGAAAAGTGTTTTTTCCACACTAATACAAGTGCAAAAGTGGTTTCCTGCACCAACATAAGTGCGAAAAGTGGTTTTTCAACACTAACACAAGTGCAAAAAGTGGTTTTTCCACACTAATACAAGTGAAAAAGTGGTTTCCTGCACCAACACAAGTGCGAAAAGTGGTTTTTCAACACTAACACAAGTGCGAAAAGTGGTTTTTCAACACTAACACAAGTGCGAAAAGTGGTTTTTCAACACTATCACAAGTGCAAAAAGTGTTTTTTCCACACTAATACAAGTGCAAAAGTGGTTTCCTGCACCAACACAAGTGCGAAAAGTGGTTTTTCAACACTAACACAAGTGCGAAAAGTGGTTTTTCAACACTAACACAAGTGCGAAAAGTGTTTTTTCCACACTAATACAAGTGCAAAAGTGGTTTCCTGCACCAACACAAGTGCGAAAAGTGGTTTTTCAACACTAACTCAAGTGCGAAAAGTGGTTTTTCAACACTAACACAAGTGCGAAAAGTGGTTTTTCAACACTAACACAAGTGCGAAAAGTGTTTTTTCCACACTAATACAAGTGCAAAAGTGGTTTCCTGCACCAACACAAGTGTGAAAAGTGGTTTTTCAACACTAACACAAGTGCAAAAAGTGTTTTTTCCACACTAATACAAGTGCAAAAGTGGTTTCCTGCACCAACACAAGTGCGAAAAGTGGTTTTTCAACACTAACACAAGTGCGAAAAGTGGTTTTTCAACACTAACACAAGTGCGAAAAGTGGTTTTTCAACACTATCACAAGTGCAAAAAGTGTTTTTTCCACACTAATACAAGTGCAAAAGTGGTTTCCTGCACCAACACAAGTGCGAAAAGTGGTTTTTCAACACTAACACAAGTGCGAAAAGTGGTTTTTCAACACTAACACAAGTGCGAAAAGTGGTTTTTCAACACTAACACAAGTGCGAAAAGTGTTTTTTCCACACTAATACAAGTGCAAAAGTGGTTTCCTGCACCAACACAAGTGCGAAAAGTGGTTTTTCAACACTAACACAAGTGCGAAAAGTGGTTTTTCAACACTAACACAAGTGCGAAAAGTGGTTTTTCAACACTAACAGAAGTGCGAAAAGTGTTTTTTCCACACTAATACAAGTGCAAAAGTGGTTTCCTGCACCAACACAAGTGCGAAAAGTGGTTTTTCAACACTAACACAAGTGCGAAAAGTGGTTTTTCAACACTAACACAAGGGCGAAAAGTGGTTTTTCAACACTATCACAAGTGCAAAAAGTGTTTTTTCCACACTAATACAAGTGCAAAAGTGGTTTCCTGCACCAACACAAGTGCGAAAAGTGGTTTTTCAACACTAACACAAGTGCGAAAAGTGGTTTTTCAACACTAACACAAGTGCGAAAAGTGTTTTTTCCACACTAATACAAGTGCAAACGTGGTTTCCTGCACCAACACAAGTGCGAAAAGTGATTTTTCAACACTAACACAAGTGCAAAAAGTGGTTTTTCAACACTAACACAAGTGCGAAAAGTGGTTTTTCAACACTAACACAAGTGCGAAAAGTGTTTTTTCCACACTAATACAAGTGCAAAAGTGGTTTCCTGCACCAACACAAGTGCGAAAAGTGGTTTTTCAACACTAACACAAGTGCGAAAAGTGGTTTTTCATCACTAACACAAGTGCGAAAAGTGGTTTTTCAACAATAACACAAGTGCGAAAAGTGTTTTTTCCACACTAATACAAGTGCAAAAGTGGTTTCCTGCACCAACACAAGTGCGAAAAGTGGTTTTTCAACACTAACACAAGTGCGAAAAGTGGTTTTTCAACACTAACACAAGTGCGAAAAGTGGTTTTTCAACACTAACACAAGTGCAAAAAGTGTTTTTTCCACACTAATACAAGTGCAAAAGTGGTTTCCTGCACCAACACAAGTGCGAAAAGTGGTTTTTCAACACTAACACAAGTGCAAAAAGTGTTTTTTCAACACTAACACAAGAGCGAAAAGTGGTTTTTCAACACTAACACAAGTGCGAAAAGTGTTTTTTCCACACTAATACAACTGCAAAAGTGGTTTCCTGCACTAACACAATTGCGAAAAGTGTTTTTTCAACACTAACACAAGTGCGAAAAGTGGTTTTTCAACACTAACACAAGTGTGAAAAGTGGTTTTTCAACACTATCACAAGTGCAAAAAGTGGTTTTTCAACACTAACACAAGTGTGAAAAGTGTTTTTTCCACACTAATACAAGTGCGAAAAGTGGTTTTTCAACACTAACACAAGTGCGAAAAGTGTTTTTTCCACACTAATACAAGTGCAAAAGTGGTTTCCTGCACCAACACAAGTGCGAAAAGTGGTTTTTCAACACTAACACAAGTGCGAAAAGTGGTTTTTCAACACTAACACAAGTGCGAAAAGTGGTTTTTCAACACTAACAGAAGTGCGAAAAGTGGTTTTTCAACACTAACAGAAGTGCGAAAAGTGTTTTTTCCACACTAATACAAGTGCAAAAGTGGTTTCCTGCACCAACACAAGTGCGAAAAGTGGTTTTTCAACACTAACACAAGGGCGAAAAGTGGTTTTTCAACACTATCACAAGTGCAAAAAGTGTTTTTTCCACACTAATACAAGTGCAAAAGTGGTTTCCTGCACCAACATAAGTGCGAAAAGTGGTTTTTCAACACTAACACAAGTGCAAAAAGTGGTTTTTCAACACTAACACAAGTGCGAAAAGTGGTTTTTCAACACTAAGACAAGTGCGAAAAGTGTTTTTTCCACACTAATACAAGTGCAAAAGTGGTTTCCTGCACCAACACAAGTGCGAAAAGTGGTTTTTCAACAATAACACAAGTGCGAAAAGTGGTTTTTCAACACTAACACAAGTGCGAAAAGTGGTTTTTCAACACTATCACAAGTGCAAAAAGTGTTTTTTCCACACTAATACAAGTGCAAAAGTGGTTTCCTGCACCAACACAAGTGCAAAAGTGGTTTTTCAACACTAATACAAGTGCTAAAAGTGGTTTTTCAACACTAACACAAGTGCGAAAAGTGGTTTTTCAACACTAACACAAGGGCGAAAAGTGGTTTTTCAACACTAACACAAGGGCGAAAAGTGGTTTTTCAACACTATCACAAGTGCAAAAAGTGTTTTTTCCACACTAATACAAGTGCAAAAGTGGTTTCCTGCACCAACATAAGTGCGAAAAGTGGTTTTTCAACACTAACACAAGTGCAAAAAGTGGTTTTTCAACACTAACAAGTGCGAAAAGTGGTTTTTCAACACTAAGACAAGTGCGAAAAGTGTTTTTTCCACACTAATACAAGTGCAAAAGTGGTTTCCTGCACCAACACAAGTGCGAAAAGTGGTTTTTCAACAATAACACAAGTGCGAAAAGTGGTTTTTCAACACTAACACAAGTGCGAAAAGTGTTTTTTCCACACTAATACAAGTGCAAAAGTGGTTTCCTGCACCAACATAAGTGCGAAAAGTGGTTTTTCAACACTAACACAAGTGCAAAAAGTGGTTTTTCCACACTAATACAAGTGAAAAAGTGGTTTCCTGCACCAACACAAGTGCAAAAAGTGGTTTTTCAACACTAACACAAGTGCGAAAAGTGGTTTTTCAACACTAACACAAGTGCGAAAAGTGGTTTTTCAACACTATCACAAGTGCAAAAAGTGTTTTTTCCACACTAATACAAGTGCAAAAGTGGTTTCCTGCACCAACACAAGTGCGAAAAGTGGTTTTTCAACACTAACACAAGTGCGAAAAGTGGTTTTTCAACACTAACACAAGTGCGAAAAGTGTTTTTTCCACACTAATACAAGTGCAAAAGTGGTTTCCTGCACCAACACAAGTGCGAAAAGTGGTTTTTCAACACTATCTCAAGTGCGAAAAGTGGTTTTTCAACACTAACACAAGTGCGAAAAGTGGTTTTTCAACACTAACACAAGTGCGAAAAGTGTTTTTTCCACACTAATACAAGTGCAAAAGTGGTTTCCTGCACCAACACAAGTGCGAAAAGTGGTTTTTCAACACTAACACAAATGCGAAAAGTGTTTTTCAACACTAACACAAGTGCAAAAAGTGTTTTTTCCACACTAATACAAGTGCAAAAGTGGTTTCCTGCACCAACACAAGTGCGAAAAGTGGTTTTTCAACACTAACACAAGTGCGAAAAGTGGTTTTTCAACACTAACACAAGTGCGAAAAGTGGTTTTTCAACACTATCACAAGTGCAAAAAGTGTTTTTTCCACACTAATACAAGTGCAAAAGTGGTTTCCTGCACCAACACAAGTGCGAAAAGTGGTTTTTCAACACTAACACAAGTGCGAAAAGTGGTTTTTCAACACTAACACAAGTGCGAAAAGTGGTTTTTCAACACTAACACAAGTGCGAAAAGTGTTTTTTCCACACTAATACAAGTGCAAAAGTGGTTTCCTGCACCAACACAAGTGCGAAAAGTGGTTTTTCAACACTAACACAAGTGCGAAAAGTGGTTTTTCAACACTAACACAAGGGCGAAAAGTGGTTTTTCAACACTATCACAAGTGCAAAAAGTGTTTTTTCCACACTAATACAAGTGCAAAAGTGGTTTCCTGCACCAACACAAGTGCGAAAAGTGGTTTTTCAACACTAACACAAGTGCGAAAAGTGGTTTTTCAACACTAACACAAGTGCGAAAAGTGTTTTTTCCACACTAATACAAGTGCAAAAGTGGTTTCCTGCACCAACACAAGTGCGAAAAGTGATTTTTCAACACTAACACAAGTGCAAAAAGTGGTTTTTCAACACTAACACAAGTGCGAAAAGTGGTTTTTCAACACTAACACAAGTGCGAAAAGTGTTTTTTCCACACTAATACAAGTGCAAAAGTGGTTTCCTGCACCAACACAAGTGCGAAAAGTGGTTTTTCAACACTAACACAAGTGCGAAAAGTGGTTTTTCATCACTAACACAAGTGCGAAAAGTGGTTTTTCAACAATAACACAAGTGCGAAAAGTGTTTTTTCCACACTAATACAAGTGCAAAAGTGGTTTCCTGCACCAACACAAGTGCGAAAAGTGGTTTTTCAACACTAACACAAGTGCGAAAAGTGGTTTTTCAACACTAACACAAGTGCGAAAAGTGGTTTTTCAACACTAACACAAGTGCAAAAAGTGTTTTTTCCACACTAATACAAGTGCAAAAGTGGTTTCCTGCACCAACACAAGTGCGAAAAGTGGTTTTTCAACACTAACACAAGTGCAAAAAGTGTTTTTTCAACACTAACACAAGAGCGAAAAGTGGTTTTTCAACACTAACACAAGTGCGAAAAGTGTTTTTTCCACACTAATACAAGTGCAAAAGTGGTTTCCTGCACCAACACAAGTGCGAAAAGTGGTTTTTCAACACTAACACAAATGCGAAAAGTGGTTTTTCAACACTAACACAAGTGCAAAAAGTGTTTTTTCCACACTAATACAAGTGCAAAAGTGGTTTCCTGCACCAACACAAGTGCTAAAAGTGGTTTTTCAACACTAATACAAGTGCGAAAAGTGGTTTTTCAACACTAACACAAGTGCGAAAAGTGGTTTTTCAACACTATCACAAGTGCAAAAAGTGTTTTTTCCACACTAATACAAGTGCAAAAGTGGTTTCCTGCACCAACACAAGGGCGAAAAGTGGTTTTTCAACACTATCACAAGTGCAAAAAGTGTTTTTTCCACACTAATACAAGTGCAAAAGTGGTTTGCTGCACCAACATAAGTGCGAAAAGTGGTTTTTCAACACTAACACAAGTGCGAAAAGTGGTTTTTCAACACTAACACAAGTGCAAAAAGTGTTTTTTCCACACTAATACAAGTGCAAAAGTGGTTTCCTGCACCAACACAAGTGCGAAAAGTGGTTTTTCAACACTAACACAAGTGCAAAAAGTGTTTTTTCAACACTAACACAAGAGCGAAAAGTGGTTTTTCAACACTAACACAAGTGCGAAAAGTGTTTTTTCCACACTAATACAACTGCAAAAGTGGTTTCCTGCACTAACACAATTGCGAAAAGTGTTTTTTCAACACTAACACAAGTGCGAAAAGTGGTTTTTCAACACTAACACAAGTGCGAAAAGTGGTTTTACAACACTAACACAAGTGCGAAAAGTGGTTTTTCAACACTAACACAAGTGTGAAAAGTGGTTTTTCAACACTATCACAAGTGCAAAAAGTGGTTTTTCAACACTAACACAAGTGTGAAAAGTGTTTTTTCCACACTAATACAAGTGCAAAAGTGGTTTCCTGCACCAACACAAGTGCAAAAAGTGGTTTTTCAACACTAACACAAGTGCGAAAAGTGGTTTTTCAACACTAACACAAGTGCGAAAAGTGGTTTTTCAACACTAACACAAGTGCGAAAAGTGTTTTTTCCACACTAATACAAGTGCAAAAGTGGTTTCCTGCACCAACACAAGTGCGAAAAGTGGTTTTTCAACACTAACACAAATGCGAAAAGTGGTTTTTCAACACTAACACAAGTGCAAAAAGAGGTTTCTCAACACAATCACAAGTGCAAAAAGTGTTTTTTCCACACTTATGCAAGTGCAAAAGTGGTTTCCTGCACCAACACAAGTGCGAAAAGTGGTTTTTCAACACTAACACAAGTGCGAAAAGTGGTTTTTCAACACTAACAGAAGTGCGAAAAGTGGTTTTTCAACACTAACACAAGTGCGAAAAGTGTTTTTTCCACACTAATACAAGTGCAAAAGTGGTTTCCTGCACCAACACAAGTGCGAAAAGTGGTTTTTCAACACTAACACAAGTGCGAAAAGTGGTTTTTCATCACTAACACAAGTGCGAAAAGTGGTTTTTCAACAATAACACAAGTGCGAAAAGTGTTTTTTCCACACTAATACAAGTGCAAAAGTGGTTTCCTGCACCAACACAAGTGCGAAAAGTGGTTTTTCAACACTAACACAAGTGCGAAAAGTGGTTTTTCAACACTAACACAAGTGCGAAAAGTGGTTTTTCAACACTAACACAAGTGCAAAAAGTGTTTTTTCCACACTAATACAAGTGCAAAAGTGGTTTCCTGCACCAACACAAGTGCGAAAAGTGGTTTTTCAACACTAACACAAGTGCAAAAAGTGTTTTTTCAACACTAACACAAGAGCGAAAAGTGGTTTTTCAACACTAACACAAGTGCGAAAAGTGTTTTTTCCACACTAATACAAGTGCAAAAGTGGTTTCCTGCACCAACACAAGTGCGAAAAGTGGTTTTTCAACACTAACACAAATGCGAAAAGTGGTTTTTCAACACTAACACAAGTGCAAAAAGTGTTTTTTCCACACTAATACAAGTGCAAAAGTGGTTTCCTGCACCAACACAAGTGCTAAAAGTGGTTTTTCAACACTAATACAAGTGCGAAAAGTGGTTTTTCAACACTAACACAAGTGCGAAAAGTGGTTTTTCAACACTATCACAAGTGCAAAAAGTGTTTTTTCCACACTAATACAAGTGCAAAAGTGGTTTCCTGCACCAACACAAGGGCGAAAAGTGGTTTTTCAACACTATCACAAGTGCAAAAAGTGTTTTTTCCACACTAATACAAGTGCAAAAGTGGTTTGCTGCACCAACATAAGTGCGAAAAGTGGTTTTTCAACACTAACACAAGTGCGAAAAGTGGTTTTTCAACACTAACACAAGTGCAAAAAGTGTTTTTTCCACACTAATACAAGTGCAAAAGTGGTTTCCTGCACCAACACAAGTGCGAAAAGTGGTTTTTCAACACTAACACAAGTGCAAAAACCCATCTACTTTCTCCCATCTACTTTCTCAACAATCCTCTCCAAGAAGTTCTGTCGCTCAAGATTTTGGGTCTCACTATCTGCCATGATCTTTCTTGGGAAAACCACATTTCCAAGCTGGCCTCCAAAGCCAGTCGCCGACTGGGCATCCTCCGTCGTGCGAAGTCCTTCCTCGGCACACCTGAGCTCCTCACCACATACAAGGCTTTCATCCGCAGCTCAATGGAATACTGTTCTCCCCTATGGGCCGGTGCTCCTGCCTCACACCTAGCTCGGCTTCACGCTGTTGAAACCAAAGCTTTCAGAATTATTGGAATCTCCCGCGATGAAGCTATCTCTGAGGGCCTTTCACTCACTCACCGCAGGCAGGTAGGTGGTCTTTCTGTCTTCTACCGACTCCTCTCCGGCCTTGCACCCCCAGCTCTCTCTGTGCTCTGTCCCCCAAATATTCCTACAGGTCGCACAAGATCTGCCAGCAACCCTCTGATGGTTAAACTGCCGAAATCTCGGCTCTCCGCTCACCTTCACTCTTTCATTCCTCTTTTCTCCCGCCTCTGGAACAAACTCCCTCACTCCCTTCAATCCCACTCCTCCCTCCAGGTCTTTAAAACAGCTGTTCACCACCATCTCTTATCTTCCCCCATCCAAAACCTTGATCTTTTCTACCCCCGCTAATTCACCCCAGATCCACCTTGTTTGAAATTCCAACTTCTTTCCTGGAAGTCCTGGCAGTGTCCATATGTTTTATACCTCTCCCACTGCCCCCTTCCCACGCCCCCCCCCCCCCCAAAGCCCTCGCCCTCTCTCAGATCTCTCGATGTCTCCATGTCTCTCGGTCCCTGCTCTCAAATGTTGTGTTTGTGTCCTTCCCCCTCTCTCCCCATCTTGTCTACCGCTCCCTATGTTATATGTTTTATGTGTCGGTTTGTCTTTCTGTGTGTTCATGTGATTAATGTTCGCTCTTTCACGAGCCTCGATATTGTATACAAAAAAAAAAAAAAAAAAAAAAAAAAAAAAGTGTTTTTTCAACACTAACACAAGAGCGAAAAGTGGTTTTTCAACACTAACACAAGTGCGAAAAGTGTTTTTTCCACACTAATACAACTGCAAAAGTGGTTTCCTGCACTAACACAATTGCGAAAAGTGTTTTTTCAACACTAACACAAGTGCGAAAAGTGGTTTTTCAACACTAACACAAGTGCGAAAAGTGGTTTTACAACACTAACACAAGTGCGAAAAGTGGTTTTTCAACACTAACACAAGTGTGAAAAGTGGTTTTTCAACACTATCACAAGTGCAAAAAGTGGTTTTTCAACACTAACACAAGTGTGAAAAGTGTTTTTTCCACACTAATACAAGTGCAAAAGTGGTTTCCTGCACCAACACAAGTGCAAAAAGTGGTTTTTCAACACTAACACAAGTGCGAAAAGTGGTTTTTCAACACTAACACAAGTGCGAAAAGTGGTTTTTCAACACTAACACAAGTGCGAAAAGTGTTTTTTCCACACTAATACAAGTGCAAAAGTGGTTTCCTGCACCAACACAAGTGCGAAAAGTGGTTTTTCAACACTAACACAAATGCGAAAAGTGGTGTTTCAACACTAACACAAGTGCAAAAAGAGGTTTTTCAACACAATCACAAGTGCAAAAAGTGTTTTTTCCACACTTATGCAAGTGCAAAAGTGGTTTCCTGCACCAACACAAGTGCGAAAAGTGGTTTTTCAACACTAACACAAGTGCGAAAAGTGTTTTTTCCACACTAATACAAGTGCAAAAGTGGTTTCCTGCACCAACACAAGTGCGAAAAGTGGTTTTTCAACACTAACACAAATGCGAAAAGTGGTTTTTCAACACTAACACAAGTGCAAAAAGTGTTTTTTCCACACTAATACAAGTGCAAAAGTGGTTTCCTGCACCAACACAAGTGCTAAAAGTGGTTTTTCAACACTAATACAAGTGCGAAAAGTGGTTTTTCAACACTAACACAAGTGCGAAAAGTGGTTTTTCAACACTATCACAAGTGCAAAAAGTGTTTTTTCCACACTAATACAAGTGCAAAAGTGGTTTCCTGCACCAACACAAGTGCGAAAAGTGGTTTTTCAACACTAACACAAATGCGAAAAGTGGTTTTTCAACACTAACACAAGTGCAAAAAGTGTTTTTTCCACACTAATACAAGTGCAAAAGTGGTTTCCTGCACCAACACAAGTGCTAAAAGTGGTTTTTCAACACTAATACAAGTGCGAAAAGTGGTTTTTCAACACTAACACAAGTGCGAAAAGTGGTTTTTCAACACTATCACAAGTGCAAAAAGTGTTTTTTCCACACTAATACAAGTGCAAAAGTGGTTTCCTGCACCAACACAAGGGCGAAAAGTGGTTTTTCAACACTATCACAAGTGCAAAAAGTGTTTTTTCCACACTAATACAAGTGCAAAAGTGGTTTGCTGCACCAACATAAGTGCGAAAAGTGGTTTTTCAACACTAACACAAGTGCGAAAAGTGGTTTTTCAACACTAACACAAGTGCAAAAAGTGTTTTTTCCACACTAATACAAGTGCAAAAGTGGTTTCCTGCACCAACACAAGGGCGAAAAGTGGTTTTTCAACACTATCACAAGTGCAAAAAGTGTTTTTTCCACACTAATACAAGTGCAAAAGTGGTTTCCTGCACCAACACAAGTGCGAAAAGTGGTTTTTCAACACTAACACAAGTGCAAAAAGTGTTTTTTCAACACTAACACAAGAGCGAAAAGTGGTTTTTCAACACTAACACAAGTGCGAAAAGTGTTTTTTCCACACTAATACAACTGCAAAAGTGGTTTCCTGCACTAACACAATTGCGAAAAGTGTTTTTTCAACACTAACACAAGTGCCACAAGTGGTTTTTCAACACTAACACAAGTGCGAAAAGTGGTTTTACAACACTAACACAAGTGCGAAAAGTGGTTTTTCAACACTAACACAAGTGTGAAAAGTGGTTTTTCAACACTATCACAAGTGCAAAAAGTGGTTTTTCAACACTAACACAAGTGTGAAAAGTGTTTTTTCCACACTAATACAAGTGCAAAAGTGGTTTCCTGCACCAACACAAGTGCAAAAAGTGGTTTTTCAACACTAACACAAGTGCGAAAAGTGGTTTTTCAACACTAACACAAGTGCGAAAAGTGGTTTTTCAACACTAACACAAGTGCGAAAAGTGTTTTTTCCACACTAATACAAGTGCAAAAGTGGTTTCCTGCACCAACACAAGTGCGAAAAGTGGTTTTTCAACACTAACACAAATGCGAAAAGTGGTTTTTCAACACTAACACAAGTGCAAAAAGAGGTTTTTCAACACAATCACAAGTGCAAAAAGTGTTTTTTCCACACTTATGCAAGTGCAAAAGTGGTTTCCTGCACCAACACAAGTGCGAAAAGTGGTTTTTCAACACTAACACAAGTGCGAAAAGTGGTTTTTCAACACTAACAGAAGTGCGAAAAGTGGTTTTTCAACACTAACACAAGTGCGAAAAGTGTTTTTTCCACACTAATACAAGTGCAAAAGTGGTTTCCTGCACCAACACAAGTGCAAAAAGTGGTTTTTCAACACTAACACAAGTGTGAAAAGTGGTTTTTCAACACTAACACAAGTGTGAAAAGTGTTTTTTCCACACTAATACAAGTGTAAAAGTGGTTTCCTGCACCAACACAAGTGCGAAAAGTGGTTTTTCAACACTAACATAAGTGCGAAAAGTGGTTTTTCAACACTATCACAAGTGCAAAAAGTGTTTTTTCCACACTAATACAAGTGCAAAAGTGGTTTCCTGCACCAACACAAGTGCGAAAAGTGGTTTTTCAACACTAACACAAGTGCGAAAAGTGGTTTTTCAACATTATCACAAGTGCAAAAAGTGTTTTTTCCACACTAATACAAGTGCAAAAGTGGTTTCCTGCACCAACACAAGTGCTAAAAGTGGTTTTTCAACACTAATACAAGTGCGAAAAGTGGTTTTTCAACACTAACACAAGTGCGAAAAGTGGTTTTTCAACACTATCACAAGTGCAAAAAGTGTTTTTTCCACACTAATACAAGTGCAAAAGTGGTTTCCTGCACCAACACAAGGGCGAAAAGTGGTTTTTCAACACTAACACAAGTGCAAAAAGTGGTTTTTCAACACTAACACAAGTGCGAAAAGTGGTTTTTCAACACTAAGACAAGTGCGAAAAGTGTTTTTTCCACACTAATACAAGTGCAAAAGTGGTTTCCTGCACCAACACAATTGCGAAAAGTGTTTTTTCAACACTAACACAAGTGCGAAAAGTGGTTTTTCAACACTAACACAAGTGCGAAAAGTGGTTTTACAACACTAACACAAGTGCGAAAAGTGGTTTTTCAACACTAACACAAGTGTGAAAAGTGGTTTTTCAACACTATCACAAGTGCAAAAAGTGGTTTTTCAACACTAACACAAGTGTGAAAAGTGTTTTTTCCACACTAATACAAGTGCAAAAGTGGTTTCCTGCACCAACACAAGTGCAAAAAGTGGTTTTTCAACACTAACACAAGTGCGAAAAGTGGTTTTTCAACACTAACACAAGTGCGAAAAGTGGTTTTTCAACAATAACACAAGTGCGAAAAGTGTTTTTTCCACACTAATACAAGTGCAAAAGTGGTTTCCTGCACCAACACAAGTGCGAAAAGTGGTTTTTCAACACTAACACAAATGCGAAAAGTGGTTTTTCAACACTAACACAAGTGCAAAAAGAGGTTTTTCAACACAATCACAAGTGCAAAAAGTGTTTTTTCCACACTTATACAAGTGCAAAAGTGGTTTCCTGCACCAACACAAGTGCGAAAAGTGGTTTTTCAACACTAACACAAGTGCGAAAAGTGGTTTTTCAACACTAACAGAAGTGCGAAAAGTGGTTTTTCAACACTAACACAAGTGCGAAAAGTGTTTTTTCCACACTAATACAAGTGCAAAAGTGGTTTCCTGCACCAACACAAGTGCAAAAAGTGGTTTTTCAACACTAACACAAGTGTGAAAAGTGGTTTTTCAACACTAACACAAGTGTGAAAAGTGTTTTTTCCACACTAATACAAGTGCAAAAGTGGTTTCCTGCACCAACACAAGTGCGAAAAGTGGTTTTTCAACACTAACATAAGTGCGAAAAGTGGTTTTTCAACACTATCACAAGTGCAAAAAGTGTTTTTTCCACACTAATACAAGTGCAAAAGTGGTTTCCTGCACCAACACAAGTGCGAAAAGTGGTTTTTCAACACTAACACAAGTGCGAAAAGTGGTTTTTCAACACTATCACAAGTGCAAAAAGTGTTTTTTCCACACTAATACAAGTGCAAAAGTGGTTTCCTGCACCAACACAAGTGCGAAAAGTGTTTTTTCAACACTAACACAAGTGCGAAAAGTGGTTTTTCAACACTATCACAAGTGCAAAAAGTGTTTTTTCCACACTAATACAAGTGCAAAAGTGGTTTCCTGCACCAACACAAGGGCGAAAAGTGGTTTTTCAACACTATCACAAGTGCAAAAAGTGTTTTTTCCACACTAATACAAGTGCAAAAGTGGTTTGCTGCACCAACATAAGTGCGAAAAGTGGTTTTTCAACACTAACACAAGTGCAAAAAGTGGTTTTTCAACACTAACACAAGTGCGAAAAGTGGTTTTTCAACACTAAGACAAGTGCGAAAAGTGTTTTTTCCACACTAATACACGTGCAAAAGTGGTTTCCTGCACCAACATAAGTGCGAAAAGTGGTTTTTCAACACTAACACAAGTGCAAAAAGTGGTTTTCCCACACTAATACAAGTGAAAAAGTGGTTTCCTGCACCAACACAAGTGCGAAAAGTGGTTTTTCAACAATAACACAAGTGCGAAAAGTGGTTTTTCAACACTAACACAAGTGCGAAAAGTGTTTTTTCCACACTAATACACGTGCAAAAGTGGTTTCCTGCACCAACATAAGTGCGAAAAGTGGTTTTTCAACACTAACACAAGTGCAAAAAGTGGTTTTCCCACACTAAAACAAGTGAAAAAGTGGTTTCCTGCACCAACACAAGTGCGAAAAGTGGTTTTTCAACACTAATACAAGTGCGAAAAGTGGTTTTTCAACACTAACACAAGTGCGAAAAGTGGTTTTTCAACACTATCACAAGTGCAAAAAGTGTTTTTTCCACACTAATACAAGTGCAAAAGTGGTTTCCTTCACCAACACAAGTGCGAAAAGTGGTTTTTCAACACTAACACAAGTGCGAAAAGTGGTTTTTCAACACTAACACAAGTGCGAAAAGTGTTTTTTCCACACTAATACAAGTGCAAAAGTGGTTTCCTGCACCAACACAAGTGCGAAAAGTGGTTTTTCAACACTAACACAAGTGCGAAAAGTGTTTTTCAACACTAACACAAGTGCAAAAAGTGTTTTTTCCACACTAATACAAGTGCAAAAGTGGTTTCCTGCACCAACACAAGTGCGAAAAGTGGTTTTTCAACACTAACACAAGTGCGAAAAGTGGTTTTTCAACACTAACACAAGTGCGAAAAGTGGTTTTTCAACACTATCACAAGTGCAAAAAGTGTTTTTTCCACACTAATACAAGTGCAAAAGTGGTTTCCTTCACCAACACAAGTGCGAAAAGTGGTTTTTCAACACTAACACAAGTGCGAAAAGTGGTTTTTCAACACTAACACAAGTGCGAAAAGTGGTTTTTCAACACTAACACAAGTGCGAAAAGTGTTTTTTCCACACTAATACAAGTGCAAAAGTGGTTTCCTGCACCAACACAAGTGCGAAAAGTGGTTTTTCAACACTAACACAAGTGCGAAAAGTGGTTTTTCAACACTAACACAAGTGCGAAAAGTGGTTTTTCAACACTAACAGAAGTGCGAAAAGTGTTTTTTCCACACTAATACAAGTGCAAAAGTGGTTTCCTGCACCAATACAAGTGCGAAAAGTGGTTTTTCAACACTAACACAAGTGCGAAAAGTGGTTTTTCAACACTAACACAAGGGCGAAAAGTGGTTTTTCAACACTATCACAAGTGCAAAAAGTGTTTTTTCCACACTAATACAACTGCAAAAGTGGTTTCCTGCACTAACACAATTGCGAAAAGTGTTTTTTCAACACTAACACAAGTGCGAAAAGTGGTTTTTCAACACTAACACAAGTGCGAAAAGTGGTTTTACAACACTAACACAAGTGCGAAAAGTGGTTTTTCAACACTAACACAAGTGTGAAAAGTGGTTTTTCAACACTATCACAAGTGCAAAAAGTGGTTTTTCAACACTAACACAAGTGTGAAAAGTGTTTTTTCCACACTAATACAAGTGCAAAAGTGGTTTCCTGCACCAACACAAGTGCAAAAAGTGGTTTTTCAACACTAACACAAGTGCGAAAAGTGGTTTTTCAACACTAACACAAGTGCGAAAAGTGGTTTTTCAACACTAACACAAGTGCGAAAAGTGTTTTTTCCACACTAATACAAGTGCAAAAGTGGTTTCCTGCACCAACACAAGTGCGAAAAGTGGTTTTTCAACACTAACACAAATGCGAAAAGTGGTGTTTCAACACTAACACAAGTGCAAAAAGAGGTTTTTCAACACAATCACAAGTGCAAAAAGTGTTTTTTCCACACTTATGCAAGTGCAAAAGTGGTTTCCTGCACCAACACAAGTGCGAAAAGTGGTTTTTCAACACTAACACAAGTGCGAAAAGTGTTTTTTCCACACTAATACAAGTGCAAAAGTGGTTTCCTGCACCAACACAAGTGCGAAAAGTGGTTTTTCAACACTAACACAAATGCGAAAAGTGGTTTTTCAACACTAACACAAGTGCAAAAAGTGTTTTTTCCACACTAATACAAGTGCAAAAGTGGTTTCCTGCACCAACACAAGTGCTAAAAGTGGTTTTTCAACACTAATACAAGTGCGAAAAGTGGTTTTTCAACACTAACACAAGTGCGAAAAGTGGTTTTTCAACACTATCACAAGTGCAAAAAGTGTTTTTTCCACACTAATACAAGTGCAAAAGTGGTTTCCTGCACCAACACAAGTGCGAAAAGTGGTTTTTCAACACTAACACAAATGCGAAAAGTGGTTTTTCAACACTAACACAAGTGCAAAAAGTGTTTTTTCCACACTAATACAAGTGCAAAAGTGGTTTCCTGCACCAACACAAGTGCTAAAAGTGGTTTTTCAACACTAATACAAGTGCGAAAAGTGGTTTTTCAACACTAACACAAGTGCGAAAAGTGGTTTTTCAACACTATCACAAGTGCAAAAAGTGTTTTTTCCACACTAATACAAGTGCAAAAGTGGTTTCCTGCACCAACACAAGGGCGAAAAGTGGTTTTTCAACACTATCACAAGTGCAAAAAGTGTTTTTCCACACTAATACAAGTGCAAAAGTGGTTTGCTGCACCAACATAAGTGCGAAAAGTGGTTTTTCAACACTAACACAAGTGCGAAAAGTGGTTTTTCAACACTAACACAAGTGCAAAAAGTGTTTTTTCCACACTAATACAAGTGCAAAAGTGGTTTCCTGCACCAACACAAGGGCGAAAAGTGGTTTTTCAACACTATCACAAGTGCAAAAAGTGTTTTTTCCACACTAATACAAGTGCAAAAGTGGTTTCCTGCACCAACACAAGTGCGAAAAGTGGTTTTTCAACACTAACACAAGTGCAAAAAGTGTTTTTTCAACACTAACACAAGAGCGAAAAGTGGTTTTTCAACACTAACACAAGTGCGAAAAGTGTTTTTTCCACACTAATACAACTGCAAAAGTGGTTTCCTGCACTAACACAATTGCGAAAAGTGTTTTTTCAACACTAACACAAGTGCGAAAAGTGGTTTTTCAACACTAACACAAGTGCGAAAAGTGGTTTTACAACACTAACACAAGTGCGAAAAGTGGTTTTTCAACACTAACACAAGTGTGAAAAGTGGTTTTTCAACACTATCACAAGTGCAAAAAGTGGTTTTTCAACACTAACACAAGTGTGAAAAGTGTTTTTTCCACACTAATACAAGTGCAAAAGTGGTTTCCTGCACCAACACAAGTGCAAAAAGTGGTTTTTCAACACTAACACAAGTGCGAAAAGTGGTTTTTCAACACTAACACAAGTGCGAAAAGTGGTTTTTCAACACTAACACAAGTGCGAAAAGTGTTTTTTCCACACTAATACAAGTGCAAAAGTGGTTTCCTGCACCAACACAAGTGCGAAAAGTGGTTTTTCAACACTAACACAAATGCGAAAAGTGGTTTTTCAACACTAACACAAGTGCAAAAAGAGGTTTTTCAACACAATCACAAGTGCAAAAAGTGTTTTTTCCACACTTATGCAAGTGCAAAAGTGGTTTCCTGCACCAACACAAGTGCGAAAAGTGGTTTTTCAACACTAACACAAGTGCGAAAAGTGGTTTTTCAACACTAACAGAAGTGCGAAAAGTGGTTTTTCAACACTAACACAAGTGCGAAAAGTGTTTTTTCCACACTAATACAAGTGCAAAAGTGGTTTCCTGCACCAACACAAGTGCGAAAAGTGGTTTTTCAACACTAACACAAGTGCGAAAAGTGGTTTTTCAACACTAACACAAGTGCGAAAAGTGGTTTTTCAACACTATCACAAGTGCAAAAAGTGTTTTTTCCACACTAATACAAGTGCAAAAGTGGTTTCCTTCACCAACACAAGTGCGAAAAGTGGTTTTTCAACACTAACACAAGTGCGAAAAGTGGTTTTTCAACACTAACACAAGTGCGAAAAGTGGTTTTTCAACACTAACACAAGTGCGAAAAGTGTTTTTTCCACACTAATACAAGTGCAAAAGTGGTTTCCTGCACCAACACAAGTGCGAAAAGTGGTTTTTCAACACTAACACAAGTGCGAAAAGTGGTTTTTCAACACTAACACAAGTGCGAAAAGTGGTTTTTCAACACTAACAGAAGTGCGAAAAGTGTTTTTTCCACACTAATACAAGTGCAAAAGTGGTTTCCTGCACCAATACAAGTGCGAAAAGTGGTTTTTCAACACTAACACAAGTGCGAAAAGTGGTTTTTCAACACTAACACAAGGGCGAAAAGTGGTTTTTCAACACTATCACAAGTGCAAAAAGTGTTTTTTCCACACTAATACAACTGCAAAAGTGGTTTCCTGCACTAACACAATTGCGAAAAGTGTTTTTTCAACACTAACACAAGTGCGAAAAGTGGTTTTTCAACACTAACACAAGTGCGAAAAGTGGTTTTACAACACTAACACAAGTGCGAAAAGTGGTTTTTCAACACTAACACAAGTGTGAAAAGTGGTTTTTCAACACTATCACAAGTGCAAAAAGTGGTTTTTCAACACTAACACAAGTGTGAAAAGTGTTTTTTTCCACACTAATACAAGTGCAAAAGTGGTTTCCTGCACCAACACAAGTGCAAAAAGTGGTTTTTCAACACTAACACAAGTGCGAAAAGTGGTTTTTCAACACTAACACAAGTGCGAAAAGTGGTTTTTCAACACTAACACAAGTGCGAAAAGTGTTTTTTCCACACTAATACAAGTGCAAAAGTGGTTTCCTGCACCAACACAAGTGCGAAAAGTGGTTTTTCAACACTAACACAAATGCGAAAAGTGGTGTTTCAACACTAACACAAGTGCAAAAAGAGGTTTTTCACACAATCACAAGTGCAAAAAGTGTTTTTTCCACACTTATGCAAGTGCAAAAGTGGTTTCCTGCACCAACACAAGTGCGAAAAGTGGTTTTTCAACACTAACACAAGTGCGAAAAGTGTTTTTTTCCACACTAATACAAGTGCAAAAGTGGTTTCCTGCACCAACACAAGTGTGAAAAGTGGTTTTTCAACACTAACACAAATGCGAAAAGTGGTTTTTCAACACTAACACAAGTGCAAAAAGTGTTTTTTCCACACTAATACAAGTGCAAAAGTGGTTTCCTGCACCAACACAAGTGCTAAAAGTGGTTTTTCAACACTAATACAAGTGCGAAAAGTGGTTTTTCAACACTAACACAAGTGCGAAAATGGTTTTTCAACACTATCACAAGTGCAAAAAGTGTTTTTTCCACACTAATACAAGTGCAAAGTGGTTTCCTGCACCAACACAAGTGCGAAAAGTGGTTTTTCAACACTAACACAAATGCGAAAAGTGGTTTTCAACACTACACACAAGTGCAAAAAGTGTTTTTTCCACACTAATACAAGTGCAAAAGTGGTTTCCCTGCACCAACACAAGTGCTAAAAGTGGTTTTTCAACACTAATACAAGTGCGAAAAGTGGTTTTTCAACACTAACACAAGTGCGAAAAGTGGTTTTTCAACACTATCACAAGTGCAAAAAGTGTTTTTTCCACACTAATACAAGTGCAAAAGTGGTTTCCTGCACCAACACAAGGGCGAAAAGTGGTTTTTCAACACTATCACAAGTGCAAAAAGTGTTTTTCCACACTAATACAAGTGCAAAAGTGGTTTGCTGCACCAACATAAGTGCGAAAAGTGGTTTTTCAACACTAACACAAGTGCGAAAAGTGGTTTTTCAACACTAACACAAGTGCAAAAAGTGTTTTTTCCACACTAATACAAGTGCAAAAGTGGTTTCCTGCACCAACACAAGGCGAAAAGTGGTTTTTCAACACTATCACAAGTGCAAAAAGTGTTTTTTCCACACTAATACAAGTGCAAAAGTGGTTTCCTGCACCAACACAAGTGCGAAAAGTGGTTTTTTCAACACTAACACAAGTGCAAAAAGTGTTTTTTCAACACTAACACAAGAGCGAAAAGTGGTTTTTCAACACTAACACAAGTGCGAAAAGTGTTTTTTCCACACTAATACAACTGCAAAAGTGGTTTCCTGCACTAACACAATTGCGAAAAGTGTTTTTTTCAACACTAACACAAGTGCGAAAAGTGGTTTTTCAACACTAACACAAGTGCGAAAAGTGGTTTTACAACACTAACACAAGTGCGAAAAGTGGTTTTTCAACACTAACACAAGTGTGAAAAGTGGTTTTTCAACACTATCACAAGTGCAAAAAGTGGTTTTTCAACACTAACACAAGTGTGAAAAGTGTTTTTTTCCACACTAATACAAGTGCAAAAGTGGTTTCCTGCACCAACACAAGTGCA
The DNA here is from genome assembly GCF_964187855.1 of Myxine glutinosa. Lineage (NCBI taxonomy): Eukaryota > Metazoa > Chordata > Myxini > Myxiniformes > Myxinidae > Myxine > Myxine glutinosa. The sequence goes on along the minus strand of NC_136263.1, from coordinate 9,304,221 downwards.
AAAAGTGGTTTTTCAACACTAACACAAGTGCGAAAAGTGGTTTTTCAACACTAACACAAGTGCGAAAAGTGGTTTTTCAACACTAACACAAGTGCGAAAAGTGTTTTTTCCACACTAATACAAGTGCAAAAGTGGTTTCCTGCACCAACACAAGTGCGAAAAGTGGTTTTTCAACACTAACACAAATGCGAAAAGTGGTTTTTCAACACTAACACAAGTGCAAAAAGAGGTTTTTCAACACAATCACAAGTGCAAAAAGTGTTTTTTCCACACTTATGCAAGTGCAAAAGTGGTTTCCTGCACCAACACAAGTGCGAAAAGTGGTTTTTCAACACTAACACAAGTGCGAAAAGTGGTTTTTCAACACTAACAGAAGTGCGAAAAGTGGTTTTTCAACACTAACACAAGTGCGAAAAGTGTTTTTTCCACACTAATACAAGTGCAAAAGTGGTTTCCTGCACCAACACAAGTGCAAAAAGTGGTTTTTCAACACTAACACAAGTGTGAAAAGTGGTTTTTCAACACTAACACAAGTGTGAAAAGTGTTTTTTCCACACTAATACAAGTGTAAAAGTGGTTTCCTGCACCAACACAAGTGCGAAAAGTGGTTTTTCAACACTAACATAAGTGCGAAAAGTGGTTTTTCAACACTATCACAAGTGCAAAAAGTGTTTTTTCCACACTAATACAAGTGCAAAAGTGGTTTCCTGCACCAACACAAGTGCGAAAAGTGGTTTTTCAACACTAACACAAGTGCGAAAAGTGGTTTTTCAACACTATCACAAGTGCAAAAAGTGTTTTTTCCACACTAATACAAGTGCAAAAGTGGTTTCCTGCACCAACACAAGTGCTAAAAGTGGTTTTTCAACACTAATACAAGTGCGAAAAGTGGTTTTTCAACACTAACACAAGTGCGAAAAGTGGTTTTTCAACACTATCACAAGTGCAAAAAGTGTTTTTTCCACACTAATACAAGTGCAAAAGTGGTTTCCTGCACCAACACAAGGGCGAAAAGTGGTTTTTCAACACTATCACAAGTGCAAAAAGTGTTTTTTCCACACTAATACAAGTGCAAAAGTGGTTTGCTGCACCAACATAAGTGCGAAAAGTGGTTTTTCAACACTAACACAAGTGCAAAAAGTGGTTTTTCAACACTAACACAAGTGCGAAAAGTGGTTTTTCAACACTAAGACAAGTGCGAAAAGTGTTTTTTCCACACTAATACAAGTGCAAAAGTGGTTTCCTGCACCAACACAATTGCGAAAAGTGTTTTTTCAACACTAACACAAGTGCGAAAAGTGGTTTTTCAACACTAACACAAGTGCGAAAAGTGGTTTTACAACACTAACACAAGTGCGAAAAGTGGTTTTTCAACACTAACACAAGTGTGAAAAGTGGTTTTTCAACACTATCACAAGTGCAAAAAGTGGTTTTTCAACACTAACACAAGTGTGAAAAGTGTTTTTTCCACACTAATACAAGTGCAAAAGTGGTTTCCTGCACCAACACAAGTGCAAAAAGTGGTTTTTCAACACTAACACAAGTGCGAAAAGTGGTTTTTCAACACTAACACAAGTGCGAAAAGTGGTTTTTCAACAATAACACAAGTGCGAAAAGTGTTTTTTCCACACTAATACAAGTGCAAAAGTGGTTTCCTGCACCAACACAAGTGCGAAAAGTGGTTTTTCAACACTAACACAAATGCGAAAAGTGGTTTTTCAACACTAACACAAGTGCAAAAAGAGGTTTTTCAACACAATCACAAGTGCAAAAAGTGTTTTTTCCACACTTATACAAGTGCAAAAGTGGTTTCCTGCACCAACACAAGTGCGAAAAGTGGTTTTTCAACACTAACACAAGTGCGAAAAGTGGTTTTTCAACACTAACAGAAGTGCGAAAAGTGGTTTTTCAACACTAACACAAGTGCGAAAAGTGTTTTTTCCACACTAATACAAGTGCAAAAGTGGTTTCCTGCACCAACACAAGTGCAAAAAGTGGTTTTTCAACACTAACACAAGTGTGAAAAGTGGTTTTTCAACACTAACACAAGTGTGAAAAGTGTTTTCTCCACACTAATACAAGTGCAAAAGTGGTTTCCTGCACCAACACAAGTGCGAAAAGTGGTTTTTCAACACTAACATAAGTGCGAAAAGTGGTTTTTCAACACTATCACAAGTGCAAAAAGTGTTTTTTCCACACTAATACAAGTGCAAAAGTGGTTTCCTGCACCAACACAAGTGCGAAAAGTGGTTTTTCAACACTAACACAAGTGCGAAAAGTGGTTTTTCAACACTATCACAAGTGCAAAAAGTGTTTTTTCCACACTAATACAAGTGCAAAAGTGGTTTCCTGCACCAACACAAGTGCGAAAAGTGGTTTTTCAACACTAACACAAGTGCGAAAAGTGGTTTTTCAACACTATCACAAGTGCAAAAAGTGTTTTTTCCACACTAATACAAGTGCAAAAGTGGTTTCCTGCACCAACACAAGGGCGAAAAGTGGTTTTTCAACACTATCACAAGTGCAAAAAGTGTTTTTTCCACACTAATACAAGTGCAAAAGTGGTTTGCTGCACCAACATAAGTGCGAAAAGTGGTTTTTCAACACTAACACAAGTGCAAAAAGTGGTTTTTCAACACTAACACAAGTGCGAAAAGTGGTTTTTCAACACTAAGACAAGTGCGAAAAGTGTTTTTTCCACACTAATACACGTGCAAAAGTGGTTTCCTGCACCAACATAAGTGCGAAAAGTGGTTTTTCAACACTAACACAAGTGCAAAAAGTGGTTTTCCCACACTAATACAAGTGAAAAAGTGGTTTCCTGCACCAACACAAGTGCGAAAAGTGGTTTTTCAACACTAACAAGTGCGAAAAGTGGTTTTTCAACACTATCACAAGTGCAAAAAGTGGTTTTTCAACACTAACACAAGTGCGAAAAGTGTTTTTTCCACAATAATACAAGTGCAAAAGTGGTTCCCTGCACCAACACAAGTGCGAAAAGTGATTTTTCAACACTAACACAAGTGCAAAAAGTGGTTTTTCAACACTAACACAAGTGCGAAAAGTGGTTTTTCAACACTAACACAAGTGCGAAAAGTGTTTTTTCCACACTAATACAAGTGCAAAAGTGGTTTCCTGCACCAACACAAGTGCGAAAAGTTGTTTTTCAACACTAACACAAGTGCAAAAAGTGGTTTTTCATCACTAACACAAGTGCGAAAAGTGGTTTTTCAACAATAACACAAGTGCGAAAAGTGGTTTTTCCACACTAATACAAGTGCAAAAGTGGTTTCCTGCACCAACACAAGTGCGAAAAGTGGTTTTTCAACACTAACACAAGTGTGAAAAGTGGTTTTTCAACACTAACACAAGTGCGAAAAGTGGTTTTTCAACACTAACACAAGTGCAAAAAGTGTTTTTTCCACACTAATACAAGTGCAAAAGTGGTTTCCTGCACCAACACAAGTGCGAAAAGTGGTTTTTCAACACTAACACAAGTGCAAAAAGTGTTTTTTCAACACTAACACAAGAGCGAAAAGTGGTTTTTCAACACTAACACAAGTGCGAAAAGTGTTTTTTCCACACTAATACAACTGCAAAAGTGGTTTCCTGCACTAACACAATTGCGAAAAGTGGTTTTTCAACACTAACACAAGTGCGAAAAGTGGTTTTTCAACACTAACACAAGTGCGAAAAGTGGTTTTTCAACATTAACACAAGTGCGAAAAGTGTTTTTTCCACACTAATACAAGTGCAAAAGTGGTTTCCTGCACCAACACAAGTGCGAAAAGTGGTTTTTCAACACTAACACAAGTGCGAAAAGTGGTTTTTCAACACTAACACAAGAGCGAAAAGTGGTTTTTCAACACTAACACAAGTGCGAAAAGTGTTTTTTCCACACTAATACAACTGCAGAAGTGGTTTCCTGCACTAACACAATTGCGAAAAGTGGTTTTTCAACACTAACACAAGTGCGAAAAGTGTTTTTTCAACACTAACACAAGTGCGAAAAGTGGTTTTTCAACACTATCACAAGTGCAAAAAGTGTTTTTTCCCCACTAATACAAGTGCAAAAGTGGTTTCCTGCACCAACACAAGTGCGAAAAGTGGTTTTTCAACACTAACACAAGTGCGAAAAGTGGTTTTTCAACACTAACACAAGTGCGAAAAGTGGTTTTTCAACACTAACACAAGTGCGAAAAGTGGTTTTTCAACACTATCACAAGTGCAAAAAGTGGTTTTTCAACACTAACACAAGTGCGAAAAGTGTTTTTTCCACACTAATACAAGTGCAAAAGTGGTTTCCTGCACCAACACAAGTGCAAAAAGTGGTTTTTCAACACTAACACAAGTGCGAAAAGTGGTTTTTCAACACTAACACAAATGCGAAAAGTGGTTTTTCAACACTAACACAAGTGCGAAAAGTGTTTTTTCCACACTAATACAAGTGCAAAAGTGGTTTCCTGCACCAACACAAGTGCGAAAAGTGGTTTTTCAACACTAACACAAGTGCGAAAAGTGGTTTTTCAACACTAACACAAGAGCGAAAAGTGGTTTTTCAACACTAACACAAGTGCGAAAAGTGTTTTTTCCACACTAATACAAGTGCAAAAGTGGTTTCCTGCACCAACACAAGTGCGAAAAGTGGTTTTTCAACACTAACACAAATGCGAAAAGTGGTTTTTCAACACTAACACAAGTGCGAAAAGAGGTTTTTCAACACAATCACAAGTGCAAAAAGTGTTTTTTCCACACTTATACAAGTGCAAAAGTGGTTTCCTGCACCAACACAAGTGTGAAAAGTGGTTTTTCAACACTAACACAAGTGCGAAAAGTTGTTTTTCAACACTTTCACAAGTGCAAAAAGTGTTTTTTCCACACTAATACAAGTGCAAAAGTGGTTTCCTGCACCAACACAAGTGCGAAAAGTGGTTTTTCAACACTAACACAAGTGCAAAAAGTGTTTTTTCCACACTAATACAAGTGCAAAAGTGGTTTCCTGCACCAACACAAGTGCTAAAAGTGGTTTTTCAACACTAATACAAGTGCGAAAAGTGGTTTTTCAACACTAACACAAGTGCGAAAAGTGGTTTTTCAACACTATCACAAGTGCAAAAAGTGTTTTTTCCACACTAATACAAGTGCAAAAGTGGTTTCCTGCACCAACACAAGGGCGAAAAGTGGTTTTTCAACACTATCACAAGTGCAAAAAGTGTTTTTTCCACACTAATACAAGTGCAAAAGTGGTTTGCTGCACCAACATAAGTGCGAAAAGTGGTTTTTCAACACTAACACAAGTGCAAAAAGTGTTTTTTCAACACTAACACAAGTGCGAAAAGTGGTTTTTCAACACTAAGACAAGTGCGAAAAGTGTTTTTTCCACACTAATACAAGTGCAAAAGTGGTTTCCTGCACCAACACAAGTGCGAAAAGTGGTTTTTCAACAATAACACAAGTGCGAAAAGTGGTTTTTCAACACTAACACAAGTGCGAAAAGTGTTTTTTCCACACTAATACACGTGCAAAAGTGGTTTCCTGCACCAACATAAGTGCGAAAAGTGGTTTTTCAACACTAACACAAGTGCAAAAAGTGGTTTTCCCACACTAATACAAGTGAAAAAGTGGTTTCCTGCACCAACACAAGTGCGAAAAGTGGTTTTTCAACACTAACACATGTGCGAAAAGTGGTTTTTCAACACTAACACAAGTGCGAAAAGTGGTTTTTCAACACTATCACAAGTGCAAAAAGTGTTTTTTCCACACTAATACAAGTGCAAAAGTGGTTTCCTTCACCAACACAAGTGCGAAAAGTGGTTTTTCAACACTAACACAAGTGCGAAAAGTGGTTTTTCAACACTAACACAAGTGCGAAAAGTGTTTTTTCCACACTAATACAAGTGCAAAAGTGGTTTCCTGCACCAACACAAGTGCGAAAAGTGGTTTTTCAACACTAACACAAGTGCGAAAAGTGTTTTTCAACACTAACACAAGTGCAAAAAGTGTTTTTTTCCACACTAATACAAGTGCAAAAGTGGTTTCCTGCACCAACACAAGTGCGAAAAGTGGTTTTTCAACACTAACACAAGTGCGAAAAGTGGTTTTTCAACACTAACACAAGTGCGAAAAGTGGTTTTTCAACACTATCACAAGTGCAAAAAGTGTTTTTTCCACACTAATACAAGTGCAAAAGTGGTTTCCTTCACCAACACAAGTGCGAAAAGTGGTTTTTCAACACTAACACAAGTGCGAAAAGTGGTTTTTCAACACTAACACAAGTGCGAAAAGTGGTTTTTCAACACTAACACAAGTGCGAAAAGTGTTTTTTCCACACTAATACAAGTGCAAAAGTGGTTTCCTGCACCAACACAAGTGCGAAAAGTGGTTTTTCAACACTAACACAAGTGCGAAAAGTGGTTTTTCAACACTAACACAAGTGCGAAAAGTGGTTTTTCAACACTAACAGAAGTGCGAAAAGTGTTTTTTCCACACTAATACAAGTGCAAAAGTGGTTTCCTGCACCAACACAAGTGCGAAAAGTGGTTTTTCAACACTAACACAAGTGCGAAAAGTGGTTTTTCAACACTAACACAAGGGCGAAAAGTGGTTTTTCAACACTATCACAAGTGCAAAAAGTGTTTTTTCCACACTAATACAAGTGCAAAAGTGGTTTCCTGCACCAACATAAGTGCGAAAAGTGGTTTTTCAACACTAACACAAGTGCAAAAAGTGGTTTTTCAACACTAACACAAGTGCGAAAAGTGGTTTTTGAGCACTAAGACAAGTGCGAAAAGTGTTTTTTCCACACTAATACAAGTGCAAAAGTGGTTTCCTGCACCAACACAAGTGCGAAAAGTGGTTTTTTAACAATAACACAAGTGCGAAAAGTGGTTTTTCAACACTAACACAAGTGCGAAAAGTGTTTTTTCCACACTAATACAAGTGCAAAAGTGGTGTCCTGCACCAACATAAGTGCGAAAAGTGGTTTTTCAACACTAACACAAGTGCGAAAAGTGTTTTTTCCACACTAATACAAGTGAAAAAGTGGTTTCCTGCACCAACACAAGTGCGAAAAGTGGTTTTTCAACACTAACACAAGTGCGAAAAGTGGTTTTTCAACACTAACACAAGTGCGAAAAGTGGTTTTTCAACACTATCACAAGTGCAAAAAGTGTTTTTTCCACACTAATACAAGTGCAAAAGTGGTTTCCTGCACCAACACAAGTGCAAAAAGTGGTTTTTCAACACTAACACAAGTGCGAAAAGTGCTTTTTCAACACTAACACAAGTGCGAAAAGTGGTTTTTCAACACTATCACAAGTGCAAAAAGTGTTTTTTCCACACTAATACAAGTGCAAAAGTGGTTTCCTGCACCAACGCAAGTGCGAAAAGTGGTTTTTCAACACTAACACAAGTGCGAAAAGTGTTTTTTCCACACTAATACAAGTGCAAAAGTGGTTTCCTGCACCAACACAAGTGCGAAAAGTGGTTTTTCAACACTAACAAGTGCGAAAAGTGGTTCCCTGCACCAACACAAGTGCGAAAAGTGATTTTTCAACACTAACACAAGTGCAAAAAGTGGTTTTTCAACACTAACACAAGTGCGAAAAGTGGTTTTTCAACACTAACACAAGTGCGAAAAGTGTTTTTTCCACACTAATACAAGTGCAAAAGTGGTTTCCTGCACCAACACAAGTGCGAAAAGTTGTTTTTCAACACTAACACAAGTGCAAAAAGTGGTTTTTCATCACTAACACAAGTGCGAAAAGTGGTTTTTCAACAATAACACAAGTGCGAAAAGTGTTTTTTTCCACACTAATACAAGTGCAAAAGTGGTTTCCTGCACCAACACAAGTGCGAAAAGTGGTTTTTCAACACTAACACAAGTGTGAAAAGTGGTTTTTCAACACTAACACAAGTGCGAAAAGTGGTTTTTCAACACTAACACAAGTGCAAAAAGTGTTTTTTCCACACTAATACAAGTGCAAAAGTGGTTTCCTGCACCAACACAAGTGCGAAAAGTGGTTTTTCAACACTAACACAAGTGCAAAAAGTGTTTTTTCAACACTAACACAAGAGCGAAAAGTGGTTTTTCAACACTAACACAAGTGCGAAAAGTGTTTTTTCCACACTAATACAACTGCAAAAGTGATTTCCTGCACTAACACAATTGCGAAAAGTGGTTTTTCAACACTAACACAAGTGCGAAAAGTGGTTTTTCAACACTAACACAAGTGCGAAAAGTGGTTTTTCAACATTAAGACAAGTGCGAAAAGTGGTTTTTCAACACTAACACAAGAGCGAAAAGTGGTTTTTCAACACTAACACAAGTGCGAAAAGTGTTTTTTCCACACTAATACAACTGCAGAAGTGGTTTCCTGCACTAACACAATTGCGAAAAGTGGTTTTTCAACACTAACACAAGTGCGAAAAGTGTTTTTTCAACACTAACACAAGTGCGAAAAGTGGTTTTTCAACACTATCACAAGTGCAAAAAGTGGTTTTTCTACACTAACACAAGTGCGAAAAGTGTTTTTTCCACACTAATACAAGTGCAAAAGTGGTTTCCTGCACCAACACAAGTGCAAAAAGTGGTTTTTCAACACTAACACAAGTGCGAAAAGTGGTTTTTCAACACTAACACAAGTGCGAAAAGTGTTTTTTCCACACGAATACAAGTGCAAAAGTGGTTTCCTGCACCAACACAAGTGCGAAAAGTGGTTTTTCAACACTAACACAAGTGCGAAAAGTGGTTTTTCAACACTAACACAAGAGCGAAAAGTGGTTTTTCAACACTAACACAAGTGCGAAAAGTGTTTTTTCCACACTAATACAAGTGCAAAAGTGGTTTCCTGCACCAACACAAGTGCGAAAAGTGGTTTTTCAACACTAACACAAATGCGAAAAGTGGTTTTTCAACACTAACACAAGTGCGAAAAGAGGTTTTTCAACACAATCACAAGTGCAAAAAGTGTTTTTTTCCACACTTATACAAGTGCAAAAGTGGTTTCCTGCACCAACACAAGTGCGAAAAGTGGTTTTTCAACACTAACACAAGTGCGAAAAGTTGTTTTTCAACACTTTCACAAGTGCAAAAAGTGTTTTTTCCACACTAATACAAGTGCAAAAGTGGTTTCCTGCACCAACACAAGTGCGAAAAGTGGTTTTTCAACACTAACACAAGTGCGAAAAGTGGTTTTTCAACACTAACACAAGTGCGAAAAGTGGTTTTTCAACACTAACACAAGTGCGAAAAGTGTTTTTTCCACACTAATACAAGTGCAAAAGTGGTTTCCTGCACCAACACAAGTGCGAAAAGTGGTTTTTCAACACTAACACAAGTGCGAAAAGTGTTTTTTCCACACTAATACAAGTGCAAAAGTGGTTTCCTGCACCAACACAAGTGCGAAAAGTGGTTTTTCAACACTAACACAAGTGCGAAAAGTCGTTTTTCAACACTAACACAAGTGCGAAAAGTGGTTTTTCAACACTAACACAAGTGCGAAAAGTGTTTTTTCCACACTAATACAAGTGCAAAAGTGGTTTCCTGCACCAACACAAGTGCGAAAAGTGGTTTTTCAACACTAACATAAGTGCGAAAAGTGGTTTTTCAACACTATCAAAAGTGCAAAAAGTGTTTTTTCCACACTAATACAAGTGCAAAAGTGGTTTCCTGCACCAACACAAGTGCGAAAAGTGGTTTTTCAACACTAACACAAGTGCAAAAAGGGTTTTTTCCACACTAATACAAGTGCAAAAGTGGTTTCCTGCACCAACACAAGTGCGAAAAGTGGTCTTTCAACACTAACTAACACAAGTGCGAAAAGTGTTTTTCAACACTAACACAAGTGCAAAAAGTGTTTTTTCCACACTAATACAAGTGCAAAATTGGTTTCCTGCACCAACACAAGTGCGAAAAGTGGTTTTTCAACACTAACACAAGTGCGAAAAGTGGTTTTTCAACACTAACACAAGTGCGAAAAGTGGTTTTTCAACACTATCACAAGTGCAAAAAGTGTTTTTTCCACAAACATACAAGTGCAAAAGTGGTTTCCTGCACCAACACAAGTGCGAAAAGTGGGTTTTTCAACACTATCACAAGTGCAAAAAGTGTTTTTTCCACACTAATACAAGTGCAAAAGTGGTTTCCTGCACCAACACAAGTGCGAAAAGTGGTTTTTCAACACTAACACAGGTGCGAAAAGTGGTTTTTCAACACTAACACAAGTGCGAAAAGTGATTTTTCAACACTAACACAAGTGCAAAAAGTGGTTTTTCAACACTAACACAAGTGCGAAAAGTGGTTTTTCAACACTAACACAAGTGCAAAAAGTGTTTTTTCCACACTAATACAAGTGCAAAAGTGGTTTCCTGCACCAACACAAGTGCGAAAAGTGGTTTTTCAACACTAACACAAGTGCGAAAAGTGGTTTTTCATCACTAACACAAGTGCGAAAAGTGGTTTTTCAACACTAACACAAGTGCGAAAAGTGTTTTTTCCACACGAATACAAGTGCAAAAGTGGTTTCCTGCACCAACACAAGTGCGAAAAGTGGTTTTTCAACACTAACACAAGTGCGAAAAGTGGTTTTTCAACACTAACACAAGAGCGAAAAGTGGTTTTTCAACACTAACACAAGTGCGAAAAGTGTTTTTTCCACACTAATACAAGTGCAAAAGTGGTTTCCTGCACCAACACAAGTGCGAAAAGTGGTTTTTCAACACTAACACAAATGCGAAAAGTGGTTTTTTCAACACTAACACAAGTGCGAAAAGAGGTTTTTCAACACAATCACAAGTGCAAAAAGTGTTTTTTCCACACTTATACAAGTGCAAAAGTGGTTTCCTGCACCAACACAAGTGCGAAAAGTGGTTTTTCAACACTAACACAAGTGCGAAAAGTTGTTTTTCAACACTTTCACAAGTGCAAAAAGTGTTTTTTTCCACACTAATACAAGTGCAAAAGTGGTTTCCTGCACCAACACAAGTGCGAAAAGTGGTTTTTCAACACTAACACAAGTGCGAAAAGTGGTTTTTCAACACTAACACAAGTGCGAAAAGTGGTTTTTCAACACTAACACAAGTGCGAAAAGTGTTTTTTCCACACTAATACAAGTGCAAAAGTGGTTTCCTGCACCAACACAAGTGCGAAAAGTGGTTTTTCAACACTAACACAAGTGCGAAAAGTGTTTTTTCCACACTAATACAAGTGCAAAAGTGGTTTCCTGCACCAACACAAGTGTGAAAAGTGGTTTTTCAACACTAACACAAGTGCGAAAAGTCGTTTTTCAACACTAACACAAGTGCGAAAAGTGGTTTTTCAACACTAACACAAGTGCGAAAAGTGTTTTTTCCACACTAATACAAGTGCAAAAGTGGTTTCCTGCACCAACACAAGTGCGAAAAGTGGTTTTTCAACACTAACATAAGTGCGAAAAGTGGTTTTTCAACACTATCAAAAGTGCAAAAAGTGTTTTTTCCACACTAATACAAGTGCAAAAGTGGTTTCCTGCACCAACACAAGTGCGAAAAGTGGTTTTTCAACACTAACTCAAGTGCGAAAAGTGGTTTTTCAACACTAACACAAGTGCGAAAAGTGGTTTTTCAACACTAACACAAGTGCAAAAAGGGTTTTTTCCACACTAATACAAGTGCAAAAGTGGTTTCCTGCACCAACACAAGTGCGAAAAGTGGTCTTTCAACACTAACTAACACAAGTGCGAAAAGTGTTTTTCAACACTAACACAAGTGCAAAAAGTGTTTTTCCACACTAATACAAGTGCAAAATTGGTTTCCTGCACCAACACAAGTGCGAAAAGTGGTTTTTCAACACTAACACAAGTGCAAAAAGTGGTTTTTCAACACTAACACAAGTGCGAAAAGTGGTTTTTCAACACTATCACAAGTGCAAAAAGTGTTTTTTCCACAAACATACAAGTGCAAAAGTGGTTTCCTGCACCAACACAAGTGCGAAAAGTGGGTTTTTCAACACTATCACAAGTGCAAAAAGTGTTTTTTCCACACTAATACAAGTGCAAAAGTGGTTTCCTGCACCAACACAAGTGCGAAAAGTGGTTTTTCAACACTAACACAGGTGCGAAAAGTGGTTTTTCAACACTAACACAAGTGCGAAAAGTGATTTTTCAACACTAACACAAGTGCAAAAAGTGGTTTTTCAACACTAACACAAGTGCGAAAAGTGGTTTTTCAACACTAACACAAGTGCGAAAAGTGTTTTTTCCACACTAATACAAGTGCAAAAGTGGTTTCCTGCACCAACACAAGTGCGAAAAGTGGTTTTTCAACACTAACACAAGTGCGAAAAGTGGTTTTTCATCACTAACACAAGTGCGAAAAGTGGTTTTTCAACAATAACACAAGTGCGAAAAGTGTTTTTTCCACACTTATACAAGTGCAAAAGTGGTTTCCTGCACCAACACAAGTGCGAAAAGTGGTTTTTCAACACTAACACAAGTGCGAAAAGTTGTTTTTCAACACTTTCACAAGTGCAAAAAGTGTTTTTTCCACACTAATACAAGTGCAAAAGTGGTTTCCTGCACCAACACAAGTGCGAAAAGTGGTTTTTCAACACTAACACAAGTGCGAAAAGTGGTTTTTCAACACTAACACAAGTGCGAAAAGTGGTTTTTCAACACTAACACAAGTGCGAAAAGTGTTTTTTCCACACTAATACAAGTGCAAAAGTGGTTTCCTGCACCAACACAAGTGCGAAAAGTGGTTTTTCAACACTAACACAAGTGCGAAAAGTGGTTTTTCAACACTAACACAAGTGCGAAAAGTGTTTTTTCCACACTAATACAAGTGCAAAAGTGGTTTCCTGCACCAAAACAAGTGCGAAAAGTGGTTTTTCAACACTAACTCAAGTGCGAAAAGTGGTTTTTCAACACTAACACAAGTGCAAAAAGTGGTTTTTCAACACTATCACAAGTGCAAAAAGTGTTTTTTTCCACACTAATACAAGTGCAAAAGTGGTTTCCTGCACCAACACAAGTGCGAAAAGTGGTTTTTCAACACTCACACAAGTGCGAAAAGTGTTTTTCAACACTAACACAAGTGCAAAAAGTGTTTTTTCCACACTAATACAAGTGCAAAAGTGGTTTCCTGCACCAACACAAGTGCGAAAAGTGGTTTTTCAGCACTAACACAAGTGCGAAAAGTGGTTTTTCAACACTAACACAAGTGCGAAAAGTGGTTTTTCAACACTATCACAAGTGCAAAAAGTGTTTTTTCCACACTAATACAAGTGCAAAAGTGGTTTCCTGCACCAACACAAGTGCGAAAAGTGGGTTTTTCAACACTAACACAAGTGCGAAAAGTGGTTTTTCAACACTAACACAAGTGCGAAAAAATTTTTTCCACACTAATACAACTGCAAAAGTGGTTTCCTGCACTAACACAATTGCAAAAAGTGGTTTTTCAACACTAACACAAGTGCGAAAAGTGGTTTTTCAACACTAACACAAGTGCGAAAAGTGGTTTTTCAACACTATCACAAGTGCAAAAAGTGTTTTTTTCCCACTAATACAAAGGCAAAAGTGGTTTCCTGCACCAACACAAGTGCGAAAAGTGGTTTTTCAACACTAACACAAGTGCGAAAAGTGGTTTTTCAACACTAACACAAGTGCGAAAAGTATTTTTTTCAACACTAACACAAGTGCGAAAAGTGGTTTTTCAACACTATCACAAGTGCAAAAAGTGGTTTTTCAACACTAACACAAGTGCGAAAAGTGGTTTTTGAACACTAACACAAGTGCGAAAAGTGGTTTTTCCACACTAACGCAAGTGCGAAAAGTGGTTTTTCAACACTAACACAAGTGCGAAAAGTGTTTTTTCCACACTAATGCAAGTGCAAAAGTGGTTTCCTGCACCAACACAAGTGCGAAAAGTGGTTTTTCAACACTAACACAAGAGCGAAAAGTGGGTTTTTCAACACTAACACAAGTGCGAAAAGTGTTTTTTCCACACTAATACAAGTGCAAAAGTGGTTTCCTGCACCAACACAAGTGCGAAAAGTGGTTTTTCAACACTAACACAAATGCGAAAAGTGGTTTTTCAACACTAACACAAGTGCGAAAAGAGGTTTTTCAACACAATCACAAGTGCAAAAAGTGTTTTTTCCACACTTATACAAGTGCAAAAGTGGTTTCCTGCACCAACACAAGTGCGAAAAGTGGTTTTTCAACACTAACACAAGTGCGAAAAGTTGTTTTTCAACACTTTCACAAGTGCAAAAAGTGTTTTTTCCACACTAATACAAGTGCAAAAGTGGTTTCCTGCACCAACACAAGTGCGAAAAGTGGTTTTTCAACACTAACACAAGTGCGAAAAGTGGTTTTTCAACACTAACACAAGTGCGAAAAGTGGTTTTTCAACACTAACACAAGTGCGAAAAGTGTTTTTTCCACACTAATACAAGTGCAAAAGTGGTTTCCTGCACCAACACAAGTGCGAAAAGTGGTTTTTCAACACTAACACAAGTGCGAAAAGTGTTTTTTCCACACTAATACAAGTGCAAAAGTGGTTTCCTGCACCAACACAAGTGCGAAAAGTGGTTTTTCAACACTAACACAAGTGCGAAAAGTCGTTTTTCAACACTAACACAAGTGCGAAAAGTGGTTTTTCAACACTAACACAAGTGCGAAAAGTGTTTTTTCCACACTAATACAAGTGCAAAAGTGGTTTCCTGCACCAACACAAGTGCGAAAAGTGGTTTTTCAACACTAACATAAGTGCGAAAAGTGGTTTTTCAACACTATCAAAAGTGCAAAAAGTGTTTTTTCCACACTAATACAAGTGCAAAAGTGGTTTCCTGCACCAACACAAGTGCGAAAAGTGGTTTTTTCAACACTAACACAAGTGCAAAAAGGGTTTTTTCCACACTAATACAAGTGCAAAAGTGGTTTCCTGCACCAACACAAGTGCGAAAAGTGGTCTTTCAACACTAACTAACACAAGTGCGAAAAGTGTTTTTCAACACTAACACAAGTGCAAAAAGTGTTTTTTCCACACTAATACAAGTGCAAAATTGGTTTCCTGCACCAACACAAGTGCGAAAAGTGGTTTTTCAACACTAACACAAGTGCGAAAAGTGGTTTTTCAACACTAACACAAGTGCGAAAAGTGGTTTTTCAACACTATCACAAGTGCAAAAAGTGTTTTTTCCACAAACATACAAGTGCAAAAGTGGTTTCCTGCACCAACACAAGTGCCGAAAAGTGGGTTTTTCAACACTATCACAAGTGCAAAAAGTGTTTTTTCCACACTAATACAAGTGGCAAAAGTGGTTTTCCTGCACCAACACAAGTGCGAAAAGTGGTTTTTCAACACTAACACAGGTGCGAAAAGTGGTTTTTCAACACTAACACAAGTGCGAAAAGTGATTTTTCAACACTAACACAAGTGCAAAAAGTGGTTTTTCAACACTAACACAAGTGCGAAAGTGGTTTTTTCAACACTAACACAAGTGCAAAAAGTGTTTTTTCCACACTAATACAAGTGCAAAAGTGGTTTCTGCACCAACACAAGTGCGAAAAGTGGTTTTTTCAACACTAACACAAGTGCGAAAAGTGGTTTTTTCATCACTAACACAAGTGCGAAAAGTGGTTTTTCAACACTAACACAAGTGCGAAAAGTGTTTTTTCACACGAATACAAGTGCAAAAGTGGTTTCCTGCACCAACACAAGTGCGAAAAGTGGTTTTTCAACACTAACACAAGTGCGAAAAGTGGTTTTTCAACACTAACACAAGAGCGAAAAGTGGTTTTTCAACACTAACACAAGTGCGAAAAGTGTTTTTTCCACACTAATACAAGTGCAAAAGTGGTTTCCTGCACCAACACAAGTGCGAAAAGTGGTTTTTCAACACTAACACAAATGCGAAAAGTGGTTTTTCAACACTAACACAAGTGCGAAAAGAGGTTTTTCAACACAATCACAAGTGCAAAAAGTGTTTTTTTCCACACTTATACAAGTGCAAAAGTGGTTTCCTGCACCAACACAAGTGCGAAAAGTGGTTTTTCAACACTAACACAAGTGCGAAAAGTTGTTTTTCAACACTTTCACAAGTGGCAAAAAGTGTTTTTTTCCACACTAATACAAGTGCAAAAGTGGTTTCCTGCACCCAACACAAGTGCGAAAAGTGGTTTTTCAACACTAACACAAGTGCGAAAAGTGGTTTTTCAACACTAACACAAGTGCGAAAAGTGGTTTTTTCAACACTAACACAAGTGCGAAAAGTGTTTTTTCCACACTAATACAAGTGCAAAAGTGGTTTCCTGCACCAACACAAGTGCGAAAAGTGGGTTTTTCAACACTAACACAAGTGCGAAAAGTGTTTTTTCCACACTAATACAAGTGCAAAAGTGGTTTCCTGCACCAACACAAGTGTGAAAAGTGGTTTTTCAACACTAACACAAGTGCGAAAAGTCGTTTTTCAACACTAACACAAGTGCGAAAAGTGGTTTTTCAACACTAACACAAGTGCGAAAAGTGTTTTTTCCACACTAATACAAGTGCAAAAGTGGTTTCCTGCACCAACACAAGTGCGAAAAGTGGTTTTTCAACACTAACATAAGTGCGAAAAAGTGGTTTTTCAACACTATCAAAAAGTGCAAAAAGTGTTTTTTCCACACTAATACAAGTGCAAAAAGTGGTTTCCTGCACCAACACAAGTGCGAAAAGTGGTTTTTCAACACTAACTCAAGTGCGAAAAGTGGTTTTTCAACACTAACACAAGTGCGAAAAGTGGTTTTTCAACACTAACACAAGTGCAAAAAGGGTTTTTTCCACACTAATACAAGTGCAAAAGTGGTTTCCTGCACCAACACAAGTGCGAAAAGTGGTCTTTCAACACTAACTAACACAAGTGCGAAAAGTGTTTTTCAACACTAACACAAGTGCAAAAAGTGTTTTTCCACACTAATACAAGTGCAAAATTGGTTTCCTGCACCAACACAAGTGCGAAAAGTGGTTTTTCAACACTAACACAAGTGCAAAAAGTGGTTTTTCAACACTAACACAAGTGCGAAAAGTGGTTTTTCAACACTATCACAAGTGCAAAAAGTGTTTTTTCCACAAACATACAAGTGCAAAAGTGGTTTCCTGCACCAACACAAGTGCGAAAAGTGGGTTTTTCAACACTATCACAAGTGCAAAAAGTGTTTTTTCCACACTAATACAAGTGCAAAAGTGGTTTCCTGCACCAACACAAGTGCGAAAAGTGGTTTTTCAACACTAACACAGGTGCGAAAAGTGGTTTTTCAACACTAACACAAGTGCGAAAAGTGATTTTTCAACACTAACACAAGTGCAAAAAGTGGTTTTTCAACACTAACACAAGTGCGAAAAGTGGTTTTTCAACACTAACACAAGTGCGAAAAGTGTTTTTTCCACACTAATACAAGTGCAAAAGTGGTTTCCTGCACCAACACAAGTGCGAAAAGTGGTTTTTCAACACTAACACAAGTGCGAAAAGTGGTTTTTCATCACTAACACAAGTGCGAAAAGTGGTTTTTCAACAATAACACAAGTGCGAAAAGTGTTTTTTCCACACTTATACAAGTGCAAAAGTGGTTTCCTGCACCAACACAAGTGCGAAAAGTGGTTTTTCAACACTAACACAAGTGCGAAAAGTTGTTTTTCAACACTTTCACAAGTGCAAAAAGTGTTTTTTCCACACTAATACAAGTGCAAAAGTGGTTTCCTGCACCAACACAAGTGCGAAAAGTGGTTTTTCAACACTAACACAAGTGCGAAAAGTGGTTTTTCAACACTAACACAAGTGCGAAAAGTGGTTTTTCAACACTAACACAAGTGCGAAAAGTGTTTTTTCCACACTAATACAAGTGCAAAAGTGGTTTCCTGCACCAACACAAGTGCGAAAAGTGGTTTTTCAACACTAACACAAGTGCGAAAAGTGGTTTTTCAACACTAACACAAGTGCGAAAAGTGTTTTTTCCACACTAATACAAGTGCAAAAGTGGTTTCCTGCACCAAAACAAGTGCGAAAAGTGGTTTTTCAACACTAACTCAAGTGCGAAAAGTGGTTTTTCAACACTAACACAAGTGCAAAAAGTGGTTTTTCAACACTATCACAAGTGCAAAAAGTGTTTTTTCCACACTAATACAAGTGCAAAAGTGGTTTCCTGCACCAACACAAGTGCGAAAAGTGGTTTTTCAACACTCACACAAGTGCGAAAAGTGTTTTTCAACACTAACACAAGTGCAAAAAGTGTTTTTTCCACACTAATACAAGTGCAAAAGTGGTTTCCTGCACCAACACAAGTGCGAAAAGTGGTTTTTCAGCACTAACACAAGTGCGAAAAGTGGTTTTTCAACACTAACACAAGTGCGAAAAGTGGTTTTTCAACACTATCACAAGTGCAAAAAGTGTTTTTTCCACACTAATACAAGTGCAAAAGTGGTTTCCTGCACCAACACAAGTGCGAAAAGTGGGTTTTTCAACACTAACACAAGTGCGAAAAGTGGTTTTTCAACACTAACACAAGTGCGAAAAAATTTTTTCCACACTAATACAACTGCAAAAGTGGTTTCCTGCACTAACACAATTGCAAAAAGTGGTTTTTCAACACTAACACAAGTGCGAAAAGTGGTTTTTCAACACTAACACAAGTGCGAAAAGTGGTTTTTCAACACTATCACAAGTGCAAAAAGTGTTTTTTTCCCACTAATACAAAGGCAAAAGTGGTTTCCTGCACCAACACAAGTGCGAAAAGTGGTTTTTCAACACTAACACAAGTGCGAAAAGTGGTTTTTCAACACTAACACAAGTGCGAAAAGTATTTTTTCAACACTAACACAAGTGCGAAAAGTGGTTTTTCAACACTATCACAAGTGCAAAAAGTGGTTTTTCAACACTAACACAAGTGCGAAAAGTGGTTTTTGAACACTAACACAAGTGCGAAAAGTGGTTTTTCCACACTAACGCAAGTGCGAAAAGTGGTTTTTCAACACTAACACAAGTGCGAAAAGTGTTTTTTCCACACTAATGCAAGTGCAAAAGTGGTTTCCTGCACCAACACAAGTGCGAAAAGTGGTTTTTCAACACTAACACAAGTGCGAAAGTGGTTTTTCAACACCAACACAAGTGCGAAAAGTGGTTTTTCAACACTAACACAAGTGCGAAAAGTGTTTTTTCCACACTAATACAAGTGCAAAAGTGGTTTCCTGCACCAACACAAATGCGAAAAGTGGTTTTTCAACACTAACACAAGTGCGAAATGTGGTTTTTCAACACTAACACAAGTGCGAAAGTGGTTTTTCAACACCAACACAAGTGCGAAAAGTGGTTTTTCAACACTAACACAAGTGCGAAAAGTGTTTTTTCCACACTAATACAAGTGCAAAAGTGGTTTCCTGCACCAACACAAGTGCGAAAAGTGGTTTTTCAACACAAACACAAGTGCGAAAAGTGGTTTTTCAACACTAACACAAGTGCGAAAAGTGGTTTTTCAACACTAACACAAGTGCGAAAAGTGTTTTTTCCACACTAATACAAGTGCAAAAGTGGTTTCCTGCACCAACACAAGTGCAAAAAGTGGTTTTTCAACACTAACACAAGTGCGAAAAGTGTTTTTTCGACACTAATACAAGTGCAAAAGTGGTTTCCTGCACCAACACAAGTGCGAAAAGTGGTTTTTCAACACTAACACAAGTGCGAAAAGTGTTTTTCAACACTAACACAAGTGCGAAAAGTGGTTTTTCAACACTAACACAAGTGCGAAAAGTGTTTTTTCCACACTAATACAACTGCAAAAGTGGTTTCCTGCACTAACACAATTGCGAAAAGTGGTTTTTCAACACTAACACAAGTGCGAAAAGTGGTTTTTCAACACTAACACAAGTGCGAAAAGTGGTTTTTCAACACTAACACAAGTGCGAAAAGTGGTTTTTCAACACTAACACAAGTGCAAAAAGGGTTTTTTCCACACTAATACAAGTGCAAAAGTGGTTTCCTGCACCAACACAAGTGCGAAAAGTGGTCTTTCAACACTAACTAACACAAGTGCGAAAAGTGTTTTTCAACACTAACACAAGTGCAAAAAGTGTTTTTTTCCACACTAATACAAGTGCAAAATTGGTTTCCTGCACCAACACAAGTGCGAAAAGTGGTTTTTCAACACTAACACAAGTGCGAAAAGTGGTTTTTCAACACTAACACAAGTGCGAAAAGTGGTTTTTCAACACTATCACAAGTGCAAAAAGTGTTTTTTCCACACTAATACAAGTGCAAAAGTGGGTTTCCTGCACCAACACAAGTGCGAAAAATGGGTTTTTCAACACTATCACAAGTGCAAAAAGTGTTTTTTTCCACACTAATACAAGTGCAAAAGTGGTTTCCTGCACCAACACAAGTGCGAAAAGTGGTTTTTCAACACTAACACAGGTGCGAAAAGTGGTTTTTCAACACTAACACAAGTGCGAAAAGTGATTTTTCAACACTAACACAAGTGCAAAAAGTGGTTTTTTCAACACTAACACAAGTGCGAAAAGTGGTTTTTCAACACTAACACAAGTGCGAAAAGTGTTTTTTCCACACTAATACAAGTGCAAAAAGTGGTTTCCTGCACCAACACAAGTGCGAAAAGTGGTTTTTCAACACTAACACAAGTGCGAAAAGTGGTTTTTCATCACTAACACAAGTGCGAAAAGTGGTTTTTCAACAATAACACAAGTGCGAAAAGTGTTTTTTCCACACTTATACAAGTGCAAAAAGTGGTTTCCTGCACCAACACAAGTGCGAATTTTTCAACACTAACACAAGTGCGAAAAGTTGTTTTTCAACACTTTCACAAGTGCAAAAAGTGTTTTTTCCACACTAATACAAGTGCAAAAGTGGTTTCCTGCACCAACACAAGTGCGAAAAGTGGTTTTTCAACACTAACACAAGTGCGAAAAGTGGTTTTTCAACACTAACACAAGTGCGAAAAGTGGTTTTTCAACACTAACACAAGTGCGAAAAGTGTTTTTTCCACACTAATACAAGTGCAAAAGTGGTTTCCTGCACCAACACAAGTGCGAAAAGTGGTTTTTCAACACTAACACAAGTGCGAAAAGTGTTTTTTCCACACTAATACAAGTGCAAAAGTGGTTTCCTGCACCAACACAAGTGCGAAAAGTGGTTTTTCAACACTAACACAAGTGCGAAAAGTCGTTTTTCAACACTAACACAAGTGCGAAAAGTCGTTTTTCAACACTAACACAAGTGCGAAAAGTGTTTTTTCCACACTAATACAAGTGCAAAAGTGGTTTCCTGCACCAACACAAGTGCGAAAAGTGGTTTTTCAACACTAACATAAGTGCGAAAAGTGGTTTTTCAACACTATCAAAAGTGCAAAAAGTGTTTTTTCCACACTAATACAAGTGCAAAAGTGGTTTCCTGCACCAACACAAGTGCGAAAAGTGGTTTTTCAACACTAACACAGGTGCGAAAAGTGGTTTTTCAACACTAACACAAGTGCGAAAAGTGGTTTTTCAACACTATCACAAGTGCAAAAAGTGTTTTTTCCACACTAATACAAGTGCAAAAATGGTTTCCTGCACCAACACAAGTGCGAAAAGTGGTTTTTCAACACTAACACAAATGCGAAAAGTGGTTTTTCAACACTAACACAAGTGCGAAAAGTGTTTTTTCCACACTAATACAAGTGCAAAAGTGGTTTCCTGCACCAAAACAAGTGCGAAAAGTGGTTTTTCAACACTAACTCAAGTGCAAAAAGTGGTTTTTCAACACTAACACAAGTGCAAAAAGTGGTTTTTCAACACTAACACAAGTGCGAAAAGTGTTTTTTCCACACTAATACAAGTGCAAAAGTGGTTTCCTGCACCAACACAAGTGCGAAAAGTGGTTTTTCAACACTCACACAAGTGCGAAAAGTGTTTTTCAACACTAACACAAGTGCAAAAAGTGTTTTTTCCACACTAATACAAGTGCAAAAGTGGTTTCCTGCACCAACACAAGTGCGAAAAGTGGTTTTTCAACACTAACACAAGTGCGAAAAGTGGTTTTTCAACACTAACACAAGTGCGAAAAGTGGTTTTTCAACACTATCACAAGTGCAAAAAGTGTTTTTTTCCACTAATACAAAGGCAAAAGTGGTTTCCTGCACCAACACAAGTGCGAAAAGTGGTTTTTCAACACTAACACAAGTGCGAAAAGTGGTTTTTCAACACTAACACAAGTGCGAAAAGTAGTTTTTCAACACTAACACAAGTGCGAAAAGTGGTTTTTCAACACTATCACAAGTGCAAAAAGTGTTTTTCAACACTAACACAAGTGCAAAAAGTGTTTTTTCCACACTAATACAAGTGCAAAAGTGGTTTCCTGCACCAACACAAGTGCGAAAAGTGGTTTTTCAACACTAACACAAGTGCGAAAAGTGGTTTTTCAACACTAACACAAGTGCGAAAAGTGGTTTTTCAACACTATCACAAGTGCAAAAAGTGTTTTTTTCCCACTAATACAAAGGCAAAAGTGGTTTCCTGCACCAACACAAGTGCGAAAAGTGGTTTTTCAACACTAACACAAGTGCGAAAAGTGGTTTTTCAACACTAACACAAGTGCGAAAAGTAGTTTTTCAACACTAACACAAGTGCGAAAAGTGGTTTTTCAACACTATCACAAGTGCAAAAAGTGGTTTTTCAACACTAACACAAGTGCGAAAAGTGGTTTTTGAACACTAACACAAGTGCGAAAAGTGGTTTTTCCACACTAACGCAAGTGCGAAAAGTGGTTTTTCAACACTAACACAAGTGCGAAAAGTGTTTTTTCCACACTAATGCAAGTGCAAAAGTGGTTTCCTGCACCAACACAAGTGCGAAAAGTGGTTTTTCAACACTAACACAAGTGCGAAAGTGGTTTTTCAACACCAACACAAGTGCGAAAAGTGGTTTTTCAACACTAACACAAGTGCGAAAAGTGTTTTTTCCACACTAATACAAGTGCAAAAGTGGTTTCCTGCACCAACACAAATGCGAAAAGTGGTTTTTCAACACTAACACAAGTGCGAAATGTGGTTTTTCAACACTAACACAAGTGCGAAAGTGGTTTTTCAACACCAACACAAGTGCGAAAAGTGGTTTTTCAACACTAACACAAGTGCGAAAAGTGTTTTTTCCACACTAATACAAGTGCAAAAGTGGTTTCCTGCACCAACACAAGTGCGAAAAGTGGTTTTTCAACACAAACACAAGTGCGAAAAGTGGTTTTTCAACACTAACACAAGTGCGAAAAGTGGTTTTTCAACACTAACACAAGTGCGAAAAGTGTTTTTTCCACACTAATACAAGTGCAAAAGTGGTTTCCTGCACCAACACAAGTGCAAAAAGTGGTTTTTCAACACTAACACAAGTGCGAAAAGTGTTTTTTCGACACTAATACAAGTGCAAAAGTGGTTTCCTGCACCAACACAAGTGCGAAAAGTGGTTTTTCAACACTAACACAAGTGCGAAAAGTGTTTTTCAACACTAACACAAGTGCGAAAAGTGGTTTTTCAACACTAACACAAGTGCGAAAAGTGGTTTTTCAACACTAACACAAGTGCGAAAAGTGTTTTTCCACACTAATACAACTGCAAAAGTGGTTTCCTGCACTAACACAATTGCGAAAAGTGGTTTTTCAACACTAACACAAGTGCGAAAAGTGGTTTTTCAACACTAACACAAGTGCGAAAAGTGGTTTTTCAACACTAACACAAGTGCGAAAAGTGGTTTTTCAACACTAATACAAGTGCAAAAGTGGTTTCCTGCACCAACACAAGTGCGAAAAGTGGTTTTTCAACACTAACACAAGTGCAAAAAGTGGTTTTTCAACACTAACACAAGAGCGAAAAGTGGTTTTTCCACACTAATACAAGTGCAAAAGTGGTTTCCTGCACCAACACAAGTGCGAAAAGTGGTTTTTCAACACTAACACAAGTGCGAAAAGTGGTTTTTCAACACTAACACAAGTGCGAAAAGTGTTTTTTCCACACTAATACAAGTGCAAAAGTGGTTTCCTGCACCAACACAAGTGCGAAAAGTGGTTTTTCAACACTAACTCAAGTGCGAAAAGTGGTTTTTCAACACTAACACAAGTGCGAAAAGTGGTTTTTCAACACTAACACAAGTGCAAAAAGGGTTTTTTCCACACTAATACAAGTGCAAAAGTGGTTTCCTGCACCAACACAAGTGCGAAAAGTGGTCTTTCAACACTAACTAACACAAGTGCGAAAAGTGTTTTTCAACACTAACACAAGTGCAAAAAGTGTTTTTTCCACACTAATACAAGTGCAAAATTGGTTTCCTGCACCAACACAAGTGCGAAAAGTGGTTTTTCAACACTAACACAAGTGCGAAAAGTGGTTTTTCAACACTAACACAAGTGCGAAAAGTGGTTTTTCAACACTATCACAAGTGCAAAAAGTGTTTTTTCCACACTAATACAAGTGCAAAAGTGGTTTCCTGCACCAACACAAGTGCGAAAAGTGGGTTTTTCAACACTATCACAAGTGCAAAAAGTGTTTTTTCCACACTAATACAAGTGCAAAAGTGGTTTCCTGCACCAACACAAGTGCGAAAAGTGGTTTTTCAACACTAACACAGGTGCGAAAAGTGGTTTTTCAACACTAACACAAGTGCGAAAAGTGATTTTTCAACACTAACACAAGTGCAAAAAGTGGTTTTTCAACACTAACACAAGTGTGAAAAGTGGTTTTTCAACACTAACACAAGTGCGAAAAGTGTTTTTTCCACACTAATACAAGTGCAAAAGTGGTTTCCTGCACCAACACAAGTGCGAAAAGTGGTTTTTCAACACTAACACAAGTGCGAAAAGTGGTTTTTCATCACTAACACAAGTGCGAAAAGTGGTTTTTCAACAATAACACAAGTGCGAAAAGTGTTTTTTTCCACACTAATACAAGTGCAAAAGTGGTTTCCTGCACCAACACATGTGCGAAAAGTGGTTTTTCAACACTAACACAAGTGCGAAAAGTGGTTTTTCAACACTAACACAAGTGCGAAAAGTGGTTTTTCAACACTAACACAAGTGCAAAAGTGTTTTTTCCACACTAATACAAGTGCAAAAGTGGTTTCCTGCACCAACACAAGTGCGAAAAGTGGTTTTCAACACTAACACAAGTGCAAAAAGTGTTTTTTCAACACTAACACAAGAGCGAAAAGTGGTTTTTCAACACTAACACAAGTGCGAAAAGTGTTTTTTCCACACTAATACAACTGCAAAAGTGGTTTCCTGCACTAACACAATTGCGAAAAGTGGTTTTTCAACACTAACACAAGTGCGAAAAGTGGTTTTTCAACACTAACACAAGTCCGAAAAGTGGTTTTTCAACACTAACACAAGTGCGAAAAGTGTTTTTTACACACTAATACAAGTGCAAAAGTGGTTTCCTGCACCAACACAAGTGCGAAATGTGGTTTTTCAACACTAACACAAGTGCGAAAAGTGGTTTTTCAACACTAACACAAGAGCGAAAAGTGGTTTTTCAACACTAACACAAGTGCGAAAAGTGTTTTTTCCACACTAATACAACTGCAGAAGTGGTTTCCTGCACTAACACAATTGCGAAAAGTGGTTTTTCAACACTAACACAAGTGCGAAAAGTGGTTTTTCAACACTAACACAAGTGCGAAAAGTGGTTTTTCAACACTATCACAAGTGCAAAAAGTGTTTTTTTCCCACTAATACAAGTGCAAAAGTGGTTTCCTGCACCAACACAAGTGCGAAAAGTGGTTTTTCAACACTAACACAAGTGCGAAAAGTGGTTTTTCAACACTAACACAAGTGCGAAAAGTGGTTTTTCAACACTAACACAAGTGCGAAAAGTGGTTTTTCAACACTATCACAAGTGCAAAAAGTGGTTTTTCAACACTAACACAAGTGCGAAAAGTGGTTTTTCAACACTAACACAAGTGCGAAAAGTGGTTTTTCAACACTAATACAAGTGCAAAAGTGGTATCCTGCACCAACACAAGTGCAAAAAGTGGTTTTTCAACACTTACACAAGTGCGAAAAGTGGTTTTTCAACACTAACACAAGTGTGAAAAGTGTTTTTTCCACACTAATACAAGTGCAAAAGTGGTTTCCTGCACCAACACAAGTGCGAAAAGTGGTTTTTCAACACTAACATAAGTGCGAAAAGTGTTTTTTCCACACTAATACAAGTGCAAAAGTGGTTTCCTGCACCAACACAAGTGCGAAAAGTGGTTTTTCAACACTAACACAAGTGCGAAAAGTGGTTTTTCAACACTAACACAAGTGCGAAAAGTGGTTTTTCAACACTAACAGAAGTGCGAAAAGTGTTTTTTCCACACTAATACAAGTGCAAAAGTGGTTTCCTGCACCAACACAAGTGCGAAAAGTGGTTTTTCAACACTAACACAAGTGCGAAAAGTGGTTTTTCAACACTAACACAAGGGCGAAAAGTGGTTTTTCAACACTATCACAAGTGCAAAAAGTGTTTTTTCCACACTAATACAAGTGCAAAAGTGGTTTCCTGCACCAACACAAGTGCGAAAAGTGGTTTTTCAACACTAACACAAGTGCGAAAAGTGGTTTTTCAACACTAACACAAGTGCGAAAAGTGTTTTTTCCACACTAATACAAGTGCAAAAGTGGTTTCCTGCACCAACACAAGTGCGAAAAGTGATTTTTCAACACTAACACAAGTGCAAAAAGTGGTTTTTCAACACTAACACAAGTGCGAAAAGTGGTTTTTCAACACTAACACAAGTGTGAAAAGTGTTTTTTCCACACTAATACAAGTGCAAAAGTGGTTTCCTGCACCAACACAAGTGCGAAAAGTGGTTTTTCAACACTAACATAAGTGCGAAAAGTGTTTTTTCCACACTAATACAAGTACAAAAGTGGTTTCCTGCACCAACACAAGTGCGAAAAGTGGTTTTTCAACACTAACACAAGTGCGAAAAGTGGTTTTTCATCACTAACACAAGTGCGAAAAGTGGTTTTTCAACAATAACACAAGTGCGAAAAGTGTTTTTTCCACACTAATACAAGTGCAAAAGTGGTTTCCTGCACCAACACAAGTGCGAAAAGTGGTTTTTCAACACTAACACAAGTGCGAAAAGTGGTTTTTCAACACTAACACAAGTGCGAAAAGTGGTTTTTCAACACTAACACAAGTGCAAAAAGTGTTTTTTCCACACTAATACAAGTGCAAAAGTGGTTTCCTGCACCAACACAAGTGCGAAAAGTGGTTTTTCAACACTAACACAAGTGCAAAAAGTGTTTTTTCAACACTAACACAAGAGCGAAAAGTGGTTTTTCAACACTAACACAAGTGCGAAAAGTGTTTTTTCCACACTAATACAACTGCAAAAGTGGTTTCCTGCACTAACACAATTGCGAAAAGTGTTTTTTCAACACTAACACAAGTGCGAAAAGTGGTTTTTCAACACTAACACAAGTGCGAAAAGTGGTTTTACAACACTAACACAAGTGCGAAAAGTGGTTTTTCAACACTAACACAAGTGTGAAAAGTGGTTTTTCAACACTATCACAAGTGCAAAAAGTGGTTTTTCAACACTAACACAAGTGTGAAAAGTGTTTTTTCCACACTAATACAAGTGCAAAAGTGGTTTCCTGCACCAACACAAGTGCAAAAAGTGTTCTTTCAACACTAACACAAGTGCGAAAAGTGGTTTTTCAACACTAACACAAGTGCGAAAAGTGGTTTTTCAACACTAACACAAGTGCGAAAAGTGTTTTTTCCACACTAATACAAGTGCAAAAGTGGTTTCCTGCACCAACACAAGTGCGAAAAGTGGTTTTTCAACACTAACACAAATGCGAAAAGTGGTTTTTCAACACTAACACAAGTGCAAAAAGAGGTTTTTCAACACAATCACAAGTGCAAAAAGTGTTTTTCCACACTTATACAAGTGCAAAAGTGGTTTCCTGCACCAACACAAGTGCGAAAAGTGGTTTTTCAACACTAACACAAGTGCGAAAAGTGGTTTTTCAACACTAACAGAAGTGCGAAAAGTGGTTTTTCAACACTAACACAAGTGCGAAAAGTGTTTTTTCCACACTAATACAAGTGCAAAAGTGGTTTCCTGCACCAACACAAGTGCAAAAAGTGGTTTTTCAACACTAACACAAGTGTGAAAAGTGGTTTTTCAACACTAACACAAGTGTGAAAAGTGTTTTTTCCACACTAATACAAGTGCAAAAGTGGTTTCCTGCACCAACACAAGTGCGAAAAGTGGTTTTTCAACACTAACATAAGTGCGAAAAGTGGTTTTTCAACACTATCACAAGTGCAAAAAGTGTTTTTTCCACACTAATACAAGTGCAAAAGTGGTTTCCTGCACCAACACAAGTGCGAAAAGTGGTTTTTCAACACTAACACAAGTGCGAAAAGTGGTTTTTCAACACTAACACAAGTGCGAAAAGTGGTTTTTCAACACTAACACTAGTGCGAAAAGTGGTTTTTCAACACTAACACAAGTGCGAAAAGTGGTTTTTCAACACTAACACAAGTGCGAAAAGTGGTTTTTCAACACTAACACAAGTGCGAAAAGTGTTTTTTCCACACTAATACAAGTGCAAAAGTGGTTTCCTGCACCAACACAAGTGCGAAAAGTGATTTTTCAACACTAACACAAGTGCAAAAAGTGGTTTTTCAACACTAACACAAGTGCGAAAAGTGGTTTTTCAACACTAACACAAGTGCGAAAAGTGTTTTTTCCACACTAATACAAGTGCAAAAGTGGTTTCCTGCACCAACACAAGTGTGAAAAGTGGTTTTTCAACACTAACACAAGTGCGAAAAGTGGTTTTTCATCACTAACACAAGTGCGAAAAGTGGTTTTTCAACAATAACACAAGTGCGAAAGTGTTTTTTCCACACTAATACAAGTGCAAAAGTGGTTTCCTGCACCAACACAAGTGCGAAAAGTGGTTTTTCAACACTAACACAAGTGCGAAAAGTGGTTTTTCAACACTAACACAAGTGCGAAAAGTGGTTTTTCAACACTAACACAAGTGCGAAAAGTGTTTTTTCCACACTAATACAACTGCAAAAGTGGTTTCCTGCACTAACACAATTGCGAAAAGTGTTTTTTCAACACTAACACAAGTGCGAAAAGTGGTTTTTCAACACTAACACAAGTGCGAAAAGTGGTTTTACAACACTAACACAAGTGCGAAAAGTGGTTTTTCAACACTAACACAAGTGTGAAAAGTGGTTTTTCAACACTATCACAAGTGCAAAAAGTGGTTTTTCAACACTAACACAAGTGTGAAAAGTGTTTTTTCCACAGTAATACAAGTGCAAAAGTGGTTTCCTGCACCAACACAAGTGCAAAAAGTGTTTTTTCAACACTAACACAAGTGCGAAAAGTGGTTTTTCAACACTAACACAAGTGCGAAAAGTGGTTTTTCAACACTAACACAAGTGCGAAAAGTGTTTTTTCCACACTAATACAAGTGCAAAAAGAGGTTTTTCAACACAATCACAAGTGCAAAAAGTGTTTTTTCCACACTTATACAAGTGCAAAAGTGGTTTCCTGCACCAACACAAGTGCGAAAAGTGGTTTTTCAACACTAACACAAGTGCGAAAAGTGGTTTTTCAACACTAACACAAGTGCGAAAAGTGGTTTTTCAACACTAACACAAGTGCGAAAAGTGGTTTTTCAACACTAACACAAGTGCAAAAAGAGGTTTTTCAACACAATCACAAGTGCAAAAAGTGTTTTTTCCACACTTATACAAGTGCAAAAGTGGTTTCCTGCACCAACACAAGTGCGAAAAGTGGTTTTTCAACACTAACACAAGTGCGAAAAGTGGTTTTTCAACACTAACAGAAGTGCGAAAAGTGGTTTTTCAACACTAACACAAGTGCGAAAAGTGTTTTTTCCACACTAATACAAGTGCAAAAGTGGTTTCCTGCACCAACACAAGTGCAAAAAGTGGTTTTTCAACACTAACACAAGTGTGAAAAGTGGTTTTTCAACACTAACACAAGTGTGAAAAGTGTTTTTTCCACACTAATACAAGTGCAAAAGTGGTTTCCTGCACCAACACAAGTGCGAAAAGTGGTTTTTCAACACTAACATAAGTGCGAAAAGTGGTTTTTCAACACTATCACAAGTGCAAAAAGTGTTTTTTCCACACTAATACAAGTGCAAAAGTGGTTTCCTGCACCAACACAAGTGCGAAAAGTGGTTTTTCAACACTAACACAAGTGCGAAAAGTGGTTTTTCAACACTATCACAAGTGCAAAAAGTGTTTTTTCCACACTAATACAAGTGCAAAAGTGGTTTCCTGCACCAACACAAGTGCTAAAAGTGGTTTTTCAACACTAACACAAGTGCGAAAAGTGGTTTTTCAACACTATCACAAGTGCAAAAAGTGTTTTTTCCACACTAATACAAGTGCAAAAGTGGTTTCCTGCACCAACACAAGGGCGAAAAGTGGTTTTTCAACACTAACACAAGTGCGAAAAGTGGTTTTTCAACACTATCACAAGTGCAAAAAGTGTTTTTTCCACACTAATACAAGTGCAAAAGTGGTTTCCTGCACCAACACAAGGGCGAAAAGTGGTTTTTCAACACTATCACAAGTGCAAAAAGTGTTTTTTCCACACTAATACAAGTGCAAAAGTGGTTTGCTGCACCAACATAAGTGCGAAAAGTGGTTTTTCAACACTAACACAAGTGCAAAAAGTGGTTTTTCAACACTAACACAAGTGCGAAAAGTGGTTTTTCAACACTAAGACAAGTGCGAAAAGTGTTTTTTCCACACTAATACAAGTGCAAAAGTGGTTTCCTGCACCAACACAATTGCGAAAAGTGTTTTTTCAACACTAACACAAGTGCGAAAAGTGGTTTTTCAACACTAACACAAGTGCGAAAAGTGGTTTTACAACACTAACACAAGTGCGAAAAGTGGTTTTTCAACACTAACACAAGTGTGAAAAGTGGTTTTTCAACACTATCACAAGTGCAAAAAGTGGTTTTTCAACACTAACACAAGTGTGAAAAGTGTTTTTTCCACACTAATACAAGTGCAAAAGTGGTTTCCTGCACCAACACAAGTGCAAAAAGTGGTTTTTCAACACTAACACAAGTGCGAAAAGTGGTTTTTCAACACTAACACAAGTGCGAAAAGTGGTTTTTCAACACTAACACAAGTGCGAAAAGTGTTTTTTCCACACTAATACAAGTGCAAAAGTGGTTTCCTGCACCAACACAAGTGCGAAAAGTGGTTTTTCAACACTAACACAAATGCGAAAAGTGGTTTTTCAACACTAACACAAGTGCAAAAAGAGGTTTTTCAACACAATCACAAGTGCAAAAAGTGTTTTTTCCACACTTATACAAGTGCAAAAGTGGTTTCCTGCACCAACACAAGTGCGAAAAGTGGTTTTTCAACACTAACACAAGTGCGAAAAGTGGTTTTTCAACACTAACAGAAGTGCGAAAAGTGGTTTTTCAACACTAACACAAGTGCGAAAAGTGTTTTTTCCACACTAATACAAGTGCAAAAGTGGTTTCCTGCACCAACACAAGTGCAAAAAGTGGTTTTTCAACA
Source organism: Myxine glutinosa (assembly GCF_964187855.1). NCBI lineage: Eukaryota > Metazoa > Chordata > Myxini > Myxiniformes > Myxinidae > Myxine > Myxine glutinosa. The sequence goes on along the minus strand of NC_136263.1, from coordinate 9,272,629 downwards.
CTAACACAAGTGTGAAAAGTGGTTTTTCAACACTAACACAAGTGTGAAAAGTGTTTTTTCCACACTAATACAAGTGCAAAAGTGGTTTCCTGCACCAACACAAGTGCGAAAAGTGGTTTTTCAACACTAACATAAGTGCGAAAAGTGGTTTTTCAACACTATCACAAGTGCAAAAAGTGTTTTTTCCACACTAATACAAGTGCAAAAGTGGTTTCCTGCACCAACACAAGTGCGAAAAGTGGTTTTTCAACACTAACACAAGTGCGAAAAGTGGTTTTTCAACACTATCACAAGTGCAAAAAGTGTTTTTTCCACACTAATACAAGTGCAAAAGTGGTTTCCTGCACCAACACAAGTGCTAAAAGTGGTTTTTCAACACTAATACAAGTGCGAAAAGTGGTTTTTCAACACTAACACAAGTGCGAAAAGTGGTTTTTCAACACTATCACAAGTGCAAAAAGTGTTTTTTCCACACTAATACAAGTGCAAAAGTGGTTTCCTGCACCAACACAAGGGCGAAAAGTGGTTTTTCAACACTATCACAAGTGCAAAAAGTGTTTTTTCCACACTAATACAAGTGCAAAAGTGGTTTGCTGCACCAACATAAGTGCGAAAAGTGGTTTTTCAACACTAACACAAGTGCAAAAAGTGGTTTTTCAACACTAACACAAGTGCGAAAAGTGGTTTTTCAACACTAAGACAAGTGCGAAAAGTGTTTTTTCCACACTAATACAAGTGCAAAAGTGGTTTCCTGCACCAACACAAGTGCGAAAAGTGGTTTTTCAACAATAACACAGGTGCGAAAAGTGGTTTTTCAACACTAACACAAGTGTGAAAAGTGTTTTTTCCACACTAATACACGTGCAAAAGTGGTTTCCTGCACCAACATAAGTGCGAAAAGTGGTTTTTCAACACTAACACAAGTGCAAAAAGTGGTTTTCCCACACTAATACAAGTGAAAAAGTGGTTTCCTGCACCAACACAAGTGCGAAAAGTGGTTTTTCAACACTAACACAAGTGCGAAAAGTGGTTTTTCAACACTAACACAAGTGCGAAAAGTGGTTTTTCAACACTATCACAAGTGCAAAAAGTGTTTTTTCCACACTAATACAAGTGCAAAAGTGGTTTCCTTCACCAACACAAGTGCGAAAAGTGGTTTTTCAACACTAACACAAGTGCGAAAAGTGGTTTTTCAACACTAACACAAGTGCGAAAAGTGTTTTTTCCACACTAATACAATTGCAAAAGTGGTTTCCTGCACCAACACAAGTGCGAAAAGTGGTTTTTCAACACTAACACAAGTGCGAAAAGTGTTTTTCAACACTAACACAAGTGCAAAAAGTGTTTTTTCCACACTAATACAAGTGCAAAAGTGGTTTCCTGCACCAACACAAGTGCGAAAAGTGGTTTTTCAACACTAACACTAGTGCGAAAAGTGGTTTTTCAACACTAACACAAGTGCGAAAAGTGGTTTTTCAACACTATCACAAGTGCAAAAAGTGTTTTTTCCACACTAATACAAGTGCAAAAGTGGTTTCCTTCACCAACACAAGTGCGAAAAGTGGTTTTTCAACACTAACACAAGTGCGAAAAGTGGTTTTTCAACACTAACACAAGTGCGAAAAGTGGTTTTTCAACACTAACACAAGTGCGAAAAGTGTTTTTTCCACACTAATACAAGTGCAAAAGTGGTTTCCTGCACCAACACAAGTGCGAAAAGTGGTTTTTCAACACTAACACAAGTGCGAAAAGTGGTTTTTCAACACTAACACAAGTGCGAAAAGTGGTTTTTCAACACTAACAGAAGTGCGAAAAGTGTTTTTTCCACACTAATACAAGTGCAAAAGTGGTTTCCTGCACCAACACAAGTGCGAAAAGTGGTTTTTCAACACTAACACAAGTGCGAAAAGTGGTTTTTCAACACTAACACAAGGGCGAAAAGTGGTTTTTCAACACTATCACAAGTGCAAAAAGTGTTTTTTCCACACTAATACAAGTGCAAAAGTGGTTTCCTGCACCAACATAAGTGCGAAAAGTGGTTTTTCAACACTAACACAAGTGCAAAAAGTGGTTTTTCAACACTAACACAAGTGCGAAAAGTGGTTTTTGAACACTAAGACAAGTGCGAAAAGTGTTTTTTCCACACTAATACAAGTGCAAAAGTGGTTTCCTGCACCAACACAAGTGCGAAAAGTGGTTTTTCAACAATAACACAAGTGCGAAAAGTGGTTTTTCAACACTAACACAAGTGCGAAAAGTGTTTTTTCCACACTAATACAAGTGCAAAAGTGGTGTCCTGCACCAACATAAGTGCGAAAAGTGGTTTTTCAACACTAACACAAGTGCGAAAAGTGTTTTTTCCACACTAATACAAGTGAAAAAGTGGTTTCCTGCACCAACACAAGTGCGAAAAGTGGTTTTTCAACACTAACACAAGTGCGAAAAGTGGTTTTTCAACACTAACACAAGTGCGAAAAGTGGTTTTTCAACACTATCACAAGTGCAAAAAGTGTTTTTTCCACACTAATACAAGTGCAAAAGTGGTTTCCTGCACCAACACAAGTGCAAAAAGTGGTTTTTCAACACTAACACAAGTGCGAAAAGTGCTTTTTCAACACTAACACAAGTGCGAAAAGTGGTTTTTCAACACTATCACAAGTGCAAAAAGTGTTTTTTCCACACTAATACAAGTGCAAAAGTGGTTTCCTGCACCAACACAAGTGCGAAAAGTGGTTTTTCAACACTAACACAAGTGCGAAAAGTGTTTTTTCCACACTAATACAAGTGCAAAAGTGGTTTCCTGCACCAACACAAGTGCGAAAAGTGTTTTTCAACACTAACAAGTGCGAAAAGTGGTTTTTCAACACTATCACAAGTGCAAAAAGTGGTTTTTCAACACTAACACAAGTGCGAAAAGTGTTTTTTCCACACTAATACAAGTGCAAAAGTGGTTCCCTGCACCAACACAAGTGCGAAAAGTGATTTTTCAACACTAACACAAGTGCAAAAAGTGGTTTTTCAACACTAACACAAGTGCGAAAAGTGGTTTTTCAACACTAACACAAGTGCGAAAAGTGTTTTTTCCACACTAATACAAGTGCAAAAGTGGTTTCCTGCACCAACACAAGTGCGAAAAGTTGTTTTTCAACACTAACACAAGTGCAAAAAGTGGTTTTTCATCACTAACACAAGTGCGAAAAGTGATTTTTCAACAATAACACAAGTGCGAAAAGTGTTTTTTCCACACTAATACAAGTGCAAAAGTGGTTTCCTGCACCAACACAAGTGCGAAAAGTGGTTTTTCAACACTAACACAAGTGTGAAAAGTGGTTTTTCAACACTAACACAAGTGCGAAAAGTGGTTTTTCAACACTAACACAAGTGCAAAAAGTGTTTTTTCCACACTAATACAAGTGCAAAAGTGGTTTCCTGCACCAACACAAGTGCGAAAAGTGGTTTTTCAACACTAACACAAGTGCAAAAAGTGTTTTTTCAACACTAACACAAGAGCGAAAAGTGGTTTTTCAACACTAACACAAGTGCGAAAAGTGTTTTTTCCACACTAATACAACTGCAAAAGTGGTTTCCTGCACTAACACAATTGCGAAAAGTGGTTTTTCAACACTAACACAAGTGCGAAAAGTGGTTTTTCAACACTAACACAAGTGCGAAAAGTGGTTTTTCAACATTAACACAAGTGCGAAAAGTGTTTTTTCCACACTAATACAAGTGCAAAAGTGGTTTCCTGCACCAACACAAGTGCGAAAAGTGGTTTTTCAACACTAACACAAGTGCGAAAAGTGGTTTTTCAACACTAACACAAGAGCGAAAAGTGGTTTTTCAACACTAACACAAGTGCGAAAAGTGTTTTTTCCACACTAATACAACTGCAGAAGTGGTTTCCTGCACTAACACAATTGCGAAAAGTGGTTTTTCAACACTAACACAAGTGCGAAAAGTGTTTTTTCAACACTAACACAAGTGCGAAAAGTGGTTTTTCAACACTATCACAAGTGCAAAAAGTGTTTTTTCCCCACTAATACAAGTGCAAAAGTGGTTTCCTGCACCAACACAAGTGCGAAAAGTGGTTTTTCAACACTAACACAAGTGCGAAAAGTGGTTTTTCAACACTAACACAAGTGCGAAAAGTGGTTTTTCAACACTAACACAAGTGCGAAAAGTGGTTTTTCAACACTATCACAAGTGCAAAAAGTGGTTTTTCAACACTAACACAAGTGCGAAAAGTGTTTTTTCCACACTAATACAAGTGAAAAAGTGGTTTCCTGCACCAACACAAGTGCAAAAAGTGGTTTTTCAACACTAACACAAGTGCGAAAAGTGGTTTTTCAACACTAACACAAGTGCGAAAAGTGGTTTTTCAACACTAACACAAGTGCGAAAAGTGTTTTTTCCACACTAATACAAGTGCAAAAGTGGTTTCCTGCACCAACACAAGTGCGAAAAGTGGTTTTTCAACACTAACACAAGTGCGAAAAGTGGTTTTTCAACACTAACACAAGTGTGAAAAGTGGTTTTTCAACACTAACACAAGTGTGAAAAGTGTTTTTTCCACACTAATACAAGTGCAAAAGTGGTTTCCTGCACCAACACAAGTGCGAAAAGTGGTTTTTCAACACTAACATAAGTGCGAAAAGTGGTTTTTCAACACTATCACAAGTGCAAAAAGTGTTTTTTCCACACTAATACAAGTGCAAAAGTGGTTTCCTGCACCAACACAAGTGCGAAAAGTGGTTTTTCAACACTAACACAAGTGCAAAAAGTGGTTTTTCAACACTATCACAAGTGCAAAAAGTGTTTTTTCCACACTAATACAAGTGCAAAAGTGGTTTCCTGCACCAACACAAGTGCTAAAAGTGGTTTTTCAACACTAATACAAGTGCGAAAAGTGGTTTTTCAACACTAACACAAGTGCGAAAAGTGGTTTTTCAACACTATCACAAGTGCAAAAAGTGTTTTTTCCACACTAATACAAGTGCAAAAGTGGTTTCCTGCACCAACACAAGGGCGAAAAGTGGTTTTTCAACACTATCACAAGTGCAAAAAGTGTTTTTTCCACACTAATACAAGTGCAAAAGTGGTTTGCTGCACCAACATAAGTGCGAAAAGTGGTTTTTCAACACTAACACAAGTGCAAAAAGTGGTTTTTCAACACTAACACAAGTGCGAAAAGTGGTTTTTCAACACTAAGACAAGTGCGAAAAGTGTTTTTTCCACACTAATACAAGTGCAAAAGTGGTTTCCTGCACCAACACAATTGCGAAAAGTGTTTTTTCAACACTAACACAAGTGCGAAAAGTGGTTTTTCAACACTAACACAAGTGCGAAAAGTGGTTTTACAACACTAACACAAGTGCGAAAAGTGGTTTTTCAACACTAACACAAGTGTGAAAAGTGGTTTTTCAACACTATCACAAGTGCAAAAAGTGGTTTTTCAACACTAACACAAGTGTGAAAAGTGTTTTTTCCACACTAATACAAGTGCAAAAGTGGTTTCCTGCACCAACACAAGTGCAAAAAGTGGTTTTTCAACACTAACACAAGTGCGAAAAGTGGTTTTTCAACACTAACACAAGTGCGAAAAGTGGTTTTTCAACACTAACACAAGTGCGAAAAGTGTTTTTTCCACACTAATACAAGTGCAAAAGTGGTTTCCTGCACCAACACAAGTGCGAAAAGTGGTTTTTCAACACTAACACAAATGCGAAAAGTGGTTTTTCAACACTAACACAAGTGCAAAAAGAGGTTTTTCAACACAATCACAAGTGCAAAAAGTGTTTTTTCCACACTTATACAAGTGCAAAAGTGGTTTCCTGCACCAACACAAGTGCGAAAAGTGGTTTTTCAACACTAACACAAGTGCGAAAAGTGGTTTTTCAACACTAACAGAAGTGCGAAAAGTGGTTTTTCAACACTAACACAAGTGCGAAAAGTGTTTTTTCCACACTAATACAAGTGCAAAAGTGGTTTCCTGCACCAACACAAGTGCAAAAAGTGGTTTTTCAACACTAACACAAGTGCGAAAAGTGGTTTTTCAACATTAACACAAGTGCGAAAAGTGTTTTTTCCACACTAATACAAGTGCAAAAGTGGTTTCCTGCACCAACACAAGTGCGAAAAGTGGTTTTTCAACACTAACACAAGTGCGAAAAGTGGTTTTTCAACACTAACACAAGAGCGAAAAGTGGTTTTTCAACACTAACACAAGTGCGAAAAGTGTTTTTTCCACACTAATACAACTGCAGAAGTGGTTTCCTGCACTAACACAATTGCGAAAAGTGGTTTTTCAACACTAACACAAGTGCGAAAAGTGTTTTTTCAACACTAACACAAGTGCGAAAAGTGGTTTTTCAACACTATCACAAGTGCAAAAAGTGTTTTTTCCCCACTAATACAAGTGCAAAAGTGGTTTCCTGCACCAACACAAGTGCGAAAAGTGGTTTTTCAACACTAACACAAGTGCGAAAAGTGGTTTTTCAACACTAACACAAGTGCGAAAAGTGGTTTTTCAACACTAACACAAGTGCGAAAAGTGGTTTTTCAACACTATCACAAGTGCAAAAAGTGGTTTTTCAACACTAACACAAGTGCGAAAAGTGTTTTTTCCACACTAATACAAGTGCAAAAGTGGTTTCCTGCACCAACACAAGTGCAAAAAGTGGTTTTTCAACACTAACACAAGTGCGAAAAGTGGTTTTTCAACACTAACACAAGTGCGAAAAGTGGTTTTTCAACACTAACACAAGTGCGAAAAGTGTTTTTTCCACACTAATACAAGTGCAAAAGTGGTTTCCTGCACCAACACAAGTGCGAAAAGTGGTTTTTCAACACTAACACAAGTGCGAAAAGTGGTTTTTCAACACTAACACAACAGCGAAAAGTGGTTTTTCAACACTAACACAAGTGCGAAAAGTGTTTTTTCCACACTAATACAAGTGCAAAAGTGGTTTCCTGCACCAACACAAGTGCGAAAAGTGGTTTTTCAACACTAACACAAATGCGAAAAGTGGTTTTTCAACACTAACACAAGTGCGAAAAGAGGTTTTTCAACACAATCACAAGTGCAAAAAGTGTTTTTTCCACACTTATACAAGTGCAAAAGTGGTTTCCTGCACCAACACAAGTGCGAAAAGTGGTTTTTCAACACTAACACAAGTGCGAAAAGTTGTTTTTCAACACTTTCACAAGTGCAAAAAGTGTTTTTTCCACACTAATACAAGTGCAAAAGTGGTTTCCTGCACCAACACAAGTGCGAAAAGTGGTTTTTCAACACTAACACAAGTGCAAAAAGTGTTTTTTCCACACTAATACAAGTGCAAAAGTGGTTTCCTGCACCAACACAAGTGCTAAAAGTGGTTTTTCAACACTAATACAAGTGCGAAAAGTGGTTTTTCAACACTAACACAAGTGCGAAAAGTGGTTTTTCAACACTATCACAAGTGCAAAAAGTGTTTTTTCCACACTAATACAAGTGCAAAAGTGGTTTCCTGCACCAACACAAGGGCGAAAAGTGGTTTTTCAACACTATCACAAGTGCAAAAAGTGTTTTTTCCACACTAATACAAGTGCAAAAGTGGTTTGCTGCACCAACATAAGTGCGAAAAGTGGTTTTTCAACACTAACACAAGTGCAACAAGTGGTTTTTCAACACTAACACAAGTGCGAAAAGTGGTTTTTCAACACTAAGACAAGTGCGAAAAGTGTTTTTTCCACACTAATACAAGTGCAAAAGTGGTTTCCTGCACCAACACAAGTGCGAAAAGTGGTTTTTCAACAATAACACAAGTGCGAAAAGTGGTTTTTCAACACTAACACAAGTGCGAAAAGTGTTTTTTCCACACTAATACACGTGCAAAAGTGGTTTCCTGCACCAACATAAGTGCGAAAAGTGGTTTTTCAACACTAACACAAGTGCAAAAAGTGGTTTTCCCACACTAATACAAGTGAAAAAGTGGTTTCCTGCACCAACACAAGTGCGAAAAGTGGTTTTTCAACACTAACACAAGTGCGAAAAGTGGTTTTTCAACACTAACACAAGTGCGAAAAGTGGTTTTTCAACACTATCACAAGTGCAAAAAGTGTTTTTTCCACACTAATACAAGTGCAAAAGTGGTTTCCTTCACCAACACAAGTGCGAAAAGTGGTTTTTCAACACTAACACAAGTGCGAAAAGTGGTTTTTCAACACTAACACAAGTGCGAAAAGTGTTTTTTCCACACTAATACAAGTGCAAAAGTGGTTTCCTGCACCAACACAAGTGCGAAAAGTGGTTTTTCAACACTAACACAAGTGCGAAAAGTGTTTTTCAACACTAACACAAGTGCAAAAAGTGTTTTTTCCACACTAATACAAGTGCAAAAGTGGTTTCCTGCACCAACACAAGTGCGAAAAGTGGTTTTTCAACACTAACACAAGTGCGAAAAGTGGTTTTTCAACACTAACACAAGTGCGAAAAGTGGTTTTTCAACACTATCACAAGTGCAAAAAGTATTTTTTCCACACTAATACAAGTGCAAAAGTGGTTTCCTTCACCAACACAAGTGCGAAAAGTGGTTTTTCAACACTAACACAAGTGCGAAAAGTGGTTTTTCAACACTAACACAAGTGCGAAAAGTGGTTTTTCAACACTAACACAAGTGCGAAAAGTGTTTTTTCCACACTAATACAAGTGCAAAAGTGGTTTCCTGCACCAACACAAGTGCGAAAAGTGGTTTTTCAACACTAACACAAGTGCGAAAAGTGGTTTTTCAACACTAACACAAGTGCGAAAAGTGGTTTTTCAACACTAACAGAAGTGCGAAAAGTGTTTTTTCCACACTAATACAAGTGCAAAAGTGGTTTCCTGCACCAACACAAGTGCGAAAAGTGGTTTTTCAACACTAACACAAGTGCGAAAAGTGGTTTTTCAACACTAACACAAGGGCGAAAAGTGGTTTTTCAACACTATCACAAGTGCAAAAAGTGTTTTTTCCACACTAATACAAGTGCAAAAGTGGTTTCCTGCACCAACATAAGTGCGAAAAGTGGTTTTTCAACACTAACACAAGTGCAAAAAGTGGTTTTTCAACACTAACACAAGTGCGAAAAGTGGTTTTTGAACACTAAGACAAGTGCTAAAAGTGTTTTTTCCACACTAATACAAGTGCAAAAGTGGTTTCCTGCACCAACACAAGTGCGAAAAGTGGTTTTTCAACAATAACACAAGTGCGAAAATTGGTTTTTCAACACTAACACAAGTGCGAAAAGTGTTTTTTCCACACTAATACAAGTGCAAAAGTGGTGTCCTGCACCAACATAAGTGCGAAAAGTGGTTTTTCAACACTAACACAAGTGCGAAAAGTGTTTTTTCCACACTAATACAAGTGAAAAAGTGGTTTCCTGCACCAACACAAGTGCGAAAAGTGGTTTTTCAACACTAACACAAGTGCGAAAAGTGGTTTTTCAACACTAACACAAGTGCGAAAAGTGGTTTTTCAACACTATCACAAGTGCAAAAAGTGTTTTTTCCACACTAATACAAGTGCAAAAGTGGTTTCCTGCACCAACACAAGTGCAAAAAGTGGTTTTTCAACACTAACACAAGTGCGAAAAGTGCTTTTTCAACACTAACACAAGTGCGAAAAGTGGTTTTTCAACACTATCACAAGTGCAAAAAGTGTTTTTTCCACACTAATACAAGTGCAAAAGTGGTTTCCTGCACCAACACAAGTGCGAAAAGTGGTTTTTCAACACTAACACAAGTGCGAAAAGTGTTTTTTCCACACTAATACAAGTGCAAAAGTGGTTTCCTGCACCAACACAAGTGCGAAAAGTGGTTTTTCAACACTAACAAGTGCGAAAAGTGGTTTTTCAACACTATCACAAGTGCAAAAAGTGGTTTTTCAACACTAACACAAGTGCGAAAAGTGTTTTTTCCACACTAATACAAGTGCAAAAGTGGTTCCCTGCACCAACTCAAGTGCGAAAAGTGATTTTTCAACACTAACACAAGTGCAAAAAGTGGTTTTTCAACACTAACACAAGTGCGAAAAGTGGTTTTTCAACACTAACACAAGTGCGAAAAGTGTTTTTTCCACACTAATACAAGTGCAAAAGTGGTTTCCTGCACCAACACAAGTGCGAAAAGTTGTTTTTCAACACTATCACAAGTGCAAAAAGTGGTTTTTCATCACTAACACAAGTGCGAAAAGTGGTTTTTCAACAATAACACAAGTGCGAAAAGTGTTTTTTCCACACTAATACAAGTGCAAAAGTGGTTTCCTGCACCAACACAAGTGCGAAAAGTGGTTTTTCAACACTAACACAAGTGCGAAAAGTGGTTTTTCAACACTAACACAAGTGCAAAAAGTGTTTTTTCCACACAAGTGCGAAAAGTGGTTTTTCAACACTAACACAAGTGCAAAAAGTGTTTTTTCAACACTAACACAAGAGCGAAAAGTGGTTTTTCAACACTAACACAAGTGCGAAAAGTGTTTTTTCCACACTAATACAACTGCAAAAGTGGTTTCCTGCACTAACACAATTGCGAAAAGTGGTTTTTCAACACTAACACAAGTGCGAAAAGTGGTTTTTCAACACTAACACAAGTGCGAAAAGTGGTTTTTCAACATTAACACAAGTGCGAAAAGTGTTTTTTCCACACTAATACAAGTGCAAAAGTGGTTTCCTGCACCAACACAAGTGCGAAAAGTGGTTTTTCAACACTAACACAAGTGCGAAAAGTGGTTTTTCAACACTAACACAAGAGCGAAAAGTGGTTTTTCAACACTAACACAAGTGCGAAAAGTGTTTTTTCCACACTAATACAACTGCAGAAGTGGTTTCCTGCACTAACACAATTGCGAAAAGTGGTTTTTCAACACTAACACAAGTGCGAAAAGTGTTTTTTCAACACTAACACAAGTGCGAAAAGTGGTTTTTCAACACTATCACAAGTGCAAAAAGTGTTTTTTCCCCACTAATACAAGTGCAAAAGTGGTTTCCTGCACCAACACAAGTGCGAAAAGTGGTTTTTCAACACTAACACAAGTGCGAAAAGTGGTTTTTCAACACTAACACAAGTGCGAAAAGTGGTTTTTCAACACTAACACAAGTGCAAAAAGTGGTTTTTCAACACTAACACAAGTGCGAAAAGTGTTTTTTCCACACTAATACAAGTGCAAAAGTGGTTTCCTGCACCAACACAAGTGCAAAAAGTGGTTTTTCAACACTAACACAAGTGCGAAAAGTGTTTTTTCCACACTAATACAAGTGCAAAAGTGGTTTCCTGCACCAACACAAGTGCAAAAAGTGGTTTTTCAACACTAACACAAGTGCGAAAAGTGGTTTTTCAACACTAACACAAGTGCGAAAAGTGGTTTTTCAACACTAACACAAGTGCGAAAAGTGTTTTTTCCACACTAATACAAGTGCAAAAGTGGTTTCCTGCACCAACACAAGTGCGAAAAGTGGTTTTTCAACACTAACACAAGTGCGAAAAGTGGTTTTTCAACACTAACACAAGAGCGAAAAGTGGTTTTTCAACACTAACACAAGTGCGAAAAGTGTTTTTTCCACACTAATACAAGTGCAAAAGTGGTTTCCTGCACCAACACAAGTGCGAAAAGTGGTTTTTCAACACTAACACAAATGCGAAAAGTGGTTTTTCAACACTAACACAAGTGCGAAAAGAGGTTTTTCAACACAATCACAAGTGCAAAAAGTGTTTTTTCCACACTTATACAAGTGCAAAAGTGGTTTCCTGCACCAACACAAGTGCGAAAAGTGGTTTTTCAACACTAACACAAGTGCGAAAAGTTGTTTTTCAACACTTTCACAAGTGCAAAAAGTGTTTTTTCCACACTAATACAAGTGCAAAAGTGGTTTCCTGCACCAACACAAGTGCGAAAAGTGGTTTTTCAACACTAACACAAGTGCAAAAAGTGTTTTTTCCACACTAATACAAGTGCAAAAGTGGTTTCCTGCACCAACACAAGTGCTAAAAGTGGTTTTTCAACACTAATACAAGTGCGAAAAGTGGTTTTTCAACACTAACACAAGTGCGAAAAGTGGTTTTTCAACACTATCACAAGTGCAAAAAGTGTTTTTTCCACACTAATACAAGTGCAAAAGTGGTTTCCTGCACCAACACAAGGGCGAAAAGTGGTTTTTCAACACTATCACAAGTGCAAAAAGTGTTTTTTCCACACTAATACAAGTGCAAAAGTGGTTTGCTGCACCAACATAAGTGCGAAAAGTGGTTTTTCAACACTAACACAAGTGCAACAAGTGGTTTTTCAACACTAACACAAGTGCGAAAAGTGGTTTTTCAACACTAAGACAAGTGCGAAAAGTGTTTTTTCCACACTAATACAAGTGCAAAAGTGGTTTCCTGCACCAACACAAGTGCGAAAAGTGTTTTTCAACAATAACACAAGTGCGAAAAGTGGTTTTTCAGCACTAACACAAGTGCGAAAAGTGTTTTTTCCACACTAATACACGTGCAAAAGTGGTTTCCTGCACCAACATAAGTGCGAAAGTGGTTTTTCAACACTAACACAAGTGCAAAAAGTGGTTTTCCCACACTAATACAAGTGAAAAAGTGGTTTCCTGCACCAACACAAGTGCGAAAAGTGGTTTTTCAACACTAACACAAGTGCGAAAAGTGGTTTTTCAACACTAACACAAGTGCGAAAAGTGGTTTTTCAACACTATCACAAGTGCAAAAAGTGTTTTTTCCACACTAATACAAGTGCAAAAGTGGTTTCCTTCACCAACACAAGTGCGAAAAGTGGTTTTTCAACACTAACACAAGTGCGAAAAGTGGTTTTTCAACACTAACACAAGTGCGAAAAGTGTTTTTTCCACACTAATACAAGTGCAAAAGTGGTTTCCTGCACCAACACAAGTGCGAAAAGTGGTTTTTCAACACTAACACAAGTGCGAAAAGTGTTTTTCAACACTAACACAAGTGCAAAAAGTGTTTTTTCCACACTAATACAAGTGCAAAAGTGGTTTCCTGCACCAACACAAGTGCGAAAAGTGGTTTTTCAACACTAACACAAGTGCGAAAAGTGGTTTTTCAACACTAACACAAGTGCGAAAAGTGGTTTTTCAACACTATCACAAGTGCAAAAAGTATTTTTTCCACACTAATACAAGTGCAAAAGTGGTTTCCTTCACCAACACAAGTGCGAAAAGTGGTTTTTCAACACTAACACAAGTGCGAAAAGTGGTTTTTCAACACTAACACAAGTGCGAAAAGTGGTTTTTCAACACTAACACAAGTGCGAAAAGTGTTTTTTCCACACTAATACAAGTGCAAAAGTGGTTTCCTGCACCAACACAAGTGCGAAAAGTGGTTTTTCAACACTAACACAAGTGCGAAAAGTGGTTTTTCAACACTAACACAAGTGCGAAAAGTGGTTTTTCAACACTAACAGAAGTGCGAAAAGTGTTTTTTCCACACTAATACAAGTGCAAAAGTGGTTTCCTGCACCAACACAAGTGCGAAAACTGGTTTTTCAACACTAACACAAGTGCGAAAAGTGGTTTTTCAACACTAACACAAGGGCGAAAAGTGGTTTTTCAACACTATCACAAGTGCAAAAAGTGTTTTTTCCACACTAATACAAGTGCAAAAGTGGTTTCCTGCACCAACATAAGTGCGAAAAGTGGTTTTTCAACACTAACACAAGTGCAAAAAGTGGTTTTTCAACACTAACACAAGTGCGAAAAGTGGTTTTTGAACACTAAGACAAGTGCTAAAAGTGTTTTTTCCACACTAATACAAGTGCAAAAGTGGTTTCCTGCACCAACACAAGTGCGAAAAGTGGTTTTTCAACAATAACACAAGTGCGAAAATTGGTTTTTCAACACTAACACAAGTGCGAAAAGTGTTTTTTCCACACTAATACAAGTGCAAAAGTGGTGTCCTGCACCAACATAAGTGCGAAAAGTGGTTTTTCAACACTAACACAAGTGCGAAAAGTGTTTTTTCCACACTAATACAAGTGAAAAAGTGGTTTCCTGCACCAACACAAGTGCGAAAAGTGGTTTTTCAACACTAACACAAGTGCGAAAAGTGGTTTTTCAACACTAACACAAGTGCGAAAAGTGGTTTTCAACACTATCACAAGTGCAAAAAGTGTTTTTTCCACACTAATACAAGTGCAAAAGTGGTTTCCTGCACCAACACAAGTGCAAAAAGTGGTTTTTCAACACTAACACAAGTGCGAAAAGTGCTTTTTCAACACTAACACAAGTGCGAAAAGTGGTTTTTCAACACTATCACAAGTGCAAAAAGTGTTTTTTCCACACTAATACAAGTGCAAAAGTGGTTTCCTGCACCAACACAAGTGCGAAAAGTGGTTTTTCAACACTAACACAAGTGCGAAAAGTGTTTTTTCCACACTAATACAAGTGCAAAAGTGGTTTCCTGCACCAACACAAGTGCGTAAAGTGGTTTTTCAACACTAACAAGTGCGAAAAGTGGTTTTTCAACACTATCACAAGTGCAAAAAGTGGTTTTTCAACACTAACACAAGTGCGAAAAGTGCTTTTTCAACACTAACACAAGTGCGAAAAGTGGTTTTTCAACACTATCACAAGTGCAAAAAGTGTTTTTTCCACACTAATACAAGTGCAAAAGTGGTTTCCTGCACCAACACAAGTGCGAAAAGTGGTTTTTCAACACTAACACAAGTGCGAAAAGTGTTTTTTCCACACTAATACAAGTGCAAAAGTGGTTTCCTGCACCAACACAAGTGCGTAAAGTGGTTTTTCAACACTAACAAGTGCGAAAAGTGGTTTTTCAACACTATCACAAGTGCAAAAAGTGGTTTTTCAACACTAACACAAGTGCGAAAAGTGTTTTTTCCACACTAATACAAGTGCAAAAGTGGTTCCCTGCACCAACTCAAGTGCGAAAAGTGATTTTTCAACACTAACACAAGTGCAAAAAGTGGTTTTTCAACACTAACACAAGTGCGAAAAGTGGTTTTTCAACACTAACACAAGTGCGAAAAGTGTTTTTTCCACACTAATACAAGTGCAAAAGTGGTTTCCTGCACCAACACAAGTGCGAAAAGTTGTTTTTCAACACTAACACAAGTGCAAAAAGTGGTTTTTCATCACTAACACAAGTGCGAAAAGTGGTTTTTCAACAATAACACAAGTGCGAAAAGTGTTTTTTCCACACTAATACAAGTGCAAAAGTGGTTTCCTGCACCAACACAAGTGCGAAAAGTGGTTTTTCAACACTAACACAAGTGCGAAAAGTGGTTTTTCAACACTAACACAAGTGCAAAAAGTGTTTTTTCCACACTAATACAAGTGCAAAAGTGGTTTCCTGCACCAACACAAGTGCGAAAAGTGGTTTTTCAACACTAACACAAGTGCAAAAAGTGTTTTTTCAACACTAACACAAGAGCGAAAAGTGGTTTTTCAACACTAACACAAGTGCGAAAAGTGTTTTTTCCACACTAATACAACTGCAAAAGTGGTTTCCTGCACTAACACAATTGCGAAAAGTGGTTTTTCAACACTAACACAAGTGCGAAAAGTGGTTTTTCAACACTAACACAAGTGCGAAAAGTGGTTTTTCAACATTAACACAAGTGCGAAAAGTGTTTTTTCCACACTAATACAAGTGCAAAAGTGGTTTCCTGCACCAACACAAGTGCGAAAAGTGGTTTTTCAACACTAACACAAGTGCGAAAAGTGGTTTTTCAACACTAACACAAGAGCGAAAAGTGGTTTTTCAACACTAACACAAGTGCGAAAAGTGTTTTTTCCACACTAATACAACTGCAGAAGTGGTTTCCTGCACTAACACAATTGCGAAAAGTGGTTTTTCAACACTAACACAAGTGCGAAAAGTGTTTTTTCAACACTAACACAAGTGCGAAAAGTGGTTTTTCAACACTATCACAAGTGCAAAAAGTGTTTTTTCCCCACTAATACAAGTGCAAAAGTGGTTTCCTGCACCAACACAAGTGCGAAAAGTGGTTTTTCAACACTAACACAAGTGCGAAAAGTGGTTTTTCAACACTAACACAAGTGCGAAAAGTGGTTTTTCAACACTAACACAAGTGCGAAAAGTGGTTTTTCAACACTATCACAAGTGCAAAAAGTGGTTTTTCAACACTAACACAAGTGCGAAAAGTGTTTTTTCCACACTAATACAAGTGCAAAAGTGGTTTCCTGCACCAACACAAGTGCAAAAAGTGGTTTTTCAACACTAACACAAGTGCGAAAAGTGGTTTTTCAACACTAACACAAGTGCGAAAAGTGGTTTTTCAACACTAACACAAGTGCGAAAAGTGTTTTTTCCACACTAATACAAGTGCAAAAGTGGTTTCCTGCACCAACACAAGTGCGAAAAGTGGTTTTTCAACACTAACACAAGAGCGAAAAGTGGTTTTTCAACACTAACACAAGTGCGAAAAGTGTTTTTTCCACACTAATACAAGTGCAAAAGTGGTTTCCTGCACCAACACAAGTGTGAAAAGTGGTTTTTCAACACTAACACAAATGCGAAAAGTGGTTTTTCAACACTAACACAAGTGCGAAAAGAGGTTTTTCAACACAATCACAAGTGCAAAAAGTGTATTTTCCACACTTATACAAGTGCAAAAGTGGTTTCCTGCACCAACACAAGTGCGAAAAGTGGTTT
Organism: Myxine glutinosa; assembly: GCF_964187855.1. Lineage (NCBI taxonomy): Eukaryota > Metazoa > Chordata > Myxini > Myxiniformes > Myxinidae > Myxine > Myxine glutinosa. The sequence goes on along the minus strand of NC_136263.1, from coordinate 9,255,957 downwards.
TTCAACACTAACACAAGTGCGAAAAGTTGTTTTTCAACACTTTCACAAGTGCAAAAAGTGTTTTTTCCACACTAATACAAGTGCAAAAGTGGTTTCCTGCACCAACACAAGTGCGAAAAGTGGTTTTTCAACACTAACACAAGTGCGAAAAGTGGTTTTTCAACACTAACACAAGTGCGAAAAGTGGTTTTTCAACACTAACACAAGTGCGAAAAGTGTTTTTTCCACACTAATACAAGTGCAAAAGTGGTTTCCTGCACCAACACAAGTGCGAAAAGTGGTTTTTCAACACTAACACAAGTGCGAAAAGTGTTTTTTCCACACTAATACAAGTGCAAAAGTGGTTTCCTGCACCAACACAAGTGCGAAAAGTGGTTTTTCAACACTAACACAAGTGCGAAAAGTCGTTTTTCAACACTAACACAAGTGCGAAAAGTGGTTTTTCAACACTAACACAAGTGCGAAAAGTGTTTTTTCCACACTAATACAAGTGCAAAAGTGGTTTCCTGCACCAACACAAGTGCGAAAAGTGGTTTTTCAACACTAACACAAGTGCGAAAAGTGGTTTTTCAACACTAACACAAGGGCGAAAAGTGGTTTTTCAACACTATCACAAGTGCAAAAAGTGTTTTTTCCACACTAATACAAGTGCAAAAGTGGTTTCCTGCACCAACATAAGTGCGAAAAGTGGTTTTTCAACACTAACACAAGTGCAAAAAGTGGTTTTTCAACACTAACACAAGTGCGAAAAGTGGTTTTTGAACACTAAGACAAGTGCTAAAAGTGTTTTTTCCACACTAATACAAGTGCAAAAGTGGTTTCCTGCACCAACACAAGTGCGAAAAGTGGTTTTTCAACAATAACACAAGTGCGAAAATTGGTTTTTCAACACTAACACAAGTGCGAAAAGTGTTTTTTCCACACTAATACAAGTGCAAAAGTGGTGTCCTGCACCAACATAAGTGCGAAAAGTGGTTTTTCAACACTAACACAAGTGCGAAAAGTGTTTTTTCCACACTAATACAAGTGAAAAAGTGGTTTCCTGCACCAACACAAGTGCGAAAAGTGGTTTTTCAACACTAACACAAGTGCGAAAAGTGGTTTTTCAACACTAACACAAGTGCGAAAAGTGGTTTTTCAACACTATCACAAGTGCAAAAAGTGTTTTTTCCACACTAATACAAGTGCAAAAGTGGTTTCCTGCAACAACACAAGTGCAAAAAGTGGTTTTTCAACACTAACACAAGTGCGAAAAGTGCTTTTTCAACACTAACACAAGTGCGAAAAGTGGTTTTTCAACACTATCACAAGTGCAAAAAGTGTTTTTTCCACACTAATACAAGTGCAAAAGTGGTTTCCTGCACCAACACAAGTGCGAAAAGTGGTTTTTCAACACTAACACAAGTGCGAAAAGTGTTTTTTCCACACTAATACAAGTGCAAAAGTGGTTTCCTGCACCAACACAAGTGCGAAAAGTGGTTTTTCAACACTAACAAGTGCGAAAAGTGATTTTTCAACACTATCACAAGTGCAAAAAGTGGTTTTTCAACACTAACACAAGTGCGAAAAGTGTTTTTTCCACACTAATACAAGTGCAAAAGTGGTTCCCTGCACCAACTCAAGTGCGAAAAGTGATTTTTCAACACTAACACAAGTGCAAAAAGTGGTTTTTCAACACTAACACAAGTGCGAAAAGTGGTTTTTCAACACTAACACAAGTGCGAAAAGTGTTTTTTCCACACTAATACAAGTGCAAAAGTGGTTTCCTGCACCAACACAAGTGCGAAAAGTTGTTTTTCAACACTAACACAAGTGCAAAAAGTGGTTTTTCATCACTAACACAAGTGCGAAAAGTGGTTTTTCAACAATAACACAAGTGCGAAAAGTGTTTTTTCCACACTAATACAAGTGCAAAAGTGGTTTCCTGCACCAACACAAGTGCGAAAAGTGGTTTTTCAACACTAACACAAGTGCGAAAAGTGGTTTTTCAACACTAACACAAGTGCAAAAAGTGTTTTTTCCACACTAATACAAGTGCAAAAGTGGTTTCCTGCACCAACACAAGTGCGAAAAGTGGTTTTTCAACACTAACACAAGTGCAAAAAGTGTTTTTTCAACACTAACACAAGAGCGAAAAGTGGTTTTTCAACACTAACAGAAGTGCGAAAAGTGTTTTTTCCACACTAATACAACTGCAAAAGTGGTTTCCTGCACTAACACAATTGCGAAAAGTGGTTTTTCAACACTAACACAAGTGCGAAAAGTGGTTTTTCAACACTAACACAAGTGCGAAAAGTGGTTTTTCAACATTAACACAAGTGCGAAAAGTGTTTTTTCCACACTAATACAAGTGCAAAAGTGGTTTCCTGCACCAACACAAGTGCGAAAAGTGGTTTTTCAACACTAACACAAGTGCGAAAAGTGGTTTTTCAACACTAACACAAGAGCGAAAAGTGGTTTTTCAACACTAACACAAGTGCGAAAAGTGTTTTTTCCACACTAATACAACTGCAGAAGTGGTTTCCTGCACTAACACAATTGCGAAAAGTGGTTTTTCAACACTAACACAAGTGCGAAAAGTGTTTTTTCAACACTAACACAAGTGCGAAAAGTGGTTTTTCAACACTATCACAAGTGCAAAAAGTGTTTTTTCCCCACTAATACAAGTGCAAAAGTGGTTTCCTGCACCAACACAAGTGCGAAAAGTGGTTTTTCAACACTAACACAAGTGCGAAAAGTGGTTTTTCAACACTAACACAAGTGCGAAAAGTGGTTTTTCAACACTAACACAAGTGCGAAAAGTGGTTTTTCAACACTATCACAAGTGCAAAAAGTGGTTTTTCAACACTAACACAAGTGCGAAAAGTGTTTTTTCCACACTAATACAAGTGCAAAAGTGGTTTCCTGCACCAACACAAGTGCAAAAAGTGGTTTTTCAACACTAACACAAATGCGAAAAGTGGTTTTTCAACACTAACACAAGTGCGAAAAGAGGTTTTTCAACACAATCACAAGTGCAAAAAGTGTTTTTTCCACACTTATACAAGTGCAAAAGTGGTTTCCTGCACCAACACAAGTGCGAAAAGTGGTTTTTCAACACTAACACAAGTGCGAAAAGTTGTTTTTCAACACTTTCACAAGTGCAAAAAGTGTTTTTTCCACACTAATACAAGTGCAAAAGTGGTTTCCTGCACCAACACAAGTGCGAAAAGTGGTTTTTCAACACTAACACAAGTGCGAAAAGTGGTTTTTCAACACTAACACAAGTGCGAAAAGTGGTTTTTCAACACTAACACAAGTGCGAAAAGTGTTTTTTCCACACTAATACAAGTGCAAAAGTGGTTTCCTGCACCAACACAAGTGCGAAAAGTGGTTTTTCAACACTAACACAAGTGCGAAAAGTGTTTTTTCCACACTAATACAAGTGCAAAAGTGGTTTCCTGCACCAACACAAGTGCGAAAAGTGGTTTTTCAACACTAACACAAGTGCGAAAAGTCGTTTTTCAACACTAACACAAGTGCGAAAAGTGGTTTTTCAACACTAACACAAGTGCGAAAAGTGTTTTTTCCACACTAATACAAGTGCAAAAGTGGTTTCCTGCACCAACACAAGTGCGAAAAGTGGTTTTTCAACACTAACATAAGTGCGAAAAGTGGTTTTTCAACACTATCAAAAGTGCAAAAAGTGTTTTTTCCACACTAATACAAGTGCAAAAGTGGTTTCCTGCACCAACACAAGTGCGAAAAGTGGTTTTTCAACACTAACACAAGTGCGAAAAGTGGTTTTTCAACACTAACACAAGTGCGAAAAGTGGTTTTTCAACACTAACACAAGTGCGAAAAGTGGTTTTTCAACACTATCACAAGTGCGAAAAGTGTTTTTTCCACACTAATACAAGTGCAAAAATGGTTTCCTGCACCAACACAAGTGCGAAAAGTGGTTTTTCAACACTAACACAAGTGCGAAAAGTGGTTTTTCAACACTAACACAAGTGCGAAAAGTGTTTTTTCCACACTAATACAAGTGCAAAAATGGTTTCCTGCACCAACACAAGTGCGAAAAGTGGTTTTTCAACACTAACACAAGTGCGAAAAGTGGTTTTTCAACACTAACACAAGAGCGAAAAGTGGTTTTTCAACACTAACACAAGTGCGAAAAGTGTTTTTTCCACACTAATACAACTGCAGAAGTGGTTTCCTGCACTAACACAATTGCGAAAAGTGGTTTTTCAACACTAACACAAGTGCGAAAAGTGTTTTTTCAACACTAACACAAGTGCGAAAAGTGGTTTTTCAACACTATCACAAGTGCAAAAAGTGTTTTTTCCCCACTAATACAAGTGCAAAAGTGGTTTCCTGCACCAACACAGGTGCGAAAAGTGGTTTTTCAACACTAACACAAGTGCGAAAAGTGGTTTTTCAACACTAACACAAGTGCGAAAAGTGGTTTTTCAACACTAACACAAGTGCGAAAAGTGGTTTTTCAACACTATCACAAGTGCAAAAAGTGGTTTTTCAACACTAACACAAGTGCGAAAAGTGTTTTTTCCACACTAATACAAGTGCAAAAGTGGTTTCCTGCACCAACACAAGTGCAAAAAGTGGTTTTTCAACACTAACACAAGTGCGAAAAGTGGTTTTTCAACACTAACACAAGTGCGAAAAGTGGTTTTTCAACACTAACACAAGTGCGAAAAGTGTTTTTTCCACACTAATACAAGTGCAAAAGTGGTTTCCTGCACCAACACAAGTGCGAAAAGTGGTTTTTCAACACTAACACAAGAGCGAAAAGTGGTTTTTCAACACTAACACAAGTGCGAAAAGTGTTTTTTCCACACTAATACAAGTGCAAAAGTGGTTTCCTGCACCAACACAAGTGTGAAAAGTGGTTTTTCAACACTAACACAAATGCGAAAAGTGGTTTTTCAACACTAACACAAGTGCGAAAAGAGGTTTTTCAACACCAATCACAAGTGCAAAAAGTGTTTTTTCCACACTTATACAAGTGCAAAAGTGGTTTCCTGCACCAACACAAGTGCGAAAAGTGGTTTTTCAACACTAACACAAGTGCGAAAAGTTGTTTTTCAACACTTTCACAAGTGCAAAAAAGTGTTTTTCCACACTAATACAAGTGCAAAAGTGGTTTCCTGCACCAACACAAGTGCGAAAAGTGGTTTTTCAACACTAACACAAGTGCGAAAAGTGGTTTTTCAACACTAACACAAGTGCGAAAAGTGGTTTTTCAACACTAACACAAGTGCGAAAAGTGTTTTTTCCACACTAATACAAGTGCAAAAGTGGTTTCCTGCACCAACACAAGTGCGAAAAGTGGTTTTTCAACACTAACACAAGTGCGAAAAGTGTTTTTTCCACACTAATACAAGTGCAAAAGTGGTTTCCTGCACCAACACAAGTGCGAAAAGTGGTTTTTCAACACTAACACAAGTGCGAAAAGTCGTTTTTCAACACTAACACAAGTGCGAAAAGTGGTTTTTCAACACTAACACAAGTGCGAAAAGTGTTTTTTCCACACTAATACAAGTGCAAAAGTGGTTTCCTGCACCAACACAAGTGCGAAAAGTGGTTTTTCAACACTAACATAAGTGCGAAAAGTGGTTTTTCAACACTATCAAAAGTGCAAAAAGTGTTTTTTCCACACTAATACAAGTGCAAAAGTGGTTTCCTGCACCAACACAAGTGCGAAAAGTGGTTTTTCAACACTAACACAAGTGCGAAAAGTGGTTTTTCAACACTAACACAAGTGCGAAAAGTGGTTTTTCAACACTAACACAAGTGCGAAAAGTGGTTTTTCAACACTATCACAAGTGCGAAAAGTGTTTTTTCCACACTAATACAAGTGCAAAAATGGTTTCCTGCACCAACACAAGTGCGAAAAGTGGTTTTTCAACACTAACACAAGTGCGAAAAGTGGTTTTTCAACACTAACACAAGTGCGAAAAGTGTTTTTTCCACACTAATACAAGTGCAAAAGTGGTTTCCTGCACCAACACAAGTGCGAAAAGTGGTTTTTCAACACTAACTCAAGTGCGAAAAGTGGTTTTTCAACACTAACACAAGTGCAAAAAGTGGTTTTTCAACACTAACACAAGTGCGAAAAGTGTTTTTTCCACACTAATACAAGTGCAAAAGTGGTTTCCTGCACCAACACAAGTGCGAAAAGTGGTTTTTCAACACTCACACAAGTGCGAAAAGTGTTTTTCAACACTAACACAAGTGCAAAAAGTGTTTTTTCCACACTAATACAAGTGCAAAAGTGGTTTCCTGCACCAACACAAGTGCGAAAAGTGGTTTTTCAACACTAACACAAGTGCGAAAAGTGGTTTTTCAACACTAACACAAGTGCGAAAAGTGGTTTTTCAACACTATCACAAGTGCAAAAAGTGTTTTTTCCACACTAATACAAGTGCAAAAGTGGTTTCCTGCACCAACACAAGTGTAAGTGGGTTTTTCAACACTAACACAAGTGCGAAAAGTGGTTTTTCAACACTAACACAAGTGCGAAAAGTGTTTTTTCCACACTAATACAACTGCAAAAGTGGTTTCCTGCACTAACACAATTGCAAAAAGTGGTTTTTCAACACTAACACAAGTGCGAAAAGTGGTTTTTCAACACTAACACAAGTGCGAAAAGTGGTTTTTCAACACTATCACAAGTGCAAAAAGTGTTTTTTTCCCACTAATACAAAGGCAAAAGTGGTTTCCTGCACCAACACAAGTGCGAAAAGTGGTTTTTCAACACTAACACAAGTACGAAAAGTGGTTTTTCAACACTAACACAAGTGCGAAAAGTAGTTTTTCAACACTAACACAAGTGCGAAAAGTGGTTTTTCAACACTATCACAAGTGCAAAAAGTGGTTTTTCAACACTAACACAAGTGCGAAAAGTGGTTTTTGAACACTAACACAAGTGCGAAAAGTGGTTTTTCCACACTAACGCAAGTGCGAAAAGTGGTTTTTCAACACTAACACAAGTGCGAAAAGTGTTTTTTCCACACTAATACAAGTGCAAAAGTGGTTTCCTGCACCAACACAAGTGCGAAAAGTGGTTTTTCAACACTAACACAAGTGCGAAAGTGGTTTTTCAACACCAACACAAGTGCGAAAAGTGGTTTTTCAACACTAACACAAGTGCGAAAAGTGTTTTTTCCACACTAATACAAGTGCAAAAGTGGTTTCCTGCACCAACACAAATGCGAAAAGTGGTTTTTCAACACTAACACAAGTGCGAAATGTGGTTTTTCAACACTAACACAAGTGCGAAAGTGGTTTTTCAACACCAACACAAGTGCGAAAAGTGGTTTTTCAACACTAACACAAGTGCGAAAAGTGTTTTTTCCACACTAATACAAGTGCAAAAGTGGTTTCCTGCACCAACACAAGTGCGAAAAGTGGTTTTTCAACACTAACACAAGTGCGAAAAGTGGTTTTTCAACACTAACACAAGTGCGAAAAGTGGTTTTTCAACACTAACACAAGTGCGAAAAGTGTTTTTTCCACACTAATACAAGTGCAAAAGTGGTTTCCTGCACCAACACAAGTGCAAAAAGTGGTTTTTCAACACTAACACAAGTGCGAAAAGTGTTTTTTCGACACTAATACAAGTGCAAAAGTGGTTTCCTGCACCAACACAAGTGCGAAAAGTGGTTTTTCAACACTAACACAAGTGCGAAAAGTGTTTTTCAACACTAACACAAGTGCGAAAAGTGGTTTTTCAACACTAACACAAGTGCGAAAAGTGGTTTTTCAACACTAACACAAGTGCGAAAAGTGTTTTTTCCACACTAATACAACTGCAAAAGTGGTTTCCTGCACTAACACAATTGCGAAAAGTGGTTTTTCAACACTAACACAAGTGCGAAAAGTGGTTTTTCAACACTAACACAAGTGCGAAAAGTGGTTTTTCAACACTAACACAAGTGCGAAAAGTGTTTTTTCCACACTAATACAAGTGCAAAAGTGGTTTCCTGCACCAACACAAGTGCGAAAAGTGGTTTTTCAACACTAACACAAGTGCGAAAAGTGGTTTTTCAACACTAACACAAGAGTGAAAAGTGGTTTTTCCACACTAATACAAGTGCAAAAGTGGTTTCCTGCACCAACACAAGTGCGAAAAGTGGTTTTTCAACACTAACACAAGTGCGAAAAGTGGTTTTTCAACACTAACACAAGTGCGAAAAGTGTTTTTTCCACACTAATACAAGTGCAAAAGTGGTTTCCTGCACCAACACAAGTGCGAAAAGTGGTTTTTCAACACTAACTCAAGTGCGAAAAGTGGTTTTTCAACACTAACACAAGTGCGAAAAGTGGTTTTTCAACACTAACACAAGTGCAAAAAGGGTTTTTTCCACACTAATACAAGTGCAAAAGTGGTTTCCTGCACCAACACAAGTGCGAAAAGTGGTCTTTCAACACTAACTAACACAAGTGCGAAAAGTGTTTTTCAACACTAACACAAGTGCAAAAAGTGTTTTTTCCACACTAATACAAGTGCAAAAGTGGTTTCCTGCACCAACACAAGTGCGAAAAGTGGTTTTTCAACACTAACACAAGTGCGAAAAGTGATTTTTCAACACTAACACAAGTGCGAAAAGTGTTTTTCCACACTAATACAAGTGCAAAAGTGGTTTCCTGCACCAACACAAGTGCGAAAAGTGGTTTTTCAACACTAACACAAGTGCGAAAAGTGGTTTTTCAACACTAACACAAGTGCGAAAAGTGTTTTTTCCACACTAATACAAGTGCAAAAGTGGTTTCCTGCACCAACACAAGTGCGAAAAGTGGTTTTTCAACACTAACACAAGTGCGAAAAGTGGTTTTTCAACACTAACACAAGTGCGAAAAGTGGTTTTTCAACACCAACACAAGTGCGAAAAGTGGTTTTTCAACACTAACACAAGTGCGAAAAGTGGTTTTTCAACACTAACACAAGTGTGAAAAGTGGTTTTTCATCACTATCACAAGTGCAAAAAGTGTTTTTTCCACACTAATACAAGTGCAAAAGTGGTTTCCTGCACCAACACAAGTGCGAAAAGTGGTTTTTCAACACTAACACAAGTGCGGAAAGAGGTTTTTCAACACTAACACAAGTGCGAAAAGTGTTTTTTCCACACTAATACAAGTGCAAAAGTGGTTTCCTGCACCAACACAAGTGCGAAAAGTGGTTTTTCAACACTAACACAAGTGCGAAAAGTGGTTTTTCAACATTAACACAAGTGCGAAAAGTGGTTTTTCAACATTAACACAAGTGCGAAAAGTGGTTTTTCAACACTATCACAAGTGCAAAAAGTGGTTTTTCAACACTAACACAAGTGCAAAAGTGGTTTCCTGCACCAACACAAGTGCGAAAAGTGGTTTTTCAACACTAACACAAGTGCGAAAAGTGGTTTTTCAACACTAACACAAGTGCGAAAAGTGGTTTTTCAACACTAACACAAGTGCGAAAAGTGATTTTTCAACACTAACACAAGTGCGGAAAGAGGTTTTTCAACACTAACACAAGTGCGAAAAGTGTTTTTTCCACACTAATACAAGTGCAAAAGTGGTTTCCTGCACCAACACAAGTGCGAAAAGTGGTTTTTCAACACTAACACAAGTGCGAAAAGTGGTTTTTCAACATTAACACAAGTGCGAAAAGTGGTTTTTCAACATTAACACAAGTGCGAAAAGTGGTTTTTCAACACTATCACAAGTGCAAAAAGTGGTTTTTCAACACTAACACAAGTGCAAAAGTGGTTTCCTGCACCAACACAAGTGCGAAAAGTGGTTTTTCAACACTAACACAAGTGCGAAAAGTGGTTTTTCAACACTAACACAAGTGCGAAAAGTGGTTTTTCAACACTAACACAAGTGCGAAAAGTGATTTTTCAACACTAACACAAGTGCGAAAAGTGTTTTTCCACACTAATACAAGTGCAAAAGTGGTTTCCTGCACCAACACAAGTGCGAAAAGTGGTTTTTCAACACTAACACAAGTGCGAAAAGTGGTTTTTCAACACTAACACAAGTGCGAAAAGTGTTTTTTCCACACTAATACAAGTGCAAAAGTGGTTTCCTGCACCAACACAAGTGCGAAAAGTGGTTTTTCAACACTAACACAAGTGCGAAAAGTGGTTTTTCAACACTAACACAAGTGCGAAAAGTGATTTTTCAACACCAACACAAGTGCGAAAAGTGGTTTTTCAACACTAACACAAGTGCGAAAAGTGGTTTTTCAACACTAACACAAGTGTGAAAAGTGGTTTTTCATCACTATCACAAGTGCAAAAAGTGTTTTTTCCACACTAATACAAGTGCAAAAGTGGTTTCCTGCACCAACACAAGTGCGAAAAGTGGTTTTTCAACACTAACACAAGTGCGGAAAGAGGTTTTTCAACACTAACACAAGTGCGAAAAGTGTTTTTTCCACACTAATACAAGTGCAAAAGTGGTTTCCTGCACCAACACAAGTGCGAAAAGTGGTTTTTCAACACTAACACAAGTGCGAAAAGTGGTTTTTCAACATTAACACAAGTGCGAAAAGTGGTTTTTCAACATTAACACAAGTGCGAAAAGTGGTTTTTCAACACTATCACAAGTGCAAAAAGTGGTTTTTCAACACTAACACAAGTGCAAAAGTGGTTTCCTGCACCAACACAAGTGCGAAAAGTGGTTTTTCAACACTAACACAAGTGCGAAAAGTGGTTTTTCAACACTAACACAAGTGCGAAAAGTGGTTTTTCAACACTAACACAAGTGCGAAAAGTGATTTTTCAACACTAACACAAGTGCGGAAAGAGGTTTTTCAACACTAACACAAGTGCGAAAAGTGTTTTTTCCACACTAATACAAGTGCAAAAGTGGTTTCCTGCACCAACACAAGTGCGAAAAGTGGTTTTTCAACACTAACACAAGTGCGAAAAGTGGTTTTTCAACATTAACACAAGTGCGAAAAGTGGTTTTTCAACATTAACACAAGTGCGAAAAGTGGTTTTTCAACACTATCACAAGTGCAAAAAGTGGTTTTTCAACACTAACACAAGTGCAAAAGTGGTTTCCTGCACCAACACAAGTGCGAAAAGTGGTTTTTCAACACTAACACAAGTGCGAAAAGTGGTTTTTCAACACTAACACAAGTGCGAAAAGTGGTTTTTCAACACTAACACAAGTGCGAAAAGTGATTTTTCAACACTAACACAAGTGCGAAAAGTGTTTTTCCACACTAATACAAGTGCAAAAGTGGTTTCCTGCACCAACACAAGTGCGAAAAGTGGTTTTTCAACACTAACACAAGTGCGAAAAGTGGTTTTTCAACACTAACACAAGTGCGAAAAGTGTTTTTTCCACACTAATACAAGTGCAAAAGTGGTTTCCTGCACCAACACAAGTGCGAAAAGTGGTTTTTCAACACTAACACAAGTGCGAAAAGTGGTTTTTCAACACTAACACAAGTGCGAAAAGTGATTTTTCAACACCAACACAAGTGCGAAAAGTGGTTTTTCAACACTAACACAAGTGCGAAAAGTGGTTTTTCAACACTAACACAAGTGTGAAAAGTGGTTTTTCATCACTATCACAAGTGCAAAAAGTGTTTTTTCCACACTAATACAAGTGCAAAAGTGGTTTCCTGCACCAACACAAGTGCGAAAAGTGGTTTTTCAACACTAACACAAGTGCGGAAAGAGGTTTTTCAACACTAACACAAGTGCGAAAAGTGTTTTTTCCACACTAATACAAGTGCAAAAGTGGTTTCCTGCACCAACACAAGTGCGAAAAGTGGTTTTTCAACACTAACACAAGTGCGAAAAGTGGTTTTTCAACATTAACACAAGTGCGAAAAGTGGTTTTTCAACATTAACACAAGTGCGAAAAGTGGTTTTTCAACACTATCACAAGTGCAAAAAGTGGTTTTTCAACACTAACACAAGTGCGAAAAGTGGTTTTTCAACACTAACACAAGTGCGAAAAGTGGTTTTTCAACACTAACACAAGTGCGAAAAGTGGTTTTTCAACACCAACACAAGTGCGAAAAGTGGTTTTTCAACACTAACACAAGTGCGAAAAGTGGTTTTTCAACACTAACACAAGTGTGAAAAGTGGTTTTTCATCACTATCACAAGTGCAAAAAGTGTTTTTTCCACACTAATACAAGTGCAAAAGTGGTTTCCTGCACCAACACAAGTGCGAAAAGTGGTTTTTCAACACTAACACAAGTGCGGAAAGAGGTTTTTCAACACTAACACAAGTGCGAAAAGTGTTTTTTCCACACTAATACAAGTGCAAAAGTGGTTTCCTGCACCAACACAAGTGCGAAAAGTGGTTTTTCAACACTAACACAAGTGCGAAAAGTGGTTTTTCAACATTAACACAAGTGCGAAAAGTGGTTTTTCAACATTAACACAAGTGCGAAAAGTGGTTTTTCAACACTATCACAAGTGCAAAAAGTGGTTTTTCAACACTAACACAAGTGCAAAAGTGGTTTCCTGCACCAACACAAGTGCGAAAAGTGGTTTTTCAACACTAACACAAGTGCGAAAAGTGGTTTTTCAACACTAACACAAGTGCGAAAAGTGGTTTTTCAACACTAACACAAGTGCGAAAAGTGATTTTTCAACACTAACACAAGTGCGGAAAGAGGTTTTTCAACACTAACACAAGTGCGAAAAGTGTTTTTTCCACACTAATACAAGTGCAAAAGTGGTTTCCTGCACCAACACAAGTGCGAAAAGTGGTTTTTCAACACTAACACAAGTGCGAAAAGTGGTTTTTCAACATTAACACAAGTGCGAAAAGTGGTTTTTCAACATTAACACAAGTGCGAAAAGTGGTTTTTCAACACTATCACAAGTGCAAAAAGTGGTTTTTCAACACTAACACAAGTGCAAAAGTGGTTTCCTGCACCAACACAAGTGCGAAAAGTGGTTTTTCAACACTAACACAAGTGCGAAAAGTGGTTTTTCAACACTAACACAAGTGCGAAAAGTGGTTTTTCAACACTAACACAAGTGCGAAAAGTGATTTTTCAACACTAACACAAGTGCGAAAAGTGTTTTTCCACACTAATACAAGTGCAAAAGTGGTTTCCTGCACCAACACAAGTGCGAAAAGTGGTTTTTCAACACTAACACAAGTGCGAAAAGTGGTTTTTCAACACTAACACAAGTGCGAAAAGTGTTTTTTCCACACTAATACAAGTGCAAAAGTGGTTTCCTGCACCAACACAAGTGCGAAAAGTGGTTTTTCAACACTAACACAAGTGCGAAAAGTGGTTTTTCAACACTAACACAAGTGCGAAAAGTGATTTTTCAACACCAACACAAGTGCGAAAAGTGGTTTTTCAACACTAACACAAGTGCGAAAAGTGGTTTTTCAACACTAACACAAGTGTGAAAAGTGGTTTTTCATCACTATCACAAGTGCAAAAAGTGTTTTTTCCACACTAATACAAGTGCAAAAGTGGTTTCCTGCACCAACACAAGTGCGAAAAGTGGTTTTTCAACACTAACACAAGTGCGGAAAGAGGTTTTTCAACACTAACACAAGTGCGAAAAGTGTTTTTTCCACACTAATACAAGTGCAAAAGTGGTTTCCTGCACCAACACAAGTGCGAAAAGTGGTTTTTCAACACTAACACAAGTGCGAAAAGTGGTTTTTCAACATTAACACAAGTGCGAAAAGTGGTTTTTCAACATTAACACAAGTGCGAAAAGTGGTTTTTCAACACTATCACAAGTGCAAAAAGTGGTTTTTCAACACTAACACAAGTGCAAAAGTGGTTTCCTGCACCAACACAAGTGCGAAAAGTGGTTTTTCAACACTAACACAAGTGCGAAAAGTGGTTTTTCAACACTAACACAAGTGCGAAAAGTGGTTTTTCAACACTAACACAAGTGCGAAAAGTGGTTTTTCAACACTATCACAAGTGCAAAAAGTGTTTTTTCCACACTAATACAAGTGCAAAAATGGTTTCCTGCACCAACACAAGTGCGAAAAGTGGTTTTTCAACACTAACACAAGTGCGAAAAGTGGTTTTTCAACACTAACACAAGTGCGAAAAGTGTTTTTTCCACACTAATACAAGTGCAAAAGTGGTTTCCTGCACCAACACAAGTGCGAAAAGTGGTTTTTCAACACTAACTCAAGTGCGAAAAGTGGTTTTTCAACACTAACACAAGTGCAAAAAGTGGTTTTTCAACACTAACACAAGTGCGAAAAGTGTTTTTTCCACACTAATACAAGTGCAAAAGTGGTTTCCTGCACCAACACAAGTGCGAAAAGTGGTTTTTCAACACTCACACAAGTGCGAAAAGTGTTTTTCAACACTAACACAAGTGCAAAAAGTGTTTTTTCCACACTAATACAAGTGCAAAAGTGGTTTCCTGCACCAACACAAGTGCGAAAAGTGGTTTTTCAACACTAACACAAGTGCGAAAAGTGGTTTTTCAACACTAACACAAGTGCGAAAAGTGGTTTTTCAACACTATCACAAGTGCAAAAAGTGTTTTTTCCACACTAATACAAGTGCAAAAGTGGTTTCCTGCACCAACACAAGTGCAAAAAGTGGGTTTTTCAACACTAACACAAGTGCGAAAAGTGGTTTTTCAACACTAACACAAGTGCGAAAAGTGTTTTTTCCACACTAATACAACTGCAAAAGTGGTTTCCTGCACTAACACAATTGCAAAAAGTGGTTTTTCAACACTAACACAAGTGCGAAAAGTGGTTTTTCAACACTAACACAAGTGCGAAAAGTGGTTTTTCAACACTATCACAAGTGCAAAAAGTGTTTTTTTCCCACTAATACAAAGGCAAAAGTGGTTTCCTGCACCAACACAAGTGCGAAAAGTGGTTTTTCAACACTAACACAAGTACGAAAAGTGGTTTTTCAACACTAACACAAGTGCGAAAAGTAGTTTTTCAACACTAACACAAGTGCGAAAAGTGGTTTTTCAACACTATCACAAGTGCAAAAAGTGGTTTTTCAACACTAACACAAGTGCGAAAAGTGGTTTTTGAACACTAACACAAGTGCGAAAAGTGGTTTTTCCACACTAACGCAAGTGCGAAAAGTGGTTTTTCAACACTAACACAAGTGCGAAAAGTGTTTTTTCCACACTAATACAAGTGCAAAAGTGGTTTCCTGCACCAACACAAGTGCGAAAAGTGGTTTTTCAACACTAACACAAGTGCGAAAGTGGTTTTTCAACACCAACACAAGTGCGAAAAGTGGTTTTTCAACACTAACACAAGTGCGAAAAGTGTTTTTTCCACACTAATACAAGTGCAAAAGTGGTTTCCTGCACCAACACAAATGCGAAAAGTGGTTTTTCAACACTAACACAAGTGCGAAATGTGGTTATTCAACACTAACACAAGTGCGAAAGTGGTTTTTCAACACCAACACAAGTGCGAAAAGTGGTTTTTCAACACTAACACAAGTGCGAAAAGTGTTTTTTCCACACTAATACAAGTGCAAAAGTGGTTTCCTGCACCAACACAAGTGCGAAAAGTGGTTTTTCAACACTAACACAAGTGCGAAAAGTGGTTTTTCAACACTAACACAAGTGCGAAAAGTGGTTTTTCAACACTAACACAAGTGCGAAAAGTGTTTTTTCCACACTAATACAAGTGCAAAAGTGGTTTCCTGCACCAACACAAGTGCAAAAAGTGGTTTTTCAACACTAACACAAGTGCGAAAAGTGTTTTTTCGACACTAATACAAGTGCAAAAGTGGTTTCCTGCACCAACACAAGTGCGAAAAGTGGTTTTTCAACACTAACACAAGTGCGAAAAGTGTTTTTCAACACTAACACAAGTGCGAAAAGTGGTTTTTCAACACTAACACAAATGCGAAAAGTGGTTTTTCAACACTAACACAAGTGCGAAAAGTGTTTTTTCCACACTAATACAACTGCAAAAGTGGTTTCCTGCACTAACACAATTGCGAAAAGTGGTTTTTCAACACTAACACAAGTGCGAAAAGTGGTTTTTCAACACTAACACAAGTGCGAAAAGTGGTTTTTCAACACTAACACAAGTGCGAAAAGTGTTTTTTCCACACTAATACAAGTGCAAAAGTGGTTTCCTGCACCAACACAAGTGCGAAAAGTGGTTTTTCAACACTAACACAAGTGTGAAAAGTGGTTTTTCAACACTAACACAAGAGTGAAAAGTGGTTTTTCCACACTAATACAAGTGCAAAAGTGGTTTCCTGCACCAACACAAGTGCGAAAAGTGGTTTTTCAACACTAACACAAGTGCGAAAAGTGGTTTTTCAACACTAACACAAGTGCGAAAAGTGTTTTTTCCACACTAATACAAGTGCAAAAGTGGTTTCCTGCACCAACACAAGTGCGAAAAGTGGTTTTTCAACACTAACTCAAGTGCGAAAAGTGGTTTTTCAACACTAACACAAGTGCGAAAAGTGGTTTTTCAACACTAACACAAGTGCAAAAAGGGTTTTTTCCACACTAATACAAGTGCAAAAGTGGTTTCCTGCACCAACACAAGTGCGAAAAGTGGTCTTTCAACACTAACTAACACAAGTGCGAAAAGTGTTTTTCAACACTAACACAAGTGCAAAAAGTGTTTTTTCCACACTAATACAAGTGCAAAAGTGGTTTCCTGCACCAACACAAGTGCGAAAAGTGGTTTTTCAACACTAACACAAGTGCGAAAAGTGATTTTTCAACACTAACACAAGTGCGAAAAGTGTTTTTCCACACTAATACAAGTGCAAAAGTGGTTTCCTGCACCAACACAAGTGCGAAAAGTGGTTTTTCAACACTAACACAAGTGCGAAAAGTGTTTTTTCCACACTAATACAAGTGCAAAAGTGGTTTCCTGCACCAACACAAGTGCGAAAAGTGGTTTTTCAACACTAACTCAAGTGCGAAAAGTGGTTTTTCAACACTAACACAAGTGCAAAAAGTGGTTTTTCAACACTAACACAAGTGCGAAAAGTGTTTTTTCCACACTAATACAAGTGCAAAAGTGGTTTCCTGCACCAACACAAGTGCGAAAAGTGGTTTTTCAACACTCACACAAGTGCGAAAAGTGTTTTTCAACACTAACACAAGTGCAAAAAGTGTTTTTTCCACACTAATACAAGTGCAAAAGTGGTTTCCTGCACCAACACAAGTGCGAAAAGTGGTTTTTCAACACTAACACAAGTGCGAAAAGTGGTTTTTCAACACTAACACAAGTGCGAAAAGTGGTTTTTCAACACTATCACAAGTGCAAAAAGTGTTTTTTCCACACTAATACAAGTGCAAAAGTGGTTTCCTGCACCAACACAAGTGCAAAAAGTGGGTTTTTCAACACTAACACAAGTGCGAAAAGTGGTTTTTCAACACTAACACAAGTGCGAAAAGTGTTTTTTCCACACTAATACAACTGCAAAAGTGGTTTCCTGCACTAACACAATTGCAAAAAGTGGTTTTTCAACACTAACACAAGTGCGAAAAGTGGTTTTTCAACACTAACACAAGTGCGAAAAGTGGTTTTTCAACACTATCACAAGTGCAAAAAGTGTTTTTTTCCCACTAATACAAAGGCAAAAGTGGTTTCCTGCACCAACACAAGTGCGAAAAGTGGTTTTTCAACACTAACACAAGTACGAAAAGTGGTTTTTCAACACTAACACAAGTGCGAAAAGTAGTTTTTCAACACTAACACAAGTGCGAAAAGTGGTTTTTCAACACTATCACAAGTGCAAAAAGTGGTTTTTCAACACTAACACAAGTGCGAAAAGTGGTTTTTGAACACTAACACAAGTGCGAAAAGTGGTTTTTCCACACTAACGCAAGTGCGAAAAGTGGTTTTTCAACACTAACACAAGTGCGAAAAGTGTTTTTTCCACACTAATACAAGTGCAAAAGTGGTTTCCTGCACCAACACAAGTGCGAAAAGTGGTTTTTCAACACTAACACAAGTGCGAAAGTGGTTTTTCAACACCAACACAAGTGCGAAAAGTGGTTTTTCAACACTAACACAAGTGCGAAAAGTGTTTTTTCCACACTAATACAAGTGCAAAAGTGGTTTCCTGCACCAACACAAATGCGAAAAGTGGTTTTTCAACACTAACACAAGTGCGAAATGTGGTTATTCAACACTAACACAAGTGCGAAAGTGGTTTTTCAACACCAACACAAGTGCGAAAAGTGGTTTTTCAACACTAACACAAGTGCGAAAAGTGTTTTTTCCACACTAATACAAGTGCAAAAGTGGTTTCCTGCACCAACACAAGTGCGAAAAGTGGTTTTTCAACACTAACACAAGTGCGAAAAGTGGTTTTTCAACACTAACACAAGTGCGAAAAGTGGTTTTTCAACACTAACACAAGTGCGAAAAGTGTTTTTTCCACACTAATACAAGTGCAAAAGTGGTTTCCTGCACCAACACAAGTGCAAAAAGTGGTTTTTCAACACTAACACAAGTGCGAAAAGTGTTTTTTCGACACTAATACAAGTGCAAAAGTGGTTTCCTGCACCAACACAAGTGCGAAAAGTGGTTTTTCAACACTAACACAAGTGCGAAAAGTGTTTTTCAACACTAACACAAGTGCGAAAAGTGGTTTTTCAACACTAACACAAGTGCGAAAAGTGGTTTTTCAACACTAACACAAGTGCGAAAAGTGTTTTTTCCACACTAATACAACTGCAAAAGTGGTTTCCTGCACTAACACAATTGCGAAAAGTGGTTTTTCAACACTAACACAAGTGCGAAAAGTGGTTTTTCAACACTAACACAAGTGCGAAAAGTGGTTTTTCAACACTAACACAAGTGCGAAAAGTGTTTTTTCCACACTAATACAAGTGCAAAAGTGGTTTCCTGCACCAACACAAGTGCGAAAAGTGGTTTTTCAACACTAACACAAGTGCGAAAAGTGGTTTTTCAACACTAACACAAGAGTGAAAAGTGGTTTTTCCACACTAATACAAGTGCAAAAGTGGTTTCCTGCACCAACACAAGTGCGAAAAGTGGTTTTTCAACACTAACACAAGTGCGAAAAGTGGTTTTTCAACACTAACACAAGTGCGAAAAGTGTTTTTTCCACACTAATACAAGTGCAAAAGTGGTTTCCTGCACCAACACAAGTGCGAAAAGTGGTTTTTCAACACTAACTCAAGTGCGAAAAGTGGTTTTTCAACACTAACACAAGTGCGAAAAGTGGTTTTTCAACACTAACACAAGTGCAAAAAGGGTTTTTTCCACACTAATACAAGTGCAAAAGTGGTTTCCTGCACCAACACAAGTGCGAAAAGTGGTCTTTCAACACTAACTAACACAAGTGCGAAAAGTGTTTTTCAACACTAACACAAGTGCAAAAAGTGTTTTTTCCACACTAATACAAGTGCAAAAGTGGTTTCCTGCACCAACACAAGTGCGAAAAGTGGTTTTTCAACACTAACACAAGTGCGAAAAGTGATTTTTCAACACTAACACAAGTGCGAAAAGTGTTTTTCCACACTAATACAAGTGCAAAAGTGGTTTCCTGCACCAACACAAGTGCGAAAAGTGGTTTTTCAACACTAACACAAGTGCGAAAAGTGGTTTTTCAACACTAACACAAGTGCGAAAAGTGTTTTTTCCACACTAATACAAGTGCAAAAGTGGTTTCCTGCACCAACACAAGTGCGAAAAGTGGTTTTTCAACACTAACACAAGTGCGAAAAGTGGTTTTTCAACACTAACACAAGTGCGAAAAGTGGTTTTTCAACACCAACACAAGTGCGAAAAGTGGTTTTTCAACACTAACACAAGTGCGAAAAGTGGTTTTTCAACACTAACACAAGTGTGAAAAGTGGTTTTTCATCACTATCACAAGTGCAAAAAGTGTTTTTTCCACACTAATACAAGTGCAAAAGTGGTTTCCTGCACCAACACAAGTGCGAAAAGTGGTTTTTCAACACTAACACAAGTGCGGAAAGAGGTTTTTCAACACTAACACAAGTGCGAAAAGTGTTTTTTCCACACTAATACAAGTGCAAAAGTGGTTTCCTGCACCAACACAAGTGCGAAAAGTGGTTTTTCAACACTAACACAAGTGCGAAAAGTGGTTTTTCAACATTAACACAAGTGCGAAAAGTGGTTTTTCAACATTAACACAAGTGCGAAAAGTGGTTTTTCAACACTATCACAAGTGCAAAAAGTGGTTTTTCAACACTAACACAAGTGCGAAAAGTGGTTTTTCAACATTAACACAAGTGCGAAAAGTGGTTTTTCAACACTAACACAAGTGCGAAAAGTGTTTTTTCCACACTAATACAAGTGCAAAAGTGGTTTCCTGCACCAACACAAGTGCGAAATGTGGTTTTTCAACACTAACACAAGTGCGAAAAGTGGTTTTTCAACACTAACACAAGTGCGAAAAGTGGTTTTTCAACACTAACACAAGTGCGAAAAGTGTTTTTTCCACACTAATACAAGTGCAAAAGTGGTTTCCTGCACCAACACAAGTGCGAAAAGTGGTTTTTCAACACTAACTCAAGTGCGAAAAGTGGTTTTTCAACACTAACACAAGTGCGAAAAGTGGTTTTTCAACACTAACACAAGTGCGAAAAGTGTTTTTCCACACTAATACAAGTGCAAAAGTGGTTTCCTGCACCAACACAAGTGCGAAAAGTGGTTTTTCAACACTAACACAAGTGCGAAAAGTGGTTTTTCAACACTAACACAAGTGCGAAAAGTGGTTTTTCAACACTAACACAAGTGCGAAAAGTGTTTTTTCCACACTAATACAAGTGCAAAAGTGGTTTCCTGCACCAACACAAGTGCGAAAAGTGATTTTTCAACACTAACACAAGTGCAAAAAGTGGTTTTTCAACACTAACACAAGTGCAAAAAGTGTTTTTTCCACACTAATACAAGTGCAAAAGTGGTTTCCTGCACCAACACAAGTGCGAAAAGTGGTTTTTCAACACTAACACAAGTGCGAAAAGTGTTTTTTCCACACTAATACAAGTGCAAAAGTGGTTTCCTGCACCAACACAAGTGCGAAAAGTGGTTTTTCAACACTAACACAAGTGCGAAAAGTGGTTTTTCAACACTAACACAAGTGCGAAAAGTGTTTTTTCCACACTAATACATGTGCAAAAGTGGTTTCCTGCACCAACACAAGTGCGAAAAGTGGTTTTTCAACACTAACACAAGTGTGAAAAGTGTTTTTTCCACACTAATACAAGTGCAAAAGTGGTTTCCTGCACCAACACAAGTGCGAAAAGTGGTTTTTCAACACTAACACAAGTGCGAAAAGTGGTTTTTCAACACTAACACAAGTGCGAAAAGTGGTTTTTCAACACTAACACAAGTGCGAAAAGTATTTTTTCCACACTAATACAAGTGCAAAAGTGGTTTCCTGCACCAACACAAGTGCGAAAAGTGATTTTTCAACACTAACACAAGTGCAAAAAGTGGTTTTTCAACACTAACACAAGTGCAAAAAGTGTTTTTTCCACACTAATACAAGTGCAAATGTGGTTTCCTGCACCAACACAAGTGCGAAAAGTGGTTTTTCAACACTAACACAAGTGCGAAAAGTGGTTTTTCAACACTAACACAAGTGCGAAAAGTGGTTTTTCAACACTATCACAAGTGCAAAAAGTGTTTTTTTCCCACTAATACAAAGGCAAAAGTGGTTTCCTGCACCAACACAAGTGCGAAAAGTGGTTTTTCAACACGAACACAAGTGCGAAAAGTGGTTTTTCAACACTAACACAAGTGCGAAAAGTGGTTTTTCAACACTAACACAAGTGCGAAAAGTGGTTTTTCAACACTATCACAAGTGCAAAAAGTGGTTTTTCAACACTAACACAAGTGCGAAAAGTGGTTTTTGAACACTAACACAAGTGCGAAAAGTGGTTTTTCCACACTAACGCAAGTGCGAAAAGTGGTTTTTCAACACTAACACAAGTGCGAAAAGTGTTTTTTCCACACTAATACAAGTGCAAAAGTGGTTTCCTGCACCAACACAAGTGCGAAAAGTGGTTTTTCAACACTAACACAAGTGCGAAAGTGGTTTTTCAACACCAACACAAGTGCGAAAAGTGGTTTTTCAACACTAACACAAGTGCGAAAAGTGTTTTTTCCACACTAATACAAGTGCAAAAGTGGTTTCCTGCACCAACACAAATGCGAAAAGTGGTTTTTCAACACTAACACAAGTGCGAAATGTGGTTTTTCAACACTAACACAAGTGCGAAAGTGGTTTTTCAACACCAACACAAGTGCGAAAAGTGGTTTTTCAACACTAACACAAGTGCGAAAAGTGTTTTTTCCACACTAATACAAGTGCAAAAGTGGTTTCCTGCACCAACACAAGTGCGAAAAGTGGTTTTTCAACACTAACACAAGTGCGAAAAGTGGTTTTTCAACACTAACACAAGTGCGAAAAGTGGTTTTTCAACACTAACACAAGTGCGAAAAGTGTTTTTTCCACACTAATACAAGTGCAAAAGTGGTTTCCTGCACCAACACAAGTGCAAAAAGTGGTTTTTCAACACTAACACAAGTGCGAAAAGTGATTTTTCAACACTAACACAAGTGTGAAAAGTGTTTTTTCCACACTAATACAAGTGCAAAAGTGGTTTCCTGCACCAACACAAGTGCGAAAAGTGATTTTTCAACACTAACACAAGTGCGAAAAGTGGTTTTTCAACACTAACACAAGTGCGAAAAGTGGTTTTTCAACACTAACACAAGTGCAAAAAGTGTTTTTTCCACACTAATACAAGTGCAAAAGTGGTTTCCTGCACCAACACAAGTGCGAAAAGTGGTTTTTCAACACTAACACAAGTGCAAAAATTGTTATTTCAACACTAACACAAGAGCGAAAAGTGGTTTTTCAACACTAACACAAGTGCGAAAAGTGTTTTTTCCACACTAATACAACTGCAAAAGTGGTTTCCTGCACTAACACAATTGCGAAAAGTGGTTTTTCAACACTAACACAAGTGCGAAAAGTGGTTTTTCAACACTAACACAAGTGCGAAAAGTGGTTTTTCAACACTAACACAAGTGCGAAAAGTATTTTTTCCACACTAATACAAGTGCAAAAGTGGTTTCCTGCACCAACACAAGTGCGAAAAGTGGTTTTTCAACACTAACACAAGTGCGAAAAGTGGTTTTTCAACACTAACACAAGAGCGAAAAGTGGTTTTTCAACACTAACACAAGTGCGAAAAGTGTTTTTTCCACACTAATACAACTGCAAAAGTGGTTTCCTGCACTAACACAATTGCAAAAAGTGGTTTTTCAACACTAACACAAGTGCAAAAAGTGGTTTTTCAACACTAACACAAGTGCGAAAAGTGGTTTTTCAACACTATCACAAGTGCAAAAAGTGTTTTTTTCCCACTAATACAAAGGCAAAAGTGGTTTCCTGCACCAACACAAGTGCGAAAAGTGGTTTTTCAACACTAACACAAGTGCGAAAAGTGGTTTTTCAACACTAACACAAGTGCGAAAAGTGGTTTTTCAACACTAACACAAGTGCGAAAAGTGGTTTTTCAACACTATCACAAGTGCAAAAAGTGGTTTTTCAACACTAACACAAGTGCGAAAAGTGGTTTTTGAACACTAACGCAAGTGCGAAAAGTGGTTTTTCCACACTAACGCAAGTGCGAAAATGGTTTTTCAACACTAACACAAGTGCGAAAAGTGTTTTTTCCACACTAATACAAGTGCAAAAGTGGTTTCCTGCACCAACACAAGTGTGAAAAGTGGTTTTTCAACACTAACACAAGTGCGAAAGTGGTTTTTCAACACCAACACAAGTGCGAAAAGTGGTTTTTCAACACTATCACAAGTGCAAAAAGTGTTTTTTCCACACAATTCACAAGTTTTTTCACAAATTCCACAAGTTTTCACCTGTTTGTTTGTTTGTTACTTGCAAAATTGAAGATTTTTCAAGTATGTTGGTTGGTCTTGTGCGTTATTCTGTCTGTTTGTCTGTCTATCAATTGCCTACAGGTCACAATTTTAAACCGATCTTCACGAAACTTCCCCAGATGGTAGAGTTGGTCATACGGAAGAAGCCTATTGATTTTGAGGTCAAAGGTCATCTTGAGGTCAAATTTCTAAAATTGTCATTTTTCATCCAATTGACCTGAAAATTAAACAGCAATTGTTTTGCTGTTTAAGTACCTCACTGAATTGGGAAACCAACTATTTTAAGGTCAAAGGTCAAATCAAAGTCAAACTTCTAAAATCAATTTTCATTTGAAAATCATCAATTTTTATCCTATCAAATTGAAAATTAAACAGAAATTACATAGTGCATCACTGAATTGCAAAAGCAACTATTTTAAGGTAAAAAGGTCAAAGGTCAACGCAAGGTCAAACTTCTAAAATCAATTTTCATTTGAAAATCATCAATTTTTATCCTATCAAATTGAAAATTAAACAGAAATTACATAGTGCATCACTGAATTGTAAAAGCAACTATTTTAAGGTAAAAAGGTCAAAGGTCAACGCAAGGTCAAACTTCTAAAATCAATTTTCATTTGAAAATCATCAATTTTTATTCTATTAACTTGAAATTAAACAGCAATTACATAGTTCGTAATTGAATTGGGAACCCAACTATTTTTGAGGTCAAAGGTCAAAGTACAACTCAAGGTCAAACTTCTAATATCAATTTTCATCTGAAAAATCATCAATTTTAATCTGATTGACCCGATCTATGATCAAGATGGTCAATTTTAATCTTAATGAAATGGACAATTTGATGTAACTATGGCAACTTTTTTTGGGGGGTGGAGGTGGATTTTGCAAGTAGTGCTCTGCATGGCATCTTCCTGTTTGTTTGTTTGTGAGCATGATATTTCTGGTTATCTCCCTTTGTAAATTGCTATTTAAACATGCGACTAGCTGTGCTCGTACAATGATGTTTTTTCAGCGTTTAAGGGTTACGCGTGTGTTAGAAAGACTTTCCCTAAACGCCTTTCATATATTTGGCCCTTAGTGTTTATCTAAAACCGAGTACAAAACGTCCCTCAGACCTTTCATTGTGTAATAGGTCATCTTGTTTAAGTCATTTAAATTTTGTTTATTATTTTCACGTCATTTTGTTTCTTTTTTTGAAAGAAGAACATCAAATATGACCAGACTTTCTTCTCGATATTCAATAGAAATCGTGAGCAAGCTTTAATACCACACCTTACAACTGGCATCAGAGATTAAGTTGGGATTCTGTACCAGCAATGTTATAACTGATTGTCATTTGTGTCATGCGTATTGATTATGCAAAATGTTAGATATTTCATGTCATGGCAAGAAGGAAATCACAAAACAATATTTATCCATGCCAAACAAACAACTTTCCATCTTTGACAACAAGCAGATATGAAAAGAATCCATCCTAAATTGATTTTCTCGACTATGTATACAAAAACTAGAGGTTCCAGGGAACCTGAACAAAACTGGTCTATGGTTAGAATATGCATAATAGAAGCACAAACTATATAGTTTATATGTGCTAAAAATATATGACAAAAATTGATTTTTCAATATGGCCGTCCTGCCGCGCCCATTTTTGGGCGTGTAACGCCCAAATGCAATCCCAAATTAGTTTATGTCTTAAAGATGCTGCATAACAAGTTTCATCAAATTTCATCAATATTTGTGTCTTTCAGAGCGTAGACGTCAAATTGTTTACAGACGACAGACAGACAGACAGACAGATGGACGACGGACACTGGGTGTCGACAAAAACTCAGCTGGACATAGTCCAGTTGAGTTTTTTTAAAGTACAACTACAAAACCACACCACCACAACCACCACCCTGAAAAATTTGGTTGGTATGCGGCAAATGTCAATTATATTGTCTCACCGACAGCACAAATACGTTTAATTACAGCTAGAACAGCGCTCGGTAGAACACATAGCTCGGATCTGGATCTGGACCTGAACAAAAATCGAATCGGCTTGTTCTGGACACCTACCCAACTCATTGACATAGTTTTGTCACAACTCGTCAATAACTTTATGGTATATCGTGCTATTTATCGTTTTACACTCAATGGTGTCGATTAATTTACAAAATTTAAAACATCTCTTATGCAGAGCAGGTTTGGATCTTCATGAAAATCAAATCGATTCCTCTCTGTCACACATCCTGTTCGTCCGAATCGTCCATAACTTTTTGAGATATTGTGCTACATATTATTATTGGCCCAAACTCAAAATGGTGAAGAATCACTTGTAAATTCTAGTATCCAGATCTGGATCTTCACCAAAATCTAATGAATTTGTCCTCACATACCAAACCTTTCGACCAAATTTCGTACGAATCCGTCCACAACTCTTTGAGATATCCTGCTCACAGACAGACAGGGGTGAAAACATAACCTCCGTCCATCCACCTTAGGTGGTGGAGGTAATAACAATATGGTCATAATGATACAATTTTATACTGAAATTCAATCAAAAATCAAGTTGATATTAAACCCTAAGATTTGAGTGAGTGAAATCCTCATTAATCTACTTCCTATACAAGTACATACACCACACTTCAAACAGGCAAACGTGTTCTCACCCTGATAACATTCAGTTTGGGTAGGAGAGTGCAGTCTGCCTGTGTGAGATGGTTTCCATCTAGAAACGAACGTTTTGATGGACCTTCACCAGGTTCTCTGGGCAGTGGACTCGTCGGGTACAAATCAAGGATCTCCAAGGTATGCATGAGTGCCCGCTGCTGTGCTATAGCCATAGAACCGGAAAGAAAACACAAAACCAAAATGGACAATGTGAAAATGAATGTTTGACTGAAATTATCATCTCTGAAAAAATTCTCTGAAAACAGATGTGTTTCTGGGTCACTGGTCATCATCAGTGTAGAGTTTATTTACCAGAAATTGAGCTACTAACCTGTCCCTCTTAAGATTATATCTATAGATGACACATTAAATGTTGAGAGCATTGACTCTGTGCCACACCAACACTTGACTCCAAACATCATGACCAGTGGGACATCTGCCACCCGTCCATCCTGTTTGCGCATCAATTATATAGTTAAGCGGCTTTCTGAATTTCAAGCGGGAAAGCAGATATTAAAGATAAAGTGCACTTTTGGCTTAGTTGCTGTCAGTTAAAGACACAGAGACATCCATTGCACATAATCTACATAAAAGTGGCTTTTGCTTGAATTATTCAATAAATAAATCAATTAATTGAAGAATGCGTGAGCAGTACTCGTACTCTTTAAAAACTGTGTGTACAATCCAAGTCCCACTCTCCCTCCCCCCAAACTCCTTTCTCCCGGCTGAGGTACGCACAACTCGCACAGTCCCAGGTCCACCACTCTCCCAGCCGAGGGAGCGAAGCTCGACTGGCCAATTTGTATTTACGGATATTTTCATTTATGGAGTTTTGTGATTTTTTCTCCTGGAATTGTGTTTTGGAGTTACATCAGTATGTGAAATTTATACTTTCTAGCCCATCTAGAAGGCACTAAACATTTATATCAGTGAGTGAGTGGTTATGTCATGGAGCTTTATCTATAAGATACACATCTATAAATGGATTGAGGTGTTTGCTGGAATGTTTGTACCAGCATTGCTCGCCAGGCTGGTGTTCCGAATGTATGCCGAAAATCTTGAGAAGATGTCACGACCTGCAGAGTTTGATCCTGGGTACTGCACCGCCAGCTTGGGATACCTTGAAGGAAAACAGGGTTGTGAAAGGCAGAGACATGTGCAGTTAATTTGAGTGTTTTTGAAAATGCAAAATAAAAACGAAAGGTAATTTTTTTTATAGCAGGGCTGTTTGGGGGGTGGGGGGGGGGGAAATATAGATATGATAAATAAATAAACTAAAACAATTAAAATATAATAGATATTTAAAATAGGAGAGAACAGAAAGGAGAAATGTGAAGGGAGAGAGAGAGAGAGAGAGAGAGAGAGAGAGAGAGAGAGAGAGAGAGAGAGAGAGAGAGAGAGAGAGGAGGAAAATGAGGAGGAAAGATATATATAAAATAAAAGTGGAAAAACAGAGTGGGGAAAAAGATTTTTCACGACAGCGGATCTAACTTTCCACCATCAACTTTTCCATCCTCACCAAAGAATCATGCACTTAAATCTATCTGGAAATGGGAGAATGCCATCAAACAGGGGACGAAGGCACTCCAGTGGTAGAGTGGCAACAATATTCAATATCTACCCGACATAATCAAGGATACCCATCACATCAACCTGGACTTATTCAATCTCTTCCCCACATAATCAAGGATACCCATCACGTAAACCTGGACTTATTCCAATATCTACCCGACATAATCAAGGATACCCATCACGTAAACCTGGACTTATTCAATCTCTTCCCCACATAATCAAGGACACCCATCACGTAAACCTGGACTTATTCAATATCTTCCCAACATAATCAAGGATACCCATCACATCAACCTGGACTTATTCAATCTCTTCCCAACATAATAAAGGATACCCATCACATAAACCTGGACTTACTCAATCTCTTCCCCACATAATCAAGGATACCCATCACGTAAACCTGGACTTATTCAATATATACCCGACATAATCAAGGATACCCATCACATAAACCTGGACTTACTCAATCTCTTCCCCACATAATCAAGGATACCCATCACGCACCCAGGATCTTATTCAATCTCTTCCCAACATCATCAAGGATACCCATCATGTAAACCTGGACTTATTCAATATCTACCCGACATAATCAAGGATACCCATCACGTAAACCTGGACTTATTCAATATCTACCCGACATAATCAAGGATACCCATCACATAAACCTGGACTTACTCAATCTCTTCCCCACATAATCAAGGATACCCATCACGCACCCAGGATCTTATTCAATCTCTTCCCAACATCATCAAGGATACCCATCACGCACCCAGGATCTTATTCAATCTCTTCCCAACATCATCAAGGATACTCATCACGCACCCAGGCTCTGATTCAATCCTCTACCCTACATAATGAAGGATACCCATCATGTAAACCTGGACTTATTCAATCTCTACCCTACATAATCAAGGATACCCATCACGCACCCAGGATCTTATTCAATCTCTACCCTACATAATCAAGGATACTCATCACGTACCCAGGTTCTTATTCAATCTCTACCCTACATAATCAAGGATACCCATCATGCACCCAGGATCTTATTCAATCGCTTCCCTACATCATGAAGGATACCCATCACGTCCCCAGGATCTTATTCAATCTTTACCCTACATAATCAAGGATTCCCATCACGCACCCAGGATCCCAGGATCTTATTCAATCTCTACCCTACATAATCAAGGATACTCATCACGTACCCAGGTTCTTATTCAATCTCTACCCTACATAATCAAGGATTCCCATCACGCACCCAGGATCTTATTCAATCTCTACCCTACATAATGAAGGATACACATCACGTACCCACGATCTTATTCAATCTCTTCCCTACATAATCAAGGATACCCATCATGCACCCAGGATCTTATTCAATCTCTACCCTACATAATGAAGGATACCCATCATGTACCCAGGATCTTATTCAATCTCTCCCCTACATAATGAAGGATACCCATCACGCACCCAGGATCTTATTCAATCTCTACCCAACATATTCAAGGATACCCACCATGCACCCAGGATCTTATTCAATATGTAACCTCCATATTGCTTTCATTGCAAAAATAAATTTTGAGTGCTTTATCATTCAGAAACCGTTGTGGCCTGTTTCAAGTTCCATTGCATTGCTACACGGACCGAACAGCAAGAAAAAGGCAAGCCACAAAGTATACCAAAACAACAACCACAAAGGTTTATCTTTCGAGTTCTTTAAAAGTGAAATTCAAGTGGGAAATTGGTGAATTAAATTCAAATATTTATCAAGCCACAGAGCTCACAAAATGTGTTCACAGCTAGAACCAACATGGCAGAGTTCCGAACATGAGGTTTGATTCGATGTTGGGCATTTTGGGGTTTTTTAAAATCGGTATCTATATATAATGAAAGCAGATCGCACAAAAAGATGAAAAAAATGTTTATTAAATAAATTTAATTAAAGAATACCAAATGCGCCCAACCAGTTCCACCAGGCATGAAAAAAGACCTGCAACAAAATGGCGGCTTAAGACTCCTGCGAGGTGACAGTAGACTGACCAAGATGGCGCACCGCAATCCTGGTAAGGATTTCTTTTGTATTTGGATGATGATCATCTCGCTGATTATCTTCAAAAGGTGTGTTTAAATTCACCCATACATCCGGTTTTCATTCCTGCACTCCCGTGGAGGTCCGTTCATATGCATGCAAAGCTTGGGGCCGCTAGGTTTCATGGTTTTGGAGTTATGGAGGAGACACACTGATACACATGCACACTTTATCTTTTATTATTATAGAGATGGTTGGGAGACAGTGGCCATAATTATATAATAATATGATCCCTGACAAAAGGAACTTCATTGCAGGAGAAGGCCATCAGCACCTGCACAAGGGTTGCCAACCGATGGCTGTTTGTCCATGCTATATCCTTTTTAAATTCTGAGCATCAAGCAAGTAAGCAACAAGTAGCATTTTCAAATCCATTGGTAAACTAGAACGCCACTCAGTAGAGCGCATATTCCCGCCGTGGGTTTAGTTGGAATAATACTGTTGTGGTTTTTAGAACCCTCCACTTTGTAAATATTGTAATATCCCTTATAAATAATCCCCTGTAAATATTCCCATTTTTGTGTAAAGGTCAGAGGTCGCACCCTAGCTCGGTCATATTGCAACACGTAGGACACCATAGGCTTCTTCTTTAGTTATCTCATTAGTGTGTGTTCTAGTTAAGGATCTGTTCCCAATAGTTGAATCTGCGTTGCATTAATCAAATAAGATAGGCCCATTTCGCTCATTATGCACTCTCTCTCTCTCTCCAAATTATCATGTGGCTGGGTTAGCAGCATTCGCTGCATTGAGCCATCATCGCTGCCTCAGCGCTGGCTCCAAACGCCATTGAACACGAGGTCAGGCTTGGAGAAGAAAGGGGCGGAGCGGCAAGAACGAGGTGTGGCCACGTCAACTCACCACCAGGGCATGGCAGGTAAGCCCACACCAGCCAACCAGGGCTGAGGTGAGCTCGTTAGTGGGCGTAGCCCTATGAAGGCGGCTTGATTTCAACGTGCGATCATATAAGCACGAGCGCCAAGCCCTTTGACGGACTGCGCGAGGGGAGGTCATTGTGAACGAACTGCGCGGGGAGCGCTCAATTGATTGTCACTGCATTGAGCGATCTGCGCGAGGGTACCCTCTGAGACGAACGTTGGGCGAGAGAGAGTTGGCCCGAAGATTATGTACGCAGCATCCCAGTCCCTCGCATAATTATAAGGTCCGGTCGTGCGCCAACGACACGCGAAGCTGCCTGCCATTCTTTGCGGCGGATCCGGAGCCTGGACCGGACCCCATCACCTGGACCTTTCATCCCTGCTATTCCCCATTCGTGTAAGTGTGTTTGTACTGTCCTGGGCATGTGATAAAATAAGAGTGTTTAAGGATTGCCCTGTGTATCTGCTTCTTCCTCTTCCTGTACAGTCTTACCTTTCGTTTCTTCCTTGGTTTTGGTTTTGTACATAATTAATAAACCTGTGTTCTTCCTTCTTATTCTTTTGGGTTTCCTCTCATCCGGTCGCTTTAGTGATTTCTCCATTGATATACGTGGCACGATTTGGCCAACGCTCAGGAACGGGTTTGTTTTATTGCTAACGGCTCGAGCCTCGGATTGCTAAACCGCTCGGCAATCTTCCATCTTGTCCGTGGCTCGAGCAGAAGTATCGCCCTGCTTTGCAGAGAGTTTGGTAAAGGTATCTGGGAACCCGTTGACCAGTCACCCTGGTCAACCTCAACCCCGCAAAGGAGCGCGATATCTTCTAGGACTCGGACGGCCAGCTTAAAAGACGAGGGGATTAAACATCCCTCGGTGAGGGGGGCGCCGTAATCCGAGATCCGCAACAATTGGTGTCGGGGAGTGGGATTGGACCCGAACCACAGTTTTTAATTCATCTAAAAAATTTGGTCGAAAAAATTAGGAGAGGCCAAAATTATTTTTAAAACCCAAATTAAGGTCGTGCCATGGATAATCAAGGCGATTGGATGCCGGTAGGGGAGAATGAGGAGGTAGAATCGACCCAGTACCCCAGGGAAGAGGTGGGAGTAATGCAGGAGGAAAGCAAAGAAGGTGCGGTAGCGGGGGTTGCAGGTGCACAAGATGGCGGCGCCTCACACGTGGCAACGAGGGCCGCGCCCGCTGCACAAATCGGGGGGATGAATGTGCAGGACCTCATGGTGCAGATTCATGCAGCCATACAAATGGGGAATATGGGATTGAGAAATGAATTGAGGAATGATATGGCAGACCAAATTGGCAGACTAAAAAATGATTTGGGAAGCAAATTGGGGGGATTAGGAAGCAAATTGGGGGGATTAGGAAGCAGATTGGGGGGATTAGGAAACTAAATTGAGGGGTTTGGAAACAGAATGAGTGACCGCATACAAAAATGTGGGGAGAACCGAGACCACATGGCAGGCGGGAGAGGCGCATCGGTACGCAGCGAGGTAACGCGACTCGAGGAGCGCGGGGTTGAGCGAGGCAGAGCAGAGCGCAGTTAAAATGACCGGGATAGAGATCGCGACCTGGGGTATGGGGAAGCCGGCGACC
Organism: Myxine glutinosa; assembly: GCF_964187855.1. Taxonomy (NCBI): domain Eukaryota; kingdom Metazoa; phylum Chordata; class Myxini; order Myxiniformes; family Myxinidae; genus Myxine; species Myxine glutinosa. The sequence continues at coordinate 9,223,279 of NC_136263.1, read as the reverse complement.
GCCGAAGTAGAAAAAATTGTAAGCGTGCCAGCGGTCGTCGGGCTTCACAAGGAAAAATAATTAATTCAAATTGGAAAAGAAATAGTGGAAATTGGGTTAGAAAAGACGCCGGACGTAGAAAAGCACTCGCGACAGGGAGAAATGGAATGTGCCCAAGGTCCATGTTCGCATCATGATGCCGTGCTTATTAACCCCAATGAAAGTTTGCAGGTGGTGGAGGAACAAAGAAGAGGAAGCGCCCAGGTGAGTCGGGTTGTGTTTGGTGCAAAAAGAATTTTCGCGTGCTTGGGGTGCAGGCGTAACCCGGGAGCTCGTAAAAGGTCCGTGGTGCGCGTTATGAATGGCAATGGCACGCGTGTGCGAACGGCGCCGAAGCGCAAGTGTGATACCGAGTGCGAGGGAGAATGCACGGCAGAGTGTGATAGTGGGAGTGATTGTGATACAGAGGGTGAGTTGGTTGTGGCGGGTGTGCGAGAACGCACACCTGAGTTGGTTGTGGCGCATGTGCGGGAGGGCACATCAGAGCGCGTGAGTGGGTATGTGCAAGAGTAAGAGTGCACACCGTGAGTGTGGTAAGAGTGCACACCCACGAGTGAGTGGTAAGAGTGCACACCCACGAGTGTTACGGAGGACGTAACGGAGGAGAGGTGTGGAATGGAGTCTGTGAGCGGAATGAGTGTGCCTGGGTGGTGTGCACGGAGAGAGAGGGCGGTGACGAAATGTACGGAGTGTATGGAGACACCTGGATGTGTGAGTGTAAAAGGGGTCGCGTATGCATGTGAGCATGCAAGTCAAGCATCGACGTTGACCGGGACAGCGTTTAGGCCGACGTATAGCCGACGCGAGCCCTCGGTGCACGGTGTTCGTTGTGTACTGGGGGAACCGGCGAGGGTCGTAATCACGGCGGTTTCAAAAGAACCGCCGTGCGCGATCCGCGCCGGGCCCCGCCCTGCACGGTCGGTTCCGCGCTTTGCCAGGCAAAGCGGGCGGCCCGATTTGAGGGGAGGTAGGAGGGGCCGGCGCGGCGCCCCCTTGTGATGGTGGCGCTCCACCCGGGGAAGGCTGGGCCATCGCGCGTGGCAGCACAAAGCCTTGCACCGGGATGGTGCCTTGAGCCTTGGCCCGACGAAACCTCCTCCCCTGAATCGAATGCCGGACGGACTCAACCTACAGTAGACCCAAACCACCCGCATGCATTGCTCAGCTTTGCGAAGCCGAGCTGTAAAGAATGCATGGACATACCGAGGAGGCTCAGATATAGCGGACTGTGATGATGATGGTGTTATTGTTTGGAATTGATAGGGAATTGGCTTGAAATTACTAGTGATTCGAAATTCGGAATAGTGATGGTTGGAAATTGATACCCAGTATCGGGGGGTGATATCCCTACCATCCCTCACACGCCTGGGGCAAAGGAGCTATATTTTTATGGGGATTGGCTGTGTAAACTAGCCCGGGAGGGTTAGGTTAATGATTCGGGAAATAGCTGACAATAGGTAACTGTAGCTTTAAGTAGCGACATTTATACCTGTAGTGGGGACGCAGAATAGCTTAGTTTGGATGATAACAATGAGGGAGTGATTAGTATAAGGGAAGATGGGGAGCACGAGTTTCAGAAGGGAGTAGTCAGCTTAGATGATGCTGTGTGTTTGTGGTGAGGGTGATGAAGTGAGGCAATGCTCGTGAGAGATGTGTGTCATTGCTTGGATTGAGTGAATGTGCCTGGAGGAAAGGAGGGTGCAAGTGCCACCAGGTGTGTGTGCACAAGGTGTGCAAGTGAAAGTACAGGTGTATGGAGAATGGTTGTATGGAATAGATGGTATGGAATAAATGGAGTATGGAATCGATGGTGTGGAGTGAGTAGTGTGGAATATGTGGAGTGGAGTGCATGGTGCGGAAGAGTGGATGTGGGAAGATGGACCCCTTCACGAATACCCGGGGAGGGTAGTTTAAAAGTAGGTAGAGGGAGTAGGTAAATTGTGGTTGGATATTGACATCTGTGGTGCGAGAGAAGCAGAGTACTGCTTTGAGGGGTGCATTAGTGGAGTAAATTGGCTGGGCGTGTGGCCTGTTAGTACGTATGGTTAAATGGGCACTCCGCCACTGTTAGTCTGTCGGCCAGGTGAGGCCACAGGTAGGCTCTGGGAGCCAGTAGAGTTCAATGGGGCCTGAGGATCCGGAGGACGGACCCGGGTAGCCCGACGCCAGAGAGGGCGGTAGTGGGGTGAGAGTGCCAGAGGGCCTTCCCCATGTAGGTTAGGGTAAGGAGCAGGTAAGCTCGGGAGACAACTACAGTGGCGGAGGTGTGCAGGTGAGCAGACCTGCTGGGAGCGCCACACGACCCAGCCCTGAAATTGTGTGAGGGCACAGGGAGTAGGATCGGGGGAGTGAGACCCCAAATTGGTGAGCACCACAGTTTGGTCAATGGGAGTTCGGTTCTTAGAACCACATAGTGTAAAATGGCCAATGGTTTTGCAGGGAACGTACCCGGCTAGAGTAAAAGTTTTAAAGTCATTTAGAAGGTAGTTAGGATTGGAAGTCTCTTGGCACCATCTGCATCCACTCACCAGGGTGACAGGACTCCCCACCACCGGTTTGTGCAAATGTCTGGTATGTAAGACGCATCATGACGTGGGTGTGACATTGCTCATTGTTCCATCTCTTCCTCCTTATGAGAGATTGATGGTAAATTTGGAATAGAGGGATTAATGAGAAATTGGGATTGATGACGAATTTGGTATAGAGGGGAGATATGGGGAAGACAAGACGTAGCGACGAATTTGTAAATTGTGTAAATACGGGGTAAGGGCAAGGGTAGATTAGGTGACAGGGGGGGAACGTATGGTAGGGACGAGCTTTCTCGGCTCGCTCTCCTGCGCACCTCACCTCTGCATTACCTTGTGTTGATGTGTGCTCTTGCGCCCTTGCACCCCGCTAACCCTGCTCTGTCGTCTTTCCTCACTCATGGACCGTGGTCTTTGTGTGCAGAGGGGAAAGTGTGCAGGTGTCGCAGTTGTGTGCCCGCGCCCTCACTGCTGCCTGCCTGGACCGGTACCACACGTATGGACCGCACGTTGTTGTGGCCAAGCACCACCATATGGACCACAGGTCTGTGGCCAAGTACCACATTCATGGACCCCACATTTTGGGGCCTGGCACCTCTGCTGGGGACCGGCTATTGTGGCCAGGGAGAGCTTGCTTGCGGACCACGGTAAAGGTGGCACCTAAGCCATGCAGGTGGACCACCTTAGTTGGCCCCTGCTGGCCATAATTAAAGAAATGGACATGTTTTGTGCCTTCTTTTTAGTACCAACTAGGCAGCAAGCAAGAAGTCGTCCAGGAACATCGGCCCAGCAGCCAAAAACATCGGCCCAGCAGAGAAGACATCGCACGTCATCTGCTGATTATTATTTGAACTGTGATGACTGTGCACCGGATGGTGCTTTTTGGCATTTTGGTGCTTTGGTGCTTATTGGTGCTGGTGGTATCGGTGCAGTGCGGTGTATGCCTTTCCTCTTCTCAAAAGATCTTCTTTTTGTTTCCAAAAACACAGGTCCTGGGTTCGCGTGTAAATACCAACTAGTGTCTTTGTAAATAATGCTCCCCACCGTCAATGTGTAGTTTGAAAATTAATTCCGTGATTCTGTTATTCTGTGGGCATGAGTCTGATAGACAGAATGCAATGCAGCAGGCGGGACATACTTAGTTGTTTTTAAAAATGTCGCACTCAGGGTGAAGTTAATAGTAGAGGGTTACCACACCTGAGTGTCACACTAAGTTAAAGTTCTGTCGGGCCGGGACGGCCCTGGAGGTAATGAGGGTGCAGTGTTGTGGTTTTTAGAACCCTCCACTTTGTAAATATTGTAATATCCCTTATAAATAATCCCCTGTAAATATTCCCATTTTTGTGTAAAGGTCAAAGGTCGCACCCTAGTTAGGTAATATTGCAACACGAAGGACACCATAGGCTTCTTCTTTAGTTATCTCATTAGTATGTGTTCTAGTTAAGGATCTGTTCCCAATAGTTGAATCTGCATTGCATTAATCAAATAAGATAGGCCCCATTTCGCTCATTATGCACTCTCTCTCTCTCTCTCCAAATTATCACGTGGCTGGGTTAGCAGCGTTCGCTGCATTGAGCCGTCAACGCTGCCTTAGCGCTGGCTCCAAACGCCATTGAACATGAGGTCAGGCTTGGAGAAGAAGGGGGCGGAGCGGCAAGAACGAGGTGTGGCCACGTCAACTCACCACCAGGGTGTGGCCGGTAAGCCCCCACCAGCCAACCAGGGCTGAGGTGAGCTCGTTAGTGGGCGTAGCCCTATGAGGGCAGCTTGATTTCAACGCGCGATCATATAAGTGCGAGCGCCAAGCCCTTTGATGGACTGCGCGAGGGGAGGTAATTGTGAACTAACTGCGTGGGGAGCACTCGATTGATTGTCACTGCATTGAGCGATCTGCGCGAGGGTACCCTCTGAGATGAACGTTGGGCGAGAGAGAGTTGGCACGAAGATTATGTACGTGGCGTCCCAGTCCCTCGCATAATTATAAGGTCCAGTCGCGCGCCGACGACACGCGAAGCTGCCTGCCATTCTTTGCAGCGGATCCGGAGCCTGGACCGGACCCCATCGCCTGGAACTTTCATCCCTGCTATTCCCCATTCGTGTAAGTGTGTTTGTACTGTACTGGGCGTGTGATAAAATAAGAGTGTTTAAGGATTGCCCTGTGTATCTGCTTCTTCCTCTTCCTGTACAGTCTTACCTTTTGTTTCTTCCTTGGTTTTGTACATAATTAATAAACCTGTGTTCTTCCTTCTTATTCTTTTGGGTTTCCTCTCATCCAGTCGCTTTAGTGATTTCTCCATTGATATACATGGCACGATTTGGCCAACGCTCAGGATCGGGTTAATTTTATTGCTAACGGCTCGAGCTTCGGATTGCTAAACCACTCGGCAATCTTCCATCTTGTCCGTGGCTCGAGCAGAAGTATCGCCCTGCTTTGCGAAGAGGTTGGCAAAGGTATCTGGGAACCCGTTGACCAGTCACCCTGATCAACCTCAACCCCGCAAAGGAGCGCGATATCTTCTAGGACTCGGACGGCCAGCTTAATAGACGAGGGGATTAAACCCCCCTCGGTAAGGGGAGCGCCGTAATCCGAGATCCGCAACAATACGTTTTGTCTAACATCCCCTCTCCCCAAAACAATAAATGAAAAAGAAATGATCTCTCTGACTCTCTCGAAAATCCTCTCTATCTCTTTGCTGATGACTCCACTCTCTGCCGCTCCATTCCTCTTCCCTCAGATCGGCAGTCTGCTGCCTCCTCACTCTCTGAAGACCTGGACAAAATCACAGACTGGTCAAACAAGTGGAACATGTCTTTCAATCCTGACAAATCTCACACTCTTACTATGTCTCTCCGAAAAGATCGACTGGACAACCCTCCCATCTACTTTCTCAACAACCCTCTCCAAGAAGTTCTGTCGCTCAAGATTTTGGGTCTCACTATCTGCCATGATCTTTCTTGGGAAAACCACATTTCCAAGCTGGCCTCCAAAGCCAGTCGCCGACTGGGCATCCTCCGTCGTGCGAAGTCCTTCCTCGGCACACCTGAGCTCCTCACCACATACAAGGCTTTCATCCGCAGCTCAATGGAATACTGTTCTCCCCTATGGGCCGGTGCTCCTGCCTCACACCTAGCTCGGCCTCACGCTGTTGAAACCAAAGCTTTCAGAATTATTGGAATCTCCCGCGATGAAGCTATCTCTGAGGGCCTTTCACTCACTCACCGCAGGCAGGTAGGTGGTCTTTCTGTCTTCTACCGACTCCTCTCCGGCCTTGCACCCCCAGCTCTCTCTGTGCTCTGTCCCCCAAATATTCCTACAGGTCGCACAAGATCTGCCAGCAACCCTCTGATGGTTAAACTGCCGAAATCTCGGCTCTCTGCTCACCTTCACTCTTTCATTCCTCTTTTCTCCCGCCTCTGGAACAAACTCCCTCACTCCTTTCAATCCCACTCCTCCCTCCAGGTCTTTAAAACAGCTGTTCACCACCATCTCTTATCTTCCCCCATCCAAAACCTTGATCTTTTCTAGCCCCGCTAATTCACCCCAGATCCACCTTGTTTGAAATTCCAACTTCTTTCCTGGAAGTCCTGGCAGTGTCCATATGTTTTATACCTCTCCCACCGCCCCCTTCCCATGCCCCCCCCCCCCACCAAAGCCCTCACCCTCTCTCTCAGATCTCTCGATGTCTCCATGTCTCTCGGTCCCTGCTCTCAAATGTTGTGTTTGTGTCCTTCCCCCTCTCTCCCCATCTTGTCTACCGCTGCCGATGTTATATGTTTTATGTGTCGGTTTGTCTTTCTGTGTGATTAATGTTCGCTCTTTCACGAGCCTCGATATTGTATACAAAAAAAAAAAAAAAAAAAAAAAAAAAAAAAGTAAGCCCTAACGGTCAGAGAATTTGTTTTGATATATCTTGGGATTAGAGGAGAAAAACATCATTTAAGAATAAGAATAAAAGCTTTAATGCAGTAAAACAGAAAAAAAATCTTTCCCAAAAAAATTCCTGGATCCGGAATAATATCCTGAGCTTCACCAAAAACTAATCAATTCTTCCTTATCCCAAGGGCAATCATCCCACCAACTTTCATCCAAATCCGTTCAGAACTTTTCCAGATATCTTGTTCACAAACACACAAACACACACACACACGGACGGACAGGATCGAATGCGTTACTCCCTGGCAGGAGTAATAAACCCGAAAACCGCAGAGCCAGAACCAGAATGATTTATTTGGCCTGGGAAGGCCATGCGAGGTTCCTTCTTCTTCAGCCTCTAACAACCCTGGGTGAATATGCGATCTTTTAAAAAAGAGTTGGAATTTTGCCAAATCTGTTTTATTCGTTTGTTAATATACCTCAGCCATTGACAAATCTGGAACTAAGTCTTTATAAGTTCATCAAATACTGACACCGTGAATGAAATTCGCTGAGATAAATGTTGATATCTCTTCTGAGGTTAAAAAAAACAGTTTTAAAGCATTATACGTATCAAACGATACATTTTATGAAACGGGGAAACCTAATACACACTTTGGTGGTTTTAAAATGACAGAATATGTCTTTATTAGAAAAGAAAAAAAAAGAACCTTGAAGACGACGCTGCTAACAAAATACACCGCTCTAATGCGTAACCACGAGTTTAAACGACATTTACAACAAATATGAAAACTATTTTCATATCACAATGTTAAATATAGAATATATAGAAGATAATGTTAAAAAAAAATGAGCCCTGTCTTCCAATGGTAAACAATCCTTCAAAAAATTCCTGGATCCGGAATAATATCCTGAGCTTCACCAAAAACTAATCAATTCTTTCTTATCCCAAGGGCAATCATCCCACCAACTTTCATCCAAATCAGTTCAGAACCTTTGCAGATATCTTGTTCACAAACACACGAACACACACACGCACACGGACACGGACACGATCGAATGCATTACTCCCTGGCGGGAGTAATAATAACATTGATATTACAATGAATAAATTCATGTTACATGTTGTGTAGTCTTTGTATCTCGACTTTGAAGTGTTATCATAACTAGGATGCTAAAGTTACGTATTGCTCAAATTACTTCATACGATGCCAGGCATGTATGACTGACTGCTGTCATATATGCTCGACATAACTGCTTCCATTGCATTGTTTATGAAAGTTGTTGCATTCTCCATAAGGGAATACACCATGGTAGCCAAACATTCAAGCAGGTATGTTACAGAGAGAGAGAGACAGAGACAGAGACAGAGACAAACAAACCTTGGAGGGCAAAGGATATCTTCAAGGAACTCTTCAATCTTGAGTGTGTCTGTTTTCACTCCACCATTGAAGGTCAGGAAAGGTGGCTGGGCACCAGGTGCTAAGTTGGCAAGATTAGCAGATTTTCTGGAAGAGTAATTAAAAAAACAGTTTTGAAATCTCTAGAGCAATTATTTATTTATTTTTTTGCTTTGTCCCCACACACATCCCTTCTTCCCTTGATGACAAATTTCAATGGGTAAAGCTCAAAACTGAATTGGTCGTTCAATAACAAAGTGGAACATTAAAGTTGAGATGTGCTCGTCATGTTCAGAAAATACACACATCCATGCTGTGAGACACACCATGCAGAAAAACACCTCACCACCACATAATTAAAAAACACCTCATCACCACGTAATTATAAATACCTCACCACCACGTAATTCAAAACACCTCACCACCACGTAATTAAAAACACCTCACCATCACGTAATTAAAAACACCTCACCACCACATAATTATAAACACCTCACCACCACGTAATTCAAAACACCTCACCACCACGTAATTATAAATACCTCACCACCACATAATTAAAAACACCTCACCACCACGTAATTAAAAACACCTCACCACCACATAATTATAAACACCTCACCACCACGTAATTAAAAACACCTCACCACCACATAATTAAAAACACCTCACCACCACATAATTATAAACACCTCACCACCACATAATTATAAACACCTCACCACCACATAATTCAAAACACCTCACCACCACGTAATTATAAATACCTCACCACCACGTAATTCAAAACACCTCACCACCATGTGAGTAGTGTAATAATGTTGCTTCTGGGACACCTCCGTTTAACATGGGAAATCCCTATCTAATGTCATTTACCCCCTTGTCTTTTTCAAAAATCATAAACACCTCTATTTCTCCCACCCTCATCTTTATGAACCTTTTGTCTGTAGTACCTATCCTTAATGTTGTTCATTAGACCACTCAAACACTACAAATATTTGTTTTCTCTTATAGACCTATCATCCTTCTTCTACATATCATCTGGCAGATTAATCTTTGACCCATTCACTTCCATATTGACCCTAAACACCTATATTTCTCTCACCCTGTTCTTTACGAACCTTCATACCTTTTGACATGTTATCCTTATTCATTAGACCACTTAAACACCTGTGATCCTTCTGACCTTATGGACCTTTTAACCTTTTACTCTTAATATCATCTGGTGAATATAACCCACTCAAACAACGACCCTACAAATCAAACCTTTTTTTATTAATTCTTCGCTTTTGAGAAATGACGTTGTTTCAATGACTTGGATAACTTCCCAGAAAGATTTCATTGTCTTATTTCCTGTTATTCACACACGCTCAGGGCTTCCCCGAAATGACTGCATGTCGTCATTTCAAGAAAATACATTTTGTTCATTATAAAAGAACGTGTTCAATTCAATTTTGATCATTGGGGATCGACATGTCTTACTACTCCATCCTTTACTCTGATAAAGAAGAAGAATACTCACCAAGGTAAGTTTCATTTAAAATTAAAGTGTTTAAAGCTTTGTATGGGATTAATTATACAACAAATGACTTAATATTCCTTTATCTTTACAGCAATGCGAATATCCTGGCAGAACTTCAAACTGGTTGGAATGAAAATACTGCAGAATCTCAAGAGTTGCAAAACGAAATGAACTTGGACAACCTGTATGTTTCACCATTCTTGGAAGATTCATATGCAAGGTAAGATACTAAATATTAATACATTTGTGTTAAACGACGCTGCCTTAGTGTGTGTGTGTGTGTGTGTGTGTTCGTGTGTGTATGTGTTTGTGTGTGTTCGTGTGTGTATGTGTGTGTATGTATCTGTGAATGTGTGTGTGTATGTGTATGTGTGTGTTCTTGTGTGTATGTATCTATGAATGTGTGTGTGTGTGTGTGTGTGTGTGTATGTGTGTGTGTGTATGTATCTGTGAATGTGTGTATGTGTGTGTGTATGTATCTGTGAATGTGTGTGTGTATGTGTATGTGTGTGTTCTTGTGTGTATGTATCTATGAATGTGTGTGTGTGTGTGTGTGTGTGTGTGTGTATGTGTGTGTGTGTATGTATCTGTGAATGTGTGTATGTGTTTGTGTGTGCGTTTGTGTGTGTATGTGTGTGTGTGTATGTATCTGTGAATGTGTGTGTGTATGTGTATGTGTGAATGTGTATGTGTGTGTATGTGTGTGTATGTGTGTGTGCGTGTGTGTGATGTTTTGTCAAGCTTACTTCAACATAGTAATTTCTCCTTATTTTGTTTGCAGCCTTGAAGACCAAAGCTTGGAGTGGGACGATTTTGATTTTCCAAAGAGTGGTTATTTCCCGTCAACATGTGGTACCCTAAATTTTCAACTCGACCACTTGAACACAAAGCTCGATTTTTTCGAGGTAAGCATGTGTGTACGTGTGTGTGGTTCACCGTTTATAATAGGTACACCATATCCCTGCGCATCGTAAGAGGTGATTCAGGGTTGGTGTCAGGAAGGGCATCCGACCCTATATTAATAATAATAATAATAATACATTTATTTTGTATAGCGCTTTTCAAGACGCTTTGACATGGAACATAAATATGAAATAAATATCTCTCCCCTCTTGTCTTTAATAGAAAGAGATTCAAAACCTGAAGACATCTGCTGAACCAACCTTTGACTTGTGCTGGGAAGAAATTGATGACTTATGCTGGGGAGAAGTTGAATGTATACCTCAAGAAAAATGTTTTAATAATATAAAGATTTTAATGTTTTCAATATTTATATATATTTGTTTTGTTTACAATTATTTAATTCTTAATTACAAAAAGAGAATAAAGGAGGGAACGGGGAGGTGCACCCCTGCCAAAGACCCTTCACCCCCCTCATCCCACCCCTCCCCTCCCCTTGTGTGTGTGGGGAAGGTGGGGGTGGGATGAGGGGGGTGAAGGGTCAAGGGTGGGGGTGCACGGAGGGTGGGGGATGATGGGTGTGGTCTGTGTGGGCGGGGTCTGTGTGGGCGGGGTCTGTGTGGGCGGGGTCTGTGTGGGCGGGGTCTGTGTGGGCGGGGTCGGTGTCGGTGTGGCGTGGCTTATGATTTTTTATTTATTTAATTTTTTTTTATTATTACCACTAATTAAATTAGCTAATCTGGGTGGGGTGAATAGAAATGTTGTTTAATGAATTATTAGCTTTGTTTTTTGTAATTCTTGCGAGTAAAATGAACCCAAGATTTCCTCTCCATTTAAATCATATAATTTGTAGGTCCAAGGGACTGTATCCATTACATCAATGATTTTAAATAATTCACGAGTCCATTTTTGTGTATAACCTTTCTCAAAATGGCTTTTCCATTTGTATATCCTTACCATATCACCAACTTTGAACTTGGGCTTTCTCAAATTAATCTCCTTTTCATATTCTAATTTTGTAAATGTTTCTGATGGTTTTGATTGTGTTGATGAATGAACTGTATTATTGTAATTATCTACAATATCCTGAATTAAATACACCCATTTTTGAGAACCGAGTTGTGTGAATTTTTTATATAATTTCTCTTTTAAAGTACGATTAAAACGCTCAATAACAACTGCCTTTCCTTCATTAAAGGTGCTGTATAATTTAATACCCTTCCCCTTAAGAAATTTCATGAATATTTTGTTATAGAACTCTGTTCCCTCATCAGTCCATAACTTCTTTGGTTTCCTTTTATCCCGATCAAATATTAGCTTAAAGGCTAACATTAAAGTATCACCCCTTTTATTTTTTAAAGGGACAACCCAGGCAAATCTACTCCTCAAATCAATAACGGTTAAAGCATACCTGTATCCCCTGTCATTATTCAATTCAATTAAATCAGCGGACCATATGTGGTCAGTGTATTTAGAATAAACCTTCCTTCTTTTAAACTTTGTGATTATAGGTTTGTGTAATTCTTCAGCCAAAAGCTCCTCAGTCTTGATGGCATCATTAGAGCCTAATAGTTTTTTGAGGAATAACCAAGACCAAGTTTCAATTTAGCATTTATCAAATTTCTCACAATAAACCTATCAACTTTCTCTCTCAACGTTGGATTTTGTATCAAAGACAAATTATACAACATTTCGCTGTCGGCTTTATGTTTTTCAGTCAACGTAGTGGTTTTCCCATAAGCAATATCATGCTTCATACACACTTCGTCAACCCTATTTGTAGGTTTAGACCAAGGTTTAGGATTGTCAGCCTCATCTAATCTTTTATCCAAGTTTGTTCCTGGACCACAGAAAGAATACCCTGGAAGGTGTAATTCCCCTGGAATTCCAGTTGTTGTAAATTTACTTCCTGACAGAAACTTTTGTATGTCTCCTCCTCTTTTAGGAGAGATGAATTGGCACTTTTTAGAGCCACATACTTGACATATTCCTTTTTGATAAACTCTATTATTTTTAGCTTTAACATAAGAGATATTTTTAGATTTAGTTTTCTTTTTACATTTGAGACAATAACTCATATTTATTTATCAGAAAAATTCCGACAGAGTATCAAAACCTTTTTGGTTTTCAACATATACATTTCAATCTTTATTTTTAAAACATAAAGAATCCTAAGGAATGCCTTCACTCTCTCCTCCATTTATTTACAAATAAAAACTAACTAAAGTCAATGACACCAACATCATCAATCACATAATCTTTTCCTTCTTCTTCTTCTTCTTCTTCACCACTTTCTCGTTTAAATCTCTGAAATTGAAGACATTGACGTTCTTATTTTTGAAACCATTATCTTCGTAAGAGTTGTTAATTCTTTAATTTCCTCTTCGGTGCGTTGAGATTGATTTATTTGCTTTAATACACTCAATCTTTTATGAATCTCAGTGATTTCCATCTTTTTATATTTTTCCTCCCTCTCTCTTTGCTCCCTCTCCTCCTCCTCCATTTTCTCCCTCTCCTCCTTCTCCTTTTTCTCCCTTTTCTCCCTTTCCTCCTTCTCCCTTTTCTCCCTTTCCTCCTTCTCATTTTTCTCCCTCTCCTCCTTCTCCTCCTTTTTCTCCCTCTCCTCCTTCTCCTCCCTCTCCCTTTCCTCCTTCTCCTTTTTCTCTCTTTCCTCCTTCTCTTCTTCAACTCCTTCCTCATCCCTTGCTACCCTTGAGTTTGAACCCCAAAGAATATTATACATATACTCATCTGGATTTTGAGATATTCTTGTATCTATAATTATTTTTCTCATAATAGGATACCAATAAGATTTGTTGACGATTTCTAAAAGAGTTTTATATTTCATAACTTTGAGAAGTTCATTTTTATTTAATATTTTAAACAAGTCTCTATTTGTGGGTTTAACAATATCAGTATAAGGCCAGTTTTTTATGACAAAATTCCCATGTATATGCTCCAAATCATAAGGTATGTAATACCGAGCACCCTTTTCTTGTAGGTATCCTTGAATACAAAAATTATAATTCTCTTGTAGTCTTCTTCCTGCCATTTATGTATCAGAAATATATGTGAGATTAATATTATGACAGGTAATACCACCCCATCTTCCCACTACCAAATCGGTTTGTATTCCTCGGCTTTCTATCCTTATCTCATTACCTTCCTTCTTTGTCATGCGAACCATCGCTATACTATCATATATTTTTATTTTCTTAAAATCACGTATTTGTTGTTTACTAATTGTACTTCCACATAAATCCTTATCCTCACCAAGTGGATAATATTCTTCTTTACGAGACTGATTTAAATCATGTAGGTCTTCTATGTTTATTGAAAAAGACCAATTATACCCTAAATCAGGCATATCATACCCCCATTTATTAATTCGCATATTAACTAAATGTCCTTCTTTATAAAATTCAATTGTAAGCAGGTAGTTAAATTCAATGAGGAAAGGTGTATGGTCAGTATAACCAGGTGTTGTGGTTGTAAATTTTACTTCTTTCACAAAACGTGCTGTTTTCTTTAAAAATATATATTGTGATAAATCACTTAATCTAATTAAGTCATTCGCATCTGTAGGGTTTGGATAATTGATTAATTTATAAGTATTCTTCATATTAATATTTTTACTTACACTATATTTTTGTCGTTCAGCCTGTGCCTTTGTATAATAATTTGATAAATCAATATCCTGAGAGGATTTTCCAAAGATAGAACCATCTTTTCCAACATAGGTCATTTATATTAGATAAAAAATGATATCATAAAAATTTTCATTATTGTTGAGTTGAAATAATACATATAAACATAATTGGCCACAACATTTAGAATTAATTTCTTGAACTTGGAATGTTTGATAAACACCATTCTGTAAGAATTGTATTACTTCAACAGGTGGTGGCATACCATAACTATCAAAATAATATTTATCCTGACTATTATGAATACAAACCCAATGAGAACCATTCTGTGTGTCTAAATTCATAATAATATTCTTTGTATTCTTATTTATATGTATTAATTCATCTCTCATACAAATAACCACATTATCAATTTTTAGTGTTTTACAATACTTAGCTAGTTCTATATTTGACGTTGTATTCTTTCCAAATTGTTTAAACCATTTATCCATTTATTTATGAGAAAGATACAATCCATTACCCCGTTTAGTTAGTTTAACACCCGCTTGAGCGATAGAGGAAAGCATATCTCCAACCAACAATCTAGCTTTATCAGGTAGACTTTCAAGTTTTTGAGCAAAATCTACAATTACACCACTTCCACTAATTTGTTTCTCCAACTCCTTGTTATGTCTTTCCAATTCTTTTTGAGCTTTTAGTTGTGCCTTCCTTTCGTTAGCAGTTTTTACCGCTGCTGAAATACCACCAGTCAATGCTCCCGCCGCACTTAAACCAGCAAATAAAGGAATTAGAAACGGGAGAAATCCTCCTCTTGACTCGTCTATTGAATATTTCTTTAACATAGGTTTCGTCATTTTAATTTTAAGTGATCCAACATCATTTAGTGTTTTTACTTGTGTGTGTGTGAGTAAAACATCAATTCTTACAGCTCCTTTTCTTTGAATTGTATTAACATTAATAATACAAGGCTTTTGATTTTGAATACAAGATGTTAATTTATTAAGATTGATTTGATTAACATATACCCCTACCATTTATTTATGAGAAAAAACCTATGTGATATTAATCATAACACCATTATCTGTATTAATCTGTAATTCTGTTTCCTCCAAAAGCAAACAATAAGCATCAACTTCTTCATTCTCCCCTCTTTCAATGTATAGAGAAGTATCCACTCGATTAGACTTTATAGTTTCCTTTTGAGAACTCAGGTCAATTGCGTAGATTGTATATAAACCTTTAAATGCAACCATATCCAAAATAGGATCATTATTACCATTACTTTCACACACCTTTTGGTAGGACTTGTAGGCTTCCGCATAATCATTTTTTTCCCAATCAATTTCCAATCTATCTCGCGGATAAAATGTGCCATCAAGAGAAACCCGAAGTTGTTTCACCTTAGCATTATCACTCAGCGCATTATTCTTATTAGTACCGTCCTCTCCATCTGGTTTTTTAAAAATGAGCCAGAGGTATCGTGGCTTTCCTTGAAGAACACCCAAATTCCAAGTGTAGGTAGTGTGTTCCAGTTTAACGTGTTGACATCTTCTTTTAAGGTATGATACATTTAGCGGTTTCTTTGAGTTAAGTCTTCTTAAGTCTTCTATTTAACATCTCTTCCGTTTTAAGATTAGGAGTATATTCACTGATATACCAACACAAATCATTAATAACAAATTTATTATTTTCTCCAAAAGCATTTTCAACCCCAAAAAGCAATCTATTTACATTATCATTCCTTTGTAGTTGAAATCTAATTTTAAGCCCATACAAAACTTTATCATAATCACAAAATCCAAATATACCTTTCAGAGGTACTGCTACGGTAAAACTATTCTCAGCTTTTGCGTCATCATTATACATTGACTTCCTTTGACTATAACCAGGGTCTGCGTTTGTACCCGTTGACATATCAGGAATAAAACCTTCAACAGCTCCCTTACCCATTCTATCACTAAACGAATATAGTGTAAATTTCATCATTTCAGATGTAGCAGAGACATAATCAACCGCTTCAACCTCTTGTGTTCCAATATACAGGCGGACACTGTCAAACATTTTCCAGAAGAAATCATTTACGAGTGTAGCATTAGTATTATTCGCAGCCTTAGTGAATTTAAATTTACACAGCAAGAAACTATCAGCTAGATTCAAGTAAGTTTGTTGATTATTTATTTCAAAACTTTTTGTTCCGTTTGAATTCCAGTCTGTTCCTGTAATAGCATTTACCTTAAAATAGTCTTCCTTTTTAGTAGAGTTTGAAATGATAATCGTATCATCCAAATCATAGATACTATCAATCGCTTCCATACTTGTATTTATATAGTATTAAAATCGTTGAAACCCTGACCCAAGTATTTTAATGATTTTTTGTCGTTCTTGTGAAGATAGTTGAGTTTTACCTTTTTTAATTTCTTTGATTGCTTGTAATTTATGAGACTCCTTTTGAGCATCTTTTATACTCTTTATAGCACCCGCAACGGAGCCCACGGCAGAAGCAGTTGAACCAATTAGGTCTTTATGTTTAAGGATGGTTGAACCAATACCCATTAGAGTATCAATTATCCCATCTCCTTTATTTCTAAATTGATGTCCCACACCCCGTTGTCGCTTTGGTTTATAGTATCCTCTCCCAAGAAACATACCTTCACCCTTATAGTATGGTGAAAGGAACATCCCATCCCCTGTAATTATTTTATATTTTCCCAACTCGTGTTTTCTCACAATAACCATTATTTATTTATTGAAAAACTTCACGTAGGTGAATTCTGATGGATATAATTTCATCATTAAAGGATATCATACGATTATCTTGGTCGGTTATCCTAAAATTTACTCTGTATATGGTTTTTCCTGACACAGGTAAATAGACAAGATTTTTTGGTTCCATATTAAATTTATAACCAATCGGGGTTGAGTATGCACTGAATGAAAATATTGTATTTGTTCTTATTCCATCGTTATAAGCACCGTCAATCAAATCACAATGAATTAATACTGAATTTATACCGGAGGATATTTGGATAACATTATCACTGTAAAACGTCCCGTTATTTTCAATCTTTTTTGAAGAGAAACCCAATAGCTCTCTAAACGAATTTTCAATCGTGAAATCAACTTTATAATTATTTTTAAGTTTAATAGTTGATTTTGAAGTGTGTTTTTGAATATCTATTACAATATTTTTTGGTTCATCACCTTTTTCTTTCATAAGGCGAGAGACTTCTGAAGATATTTGAGAAATCTCGTAAGCTCCAGGTGAAACGGTTATAGTTTTATATCCACTTCCTGGATTATAACTAAACTTGTTGTTTTTCTCTGTGATATTAAAAAGGGTATTGTAAGTTTCCATTGACAACAAAGATGCCTCATATGAGGTAAGGGGGTCAAGTTGTAGTGGGTAAGGGAATGAAGCTGTGTAATCGCTCGTTGTGAAATTAAAACTAAGAATTGTGCTTCTCATCTTATTTAATATCTAATAAAATATCTTTGTATTGACATTTATTAATTATTTTCATGTTCATCAACTGATCTAAAATGGCTGAGGATTCATTAAAACAATTGTTGTTTCCAGCCTTCTTACTACCTAACAACAATAATAGCCTATTAACTAATTGTGATGGGTCATTTGGAAGAAAACTAACACCTGAACCAAGTTTACTTAAAGCATCAATAATATGTTTCTCCTTCTCATTCTTCTTACTTTTACCAGCAACAGAAACTCCATAATCAAGTGCATTTAACAACTCAATATATACCCTATCTTCCTCTCTTTCCATATCAAGTGGTTCCTCAAAATATTTTGAACCGCTGAATCCGGGGTTTGTTAGAAGAAACATTAATCTTGGAGTTAATTTAACATTTGGTTGAGTAGAACTCAAGAACATCAATTCATCATTAAATATCAATACCTTTTCTTCCACAAGATGAAACACTGCTGGTTCTTCTGTTGGAATGAGACCTGCTCTGGTTTTTGAACCCGCCGAATATTCATTGTTTTGAAGAGCTTCCACAACATAATTAGGGGGTTGATTTACCTGCTCAAGTTTCCGAAATAATCCCTCGTCATCATATTCTAATTCACCAAGTTCTTGTTTTGTTATCTGACTAAAATCTTTGAGCATTTGAAGTTTTTTCGGAGTAAATTCTACCGTGGGAACTGTAGGTGAGTGTTGAGCTTTCAAAAGTGGTTTAAAGAATTTCTCTTGTTTTCTTTCAAAGGCTTCTTCACCAGTTAGTTTCTGTCTCCGTTTCTTCTTTATCTCTTCCTGTTGTTTAACAACTTTTGAAACTAATTGTTGATGTTCCTTAAACTTTCTTTCTCTTTCTTCGGTATTCATTTTCTGTATTTATTTATTGAAAAATATCATGTAGTATCTCATCTTGTTTCACAACAATATATTTATATTTTCCAATCGTGTGTTTCATATAATTTTCAAATTCTTTTTTACTACATAACGTAGAGCAATTATCTCTCCAAAAATTATTTACATCTATTGAATTTAACTTAAATAAAATAAAAGTATTGGCATTGTTTCTTATTGAGCGTCGAGGGAGTTGAAAATATGATTGACTAAGATATATACAATTACAAGAAGAATGTCTCCCTCTTGTATAGTAGCTATCCATTACTGTTTGGTTTCTCTCATTAACACAATCATCAAAGATGACGAGGTTCTTTTTTGATTTATCTAAATCTTGAGGTGAAGGTATATCATCCGTATTATCACTGAGAATACAAGTTATGGGTTTCGATTTTGATTTCTGTGTATCACAAAATAATTGTATTATATCTTCAATATTATAATCATTCAGTTTGTTTTGAAGTTTAAATAAACCGATAATGTCTTCCTTTTTAAGACCTGCATTAAAACCCTGTGAGAGTAGTTGATACTCGGGTTGAAAACTTGACTTTGTAAAAATTATTAAATTATCATAATCTAAAAAATTAGAACCAAGGAGCATCTTTAAAAGTAAACAGGTTTTTCCACATCCGCTTGAACCAACTATTAGACATCTCAATGAATTTGGAATGTTTTTATGGTTATTAAATTTTATCTTATTTTCCCAAACGGGTAAAAAATCATTCATTTATATATTTGGAAAACAAGTCATCCAACTTTTTTTGAGCTATTTTAGAAACTCTATATTTTATCCTGAGTTCGGGTTTAATTTCAAAATAATTCATTATTTTATTTATGTAGTATCTTGTATTAACATTTCCATTAAAATTATTTTGAATAATAAATATCATTAAACCCTTATACATTTCCTCAATACAAGGAGTCTCTTTCCTTGTAAGAAATGGTGTATTATCACCATAATGCTTAACATTCATCTCTCTTATTAATCTTGTAAAGTAATTCATTTTTGGTTCTAATTTAAAAGAGTTATATGTTTTTTTATATTTCTTATTATCATTAATTAGAATATAATCACAGAATAAACATTGTTTATATGAATCCTCATCATTAAGCCCCACTCTATCACAAGCCGGACAATTCTCTAATTTATCATATGGAGAGTCTGGAAATTCTAAATATCCTTCAGAACTTATCATATTTATGTGGTAAATTTTTACTTAAACTAAACGCAAGTTTATTCATTAATAAATACAATGTTTCAAAGCACAAAAGACAAATTTCAATCAATCTCTACTTCGGTGGAAGATATAGAAAAATATGTCAAAGATGTTAAATTGAACAAAGATAAATATGGAAATTTTTGGGTAAAACCAGTTATGGAAAATAACATGAGCCCCTCTATTTCATTTAAAGGAAGAGCTCTAACTATACCTGGAAAGACATCCATTAAAGTAAATCTAACAAAAGTTTCTCCTCTACTCCTGGCAATTTATTCAAAGCTTGAAAAAGTGATTGACCACGATACTTTGAAAAAGAATGATAAGACCATTAATAATTCTAGAGGAGACATTTGTATTTTCTTTAATAATCCAAAGGGTGTAGATCTAAGTAAAATGAATGATGTTAATATTTCTGGTGAAATGTCATTTCGTTCTATGATAGTTAGAGATTATTTAAAGATAACTTTTGATATAAAAATTGTAGAGATTGAATCTGTTAATGAAAGAAAGTATATAGATATTGATGGGAATATTTTTCTTGCTAATTAAATATGAGTCAATACAGCAGTGAAGATTTTACTATTTCATTGAACTCGGACGATAGTGATGATAGTATTTCATTGAACTTGGACGATGGTGATGATAGTTATGATACTAATAGTTTGTGCTCAAATGATAGTTATGAGAGTAGCTTTATTGATGACTCTGAGTATGATTCTGAGTATTCATGTGATAGTTATGACTTAGATGATTCTGAGTGAAAAAGTGTTTTAGTTTAAGCACAGCGATATATATAAAACGGAGCTGTAAAGCTCAAAAGTGTTTTATTTTAAGCACAGTGATATATATAAAACACCACGTTTTCTCACGCTATAAATATGGTTTATTGTGATACTTGCGAGAAGGAAGTAAAATATTATAAACAACATATTCTCACCGCAAAACATACATACAACATTTTAAACAAACTTTCCCCTCTTCCACCTGAAACAAAACACTGTTCTACATGTAATAAAAATATCCTCAAGAAAGGCTTCAAAATACATCTTAAAACAAATCTACATTTATCAAATTTTATCACAACTAAAAACTCTGATGGAGCATTCAAAGGACATATTAAAATAAGAGTCTTTAACTTCAAACCTCCTGAACCAGAGTCTATAGTTGATGCTGTAGAAATAGTTAAACCTGCTGTTCAAACGTTGATTGAAAAAACACTAAAGGAAATGAAACCACTTAAATTTTATATGGGAGTAAAATTAGAAATGACAAAGGATGAAGGAGTTATAGATGCACCATACATGAGAACTGAGCCACACTTTATATCTTCATATCAAGATTTTAAAACATCAGGAGTCTATGATGAACTTATTAAACAAGAGCAAGATGTGGATAATTCAATCGTAGGAAGTGGATTCAATATAGGAAAAATTATTTACATAGACATTCATATTCTTAAATCAGATCCTCTAAAAGCTTCTTCTTACATTGATTTACCCAGTGTTATCAAAAATAGAAAAGCAGTTATCAATATCAAAAATAAAGACAATAAATGTTTTCTCTGGTCTATTTTAGCACACTTACATCCTCCACATTTTCATGATGAAAGAGTATCTCATTATAAAAAATATGAGAATACATTAAATACGAAAGATCTAAAGTTTCCGATGACTTTAAATGATATTCCTAAATTTGAAAAGATGAATAATTTATCAGTTAATGTTTATGGTCTAACAGAAACAAACAACATTCAGGTTTTAAAGCTTTCTGACAATTGTAAACAAACTCATATTAATCTTCTATATTTTAATTCAGACGAAAATTCACATTATACATACATCAAAGATATTGCTAAATTAATAAAACCACAAGTCTGTAAGAGAACAAATAAAATATATATTTGTTTGCGTTGTCTTAACTTCTTCAATTCACAAGAAAGATTAGATAAACATTCAAATTATTGTGGCGAACATAAATCAACGGTAATCAATATGCCTAAAGAAGGCTCAAAGATCACATTCAAAGATGAAAATAAAAAGATCAAACATCCATTTGTTATATATGCTGATTTTGAAAGTATTTTAGAAAAAATTGATACTGCTTCTCAAGATCCAAAAGAATCATACACAAATAAATATCAAAAACATACTCCTTGTGGTTTTTGTTATTATATCAAATCATCCGTTGGTGATAAATATAACAAGTTAGAGATGTATAGAGGCTCAAATACCCCAGAGGAGTTTGTGAAACGACTAGAAAAAGACTGTGTTGGATTAACCAAGATAATGAGAGAAACCAATAAACCAATGTCCTTAACAAGTAAAGAAAAAAGGGAATTTATAAAAAACAATGTCTGTCATATTTGTGAGGAGAAAATTGGTAAAGGTCTAAAGGTTAGAGACCATTGTCATCTCACTGGTAAATATAGAGGTCCGGCTCATCAAAGTTGTAATATTAATTATCAACTCCCCTCTTTCATTCCTGTCTTTCTTCATAACAACGCTCATTATGATACACATCTATTTATCAAGGAACTCTCAAAGACTTCTGGAAGTATCTCAGCAATTCCAAACACGGATCAGAAATACATTTCATTCACAAAAACAATTCACACATCTCCTATTACTCATATCAGATTTCTTGATACATTTAAATTCATGGCAAGTCCATTGGTTAACTTGGTTCAAAATCTAAAAGAGTTTCCATGTCTTTCAGAGTATTTTTTAGATAAAGATTTTCTAACACAAAAGGGAATTTACCCCTATGACTATATGGACTCATTTGAGAGATTCAATGAAACACAACTTCCTTCAAAAGAAAATTTCTATAACAAATTAAATAATAGTCATATATCTGATAAAGATTATGTACACGCACAAAATGTTTGGGAAAAATATAACATCAAGAATCTTGGCGAGTATCACGATTTGTATCTCAAAACTGATGTGCTTTTATTGGCCGATGTATTTGAAGCCTTTAGATCTGTTTGTCGCACTGGATATGGATTGGATCCTGCTCACTACTACACAGCACCTGGATTGGCCTGGAGTGCGATGTTGAAAATGACAAAACAAGATTTGGATTTGATAACCGATGTTGATATGCTTTTGATGATTGAAAAGGCAAAAAGAGGTGGAATTTCACAAGTCTGCTCGAGTAGATACGCAAAAGCAAATAACAAATATCTTCCAAATTATGATCCAACGAAAGAGAGTTCTTACTTGATGTACTATGACGCGAACAACCTGTATGGCTGGGCAATGTCTCAGGCTCTTCCTTATGGAAAACTTAGATGGGTAAAGGAAAAAGACTACAAAAACGTTTTACAAGATGTATGTATCTCTACACAAAAAGAATTGGATGAAGAAAAAGTTGGTTATTATTTTGAAATTGATTTAAAATATCCAGAGGAACTCCATAACCTACACAAAGATCTCCCATTTGCTTGTGAGAAAGCAAGTCCAAAGAAAGAATGGTTGAGTGATTATCAACGATCGTTTGATATAGGTGAATCAACAGAAAAATTACTTACTACATTATATAACAAGAAAAATTATGTTCTACACCAAAGAAATTTGCGACAATATTTATCAAAAGGTCTAAGAGTAGAGAAGATCCATAGGGTTCTAAAGTTCAATCAAAGTCATTGGTTAAAGGGGTACATTGATTTTAATACACAAAGAAGAACAGAGTCAAAAACAGATTTTGAGAAAGACTTTTATAAATTGATGAATAATGCGGTCTTTGGTAAGACTATGGAGAATGTGAGGAAAAGACAAAATATCAGACTATCAACATCTTGGGAACAAGCATCAAAATTAATTAATAGACCGAGTTTTACTCGAGCTGAGGTCTTTACTGAGAACTTTTGTGCGATCCATTTGATTAAAGAGAGTATTGAAATGAACAAACCTATTTATATTGGAACAACAATTCTTGATTTATCAAAGTCATTAATGTATGATTACTTTTATAATAACTTGAGGAAGAAATATCAAAATGATGTTAATCTACTTTATATGGATACAGATAGTTTTATTTTGAAAATTAATACCAACGATGTTTATTCAGACATGAAAAGAGACATTAATATCTATGACACGAGTAATTACAGTCCAGAGAGTGAGTTGTTCTCTTCTAAAAATAAAAAGGTGATTGGAAAGTTCAAGGATGAATTAGGAGGAAATGTTATGAGTGAATTTGTGGGATTGAGGTCAAAGGCTTATGCTTATAAATACATTGTGAATAACGTTGAAAAGACTGATAAGAAGTTAAAAGGTGTAAAGAAAAATGTTATTAAAGAAACAATAAACTTTAAGGATTATTATAACTGTTTAACAACAAAGAAAGAAGAGTTTAGAAAGATTAATGGAATAAGAAGTTATAAACATCAATTATATTCAGAAGAGATAAATAAGAAAGCATTGGGGGCTTTTGATGATAAGAGGTTTATTTTAGAAAATGGAATTGATAGTCTCCCTTATGGTTATATAAGTATATAAGTGATAAGATATATATATAAGTGATAAGATATATATAAGTGATAAGATATACATAAGTGATAAGATATATATAAGTGATAAGATATATATAAGTGATAAGTTAAAAAGGGGGGGGTTGGGGATTTTAACGGGCTACCGCCGCCTTTTTTACTATCATATAAATGATAGAACCAAGTATCAACCAGACTAAAGAGTGGAGGTGTAATCAACCTTGGTATATAAATGGAAAACATAATGAATGTGAAAAATATCAAATAGGTATAATTGAAAAGGCAACTGGTAAAAAAGTTCACAAAACAAATAAGAGAATTAATTTAAATACCGGTGAATTGGGTAAAAAAGATGGAAATATTTTTGAGTGGACGGAAAACTTTGATGGTTGTCAGGAAAATATATACTTTAATTTAAAAATGGTATGTGGCACTGGAGGCGCTCAAGCAAGAACATTGAGGGAGGTTTACCATTTTATCTTAGCTCAGTTAAAATATCTTAATAAAGAACCAAACTCAAACATATTTTTTGTTAATATATTAGATGGTGAAGAGAGTTGTAGGAGAATTAAATTATTTCCCACGCATAAACAAATATTTGTAGGGTCGTTGTTTGAGTGGGTTATATTCACCAGATGATATTAAGAGTAAAAGGTTAAAAGGTCCATAAGGTCAGAAGGATCACAGGTGTTTAAGTGGTCTAATGAATAAGGATAACATGTCAAAAGGTATGAAGGTTCGTAAAGAACAGGGTGAGAGAAATAGAGGTCTTTAGGGTCAATATGGAAGTGAATGGGTCAAAGATTAATCTGCCAGATGATATGTAGAAGAAGGATGATAGGTCTATAAGAGAAAACAAATATTTGTAGTGTTTGAGTGGTCTAATGAACAACATTAAGGATAGGTACTACAGACAAAAGGTTCATAAAGATGAGGGTGGGAGAAATAGAGGTGTTTATGATTTTTGAAAAAGACAAGGGGGTAAATGACATTAGATAGGGATTTCCCATGTTAAACGGAGGTGTCCCAGAAGCAACATTATTACACTACTATTATTACACTACTTGCGATGCCTGCAGAATTTGTTCTCCATGTTTGGGTACCCGGCCTACGTGCATACTTATCGGGGTGCGGTCTTTTTGTCTCAGGACGTGCGAGGCTACTTGCTCCAAAAAAACGTCGCTTCTAGTTATACCACGCCGTACAGAACCCAAGCGAATGGGCAGATCGAACGCTTCAACGGGATTATATGGAGGGCCGTCGTGCTCAACCTCCGGACCCTCGGCCGGGGCCTCGATAAATGGGCTTGGTCGCTACCTGCGGCGCTGAACTCGATTAGGGCTCTCCTATGTACGGCCACCAATCAGACTCCCCACGAGAGACTTTTCCACCACCCGAGGAGCTCAGGGTGTATCCGGTCATTACCCAGTTGGCTCGCTGAGCCCGGGCCGGCCTATCTCAAACGGGCGGTCCACACGAGCAAGTACGACCCCTTAGTGGACAAAGTGCAGGTACTCCAGGCTAATCCCGAGCATGCACGTGTGATGACGGCAGATGGGCGTGAGTCCACTGTCTCCGTACGCCATCTTGCCCCATACGGGGTCACCGACCCTTATAAGGAATCGGACGAGCCAATCTATGAGACTATGGACTCTTCCGACACTTCCGTCACTGAACGTCTGCCGGCCCTCCCTTCGCCACAGCCACCCTTGCCTGAAGGCTTGGTGGTACCCCCTTCGTCACCTGACTCCGGCAGCTACTCCGACGCCGGGGTCTCTGGGTTACGTGATGCCGTACCCGGGGAATTTCGGACACGTGCTGGCAGGGAAATTCGCCGTCCGGACCGGTACGGTTGGGCCGACTGATACCATAATTTCGCACCCTGTTAATGCTGACGCCTCGCTCGATTCTAGCCACACGGCAGTGTAATTCTAACGGTGGGGAGAATGTAGTGAAATCGTAATAATGCTGAACCCAGGTGATGCTCGCTGCTCGCTGACACTGCTAGGGGGGCGCGGCTATAAGACCCGATGCAGCCGCTGCTCTTGGCGACTTCTCCTGTGACATGTTACATTGACTAGTAGACTCGCTAACGGTACGTACCGCATTGAATATTACGCTTGCTTTCATTGAACTATATTATGGATTGACCTATGTGATGCCAAACCTTATTTCTATTGCATCCCTGTATTTGCAGAATGATGTCAAAGGTCTTAATGGAATTAAACCAACAGATGGACTAAAGTTGTGGTCTTGAATGATTTCCACAACAACAACACACACACACACACACACACACACACACACACACACACACACACACACACACACACACTGTCTTTTCCAGAGGACAAATATTATTCAAAGAAAGATGTAGCGATAGTTTCACATGATCTTTTCTTGTGATCATCTTTGCCTAGTTTCCATTCTTTTCAGAGTACCGTCCCTATATCTTTTACATTTAAAAGAATGTTTTTTAATACTCGTTTATGTTCTTTAAAAAAATATAAATGTTCCATTAGTGATGTATAAATGTTGTAGTACAAACTTTATAGACGTGCCCACATTTTGATGGTACTGTTCATACTTTATAGACAATCTAACATTCTAAATAGTACGAATGGTCAAATGTGTCTAGTGGCCCCGCCCCATCAGGCTGATTGACAGTCGTAGTTCCGCCCACCCCTCTGTTTCCTTCCTATTCCTTCCGTAATTTTGGGTGAATCCTTTCAAGCTATTAAAATATGACACCAAAGGATGGAGCACCAAGTAAAACTCTGTCGGATGGTACCAGAGTCTGGCATTGAGAGAGGCAGCTCTGACATACACCGTCCGAAGATGATTATTATTATTATGAGGATGATGAAAACTTTGACCGATTTCTGTTTTTTTGCCTTTTCCCCCCTTTTTCCATGGTCTGGAGTACTCAAAAGTGATCTCTTCCAAGATAATCAGCCGAACAGACAAGGTAGGCTCTCAAATGTAGCCAAAGCAACTTTTTAGAGAAGATACTCCAACTTTAGTTTTGTATGTAGCGGATGGGTCAGCCATTTTTTTCCACGCCGTCCCCACATATTCCAGCACACACTCTGATAGATCATTATCCTGCTTCAGCCATATTCCAGCAATCCTTTCAGGGTGCATTGAGATCCCTTATTGAGCATCTAAATCATGAAATGACTGTCATAAAGTGGAAACATTAAATATATACAAGGAATTAGACTCTCTACATGGATGTCGTGCATGGTGAAAAGAAACGAGTACGAGGACG
This sequence comes from Myxine glutinosa, assembly GCF_964187855.1. Taxonomy (NCBI): domain Eukaryota; kingdom Metazoa; phylum Chordata; class Myxini; order Myxiniformes; family Myxinidae; genus Myxine; species Myxine glutinosa. The sequence continues at coordinate 9,196,022 of NC_136263.1, read as the reverse complement.
AATACAACTGATGAAACCAGTGTATTCATGGATGTAATTGTCATGCAGCGTACACATGCAAACGCTCGAATAACCACTGAACTTTCAGAAGTAGTAATGGCGAAGATGAGTCCATTATTCAATTTGCATTTAACTTTCACCCTTTTTGTGTCATTTTTCCTGAAGGAAAAGGCAGCACATGGGGCATCAATATCCATCTGTCTGTCTGTTGCAATGTCTCTCCATTAACACAGTTTTTCTTCACCAATTTGCTTTTCAGGGGATATCAATGAAGGTGTCACTGATAATGTGACAGGCGATACAAATGTGTTATCCACTGCAATTTTCTCCCTAATGCAGTTCCTTCAATGTTTTGTGATGTGAAATAGTACGCAGATCGAGTGAACACATTGCATTTCAAATTGTCACTTTATTTTACAAAAAATGTAATTTAGGCAAAAACAAGTCCGAGAATGAACCTTTAAATATTTGCCGCACTGAATCGTTTGGATGAGGATTTCTGAGTTTTGTGGTAGTCACCCAACTCCTCAACTCAACCTGAAAGGACATCAGCACTTATATTCACTTCCAGTTGATTGTTCAACCCAATCTACAAACCATGACGACACTTTCGGTAACGAAGGTCAAGCAATTCTTAAAAGTGCCCCTTGTGTGATGTGGAGTCAAAATATGCAAGCCTTAAGCCTTGAATTTCAAAGATTTATTTTAAAAAGATATCTTGATCATGCCATGAAGAGAAAAAAAAAAGTGTCAAACACAAGCTTTAAAATAACCACTTCTGAATCGAGCTGGTAAAAATAAATAAATAAACACCCTTTTATATTTTACTGCATTTTTAAGCAGTGAAGATGCATCAATATTTGGGTACCGTATGTACTTTTTTCGATCCGTCCTAAAAAAACTGAAGAGGAACCTTTCTAACCCACCGTGTTTAATACTAAAGGGTTATAAAGTGTAATTTTAGAGGATTATAAAGGGTAATTCTAAAGGGTTCCAAAGGAACAACTTTGCCCAGAAACAACTTGCTTTCGTCTCCTGGAAAGCAAATCCAACGGAAGGAAATCTCATTTCCTTTCACAAAGCCTGAAACAAGTGTGTGTCCACCCTCAAGAGAGCCAGCAAACAATATCTCTCCGTTCTCAGGACCGAACTCTCTTATCTGTCCCCCTCTTCCAAATCCTGGTGGCGTCTGGTCAAATCTGTTTCTGGTGTTTGTTCCCCCTCAATCCCCTCCCTCACCTCAAACGGCTACACGGCTGACTCCGTACGTGAAAAAGCTGAATGCGTCAACTCTGTGTTTGCCTCTAAAACTTGTGTCCCAAACCCATCCCTCTCTGTACCCACCGTACCCAGTCGTACCCAGCTGCTCCTGGACTCTGTGTCCTTTCCTCCTAACAAGGTGGAAAAGTTTCTGTCAACCCTCGACTCTGATTCTGCAACGGGACGTGACGGCATCAGCCCACGAGTCCTAAAATCCTGTTCTTCCGCTCTTTCACTCCCTCTCTCTGTTCTCTTCACCCTCTCTTTTGCTCAAGGTCATCTGCCATCTGCTTGGGAATCAACCAACATCACCGCTTTGCACAAAAAAGGTGCAAAAACAGATCCCAGCAACTACAGACCAATCAGCCTTCTCCCAATTATCAGCAAAGTCATGGAATCCATCATTGCTTCGGATATGAAATCTTTCCTCTTCTCCAATGGCTTGATCTCTGATCATCAATTTGGTTTCAGACCTGGTCACCCCACTCTGGACATGCTGCTTCTGCTTTCTCAACAATGGATGGAGGTCCTCAATGCCAAACAGGAAATTTGACATATCATGTGCCTTCGATGCGGTCTGGCACACCGCTCTGCTCACCAAACTCTCCTCCTTTGGTATCGAGGGAAATCTCCACGCATGGCTGGCGGACTTCCTCTCTAGTCGTAGTCAACGTGTGGCCCTGAATGGGTTTCTCTAATCTCCTCTTCCTGTTCAGGCTGGAGTTCCCCAAGGCAGTGTTCTGGGCCCTGTGCTTTTTCTGGTCTTCATCAATGATCTCTCTGACTCTCTTGAAAATCCTCTCTATCTCTTTGCTAATGACTCTACTCTCTGTCGCTCCATTCCTCATCCCTCAGATCGGCAGTCTGCAGCCTCCTCACTCTCTGCAGACCTGGACAAAATCACAGACTTTGCAAACAAGTGGAACATGTCTTTCAATCCTGACAAATCTCACACTCTTACGATGTCTCTCCGAAAAGACCGACTGGACAACCCTCCTATCCACTTTCTGAATAATCCTCTCCAAGAAGTTCTGTCACTCAAGCTTTTGGGTCTCACTATCTGCCATGATCTTTCCTGGGAAAACCAAATTTCAAATCTGGCCTCCAAAGCCAGTCGCCGACTGGGCATCCTCCGTCGTGCGAAGTCCTTCCTTGGCACACCTGAGCTCCTCACCACATACAAGGCTTTCATCCGCAGCTCAATGGAATACTGCTCTCCCCTCTGGGCTGGTGCTCCTGCCTCACACCTAGCTTGTCTTCACGTTGTTGAAACCAAAGCGTTCAGAATCATTGGAATCTCCCGCGATGAAGCTAACTCCAAGGGCCTTTCACTCACTCACAGCAGGCAGGTTGGTGGTCTTTCCGTCTTCTACCGACTCCTCTCTGGCCTTGCCCCCCCAGCTCTCTCTGAGCTCTGCCCCCCAAATATTCCTACAGATCGCACAAGATCCGCCTGCAACCCTCTTATGGTTAAACTGCCAAAATCCAGACTCTCTGCTCACCTTCACTCCTATTTTCTCCCGCCTCTGGAACAAACTCCCTCACTCTCTTCAATCCCACTCCACCCTCCGGGTCTTTAAAACAGCTGTTCACCACCATCTCTTATCTTCTCCCCCCCCCCCCCTTCCCACGCCTCCTCCCCCCAAGCCCTCTCCATCCCACACATCTCCCTGCTCTCAAATGTTGTGTTTGTGTGCTTCCCCTTCTCTCCCCATCTTGTCTTCCGCTCCCTCTTTTTATATATTTTGTTTGTCTGTTTGATTTGTTTGTGAAATAAATGTTAGCTCTTTCACGAGTCTCGATTCAGTATACAAAAAAAGAAAAAGAAAAGGATCATTCTAAAGGGTTCTAAAGGGCAATTCTTAATGGTTCTAAAGTGTAATTCTAGAGGGTTCTAAAGGATAATTATATTGAGTTCTAAAGGGTAATTCAAGAGTGTTCTAAAGGGTAATTCTGAAGGGTTCTAAAGGGTAATTCTAAAGTATAATTCTAAGGGGTTATAAAGGGCGATTCTATAGGGTTATAAAGGCTAATTATGAAGGGTTCTAAAGTGTAATTCTAGAGGGTTCTAAAGGGTAATTATGCAGGGTTTTAAAGGGAAATTCTATTGAGTTATAAAGGGTAATTGAAGACGGTTCTAAAGGGTAATTCTGAAGGGTTCTAAAGGGTAATTCTAAAGTATAATTCTAAGGGGTTATAAAGGGCGATTCTATCTATATATATAAAACACAGTTTGTTTGTGTGTGTGTGTGTGTGTGTGTGTGTGTGTGTGTGTGTGTGTAATGTTACCAATAGACTCCTAAACGGAGAGGCTCACGGACTTGATATTTGGCACAGACATGGCCATTGAGCCTGGTAAGAACATGGCCGACGTAAAAATTGATTTCATAATATTTTTAAACCATATTTTTACCTCAGCGCATTTCAGCGAGGAATATTATGCATGGAATCTGACCGGTCGCAGAGCAGCGCGCTGATTCGCTCAGAGCGATCACGTGATGTTCCTTGCCGCCATTAACTCAGTTACGCGTTCGCACGTATTTCAGAGCGAAAAGCAATTGCCTTTTTTCACATTTCAGCGATGAACATTGCCATTCACACCACATAGGTTTTTTTCCCTTTCATCTTTAGATCCATATTTTTTGCCATAATGTAGCGCATTATGGCTCTCTCGAGCTCGAGTTAGCCAATCACCTGGGAGCATGAGGCCACGTTGGCCACGCCCACGACAGGACGCAGAGTTGCAATCGATCGCTCAGAGCGATCACGTGATGTTCCTTGCCGCGCGATTGCGTTTTTTCACATTTCAGCGAGGGACATTGCCATTCACACCACATAGGTTTTTTTTTCTTTCATCTTTAGATCCATATTTTTTTTCAGCGAGGAATATTATACACGGAATCTGAATCGGTGGCAGAGCAGCGCGCTGATTCGACGATTCGCGCGTCCTCCCCGCTCACCCTCCCCTTCCCTCCCCCTTCCCCCTCCCCCATCCATCCTCCCCTTCCCTTCCCCCTCCGTCCTCCCTCCCCCCTCCACCCTACCCCTTCCCCTTTGCCCCTCCCCCCTCCCTTTTCCCCCTCCCCCCTCCCCCTCCCCCTCCCACCCCTCTCCCATCCCTCCCCCTCCCCCCTCTCCTCCTCTCCTTCTCCCCCTCCCCCTCCCCCCTCTTCTCCCCTCCCCCTCCCCCTCCCTCCTCGCCTCCCCTCCCCCTCCCCCTCCCCCCTCTTCTCCCTCACGTTTATACACGGAATGCTGGGTACTTCCCCCCCCTTCTCCCCTCCCCCCCCTCTCCTCCCCTCCCCCCCATTCCCCTTCCCTCCTCTTCCCTCTCCCCTCCCCCCTCCCCTCCCCCTCTCCCTTCCCCCTCCTCCCCCTCCCTCCCCCCTCCCACTCCCCCTCCCCCCTTCCCCTCCCTCCTCCCCTACCCCCCTCCCTCCCCCTCCCCCTCCCCCTCCCCCCTCCCCCTCCCACTTCCCCTCCCCCATCACCCTCCCCCCTCTCCTCCCCTCCCCTTCTCCTCCCCTCCCCCTCCCCCTTCTCCTCCCTTCCCCCTCCCCCTCCCTCCTCTTCTCTCCTCCCCCCTCCTCCCCTCTCCCCCGTTCCCCTCCCCTCCCCTCCCCCGCCCGGCAATGCCGGGTACTTCTGCTAGTAGGGTTATAAAGGGTAATTATGAAGGGTTCTAAAGTGTAATTCGAGAGGGTTCTAAAGGGTAATTATCCAGGGTTTTAAAGGGTAATTCTATTGAGTTCTAAAGGGTAATTGAAGAGGGTTCTGAAGGGTAATTCTGAAGGATTCTAAAGGGTAATTCTAAAGGTTAATTCTAGAAGGTTCTAAAGGGTAATTCTATTGGGTTCTAAAGGGTAATTCTGAAGGGTTCTAAAGGATCATTCTAGAGGGTTATAAAGGGCGATTCTAAAGGGTCCTAAAGGGTAATTCTGGGGGGTTATAAAGGGCGATTCTGAAGGGTTATAAAGGGCGATTCTAAAGGGTCCAAAAGTGTAATTATTGGTGGTTCTAAAGGGTAATTCTGAAGGGGTTCTACAGTGTAATTCTAGAGGGTTCTAAATGGTAATTTACAGGGTTCTCAAGGGTAATTCTAAAGGATTCTAAAGGGTAATTCTGAAAGGTCCTAAATCGTTCCAAAGGGTAATTATCGGAGTTCTAATGGATAATTCTAAAGGGCTCTGAAGAGTAATCCTGAAAGGTTCTAAAGGTAATTCTAAAGGGTTCAGAAGAGTAATTCTGAAAGGTTCTAAAGTGTAATTCTAAAGGGTTATAATGGGTAATTCTAAAGGGTTCTAAAGGATAATTATAAAGAGCTCCAAAGCGTAATTCTAACGGGGTTCATTATTTTCTAGGCTTTGCTTATTTCATATTAAAAATCCCAAACTGAACCACTTTCTTGAGACATGATTGCATTTTTTTTTTAAACTTAGTTTACCTCGACTAGTAGCAGTACCCATCGTTGCCCAGTGATGCTCTGATCCTGTTGGCATTTTGAAGAAATAATATTTCTTTTCTTTTTCTATTTTTTGTGAGTTCCTAAAACACCGAATCAGGAAAATTTATGTAATATTACACACACACACACACACACACACACACACACACACACACACACACACACACACACACACACACACACACACACAAACACACACACACACACACACACTAATTAAATATTACCTTTCACATAGCTACATACAAAGGCTCAGCTACTAAGGTGCATACATAAACAACAACAACCTTGAACCCCTTTTCCCAGATATACTACCATGACAGACACCATACTTAAGGGACCCTAAGGCAACATGCAAAGTTTGGTTGGATTTGGTTGAGTACTTTGTATTCGTTTTTGAAGCATAAATAAACAAACATAAGCGTTACTCTGCGTGTGCGCAGTGATTGCGTTACTCCTTTCTGGCTCATATAAATGCAAATTTATGCTGCATATGCTTAAAACGGGTCATTAACCTGGCTTCAGAGCATATACAGTACATTAGTAGCATAAGAAATGAATTCCCAAATTTACATATTTAACTAATTGGTACAAACCTAATAAAGGTCTGTTGAGAGTTCAATATCAGAGCAATGTAATGTAACATCGATGAGATATCGAATATACAGTGACGTCAGAAACTAATCACACTCTTTACATTATTTCACATTTTGTTGTGTTCCAGCCTGAATTGAAAATGGATTAAATTGAGATTTGTTGTCATTGATCAACCTACACCGAATAACCCATAATGTCAAAGTGAAATTTTTAAAAGAAACTTTTACAAAATAATTAAAAATGAAAAGCTGAAATGTCTTGAGTTAATAAGTATTCAACCCCTTTGCTATGACACTCCAAATTGAGCTCAGGTGAATCCAATATGCTTTGATCATCTATATAACTTGATTGGAGTGCACCTGTGGCCAATTCAATTGTTTGGACATGATTTAGAAAGATACACGCCTTTCTATATAAGGTCCCACAGTTGACAGTGCATGCCAGAGCAGAAACTCCACCGTGAAGTCCAACGGACTATCCGTAGAATGCCGAGATTGAATTGTGAGGAGGCAGTGATCTGGGAAAGAGTATAAAACAATTTCTGTGTGGAAAGTTCCCAATAGCACAGTGGAGCTCAATCATTGGGAAATGGAAATAATATGGAACTGCCCAGACTCTTCCGAGAGCTGGCCGTCTGACCAAACTGAGCAACTGGGCAAGAAGGACCTTGGTCAGGGATTTTTTTTTTTTTTTTTGTATACAAGGTCGAGGCTCGTGAAAGAGCTAACATTAATCACACAAAAAAGTCAAACCGACACACAAAACACAAAAAACAAGGGGAGCGGCAGACTAGATGGGGAGAGAGGGGGAAGGACACAAACACAACAGTTGAGAGCAGGGACATCGGGAGAAATGTGGGAGGGGGAGGGCTTGGGGGGAGGTGTGAGAGGTATAAAACATATGAACACTGCAAGGGCTCTGGGGTGAATTAGCAGGGGTAGAAAAGATCAAGGTTTTGGATGGGGGAAGATAAGAGATGGTGGTGAACAGCTGTTTTAAAGACCTGGAGGGAGGAGTGGGATTGAAGGGAGTGGGGGAGTTTGTTCCAGAGGCGGGAGAAAAGGGGAATGAAAGAGTGAAGGTGAGCAGCGAGGCTAGATTTTGGCAGTTTAACCATAAGAGGGTTGCAGGCTGATCTTGTGCGACCTGAAGGAATATTAGGGGGACCGAGCACAGAGAGAGCTGGGGGAGCAAGGCCGGAGAGGAGTCGGTAAAAGACAGAAAGACCACCAACCTGCCTGCGGTGAGTGAGTGAAAGGCCCTCGGAGTTAACTTCATCGCAGGAGATTCCAATGATTCTGAAAGCTTTGGCCTCAACAGCGTGAAGCCGAGCTAGGTGTGAGGCAGGAGCACCAGCCCAGAGGGGGGAACAGTGATCCATTTCGCTGCAGATGAAAGCCTTGTATGTGGTGAGGAGCTCAGTTGTGCCAAGGAAGGACTTTGCATGACGGAGGATGCCCAGTCGGCGACTGGCTTTGGAGGCCAGCTTGGAAATGTGGTTTTCCCAAGAAAGATCATGGCAGATAGTTAGACCCAAAATCTTGAGCGACAGAACTTCTTGGAGAGGATTGTTGAGAAAGTAGATGGGAGGGTTTTCCAGTCGGTCCTTTCGGAGATACATTGTAAGAGTGTGAGATTTGTCAGGATTGAAAGACATGTTCCACTTGTTTGACCAGTCTGTGATTTTGTCCACGTCTGCAGAGAGTGAGGAGACTGCAGACTGCCGATCTGAGGGATGAGGAATGGAGCGGCAGAGAGTGGAGTCATCAGCAAAGAGAATAAGAGGATTTTCCAGAGAGTCGGAGAGATCATTGATGAAGACCAGAAATAGCACAGGGCCCAGAACACTACCTTGGGGAACTCCAGCCAGAACAGGCAGAGGACATGAGAGAAATCCATTCAGGGCCACACGTTGCCTCCGACCAGAGAGGAACTCCTCAAGCCATCAGTGGAGATTTCCATGGATACCATAGGAGTAGAGTTTGGTGAGCAGAGCTGGGTGCCAGGCCGTATCGAAGGCACGTGATATGTCAAGTGAGACAGCTCTGATTTCCTGTTTGGCATTGAGGACCTCCATCCATTGTTGAGACAGCAGAAGCAACATGTCCAGAGTGGAATGACCTGGTCTGAATCCAAATTGATGATCATAGATCAAGCCATTGGAGAAGAGGAAGGATTTAATATCCAAAGCAATGATGGATTCCATGACTTTGCTGATAAATTGGAAGCAGGCTGATTGGTCTGTAGTTGCAAGGATCTGTTTTTGCACCTTTTTGTGTAAAGCGGTAATGTTTGCTGATTTCCAAGATGTTGGCAGATGACCTTGAGCAAAGGAGAGGGTGAAAAGAACAGAGAGAGGGTGAGATAGAGCGGCAGAGCAGGATTTTAGGACCCGTGGGCTGATGCCGTCTAGTCCAGTTTATAGTCCAGTCCAGTTTATGGTCTGGTCCAGAATGCAATAGCAAGCTACCTTGTGTGGCAAGGGTTAAACATTCTAAGTTTGATCAAAATCTGTTAATATTTGTGGACGCTAGAGAGTTAGCGTTGTTTTCATGACCAAACACAAAATGGTCACCTACTTCCACCATTTTTCAACGGATCGGGCTGAAATGTAATACCAACCTGGTCCTTGGGGCAAGGATGCTGCATGTCTAGTTTGATCAGAATCGGTTGATATTTGTGGACGCTGGAGTGTTAACGTTGAAAAGTTAACGGACGACAGACGACGACGACGACAATGACAGACGACGGACGCTGGAGGGTTGAGTATGTGATGAACTCAACTGGACGGTAGTCCAGTTGAGTTAAAAATAACATTCGTGACATGTCCGAAAAATAACTTTCAACAACATTTGTGACATAAACCATTATTTAAATCCTGATGTGAAGTTCCGTATGGTTGGGTGAATACAATTACGAATTCAAAATCGTAATTGTATTCACTCGATTCCAATCATCAATTGATACTTCAACAAAACGATTAACACGATGATACCAAGTACCTAATATGATATGATACCAAGTACCAAGTACCTAATAACCACTCTGACAGAACTACAGAGTTCCTTGGCTGAGATGGGAGAACCTGCCGGAAGGACACCAGTCTCTGCAGCACTTGACAAAACTAGGCTTTATGGGAGAGTGGCCAGACAGAAGCCACTCCTGAGAAGAGGGCACATGACCACACACCTGGAATTTGCAAAAAGGTATGTGAAAGACTGAGAGCATGAGGCAAAGGATTATGTGGGCTGATGAGTTAAAAATTGAACTCATTGGCCTGAAAGCAAAGCGCTATGTCTGGTGTAAACCGAGCACAGGTCATCACCCATCTAACACTATCCCTACCATGAAGCATGGTATTGGCAGCATCATGCTATGGGGATGCTTTTCAGCAGCAAGGACTGGGAGACTTGTAAGGATAGAGGAAACAATAAATGGAGACAAATTCAGGTAAATCCTTGAGAAGAACCTGCTTCCGAGTGCAAAAGACCTGAGACTGTGGGGAAGATTCACGTTCCAACAGGACAATGTCCCCAAGCATACAGCCAAAACAACACTGGAATCTGAACAAGAACGTGAATATTAGATACTAGTGAGGTACCCGTGCTATGCACGGGTGGGAGGCCACAAGCAAACAGACAATGCAGAAACGGCGAATGCTAAAGCATGAAACCAAAAATTTCACATTACCGTAGCACCTTCAGTCGCACGTCAGACATGAACAGAAAGTTTGTGAAGGACTTCCATGAAAAACGTGCCCGTTCGCAAACAAACTGGTACATTTGTTCCATACCCAGTCCATGGCGAATCTGCATATGGCGATCCCCGAATTTCATGTTTAGAAAGTAGAAACCGTCACGGCATTCCGTCATTCACTTGAACTCGATATCTCTTTTTTCTTTCCAAACAGCATCACTCCAATCACAAATTAAATAACATTAATATAAACTAGAGCTTCCAGGGAAGCTGAACTCAACTGAACTGACTGGACAACTTTAAAGTAGGTCAGTTGTCTGTACTAGATTTGACTTAAATGAAAAGCCAACAACCATGTGTAATAATCTTAAGGTCCTTGTATCCTTATACTTGTCCTTGTTTTACAATTGTTACAATGTTACAATGTTACACTTTGCAACAATGTTGCAGAAATATAGTTGTGTAGTGTTACGTGGTCCTCCCGGTAACTACCTGGTCTCGGTGACCCCCGGACCGAGAGAGGAACTCCGCCAGAAAGATCAATGATTTATACGCTTTCGTAACGCAATCAATATGAATTCCAGTCAATAAGAAACCCCACACCAAGGATCCGGAATAATCAATAATATATTCCCCGAGCAATCAACAATCAACAACCATCAACAATCAACAATCAACAATTAATCACCAATATTATTAAGATGGCCATCTTATATATGTGTGTCCCCTTTCCCCACTCCCGACCCCTTGGGTACTCACGACCCCTTTGGTCTCTGTCCCTCACAATGTCTCTGGGCCCCTCCTGAACAAGATGCAGGTCGGCTTCCCCGCACACGGGCGGTTGAACGAAAACCTGGCTGACGTGCTCCCAAACGTGCACGTCACGTACCGGGAACAACGGTTGCAGCGCACACCTCCTTGCCAAGCAAAGCGGGCAAAGCAACGCGCGGCTTGTCCAGCGCGCAAGGCCCAAGGTGCGACCCGTACGCGTCCTTGTAGACGGTGAGGCGAACTGTGTAGGACGCTTGGTTCCGTGCACGAACCCACGGCAACTTTATGTGTCAAAGGGGAATTCCTTTCGCCAGACGGGCTTTCCAACGCAGCGTCAGACGCTGCTCAATATCGATACCCTCGCCTCGGAGCTCGGCGAGGAAGAGGAAGAAGATCGTCGCTTCTCCCGCACCTCGTGTCTTTTCTTCTTCCGTTTCCGGTCTCCATTTTCCCAGAAGGGCTCCTGACCCTTTAATCACAACAACCGTTACTCGACTACACATTGATAAGCAAAGACCTGAATAGTAATTCACATAAATCCACATAAATCCGTAACAGTAGATAAAAGGAAACGGGTGTAATTCGCTTTCAAAGTCACCCACCCCCACATCTTGTCCCAGTGAACATGCCCACAAAACGTCGCAAGTGCATATTTAAGTGACGTCAGAAGAAATTGCGGGGAATCCTTGTCTGAAAAAAATATGCCGGCCTATGGCGGCCATTTTGTGACCGATCGGGTTGACATGCGAAAGCAACCTACCTTGTGCAGTAAGAGTCTCACACGCCAAGTTTGATCACAATCCATAAATATTTGTGGACGTTAACGTCTTAACGTCGTTTCGGAGCTGAAAACAATATGGCGGCTTATGGCGGCCATTTTGTGACGGATCAGGTTGGAATGCAATAGCAAGCTACCTTGTGTGGTAAGGGTTAAACATTCTAAGTTTTATCAAAATCTGTTAATATTTGTGGACGCTAGAGTGTTAACGTCGTTTTCATGACCAAAAACAAAATGGTCGCCTACTTTCACCATTTTTCAACGGATCGGGCTGAAATGTAATAACATCCTGGTCCTTGGGGTAAGCATGCTGCATGTCAAGTTTGATCAGAAACGGTTGATATTTGTGGACGCTGGAGTGTTAACGTTGAAACGTTACCGGATGACAGACGACGACGATGACAGACGACGGACGCTGGAGGGTTCAGTATGTGATGAACTCAACTGGACGGTAGTCCAGTTGAGTTAAAAATAACATTCGTGACATGTCAGAACAGCATTCGTGACATGTCAGTAAAATAACTTTTAACAACATTTGTGACATAAACAAATATTTAAATCCTGATGTGAAGTTCTGTATGGTTGGGTGAATATAATTACGAATTCAAAATCGTAATTGTATTCACTCAATTCCAATCATCAATTGATACTTCAACAAAACGATTAACACGATTAACGTTTAACGATTTAACATTACGATTGAATGACGGTTCTATTGGGATATGATCAAACCCGTGCATTGCCGTCATCTGTCCACTTCCGGATTCGCTGCAGGTTCATAATCCTCATCAAAATCTTAAAAAGTATTTGTAGAATTTCAATAAAAGCCACATCACTGTTCATATCAGTAAATATTATTCCATCGTGTTTGGAAAAACTGGAAAATTGGAAAACTTGGAAAACTTGGAAAAACAATATAGCCTATTTTACTCCTGGAGGTCCTAGGATTACCCACCCAAAATATCGTTGCGATCGTTTCAGCCGTTTTTGCGGTACCTTCGAACGGACAGACGGACGGACATTTGATGAATTATAGTAATATTTCTATATTTTTGGATATTAGATATTTCTGTATTTCATTTTTATTATTTTGTTAAAAAAAATTCTTTTTAAAAAAGCCACTTTGACATTATGTGGTATTATGTCTAGATCAGTGACAAAAAAATCTCAATTCAATCCATTTTAAATTCAGGCTGTAACATCAAAATGTGAAGAAGTCAACAGATGTGAATCTTTCCTGAAGGCACTGTATGGCGTATGCATAAACACAATATGATTGGTGATAATAGTGTTATCTTTTGAAGATAATCGTGTGACAGCAACTTTCATTTTCAAACTTCAGTTATCATTATTATTAATATTATAGGCCTACACAATGAAAATGAGCACATCGTGTTTTCTGCCCAACACTTGCCACCAATCTCGTAAAACAGCAGAATGTTTTTTGTCTTGCAATTGACAGTTCTTAATGATGTAGAACCAATCATGGCTGCCACTCGAATTTAATTGTCACTTTCAGCACCGCAATCTCCACTGATGTCAGAAAGGGAATTGGAAGGTGCGCTGAATGGTGTGGATAAGTGGAGGAACAAAGATATTGAACAACGTACACAATTGTAACTGTGTTGGCAACTTACAATCTGGTAGCCCGTGCCAATAATACCACTGATTTTTATCCTGTGGGAGACATAAACGGGTGAAAATGTTTGGAAAGATCATTAAAAACTAAAGCTTCCAGGGAAGCAGAACTCAACTGAACTGACTTGACAACTTCACACACCAAGTTTGATCAAAATCCATAAATATTTGTGGACGCTGGAGTGTTAACGTCGAAAAGTTGACACGACAGACGACGACGACGACGACAGATGACGGACGCCGGAGGGTTCAGTTATGTGATGAACTCAACTGGACGGTAGAACTTTTTTTTTTTATATCTTTCTGAATGCAGCAGAATTTTTTTTTGTCGGCTTCCCCAGATCTGGGCCTCGACACAATCCTGTCTCTGAGCTCTGCAGGCAGTTCCTTCGACCTCATGGCTTGGTTTTTGCTCTGATATGCATTGTCAGCTGTGAGACCTTATATAGACAGGTGTGTGCCTTTCCAAGTCATGTCCAATCAATTGAATTTACCACACACGGTCTCCAATCAAGGTGGAGAAACATCTCAAAGATGATCAAGAGAAATGGGAGGCACCTGAGCTAAATTTCAAATTTCATAGCAAAGGGTCTGTATACTTATGTAAATGTGATATTTCCGTTTTTTATTTTAAATAAATTTGCAAACCTTTCTAAAATCCTGTTTTCTCTTTGTCATTATGGGGTATTGAGTGTAGATTAGATGAGGGGAAAATGAATTTAAACGATTTCAGCATAAGGCTGCAACATAAAATGTGAAAAAAGTGAAGGGGTCTGAATACTTTCTGAATACAACAACAACAACAGGCATTCAAAGGCCATTTTCCCTGCAAGAGCGGGGGTTAGCGTTACGGTCCCCATGACAATCTTCTCTATTTTACCCTTTTTTTTTCTTTTCTTTTTTTGTATACAACATCGAGGCTCGTGAAAGAGCTAACATTAATCACACAAAAAGTCAAACCGACACACAAAACACAAAAAACAAGGGGAGCGGCAGACAAGATGGGGAGAGAGGGGGAAGGACACAACCACAACATTTGAGAGCAGGGACATCGGGAGGACTTGGGGGGGAGGTGGGAGAGTTATAAAACATATGAACACTGCAAGGACTCTGGGGTGAATTAGCGGGGGTAGAAAAGATCAAGGTTTTGGATGGGGGAAGATAAGAGATGGTGGTGAACAGCTGTTTTAAAGACCTGGAGGGAGGAGTGGGATTGAAGGGAGTGGGGAGTTTGTTCCAGAGGCGGGAGAAAAGGGGAATGAAATAGTGAAGGTGAGCAGAGAGCCTAGATTTTGGCAGTTTAACCATAAGAGGGTTGCAGGCAGATCTTGTGCGACCTGAAGGAATATTGAGGGGACAGAGCACAGAGAGAGCTGGGGGAGCAAGGCCGGAGAGGAGTCGGTAGAAGACAGAAAGACCACCAACCTGCCTGCGGTGAGTGAGTGAAAGGCCCTCGGCGTTAACTTCATCGCAGGAGATTCCAATGATTCTGAAAGCTTTGGCCTCAACAGCGTGAAGCCGAGCTAGGTGTGAGGCAGGAGCACCAGCCCAGAGGGGGGAACAGTGATCAGGAAATTGACAGATTGTGTCAGTCCCAATGAGTCGCAGAAGTCCTTTGCTGAGGTGCCATGGCTGGTGAGAGATTAACCCACATCCAGCCAGCTGGCATGATGACAGTTGAAGTCGCCACATATGAGGAAGAGAGAGTTTGGATGAGTGGTTAGAGGTTGGTCCATGTTGTCCGACAGCAAAATGTAAATGGAGTCATCACTGTTTGGAGGACGGTACAGACACATATGAACAAAAGGTGGGAGTGGAGAGGAAGCCATAGCCAGAGGTACTCCTGGGGGTGAGGAGGAGAGAGGGCAGTGCAGGGAGAGTGAGGAAGAGAGCTTTTGATAAATATAGCCACCCCACCACCAGGTCGAGGCTCAGGTCTATTGTACCGGAGGAGGGAGTAACCAGGAAGAGATATTAAGGAATCAGAGACATCTTGAAGGAGGAAAGTTTCTGCTAAGCAGATCAAGTCTGGATTGTCAGAAGCAACCTGAATGGAGAGATCAATCAGGTTTGAGCGAAGGCCCCGGATGTTTGAGGTCCATACCGTTAATGAGGAGAGAGGGGGAGCATCGGTTGCAGGGGAGGGGAGGGGAGGGGTAGGGTCAGATGAAGGGTGAGTGGGGGAGGTAGGAAGAGCAGTTGATAGTGTGTCAGAGATTACAGAAGAGTTACAAGAAAGGGAAGGATGGGGAGGACGAAAGGTTTGATGGTGATGGGATGAGGCACAGTGAGGGGTTGTTTGAGGGGGGGGGAAGTGGAAAGTAGAAGGTTGGGGGAGGTGGAGGTATAAGATAGAAGGGAGACGAAGTTGGGAGGAGGCAGCCTTGAGAAGGAGGTGGGAGGAGGGAGAATTTGGGAGGGATGGTTGGGGGGAGATTTGAAGGGCAGGGGTTGGGGGAGAGTTTTGAATGGGAGGGGTAAGGGGGGAGTTTAGGAGGGGAAGGGCAAGGGGGGAGTTTAGGAGGGGGGGGGAAGGGGGGAGTTTAGTAGGGGAGGGGCAAGGGTGGAGATTTGGAGGGGAGTGGCAAGGGGGAGATTTGGAGGGGAGGGGCAAGGGGGGAGTTTAGGAGGGGAGGGGCAAGGGGGGAGTTTAGGAGGGGAGGGGCAAGGGGGGAGTTTAGGAGGGGAGGGGAAAGGGGGGAGTTTAGGAGGGGAGGGGCAAGGGGGGAGTTTAGAAAGTGGATGATTTATGAAAGATGAACATTTATAACAAATTGGGTTTGTTGTGATTTTCAAGTTAGCGATCCGTTTAAGAACGATGGAGGAGGGGTGGAATGAATGAGAATTTAGAGCATGGAGTGATTTGGAATCATAAGAGATTGAATATTTTTTTGTAATGGAATGAGTTGAAGAGGAAATTGAAAGGAGCCTTTTAAATAGTAAGAAAAATAGCGTGTTGTAATATACGACTGAATAGAACATTCCAGGGGAAAGTTTAAACATATTTAAACAGAACCGTGAAGAACAATCTTATATTCACAAAAATACCAATGGGGAGAGGGAGCCTAGAGGGACGACCACGAGTCACTTGAACAGGGCAAAAGGTGGAAGGCAAGGGGATAATGGGGGCGGGGCGAGACAGCGCATGTGGGCAGAGGCAAAAGCACATGATGGGACAAAAGCACACGAGGAGAAAGGGAAATAAAAGTTTTTTTTTGTTTGTTTTTGGGGGGAGGGGGGGGGGGTTACAACGTTAGACAAATAGTAGATGTTCGGTGAAGTTTGGGGGAAAAGGGAAAATCAAAAAACCTAGCAAAACCAGCGAAGGAAGAAACAAACTTCGACGGGGGAAGCCTGAGGCTGCAAGGCCTCACACGCCGGGCGGCAAACAAACGATTAATGTATGAAAGATAAACACCGAGAAACATCCAAAGGACACACTATAAGTTCACATGCCGAAAGATAAAATACAGTTACGACAAAATACAATTGTGAACAGACTTAACTTTGAAAAAGTGGAGACCGTGTGGAGCTTCGAAAATTCGTGACGTCGTTTCTATTTTCTGCATCTCCCCTTGTTAACCCCCTTGCCCACATTTCTTCTTCGACCATCTTTAGCCAAGTCTTTCTCGGTCTTCCCCATCCTCTACTTCCATCTACATTCATTTCCATCACTCTTCTCAACCAGTCACTTTCATCCTTCCTCAACACATGACCAAACCATCTCAAACTGTTTCTCTTGACTGCATCCATCACAGGCTATATTCCCATCATCTTTCGCAATTCATAATTTGTCTTCCTCTCTCTCAATGATACTCCACACACTTTCTGAATGCACTATTTGTATGTATATATATATATATATATATATATATATATATATATATATATATATACAGACTTGGCATTTAATATGGAATTTTTTTTTTTCTTGACTTGGGTTTACTTTCTTAACTCAGTCTATCAAACTGGTGAGTTTCTTTTACACTTTGGTGATTTATTTGTTAAAAGAACCATGTCACTGATTGTCTGTCGCAGCAAGAAGTCAACAACAGGATTATATCACAGGTGGCGTGGCAATATGTACGGACAGGTGCATTTGATGATTGGCTTCACAGTCGGGTATACAAGGGTTGTTGCATTCTGTATTAGTGGAAAACAACTGCTGCATGTCTCCAAAAGTTATTGCCGCTTCCTCTGGAGATGATCCGTCAACTCGACAATGCTGTTTGTCATGGAGTGGTGACTTTACGAAATTACGGCATGAAACAGCGTGCTATTGCTCGGCAGTATGGCATCACTCAAGGTCAGGTGTCAAAGATCCTGAAACGAAATGCTCAGAGGGGTGTCCCTACTCCAATACCGAGGCCAGGACGTCCCGGCAGAACCATAAGGAGGGATGATCGCCAGCTGCACCGGTTAGTCCGCAATGGCCGTACCAAGTCAGCTAATCGGCTTCGGGCTGAGTGGCAGCAACTGACCAATGTGCCTGTATCCAGAAGGCTAGTCAACCAACGACTGGTTCAAGCAGGCTATCGTGCCAGGCGTCCCCTGAGAAAGCCACGCCTGACCAGACAACACCGCCAGCACCGATTGCAGTGGGCCAGAGAGCACCGTCAATGGCAGCCAGGACACTGGAATCACGTGATCTTCAGTGACGAGTCTAGATTTCTGGTCTATCGTCAAGATGGCCGCGTCCGAGTGCACAGACAAGTGCATGAAGCCTACAACAAAGATTGTATAGTGCCAAGAGTCTAAGCTGGAGGTGGTGGGGTGACCGTTTGGGCTGCTTTTCATGCAGGGGGCACAACTGACCTGGTTGTTCTGAATGGAAACCTGAACCAGTTAAAGTACAAGGCCATTCTGGAAGAAACATTGCTTCGATTTGCTCGTGCAGCCTTTCGAGGAAACTGTCTTCCAAGATGACAATGCACGGCCTCATCGTGCTCGCATGATCCAACACTTTCTTGCTGACCGTGGTGTAGAGCATATGGAGTGGTCTGCCATGTCCCCGGATATGAATCCGATAGAGAACTTGTGGGCAGAATTAACACGTCAAATCGACCACTTGGTCCAGCAGCCTGACTCTGTGCGTGAATTGCAGCAGGCTATTGTCACTGCATGGCAAGTGATTCCTGTGCAAACATTGGCAAATCTCGTGAACAGCATGCCTCAACGTGTACGTGCTCTCCTGAATGCTCGTGGGGTTTACACAAAGTACTGAACTGTAATTTTACTGCCCGTAATCCCAGTCGTAATTTAACTTTTGTTTTTGTTGAAAAAAAATTTGGCTAATGTGCAAAATAAAGAGATACTTCTGGAAAACGTGCAGAAGTTTAACACAGTACTCTCCATGAATTGAGTTTGATATCAGTTTACATCACTTTCATGGATCAATTTATTTGTTTCGAAATGTCAAATGTGTTTTTTGTTTCTTTTAAAGGTCACATTAACAAAATCTAGAATAATTTCAACATAATTCCAATGAACTTTTGGTTCTAAGACATCTTGAAAAGTAAGTTCACCCCCACAAAAAAAAAATTCCATTTTAAATGCCAAGTCTGTATATATATATATTGTTGCGGATATGAGATTGGCATCCATCCATATCCGCTTGTAAATATTCCCCTATTTCCTCCATACTTCCCAACTATCCCCAATCCCCCATTCCCTAGTCCCATTTTCTGTAAACAACACTCTGTAGACCCGACCTCCCCCTATTTCCCCCATTAAATGTCGCATCCAGGTCCACCGCATCTCACGTAGACAACTATAGGACATCTTGCTAGTTATTCTTAGTGTATGTCAGTTAAGGACTTGTTTCCATTAATTCTGACTCTTCGTTGCACCAGAATGTGATTGTATGGCACCGTTAGGAAGTTTAGGACCTCCCAATACCTCCCCGCAGCTCTTCCTCACGGTTCAGCAACAACAACAACAACAGCAACAACAACGGCGGCGGCGCGGGGAGTGTGCGTCCTCACTCCGGCTTGGTTGGTGGGGGATGTTGGGAGTGCACCAAGCCTTTCCAACGAGCCGCCATCGGACATGTGCTCGACGGGGTTACCAAGTAGGGGCTCGCTGTCAGCTCCTCGTCAAGGGCGGAGCCCGGTAACCCCCCGCACCCAATAGAAGCGGCGGACCGATCCCATCTGGGGCGGAGCCAACGAGCCGAGGGCGTGTCACTCCCCGCTGAGCATGCGCAGGAAGAGGGAGGTGACGTCAGATGCGCCCTCAGCTTGGAGAGAGAAGGACGCCACCTCCGAGCGCTGCAATACCTCCCCGCATCTCTGGACCGGACCGTGTTTGATTCTGCCCCTGAGCCAAGGTGCACCTTGTGCTATCGACTGCCTATCCGTCCCTGCCATCAATCCCTGTGTAAGTCAGTCTTGTTCCGTTTGTCTGTGGTCTGTCTGGGATAGATAAGATTGTGTCTAAGTGCCTATCTCTTCTGTGCTTTACCTCTTACCTTGTAATCTACCCCTTTTCTCCACCACCAATTATATCCTCCTCCGGAGGTCTTGAGAACTGTACCCCTTGTGTCGTTTCATTTATCCCAGTCGTTGTGTCCTTTCCAAACCATTGATTTAGCATAGCGCGACTTGGTCAACGTCGGGTGGAATCGGGTGAGTTGGGGGTAATCGGGTAAACTGTGCGAACACGGCGGCCATTCCGCTCGGCCCATCATAACACCTTAAGCCGTGTCCGTAACAATTGGTGTCGAGGAGTGAGATTGGACCCGAAGCGCGCTTAACGCGCTCAAAATTACAAGCAGTGTGAAATTTGTTTTGTTTTAAAATAAAAACCCGAATTTTGAAAGTCGCGCTATGGCAGATCAAGACGGCTGGGTTCCGGTAGAGGAGAGTGAGGCATGGTCGATCCAGGACCAAATTGAGGGACAAGAGGAGAGCGAAGCAGTGAGGGCGGCAGGTTCGCAAAATGGCGTCCTCGCGCACGAGGCTTCAGGCGCGCAAAGTGGCGTCCTCGCGCACGTGGGTGTAGCGGCACCAAATTTTGCCGCGCCCGCGACCGTAGCAGTGCCGTTGGTGGATTTGAACCTTTTTTTTATACAAATGAAGGCCCTTATGGACAAGAATAGCGAAGAAATGGAAAGCAGAATGATGGGGGTAATGGGGAACCGGATGGATGCTCAGAGTGAGCAATTGGGGGTATTGAGGGACGAAGAGAGGGGTACCGGTGAGGCATTAGACAATGCGATAAAAGAGGTAAAGAATGGGTTAATGGGGGTAGAAAACAGAATGGCCAGTCAAGAGAATCAAATAGAAGGGGTGAAACATGGGTTAACGGGGGTAGAAAACAGAATGGCCGCTCACGCTCAAGAGAATCAAATGGAAGGGATGCAAAAGGGGTTAGAGGGGTTAGAAAACAGTATGGAAGGCAAATTGAGGGACATGAGGGACCAAGCGGAAAGGGAAGTTAAAAAAATGGGGCAGCAGATAGAGGGGGTCAGAATGGGGGTAGAAACTAAATTGGATGCTCACAGGGAGGAAATGGAGCAGATGAGGGTGGCATCTGGGCAGGAGATGCAAGTGATGGGAGAGGAGATCAGAAGAGGTGTGAGTGAGGAGGTCGGAGGAGTGCGCGAGGAGGTGAGGCACTGTAAGGAGCGCATGGAGAAGGAGGTGAGAAAGGGGACTGTAAAATTGCAAGGTGGTATAGAGGAGTTGACGCTGGGAGTAGAACAACTGACAGTGGGACAAAAGGAGTTGGGGGACCAGGTAAAGAAGAACACAGCGGTAATAGAGGGTTTAAAATCGACACAGAAGGAGATGAAAAAGGACGTAGGGGTAATTAAAAAAGAGTGTCAGACGGTACATGAGGACCTGACGAGGAAAATGAACAAGGTGGTAGAGGTGATGGAGGTTAAAGAGCGGGAGGTGCGGGAGCACATAGAAAAAAATAAGGTGGAGTTAGAGGAAGAACTTAAGGGGGCGCACGAGGAGATGAAGGAGGTGAAGCAGAAATTAGAAGAAGTGGAGAAGGGGTGAGCGAAATTAAGAAGCGACGGAGAGAGGATAAGAAAGAGATAAAGGAGGAAGTAAAAGAATTGGTCCAAAGTCTGTGTTCGGATCGTGATGATGTGCTCATTAACCGGATGAGGGATTCGCAGGTGATGGAGGAGAAGCGAAGAGAAAGAGGACCCGGTGTAAGTGGTGACCAATATGGTCGTGTGTATGATGCGCCAGGTGATTTAATAAGCTTGGGGGTCGAGATAGACCCGGATGTTCGTGAGAGGCCAAGAGTGAGGTGTATGGCTGGTCCGGAGGGTATGGAACGAGGGTGCGAGCGAGAGGGTTCGGTGATGTCAGAGGTGCGAGGTGTGAGTGAGCAAGGTTGTGGTGGTATGGTATGGAATGGGTAGCGGGTTGCGGAAGTGTGACCCATGCATCGACACCAACAGGGGTAGTTTTTAGAGGGACAGGGGAGGCACGGGAGCCCCTTGGGGGTAATGTACTGTGGGGGCCCGGCCGGTTCGGCCCCGCGCTGACCCCGCAAGGGGCGACGCACGGGGTCCGGCAGGCGGGCAACGACTCGCATACGAGGTGGTCCCACAAGGTACCACTCGCGCCGTATGACGGCAAGAGTGATCTACGCGCGTACCTGGTGCAGTTTGACTGTGTGTGTAAGGGCAACGGTTGGGGTGAGGACGAAGGTGGAGTACACCTGGTGGCCGCATTGCGCGGCGCGGCGGCGGAGGTGCTAACGGCATTACCACCGGGTGCTCTCACCCTGCCAGCCCTCCGCGACGCCCTAATTAATCGATTCGGCATTGAACAGCAGAGTGAGCTTGTTAAAGCTCAGCTCGCGCTGCGAAAACGCAAGCCCCAGGAAGCCATCGGGGAACTTGCCCACGACATTCGCCGCGCAGTGGGGATCGCACATGCTAGCATGGCAGCGGATTCCCGGGAAAGCCTGGCGCTGGACCATTTTATCCAGGCCCTCCCGGATATTGAGCTCCGGCAACAGCTCGCCATGTGGCGCCCGCAGACTCTGAGCCAGGCGGCTGATGCTGCGGCCCGTTGGGAAGCAGCGAGGCCCCTGGCCCGGGGGAGCGAGCGTCACGCAATGGTGGTCCGCCAGGTGGGACCCCCTATGGAGGGCGGACCCCTTAGGGGGCCCGCCCCCGACGTGAGTCCTGACCTGGCGGGCATGGTCCAGAGGCTGGTGGACCAGCGCCTGGCGGGACCTGGACCATGGCAGGCGGCCCCGGAGGTGGCCCGCGATGGACCACGAGCGGGTAATCCAATTCGGACCTTCAGGGGGGAAAATTTGGAATTCCGGAGACAAGCACCTTATCAGGTGAGGTGCTATACCAGCAACCGTCTGGGTCACCTGGCGCGGCACTGTCGAGCCACGCGCTGGGATGATCCCCGGCGGTTGAGGTCCTTAACTCCGCCCAGGGGGGAGCGGGTTAGCCGACCCCAGACACCCCCCCGCCAGACCCCGGGAAACTAGAAGGCCTTACACCGGCGAGCAGGTGCCCCCGTGGATTGCCTCGGCTTTAGATGCCGAGGCGGGACCCAGTACCTCTGAATAAGGGGGGCTTATTAGTGCCAGAGGACTGGGGGATTGATGAGCGATGGGCCCCGGTGGGTAAGGGTGGCATCCCTGCCACCCTTCCCATGAAGGGGGGCAAAGGAGCACTAGCTTATGGGGTTGATGGCAGTGAAAACTAGCCCGGGTGGGTGAGGATATTGTGTGTAGGGATCTAGAAGAGATTGACATTAGGTAACGTTAAGGTTTAGTTAGTGACTGATACCTGTAGTGGGGACGCAGGTAGATTAGTATGGATGATAATGACGAGGGAGCGCAATAGTTTAAAGGGACGACTGGGAAGCGCAAGTTTCAGAGGGGAGTAGTTAGATGAGATGATGCTGTGTGAGAACTGGACAGGTGTGTGGAGCAGTGTATGAGTAGTGAGTGTTGTGGATCAGCGCGAATGCGCTTGGGGGAGAGAAGGGTGCAGGCGGCACCAAGTATGAGAGCACAGGTGTGCAAGTACAGGTGTGTGGAATACATGGAGTGAGTGGTACGGAGTGGTGTGCATGGTGCGAAGGTGTGGATGGGGGAAGAGTGGACCCCTTTCACGAGTACCCGGGGTGGGTAGTGTAAGTGTTAGGTAGAGGGTATAGGTAAATTGTGGTTGGATATTGGCATTTGTGGTGCGGTTGCAGAATGGTATTGTGGATGGGTGCATTAGTGTTGTGGAAATGGCTGGGCGTGTAGCCTGTTAGTGTGTGTAGTTGGTTTGGGCACTCCACCACTGTGAGGATGTCGGCCAGGTGAGGCCGCAGGTGGGCTCTGGGAGCCGTTAGTGCCAGTGGGTGCCTGAGGATCCCGGGTGTGGATCGGGCAGCCCGTGCCAGAGAGGGCACTGAGGGGGTGAGAGTGCGAGAGGGCCTTCCCCAGTTAGTTAGGTTAGGGTGAGGAGCAGGTAAGCTCGGGTGGCAACTACAGTGGTGGAGGTGTGCAGGTGGGTAGACCTGCTGGGAGAGCTACACGTCGCAGCCCAGAAATTGTGCGAGAGCACCGGGAGATGAATCGGGGGAGTGAGACCCCAAATTGAGAAGCACCACAGTTTGGTCAATGGGAATTGGTTTTTAGAACCCATAGTGTAAGTTGGCCAATGGATTGGCAGGGAAAGACCCCGGGTAATGTAAAGTTGTTAAAGTCATTTAGGGAATAGTTAGGATTGATGAACCTGTCGCACCATACGCAGCCACTTACCTGTGGTGATGATGACTCCACACCTGTGTTCCTTTGTTCTGTGTTGCAGGAAGTGAGAATTGCTGTGTGGATTTGTGAGACGCATCACGACGTGGATGAGACATTGGGGTGATTCCATCTCTCCCTCCTTAGGAGGGACTGATGATGAATTGGTGATGGCAAATTTTGATGTTGAGTTGGAGATGGCAAATTTTGATGAGAGTTGGAAATGGCAAATTTGATTGGTTAGGAGGGAGAGAAGACGAATTTGGTTGATGGGAGTAACGGGGAAGACAGTAGGGACGTTTGTTGATGTGTAAAGTAGATGTTTATGGGTAGTGTTGTGTTTTGTGGATACAGTAAGGGGTAAGGGAGGGGCAATGTAGGTTACCTGGTGGGGGGGGGGGGGGCGTACGGTAGGAACGTACCTGTCTCACCTGGTTACCATGTGCCCCCAGTGTGCATTACCTTGTATTGCGTGCACTTTTGCGCCCTTACCACCTTACTCACTTGTTCCTTTTGTCTCCCACCTCCGAGGATCTGGCTTTGGGGCGGAGAGAGAGGAGAGAGAGGTGCTGGCTCCACAGTTGTGGGCCTGAACTTTCGCTGCTTGCTGCCTGGATCGATACACCATATGGACCGCAATTTTTGTGGCCGCCCACAATGGACCGCAGTTCTTTTGCGGGCAAGCACCACCCGTTGATGGACCTCTGGGTCAACGTGGCACCTATGCCATACAGGTGAACCACTTATAGTTGGCCCCCCCTGACAGCCACAATTCAGAAATGGACGCGGTTGGCGCCTTTCTTTATTTTTAAAGAAGCCAGAAGGCCAAGTGCACTCCAGGAAGGCAAGACCAGCGGCAGAACATCGGCCGGCTGCGACACCACCGGTGACCATGGACACTTGATTGTGCATTTTTATGAACACTTTATTGGTGCACCGGATGGTGCTGACTGTGTGTATGGGGTGGTGCTTTTGGTGCTTGGATGGGGTGCTCTGCACATTATTAAAGGCCGTAGGGCCACAGAGCACTCGTGGGTTGGTGTATCGATGCTGGCATGCGTGCTCTCTCTATGCATAACATCTGCATGTGTTCCTCAAAGAACAGGTCCTGGATCGTAGTGTAAATATCAGTCTTGTGTAAATAATGCTCCCTACCGGCTGTATGTTTAGTTTGAGGATTCTTTCCTTGATTCGGTTATCCTGTGGGTGTGTTTCTGTGAGGAGAAGGGTGCAACGTCGCAGGGGGACATATTTACTCATTTGTGAACATCTGTAAAACTGTCGCACTCAGGGTTGAGTTAATAGTAGAGGGAACTACATCTGAGTGCCACACTAAAGTAAGTAAAAATTTATCGGGTCGGGACCCCCCAAGGTAGAGAAGGGTGCAGAGGTTGCGGATATGAGATTGGCATCCATCCATATCCGCTTGTAAATATTCCCCTATTTCCTCCATACTTCCCAACTATCCCCAATCCCCCATTCCCTAGTCCCATTTTCTGTAAACAACACTCTGTAGACCCGACCTCCCCCTATTTCCCCCATTAAATGTCGCATCCAGGTCCACCGCATCTCACGTAGACAACTATAGGACATCTTGCTAGTTATTCTTAGTCTATGTCAGTTAAGGACTCGTTTCCATTAATTCTGACTCTTCGTTGCACCAGAATGTGATTGTATGGCACCGTTAAGAAGTTTAGGACCTCCCAATACCTCCCCGCAGCTCTTCCTCACGGTTCAGCAACAACAACAACAACAGCAACAACAACGGCGGCGGCGCGGGGAGTGTGCGTCCTCACTCCGGCTTGGTTGGTGGGGGGTGTTGGGAGTGCACCAAGCCTTTCCAACGAGCCGCCATCGGACATGTGCTCGACGGGGTTACCAAGTAGGGGCTCGCTGTCAGCTCCTCATCAAGGGCGGAGCCCGGTAACCCCCCACACCCATTAGAAGCGGCGGACCGATCCCATCTGTGGCGGAGCCAACGAGCCGAGGGCGTGTCACTCCCCACTGAGCATGCGCAGGAAGAGGGAGGTGACGTCAGATGCGCCCTCAGCTTGGAGAGAGAAGGACGCCACCTCCGAGCGCTGCAATACCTCCCCGCATCTCTGGACCGGACCGTGTTTGATTCTGCCCCTGAGCCAAGGTGCACCTTGTGCTATCGACTGCCTGTCCGTCCCTGCCATCAATCCCTGTGTAAGTCAGTCTTGTTCCGTTTGTCTGTGGTCTGTCTGGGATAGATAAGATTGTGTCTAAGTGCCTATCTCTTCTGTGCTTTACCTCTTCCCTTGTAATCTACCCCTTTTCTCCACCACCAATTATATCCTCCTCCAGAGGTCTTGAGAACTGTACCCCTTGTGTCGTTTCATTTATCCCAGTCGTTGTGTCCTTTCCAAACCATTGATTTAGCATAGCGCGACTTGGTCAACGTCGGGTGGAATCGGGTGAGTTGGGGGTAATCGGGTAAACTGTGCGAACACGGCGGCCATTCCGCTCGGCCCATCATAACACCTTAAGCCGTGTCCGTAACAATATATATATATATATATATATATATATATATATATATACATACATACATATACATATACATATACATACATACATACATACGTATAAATCCCTTCAAAAATGACGGGTTGGAACAGTTTTTGAAGGTACAGCCACGTGTACGTGCCAAAGACTGAAGTCTGGGCCCAGTGTCAGATGTGCTTATATCATTTTTATTTGTTAGACATCCTACAGACGTAAATGAACACTCGTTTTACTCTGCGCACATTGCACATCATGTGCAGCAAATTTCACCTCCCTCTGCCCTGTATTTATTGTGATTTAAAAAATACCGCTTCTGTTCACTGACCAAAGGTTCAGTTTGCAAGCCACCATCTACAATTCCAATGTAAGAGGCAAAATTTCTCTTCTTTGGGGTCTTCCGAGTACTTGGGGTCTTTTGTGTCCTTGGGGTCTATTGTATCCTTGGGGTCTTTTGTGTCCTTGGGGTCTTTTGTGTCCTCAGGGTCTTTTGTGTCCTCGGGATTGTTTGGGTCTTTTGGATCATTGGGGTCTTTTCGGTCTTCCAAGAGAGGAGGGAGATGCTTGCTACTTCATCAAAGTGTGCTGCTTCCCCACACTGCCATCTTGTGCGTCAGCGTGTGTGCATATTCCATGAAATGTCTGTCCGGTGTTTCACATACAAAACTATGTATCAATGTCTGCGCCATCCCTCAGCAAGATGTTAAACTGGAGGACCTGTTTGTCAGCAAAGGTGGACATTAAATATCCCCCAGTGAATTTTGCCGGCATCCCCCTCCCCCCCCCCCCCCCCCCCTCTCAGTCAATGGAGTACCTTCTCTTCTAGATTTGGTTATGACAAACTTCCCTGCAAATGTCTGCTACTCTTCTTCTGCTCCAATCGGTTCTTCTGATCATGTGCTTGTTAAAGTGGTAAAGTGGACATCTCTCTGGCCATTCTCAGAGAGCCTCCTCAGTGTAGACGAGTCTGGCATTTCACTCAGGCCGACTGGCACAGTCTGCAAGCAGCCATCAATCATCTGGACTGGACTCCCATCTCTACTGCCTCTGACATCAATTCTCCCTGGGAATTCTTCCAAAGCAAACTGCTCTCTCTCTCATGCACAGATTTATCCCATCTCATCTTCAGTTGTCTTACCCTTCCTCCCTTCCATGGTACACTGAATGTTGTGGTGAGGCAGTTGCCCTGAAACAACTTGCCTTTGCCTCTTGGAAGGAAAATCCAAATGAAGGCAATCTCAGTTCCTTCCATCAACCTCGGAACAAGTGTGTGTCTACCCTCAGGAGTGCCAGGAAGCACTATCTCTCCACACTCAAGAATGAACTCTCAAACCTGTCTCCTTCCCCAAATTCTGGTGGCGCCTGGTTAATCCGTTTCTGGTGTTTGTTCCCCTCCATACCCCTCCCTTACCTCAAATGGCCACACATGTTGACACCGCACCTGACAAAGCCGAATGCCTCAACTCTGTGTTTGCCTCAAAATTTTGTGTCCCAAACCCATCTCTCTCTGTTCCCACCTTACCCAGTCGAACCTAACTGCTCCTGTACTCTGTGTCCTTCTCGCCTGACAAGGTGAAGTTTTTGTCAAACCTCGACTCTGATTCTGCAACTGGACCAGACGGCATCATCCCACGGGTCCTAAAATTCTGCTCTGCCGCTCTATCTCAACCTCTTTCTGTTCTTTTCACCCTCTTTTTTGTTCAAGGTCATCTGCCAGCATCTTGGAAATCAGCAAACGTGACAGCTTTACACAAAACATGTGCAAAAACAGATCCTTGCAACTACAGACGAATCAGCCTCCTCCCAATTATCAACAAAGTCATGGAATCCATCATTGCTTCAGATATCAAATCCTTCCTCTTCTCCAATGGCTTGATCTGCGATCATCAATTTGGATTCAGACCAGGTCATTCTACTCTGGACATGTTGCTTCTGCTGTCTCAACAATAGATGGAGGTCCTCAATGCCAAACAGGAAATCAGAGCTGTCTCTCTTGACATATCACGTGCCTTCCCTATGGTCTGGCACCCAGCTCTGCTCACCAAACTCTCCTCCTATGGTATCAATGGAAATCTCCACGCATGGCTTGCGGACTTCCTCTCTGGTCATAGTCAACGTGTGGCCCTGAATGGATTTCTGTAATCTCCCCTCCTGTTCTGCCTGGAATTCCCCAAGGTAGTGTGCTGGGCCCTGTGCTTTTTCTGGTCTTCATCAATGATCTCTCCGACTCTCTGGAAAATCCTCTCTATCTTTTTGCTGATGGCTCCACTCTCTGCCATTCCATTCCTCATCCCTCAGATCGGCAGTCTGCAGCCTCCTCCCTCTCTGCAGACCTGGACAAAATCACAGACTGGTCAAACAAGTGGAACATGTCTTTCAATCCTGACAAATCTCACACTCTTACTATGTCTCTCCGAAAAGACCGACTGGACAACCCTCCCATCCACTTTCTCAACAATCCTCTGCAAGAAGTTCTGTCTCTCAAGCTTTTGAGTCTCACTATCTGCCATGATCTTTCTTGGGAAAACCACATTTCCAAGCTGGCCTCCAAAGCCAGTCACCGACTGGGCATCCTCCGTCGTGTGAAGTCCTTCCTTTGCACACATGAGCTCCTCTCCACATACAAGGCTTTAATCCACAGCGAAATGGAACACTGTTCCCCCCTCTGGGCCGGTGCTCCTGCCTCACACCTAGCTCGGCTTCACCCTGTTGAAACTAAAGCATTCAGAATCATTGGAATCTCCTGCGATGAAGCTAACTCCGAGGGCCTTTCACTCACTCACCGCAGGCAGGTTGGTGGTCTTTCTGCCTTCTACCGACCCCTCTCCGGCCTTGCTCCCCCAGCTCTCTCTGTGCTCTGTCCCGCAAATATTCCTCCAGGTCGCACAAGATCTGCCAGCAACCCTCTTATGGTTAAACTGCCAAAATCTGGGCTCTCTGCTCACCTTCACTCTTTCATTCCCCTTTTCTCCTGCCTCTGGAACAAACTCCCTTCAATCCCACTCATCCCTCCAGGTCTTAAAACAGCTGTTCACCACCATCTCTTATCTTCTCCCATTCAAAACCTTGATCTTTTCTACCCCCGCTAATTCACCCCAGATCCACTTTTTTGAAATTTCAACTTCTTTCCTGGAAATCCTTGCAGTGTCCTTGTGTTTTATACCCTTCCCACCCCCCCCCCCCCCACCAAGCTCTCTCACTCCCACAGTTCTCTCGATGTCCTTGCTCTCAAATGTTGTGTTTGTGTCCTTCCCCCTCTCACCCCATCTTGTCTACCACTCCCCTTATTTTGTGTTTTATGTGTCGGTTTGACTTTTTGTGTGATTAATGTTAACTCTTTCACGAGCCTCGATCTTGTATACAAAAAAACAAAAAAACAATTTTTCTTTTTTACAAATTCCTATCACTGTCATTCGAGTATTTTGCCACAAAGTGGCTATCTTGTCTCTCCAGGATTGTTTCTGGCCTTAAAACGTTTCTCGACTTGTACTGAATGCCCTCAAAGGTTTGTTAAGACCATGGTCCTTTGTCATCATTGGACTGACTTGCTTTTTTTTTCGCAGGCTTGATCTATTGCGAGGATGTCATTCATAAAAAGAAAAATTGAATTCCCAATATACAATATATAGTATAGGTTTACCTAAAAAAAAAAACCTTTGAAACACATGGTGTTGGTACAACATACAGTATGTCTCTATTCTGTGATGCCGCAACGATAAGTGTCCATTTAGGTAAAAAAACAGCATCGGAAGCAAGTGCTCAGTGAAAAACCAAACAATCTGGTCTATGGAGCAGAATGAAGGGAAGATTTGCAAGAAGTAACAAGAAAGAGCAATCAGAGATTGCAAACCCTCACCAGGACGTGTTTTCAGTGGTTTGTGAGGCTTTTGTGTTAAAAACAAATGTGGCAGCCGAACTACGTGACCGATGACGTCATCATTATTTTTTCTCCACCAATTTATCCCTAGATGATGCTCAAGAAATTTCATCTTGATCGGATGAAGTTTTGTACTTGTCGAATTATGACGTCATAATGGAGGCACCTATAACATCATCATTCACATATTTCATTCCCCATGGAGAGTTTTTTTTACAATGAGCCATGTCTCAATTTATTATACTCGGGCATGCCCGTACTATATATATATATCTAAAATTATATCCCCCCCCTCTATTTACATGAAATGGTTTGGTCCAAAGCGAACGGCTTGCGAGTGGTGACAATCCCCCCCCTCTATTTACATGCAATGGTTCGGTCCAAAGCGAACGGCTTCCGGAGTTTGGTAAAGAAATCGCCATCGCGTACACAAACGCGCAGGAAAGCGAATGAATCGCAAATTCGTTTTTATTAGTTGTAAAACATAGTTTAACGCCAACATAGTTTGCAAACGTGAAATAAATGAATACGCTCTCAAATGTGCCATCCGAGGCAGAGTGTGCCCGCCACGTTCGGCACACGCGATCGTTCGCTGCTCTCTGATTGGTTGAATCGTTTTTTGGACATAGCTCGGTAAGTAATTGTCCGATTAATATGAAACCTTGAAAAGGCACATCCTCGGGTCCCCAGCAATATACCTGGCAAGTGAAAAGTATATCGGACCCGTGGTTGTCGAGAAACAGCGGTCACAGACAGACAAACGTACAAACGTACAGACAGAGATTACTGGAATTATAGATAGATGCAGCACTTTCGGAGATATAGAGGTGCAATTTTTTGGGTTTTTTCCAAGATGGCGGCCATACCACGTGACATATGACGTCATAATTATAATTTTAAAATTCTACAGGTGGAGTTGCACCTGTGGTCAATATTTTCTGTCAATCGGACCAACAGTTGCAGAGAAAATTATATTTATTCTGTGCGGACAAACAGACAAACAAACAAACAAACAAGAAGACGTCGTGCGGAGCACGATACTTGCAAAATCCCCCCCCCCTCCCCCCAAAAAAAATTCCATTCATACAGCAAATTGTCCATTTCATCAAGATTAAAATTGACAATCTTTTTTTTTTTTTTTTTTTTTTTTTTGTATACAAGATCGAGGCTCGTGAAAGAGCGAACATAAATCACACAGAAAGACAAACCGACACATAAAACATATAACATAGGGAGCGTTAGACAAGATGGGGAGAGAGGGGGAAGGACACAAACACAACATTTGAGAGCAGGGACCGAGAGACATGGAGACATCGAGAGATCTGAGAGAGGGCGAGGGCTTTGGGGGGGGGGGGGGCGTGGGAACGGGGCGGTGGGAGAGGTATAAAACATATGGACACTGCCAGGACTTCCAGGAAAGAAGTTGGAATTTCAAACAAGGTGGATCTGGGGTGAATTAGCGGGGGTAGAAAAGATCAAGATTTTGGATGGGGGAAGATAAGAGATGGTGGTGAACAGCTGTTTTAAAGACCTGGAGGGAGGAGTGGGATTGAAGGGAGTGAGGGAGTTTGTTCCAGAGGCGGGAGAAAAGAGGAATGAAAGAGTGAAGGTGAGCAGAGAGCCGAGATTTCGGCAGTTTAACCATCAGAGGGTTGCTGGCAGATCTTGTGCGACCTGTAGGAATATTTGGGGGACAGAGCACAGAGAGAGCTGGGGGTGCAAGGCCGGAGAGGAGTCGGTAGAAGACAGAAAGACCACCTACCTGCCTGCGGTGAGTGAGTGAAAGGCCCTCAGAGATAGCTTCATCGCGGGAGATTCCAATAATTCTGAAAGCTTTGGTTTCAACAGCGTGAAGCCGAGCTAGGTGTGAGGCAGGAGCACCGGCCCATAGGGGAGAACAGTATTCCATTGAGCTGCGGATGAAAGCCTTGTATGTGGTGAGGAGCTCAGGTGTGCCGAGGAAGGACTTCGCACGACGGAGGATGCCCAGTCGGCGACTGGCTTTGGAGGCCAGCTTGGAAATGTGGTTTTCCCAAGAAAGATCATGGCAGATAGTGAGACCCAAAATCTTGAGCGACAGAACTTCTTGGAGAGGATTGTTGAGAAAGTAGATGGGAGGGTTGTCCAGTCGATCTTTTCGGAGAGACATAGTAAGAGTGTGAGATTTGTCAGGATTGAAAGACATGTTCCACTTGTTTGACCAGTCTATGATTTTGTCCAGGTCTTCAGAGAGTGAGGAGGCAGCAGACTGCCGATCTGAGGGAAGAGGAATGGAGCGGCAGAGAGTGGAGTCATCAGCAAAGAGATAGAGAGGATTTTCGAGAGAGTCAGAGAGATCATTGATGAAGACCAGAAAAAGCATGGGGCCCAGAACACTGCCTTGGGGAACTCCAGCCTGAACAGGAAGAGGAGATGAGAGAAACCCATTCAGGGCCACACGTTGACGACGACTAGAGAGGAAGTCCGCCAGCCATGCGTGGAGATTTCCATGGATACCAAAGGAGGAGAGTTTGGTGAGCAGAGCGGGGTGCCAGACCGTGTCGAAGGCACGTGATATGTCGAGGGAGACAGCTCTAATTTCCTGTTTGGCATTGAGGACCTCCATCCATTGTTGAGACAGCAGAAGCAGCATGTCCAGAGTAGAGTGACCTGGTCTGAAACCAAATTGATGATCAGAGATCAAGCCATTGGAGAAGAGGAAAGATTTCATATCCGAAGCAATGATGGATTCCATGACTTTGCTGATAATTGGGAGAAGGCTGATTGGTCTGTAGTTGCTAGGATCTGTTTTTGCACCTTTTTTGTGCCGGTGATGTTGGCTGATTTCCAAGCAGATGGCAGTTGACCTTGAGCAAAAGAGAGGGTGAAGAGAACAGAGAGAGGGTGAGATAGAGCAGCAGAGCAGGATTTTAGGACCCGTGGGCTGATGCCGTCGGGTCCAGTTGCATCAAACGTCGTCGGGTCCAGTCCATCTTGATCAAAGCTCGGGTCAATAGGAAGAAAAGTGACGATTTTTCAGATGAAAAATGATGATTTTGGAAAGTTGACCTTGAGTTGACCTTTGACCTCAAAAATAGTTGGTTTCCCTATTTAATGACTCAATGTGCAAATGCTGTTCAATTGTCAAGTCAATCGGATGAAAATTGACGGTTTTCAGATGAAAAGTGATGATTTTGGAAGTTTTACCTTGAGTTGACCTTTGACCTTTTGACCTCAAAAATAGTATGTTTCCCAATTTATTGACTCGATATGCAAACGCTGTTCAATTTTCAAGTCAATCGGTTGAGAATTGATAGCTTCTTAGATGAAAATTGATGATTTTTTAAATTTGACCTCGAGTTGACCTTTGACCTTTTTACCTCCAAAATAGTTCATTTCCCAATTTGTTGACTCAATATACAAATGCTATTCAATTTTGAAGTCAATCGGATTTAAAATGGCGATTTTAGAAATTTGACCTCCAGATGACCTTTGACCTCAAAATCAATAGCTTCTCAATTGGGACGACCTATACAACTTAGTAAAGTTTTGTGACGATCGGTTTAGAATTGTGACCTGCAGGCCGATGACAAACAAACGGAGACAAACAAACAAACAAACGGACTCAAATGCAATACCCTCTCCTCAGGCGAGGGTAACTATTGATGATCATGAGCACTCGTTTTTGCATCTTCAGATACATAGGCCTGCCAAAGCAGTTTCTTGTCTATTGAGCACAATACTCAAGGGGCGGCACTCCAACGCAGAGTACTCGAATGTCTTATCCATCCCAGTCAGCTGGTGCTCTTTTTGGCGACATTGGAAGGATTTCAGGCTGAGTCATCCCAGCTGGTGTTAATTCAACGACGATAGGGCCTTGAACTCAGGACCATCTGATCTTAAGCCAGCAATTGTTACGGATTCGTCACTTCCGTTGTGGTGGTTTGCATCCACTGTAAATATTTCTGATTCCATGTACTATTATTTATTTTCAAAAGGTTTATTGTCCATGAACTGTTTTCAAAAGGTAAAAAAGTTAATGTTATAAGAAACAGGAAACCGGATCGGGAACTGGAGGACGAAGAGGAAGAAGAGGGAGAAAGGGGGCGGAGCGAGTGAGTCTGACAAGAAGGAGCCGAGCTACTCGCTGTCTGGAGCGAAAGTTGGCGAGCAAGAGTCACAAGCGAACTTTCGGGTTTCCGGGAAAGGGATTCCTGCGACAGAGTTGTCATCGCTGTGACTGATCAAGGCTGTGACTGATCAACCTGCATGTCAGGTTTTTGGCGGTGGATTCCGAGGAGAATTATCGCCGGGCCGTTACGTCTCAAGAGCAGGTCGTCGGCCATTTTGACTCGTGCAGGACTTGTGCTTCGCTCGCGGTTTCATCTCTTTTCGACCATTTTCACCGCATTCAGACGTCGATCTGGGGCGTGTGTGTGACTTGGCTTTTTGAAGGTTAATTCGTCCATACCCGAGGGTGTGATCTCTCAGTCGCCTGTAGGGTGCCTTTGGATTTCCCAGTCGCCTTGAGGGTGCCTTTGTACAGCTTCGGCTGTGTGACTGTACTTGCCATCCGCATGGGATTCTGGTCTCGATTGGACCTTGTTCTGGCGATCGCTGGAGCGAATCAACTTCGTCTCGAAGCCGGGAATAAGAGACATTGGGGAATGTTCTTGTTTCACTCACTTGGAGCACAGTGAGTTATATATTACAAAACTGATGGTACCATCATAGGACATATTGATTGTACTTTTGAATACTATTGTTGTACTGTTATTCTTGTGTGATCTTAATACAATATTTGTTTGTGAGTAACAATTGGGGTGGCTTCTCCATTGATCTTTGACACACAGAATAACACATTTTACTGCCGTGACTCCTCTCGGGGCTCGGAGGGACACCGTGACCAGGGGGTTGGGGAGGAGCACGTAACACTAACTTAACCGTTAAGTGAAAAACCAGGCTAACTATTGATGTAATGTTGTGGATACACTTGCGTAAGGTGATAACCGACACGTATTAAGGAACTTCATCCTTTTAATTGAAGTGAGTGTGCATAATATATGTGGAAGCACTCACAAAGAAGAAATCCTTTACTGATGAAGGCATTAAATATTTATTTGAATTACGTCTATAGAAATTCCCCCACATAGAATTCATATGAATTCCCTTCCAAACAAAGCTCCTTTGAAGTTATTCAAATCTCTTATAATGGCATTCTCATAACGGAGCAATTATAATATTACCGCAGGATAAACCTGTTTTTGTGTTGAACCCTCAAGGCCAACAGTGCATTGTGATGGTTCTATGCACACTCCATAATTTGTGAATTCTCCTTTTCCCTAATCTATTGTCATGGGTAAAAATCTGAAACAGTAAGGAACACGGCATGATGAAAACAAAGTCAATATGGTGTAAGATGATGAATTCGGGAATGGGAATTGAAAATTACAGGTAAGAGGGAGGCTTGGTGCAGCTTAATTTATTTATTTATTTTCTCGCTTCACTTCATGGAGAAGCTTGGTCCAGCTTTATTTATTTATTTATTTTCTCGCTTCACTTCATGGAGAAGCTTGGTCCAGCTTTATTTATTTATTTTTCTCGCTTCACTTCATGGAGAAGCTTAGGACAGCTATATTTATTTATTTTTTCCTTACACTTCATGGAGAAGCTTGGTACAGCTATATTTATTTATTTTTATCCCTACACATCATGGAGAGGCTTGGTTCAGCTATATTTATTTATTTTATCGCTGCACTTCATGGAGAGGCTTGGTACAGCTATATTTATTTATTTTTATCCCTACACATCATGGAGAGGCTTGGTTCAGCTATATTTATTTATTTTTATCCCGACACATCATGGAGAGGCTTGGTACAGCTATATTTATTTATTTTTATCGCTGCACTTCATGGAGAGGCTTGGTACAGCTATATTTATTTATTTTTTATCGCTGCACTTCATGGAGAGGTTTGGTACAGCTATATTTATTTATTTTTATCGCTGCACTTCATGGAGAGGTTTGGTACAGCTATATTTATTTATTTTTATCGCTGCACTTCATGGAGAGGCTTGGTACAGCTATATTTATTTATTTTTATCCCTACACATCATGGAGAGGCTTGGTACAGCTATATTTATTTATTTTTATCCCTACACATCATGGAGAGGCTTGGTTCAGCTATATTTATTTATTTTATCCCTACACATCATGGAGAGGCTTGGTACAGCTATATTTATTAATTTTTATCGCTGCACTTCATGGAGAGGCTTGGTTCAGCTATATTTATTTATTTTTATCACGACACTTCATGGAGAGGCTTGGTACAGCTATATTTATTTATTTTTATCCCTACACATCATGGA
This sequence comes from Myxine glutinosa, assembly GCF_964187855.1. NCBI lineage: Eukaryota > Metazoa > Chordata > Myxini > Myxiniformes > Myxinidae > Myxine > Myxine glutinosa. The sequence continues at coordinate 9,159,335 of NC_136263.1, read as the reverse complement.
GAGGCTTGGTTCAGCTATATTTATTTATTTTATCCCTACACATAATGGAGAGGATTGGTTCAGCTATATTTATTTATTTTTATCACGACACTTCATGGAGAGGCTTGGTACAGCTATATTTATTTATTTTTATCGCTACACATCATGGAGGCTTGGTTCAGGTATATTTATTTATTTTTCTCGCTACACTTCATGGAGAGGCTTGGTTCAGCTATATTTATTTATTTTTATCGCTACACATCATGGAGAGGCTTGGTTCAGCTATATTTATTTATTTTTCTCGCTTCACTTCATGGAGAGGATTGGTTCAGTTATATTTATTTATTTTTATCGCTACACATCATGGAGAGGCTTGGTTCAGCTATATTTATTTATTTTTATCGCTACACATCATGGAGAGGATTGGTTCAGCTATATTTATTTATTTTTATCGCTACACATCATGGAGAGGCTTGGTTCAGCTATATTTATTTATTTTTCTCGCTTCACTTCATGGAGAGGCTTGGTACAGCTATATTTATTTATTTTTATCGCTACACATAATGGAGAGGATTGGTTCAGCTATATTTATTTATTTTTATCGCTACACATAATGGAGAGGATTGGTTCAGCTATATTTATTTATTTTATCGCTACACATCATGGAGAGGCTTGGTTCAGCTATATTTATTTATTTTTATCGCTACACATCATGGAGAGGATTGGTTCAGCTATATTTATTTGTTTTTATCGCTACACATCATGGAGAGGCTTGGTTCAGCTATATTTATTTATTTTTATCGCTACACATCATGGAGAGGCTTGGTTCAGCTATATTTATTTATTTTTCTCGCTTCACTTCATGGAGAGGATTGGTTCAGCTATATTTATTTATTTTTATCGCTACACATAATGGAGAGGATTGGTTCAGCTATATTTATTTATTTTATCGCTACACATCATGGAGAGGCTTGGTTCAGCTATATTTATTTATTTTTATCGCTACACATCATGGAGAGGATTGGTTCAGCTATATTTATTTGTTTTTATCGCTACACATCATGGAGAGGCTTGGTTCAGCTATATTTATTTATTTTTATCGCTACACATCATGGAGAGGCTTGGTTCAGCTATATTTATTTATTTTTCTCGCTTCACTTCATGGAGAGGATTGGTTCAGCTATATTTATTTATTTTTATCGCTACACTTCATGGAGAGGAAGGTTCAGCTATATTTATTTATTTTTATCCCTACACATCATGGAGAGGCTTGGTACAGCTATATTTATTTATTTTTCTATCTTCACTTCATGGAGAGGATTGGTTCAGCTATATTTATTTATTTTTATCGCTACACATCATGGAGAGGATTGGTTCAGCTATATTTATTTATTTTTATCGCTTCACTTCATGGAGAGGCTTGGTTCAGCTATATTTATTTATTTTTATCCCTACACATCATGGAGAGGATTGGTTCAGCTATATTTATCTTGCCAAAACGAAGTTTTTGCAAGATGTATTAGTCAGCTTGTATGTTTGTCTGTTTGTTTTTTTGTTTGTGGTTAATCATTTTTTTTTCACGTTTAGATCACTCTGTAGACCACAGTTATTATTGGAAACTCCTGTAACTTCGCATATCAGAGTCCTATAGAGATACCCTTCAGCACACAAAATTTTGAAGGTCAAGGTCAAAGGTCAAGGTCACTTTGTGGTCAATCATGGAGGTCAACGAAACCCTTATTTTTTGAGTAACTTTGATCGGATCGTCTCCAAACTTCATGGGAATTTAGTATATGGTCCGGCGCTCAGCTGATTAGTTTTTGGTGGCGATCGGCCTTGACCTTCATGGTTAGCGCTGGAGGTCGAAAATTATTGACCCCAAGGTCAAATTTTGAAATCGTAGGTACCATATCGAGTAATACCTCATATGAATGCCCTTGATGAGTGCTTCCCAGATCTGTAAACAGTTTGACGCTATGACGTCATTTGATGACGTCATGACGAAAAAACGGAATTTTCATGAAAAAATTATTTCCTCAGTTCTCATCAAAATCTTTCAATATTTCATGTGCGTTGGTCATGAAGACATACTATTCACCATACGAAATTATTAAGGTCAAGGTCAAATGGCAAGATACGGTTCACCCTGTGGGTGACATATGTTCATTATTTATTTTTATCGCTTCACTTCATGGAGAGGCTTGGTTCAGCTATATTTATTTATTTTTATCCCTACACATCATGGAGAGGATTGGTTCAGCTATATTTATTTATTTTTATCCCTACAAATCATGGAGAGGCTTAGTACAGCTACATTTATTTATTTTTATCGCTACACATCATGGAGAGGCTTGGTTCAGCTACATTTATTTATTTTTATCGCTACACATCATGGAGAGGCTTGGTTCAGCTATATTTATTTATTTTTATCGCTACACATCATGGAGAGGCTTGGTTCAGCTGTATTTATTTATTTTTCTCGCTTCACTTCATGGAGAGGCTTGGTTCAGCTATATTTATTTATTTTTATCCCTACACATCATGGAGAGGATTGGTTCAGCTATATTTATTTATTTTTATCGCTTCACTTCATGGAGAGGCGTGGTTCAGCTATATTTATTTATTTTATCCCTACACATCATGGAGAGGATTGGTTCAGCTATATTTATTTATTTTTATCCCTACAAATCATGGAGAGGCTTGGTACAGCTATATTTATTTATTTTTCTCGCTTCACTTCATGGAGAGGATTGGTTCAGCTATATTTATTTATTTTTATCGCTACACATCATGGAGAGGCTTGGTTCAGCTACATTTATTTATTTTTATCGCTACACATCATGGAGAGGCTTGGTTCAGCTATATTTATTTATTTTTATCGCTACACATCATGGAGAGGCTTGGTTCAGCTACATTTATTTATTTTTATCGCTACACATCATGGAGAGGTTTGGTACAGCTATATTTATTTATTTCTCTCACTACATTTCAGAGAGAGGCTTGCTGCAGCTATATATTATTTATTTATTTTTCTCGCTGCACTTGATGGAGAAGCTTGGTACAGCTATATATATATATTTTTTCGTTACACTTCATGGAGAGGTTTGGTACAGCTATATTTATTTATTTTTATCGCTTCACTTCATGGAGAGGTTTGGTACAGCTTTATTTATTTATTTTTCTCGCTACACTTCATGGAGAGGCTTGGTACAGCTATATTTATTTATTTTTTATCGCTACACATCATGGAGAGGCTTGCTTCAGCAATATTTATTTATTTTTCTCGCTACACTTCATGGAGAGGCTTGGTTCAGCTATATTTATTTATTTTTCTCGCTACACTTCATGGAGAGGTTTGGTACATCTATGTTTATTTATTTTTCTCGCTACACTTCATGGAGAGGCTTGGTACAGCTATATTTATTTATTTTTATCACTACACATCATGGAGAGGCTTGGTACAGCTATATTTATTTATTTTTTCTTGCTTCACTTCATGGAGAGGCTTGGTTCAGCTATATTTATTTATTTTTATCACTGCACTTCATGGAGAGGTTTGGTACATCTATGTTTATTTCTTTTTATCGCTACACTTCATGGAGAGGCTTGGTTCAGCTATATTTATGTATTTTTATCACTACACATCATGGAGAGGCTTGGTTCAGCTATATTTATGTATTTTTATCACTACACATCATGGAGAGGCTTGGTACAGCTATATTTATGTATTTTTATCACTACACATCATGGAGAGGCTTGGTTCAGCTATATTTATGTATTTTTATCACTACACATCATGGAGAGGTTTGGTACAGCTATATTTATGTATTTTTATCACTACACATCATGGAGAGGCTTGGTTCAGCTATATTTATTTATTTTTCTCGCTTCACTTCATGGAGAGGATTGGTTCAGCTATATTTATGTATTTTTATCACTACACATCATGGAGAGGCTTGGTTCAGCTATATTTATGTATTTTTATCGCTACACTTCATGGAGAGGCTTGGTACAGCTATATTTATGTATTTTTATCACTACACATCATGGAGAGGCTTGGTTCAGCTATATTTATTTATTTTTCTCGCTTCACTTCATGGAGAGGATTGGTTCAGCTATATTTATGTATTTTTATCACTACACATCATGGAGAGGCTTGGTTCAGCTATATTTATGTATTTTTATCACTACACATCATGGAGAGGCTTGGTACAGCTATATATATATATTTTTTCGTTACACTTCATGGAGAGGTTTGGTACAGCTATATTTATTTATTTTTATCGCTTCACTTCATGGAGAGGTTTGGTACAGCTTTATTTATTTATTTTTCTCGCTACACATCATGGAGAGGCTTGGTACAGCTATATTTAATTATTTTTATCGCTACACATCATGGAGAGGCTTGGTTCAGCTATATTTATTTATTTTTCTCGCTACACTTCATGGAGAGGCTTGGTTCAGCTATATTTATTTATTTTTATCGCTACACATCATGGAGAGGTTTGGTACAGCTATATTTATTTATTTTTATCGCTGCACTTCATGGAGAGGCTTGGTACAGCTATATTTATTTATTTTTTATCGCTGCACTTCATGGAGAGGCTTGGTTCAGCTATATTTATTTATTTTTATCGCTACACATCATGGAGAGGCTTGGTTCAGCTATATTTATTTATTTTTATCGCTACACATCATGGAGAGGTTTGGTACAGCTATATTTATTTATTTTTCTCGCTTCACTTCATGGAGAGGATTGGTTCAGCTATATTTATTTATTTTTATCGCTACACATCATGGAGAGGCTTGGTTCAGCTACATTTATTTATTTTTATCGCTACACATCATGGAGAGGCTTGGTTCAGCTATATTTATTTATTTTTATCACTGCACTTCATGGAGAGGCTTGGTTCAGCTATATTTATTTATTTTTATCGCTACACATCATGGAGAGGCTTGGTTCAGCTACATTTATTAATTTTTATCGCTACACATCATGGAGAGGTTTGGTACAGCTATATTTATTTATTTCTCTCACTACATTTCAGAGAGAGGCTTGCTGCAGCTATATATTATTTATTTATTTTTCTCGCTGCACTTGATGGAGAAGCTTGGTACAGCTATATATATATATTTTTTCGTTACACATCATGGAGAGGTTTGGTACAGCTATATTTATTTATTTTTATCGCTTCACTTCATGGAGAGGTTTGGTACAGCTTTATTTATTTATTTTTCTCGCTACACTTCATGGAGAGGCTTGGTTCAGCTATATTTATTTATTTTTCTCGCTACACTTCATGGAGAGGCTTGGTTCAGCTATATTTATTTATTTTTCTCGCTACACTTCATGGAGAGGCTTGGTACAGCTATATTTATTTATTTTTCTCGCTACACTTCATGGAGAGGCTTGGTTCAGCTATATTTATTTATTTTTCTCGCTACACTTCATGGAGAGGTTTGGTACATCTATGTTTATTTATTTTTCTCGCTACACTTCATGGAGAGGCTTGGTACAGCTATATTTATTTATTTTTATCACTACACATCATGGAGAGGCTTGGTACAGCTATATTTATTTATTTTTCTCGCTGCACTTCATGGAGAGGTTTTGTACATCTATGTTTATTTATTTTTCTCGCTACACTTCATGGAGAGGCTTGGTACAGCTATATTTATTTATTTTTATCGCTACACTTCATGGAGAGGCTTGGTACAGCTATATGTATTTATTTTTATCACTGCACTTCATGGAGAGGTTTGGTACAGCTATATTTATTTATTTTTATCGCTGCACTTCATGGAGAGGTTTGGTACAGCTATATTTATTTATTTTTATCGCTGCACTTCATGGAGAGGATTGGTACATCTATGTTTATTTATTTTTATCGCTGCACTTCATGGAGAGGCTTGGTACAGCTATATTTATTTATTTTTATCCCTACGCATCATGGAGAGGCTTGGTTCAGCTATATTTATTTATTTTTATCCCTACACATCATGGAGAGGCTTGGTACAGCTATATTTATTAATTTTTATCGCTGCACTTCATGGAGAGGCTTGGTTCAGGTATATTTATTTATTTTTATCCCTACACATCATGGAGAGGCTTGGTACAGCTATATTTATTAATTTTTATCGCTACACATCATGGAGGCTTGGTTCAGGTATATTTATTTATTTTTCTCACTACACTTCATGGAGAGGCTTGGTTCAGCTATATTTATTTATTTTTATCGCTACACATCATGGAGAGGCTTGGTTCAGCTATATTTATTTATTTTTCTCGCTTCACTTCATGGAGAGGATTGGTTCAGCTATATTTATTTATTTTTATCGCTACACATCATGGAGAGGATTGGTTCAGCTATATTTATTTATTTTTATCGCTACACATCATGGAGAGGCTTGGTTCAGCTATATTTATTTATTTTTCTCGCTTCACTTCATGGAGAGGCTTGGTACAGCTATATTTATTTATTTTTATCGCTACACATAATGGAGAGGATTGGTTCAGCTATATTTATTTATTTTTATCGCTACACATAATGGAGAGGATTGGTTCAGCTATATTTATTTATTTTTATCGCTACACATCATGGAGAGGCTTGGTTCAGCTATATTTATTTATTTTTATCGCTACACATCATGGAGAGGATTGGTTCAGCTATATTTATTTGTTTTTATCGCTACACATCATGGAGAGGTTTGGTACAGCTATATTTATTTATTTTTATCGCGACACATCATGGAGAGGCTTGGTTCAGCTATATTTATTTATTTTTCTCGCTTCACTTCATGGAGAGGCTTGGTTCAGCTATATTTATTTATTTTTCTCGCTTCACTTCATGGAGAGGATTGGTTCAGCTATATTTATTTATTTTTATCGCTACACTTCATGGAGAGGATTGGTTCAGCTATATTTATTTATTTTTATCCCTACACATCATGGAGAGGCTTGGTACAGCTATATTTATTTATTTTTCTATCTTCACTTCATGGAGAGGATTGGTTCAGCTATATTTATTTATTTTTATCGCTACACATCATGGAGAGGATTGGTTCAGCTATATTTATTTATTTTTATCGCTTCACTTCATGGAGAGGCTTGGTTCAGCTATATTTATTTATTTTTATCCCTACACATCATGGAGAGGATTGGTTCAGCTATATTTATTTATTTTTATCGCTTCACTTCATGGAGAGGCTTGGTTCAGCTATATTTATTTATTTTTATCCCTACACATCATGGAGAGGATTGGTTCAGCTATATTTATTTATTTTTATCCCTACAAATCATGGAGAGGCTTGGTACAGCTATATTTATTTATTTTTCTCGCTTCACTTCATGGAGAGGATTGGTTCAGCTATATTTATTTATTTTTATCGCTACACATCATGGAGAGGCTTGGTTCAGCTACATTTATTTATTTTTATCGCTACACATCATGGAGAGGCTTGGTTCAGCTATATTTATTTATTTTTATCGCTACACATCATGGAGAGGCTTGGTTCAGCTATATTTATTTATTTTTATCGCTACACATCATGGAGAGGCTTGGTTCAGCTACATTTATTTATTTTTTATCGCTACACATCATGGAGAGGTTTGGTACAGCTATATTTATTTATTTCTCTCACTACATTTCAGAGAGAGGCTTGCTGCAGCTATATATTATTTATTTATTTTTCTCGCTGCACTTGATGGAGAAGCTTGGTACAGCTATATATATATATTTTTTCGTTACACTTCATGGAGAGGTTTGGTACAGCTATATTTATTTATTTTTATCGCTTCACTTCATGGAGAGGTTTGGTACAGCTTTATTTATTTATTTTTCTCGCTACACTTCATGGAGAGGCTTGGTACAGCTATATTTATTTATTTTTATCGCTACACATCATGGAGAGGCTTGGTTCAGCTATATTTATTTATTTTTCTCGCTACACTTCATGGAGAGGCTTGGTTCAGCTATATTTATTTATTTTTCTCGCTACACTTCATGGAGAGGCTTGGTACAGCTATATTTATTTATTTTTTATCACTACACATCATGGAGAGGCTTGGTACAGCTATATTTATTTATTTTTTCTTGCTTCACTTCATGGAGAGGATTGGTTCAGCTATATTTATTTATTTTTTCTTGCTTCACTTCATGGAGAGGATTGGTTCAGCTATATTTATTTATTTTTATCGCTACACTTCATGGACAGGCTTGGTTAAGCTATATTTATTTATTTATTATCCCTACACATCATGGAGAGGCTTGGTTCAGCTATATTTATTTATTTTTTCTTGCTTCACTTCATGGAGAGGATTGGTTCAGCTATATTTATTTATTTTTTCTTGCTTCACTTCATGGAGAGGATTGGTTCAGCTATATTTATTTATTTTTTCTTGCTTCACTTCATGGAGAGGATTGGTTCAGCTATATTTATTTATTTTTTCTTGCTTCACTTCATGGAGAGGATTGGTTCAGCTATATTTATTTATTTTTATCGCTACACTTCATGGACAGGCTTGGTTCAGCTATATTTATTTATTTTTATCGCTACACATCATGGAGAGGCTTGGTACAGCTATATTTATTTATTTTTATCAGTACACATCATGGAGAGGCTTGGTTCAGCTATATTTATTTATTTTTATCGCTACACATCATGGAGAGGCTTGGTACAGCTATATTTATTTATTTTTATCAGTACACATCATGGAGAGGCTTGGTTCAGCTATATTTATGTATTTTTATCGCTACACATCATGGAGAGGCTTGGTACAGCTATATTTATTTATTTTTATCAGTACACATCATGGAGAGGCTTGGTACAGCTATATTTATTTATTTTATCGCTACACATCATGGAGAGGCTTGGTACAGCTATATTTATTTATTTTTATCAGTACACATCATGGAGAGGCTTGGTTCAGCTATATTTATTTATTTTTATCGCTACACATCATGGAGAGGCTTGGTACAGCTATATTTATGTATTTTTATCACTACACATCATGGAGAGGCTTGGTACAGCTATATATATATATTTTTTCGTTACACTTCATGGAGAGGTTTGGTACAGCTATATTTATTTATTTTTATCGCTTCACTTCATGGAGAGGTTTGGTACAGCTTTATTTATTTATTTTTCTCGCTACACATCATGGAGAGGCTTGGTACAGCTATATTTATTTATTTTTTATCGCTACACATCATGGAGAGGCTTGGTTCAGCTATATTTATTTATTTTTCTCGCTACACTTCATGGAGAGGCTTGGTTCAGCTATATTTATTTATTTTTATCGCTACACATCATGGAGAGGTTTGGTACAGCTATATTTATTTATTTTTTATCGCTGCACTTCATGGAGAGGTTTGGTACAGCTATATTTATTTATTTTTATCGCTGCACTTCATGGAGAGGCTTGGTACAGCTATATTTATTTATTTTTTATCGCTGCACTTCATGGAGAGGTTTTGTACAGCTATATTTATTTATTTTTATCGCTGCACTTCATGGAGAGGTTTGGTACATCTATGTTTATTTATTTTTATCGCTGCACTTCATGGAGAGGCTTGATACAGCTATATTTATTTATTTTGATCCCTACACATCATGGAGAGGCTTGGTTCAGCTATATTTATTTATTTTTATCCCTACACATCATGGAGAGGCTTGGTACAGCTATATTTATTAATTTTTATCGCTGCACTTCATGGAGAGGCTTGGTTCAGCTATATTTATTTATTTTTATCGCTACACATCATGGAGGCTTGGTTCAGGTATATTTATTTATTTTTCTCGCTACACTTCATGGAGAGGCTTGGTACATCTATGTTTATTTATTTTTCTCGCTTCACTTCATGGAGAGGATTGGTTCAGCTATATTTATTTATTTTTATCGCTACACATCATGGAGAGGCTTGGTTCAGCTATATTTATTTATTTTTATCGCTACACATCATGGAGAGGATTGGTTCAGCTATATTTATTTATTTTTATCGCTACACATCATGGAGAGGCTTGGTTCAGCTATATTTATTTATTTTTATCGCTACACATCATGGAGAGGATTGGTTCAGCTATATTTATTTATTTTTATCGCTACACATCATGGAGAGGCTTGGTTCAGCTATATTTATTTATTTTTCTCGCTTCACTTCATGGAGAGGCTTGGTACAGCTATATTTATTTATTTTTATCGCTACACATAATGGAGAGGATTGGTTCAGCTATATTTATTTATTTTTATCGCTACACATAATGGAGAGGATTGGTTCAGCTATATTTATTTATTTTTATCGCTACACATCATGGAGAGGATTGGTTCAGCTATATTTATTTATTTTTATCGCGACACATCATGGAGAGGATTGGTTCAGCTATATTTATTTGTTTTTATCGCTACACATCATGGAGAGGCTTGGTTCAGCTATATTTATTTATTTTTATCGCTACACATCATGGAGAGGCTTGGTTCAGCTATATTTATTTATTTTTCTCACTTCACTTCATGGAGAGGCTTGGTTCAGCTATATTTATTTATTTTTCTCGCTTCACTTCATGGAGAGGATTGGTTCAGCTATATTTATTTATTTTTATCGCTACACTTCATGGAGAGGATTGGTTCAGCTATATTTATTTATTTTTATCCCTACACATCATGGAGAGGATTGGTTCAGCTATATTTATTTATTTTTATCACTTCACTTCATGGAGAGGCTTGGTTCAGCTATATTTATTTATTTTTATCCCTACACATCATGGAGAGGATTGGTTCAGCTATATTTATTTATTTTTATCGCTTCACTTCATGGAGAGGCTTGGTTCAGCTATATTTATTTATTTTTATCCCTACACATCATGGAGAGGATTGGTTCAGCTATATTTATTTATTTTTATCCCTACAAATCATGGAGAGGCTTGGTACAGCTATATTTATTTATTTTTCTCGCTTCACTTCATGGAGAGGATTGGTTCAGCTATATTTATTTATTTTATCGCTACACATCATGGAGAGGCTTGGTTCAGCTACATTTATTTATTTTTATCGCTACACATCATGGAGAGGCTTGGTTCAGCTATATTTATTTATTTTTATCGCTACACATCATGGAGAGGCTTGGTTCAGCTGTATTTATTTATTTTTCTCGCTTCACTTCATGGAGAGGCTTGGTTCAGCTATATTTATTTATTTTTATCCCTACACATCATGGAGAGGATTGGTTCAGCTATATTTATTTATTTTTATCGCTTCACTTCATGGAGAGGCTTGGTTCAGCTATATTTATTTATTTTTATCCCTACAAATCATGGAGAGGCTTGGTACAGCTATATTTATTTATTTTTCTCGCTTCACTTCATGGAGAGGATTGGTTCAGCTATATTTATTTATTTTTATCGCTACACATCATGGAGAGGCTTGGTTCAGCTACATTTATTTATTTTTATCGCTACACATCATGGAGAGGCTTGGTTCAGCTATATTTATTTATTTTTATCGCTACACATCATGGAGAGGCTTGGTACAGCTATATTTATTTATTTTTATCAGTACACATCATGGAGAGGCTTGGTTCAGCTATATTTATTTAATTTTATCGCTACACATCATGGAGAGGCTTGGTACAGCTATATTTATGTATTTTTATCACTACACATCATGGAGAGGCTTGGTACAGCTATATATATATATTTTTTCGTTACACTTCATGGAGAGGTTTGGTACAGCTATATTTATTTATTTTTATCGCTTCACTTCATGGAGAGGTTTGGTACAGCTTTATTTATTTATTTTTCTCGCTACACATCATGGAGAGGCTTGGTACAGCTATATTTATTTATTTTTTATCGCTACACATCATGGAGAGGCTTGGTTCAGCTATATTTATTTATTTTTCTCGCTACACTTCATGGAGAGGCTTGGTTCAGCTATATTTATTTATTTTTATCGCTACACATCATGGAGAGGTTTGGTACAGCTATATTTATTTATTTTTTATCGCTGCACTTCATGGAGAGGTTTGGTACAGCTATATTTATTTATTTTTATCGCTGCACTTCATGGAGAGGCTTGGTACAGCTATATTTATTTATTTTTTATCGCTGCACTTCATGGAGAGGTTTTGTACAGCTATATTTATTTATTTTTATCGCTGCACTTCATGGAGAGGTTTGGTACATCTATGTTTATTTATTTTTATCGCTGCACTTCATGGAGAGGCTTGATACAGCTATATTTATTTATTTTTATCCCTACACATCATGGAGAGGCTTGGTTCAGCTATATTTATTTATTTTTATCCCTACACATCATGGAGAGGCTTGGTACAGCTATATTTATTAATTTTTATCGCTGCACTTCATGGAGAGGCTTGGTTCAGCTATATTTATTTATTTTTATCGCTACACATCATGGAGGCTTGGTTCAGGTATATTTATTTATTTTTCTCGCTACACTTCATGGAGAGGCTTGGTACATCTATGTTTATTTATTTTTCTCGCTTCACTTCATGGAGAGGATTGGTTCAGCTATATTTATTTATTTTTATCGCTACACATCATGGAGAGGCTTGGTTCAGCTATATTTATTTATTTTTATCGCTACACATCATGGAGAGGATTGGTTCAGCTATATTTATTTATTTTTATCGCTACACATCATGGAGAGGCTTGGTTCAGCTATATTTATTTATTTTTATCGCTACACATCATGGAGAGGATTGGTTCAGTTATATTTATTTATTTTTATCGCTACACATCATGGAGAGGCTTGGTTCAGCTATATTTATTTATTTTTCTCGCTTCACTTCATGGAGAGGCTTGGTACAGCTATATTTATTTATTTTTATCGCTACACATAATGGAGAGGATTGGTTCAGCTATATTTATTTATTTTTATCGCTACACATAATGGAGAGGATTGGTTCAGCTATATTTATTTATTTTTATCGCTACACATCATGGAGAGGCTTGGTTCAGCTATATTTATTTATTTTTATCGCGACACATCATGGAGAGGATTGGTTCAGCTATATTTATTTGTTTTTATCGCTACACATCATGGAGAGGCTTGGTTCAGCTATATTTATTTATTTTTATCGCTACACATCATGGAGAGGCTTGGTTCAGCTATATTTATTTATTTTTCTCGCTTCACTTCATGGAGAGGCTTGGTTCAGCTATATTTATTTATTTTTCTCGCTTCACTTCATGGAGAGGATTGGTTCAGCTATATTTATTTATTTTTATCCCTACACATCATGGAGAGGATGGTTCAGCTATATTTATTTATTTTTATCACTTCACTTCATGGAGAGGCTTGGTTCAGCTATATTTATTTATTTTTATCCCTACACATCATGGAGAGGATTGGTTCAGCTATATTTATTTATTTTTATCGCTTCACTTCATGGAGAGGCTTGGTTCAGCTATATTTATTTATTTTTATCCCTACACATCATGGAGAGGATTGGTTCAGCTATATTTATTTATTTTTATCCCTACAAATCATGGAGAGGCTTGGTACAGCTATATTTATTTATTTTTCTCGCTTCACTTCATGGAGAGGATTGGTTCAGCTATATTTATTTATTTTTTCTTGCTTCACTTCATGGAGAGGATTGGTTCAGCTATATTTATTTATTTTTATCGCTACACATCATGGAGAGGCTTGGTTCAGCTATATTTATTTATTTTTATCGCTACACATCATGGAGAGGATTGGTTCAGCTATATTTATTTATTTTTCTCGCTTCACTTCATGGAGAGGCTTGGTACATCTATGTTTATTTATTTTTCTCGCTTCACTTCATGGAGAGGATTGGTTCAGCTATATTTATTTATTTTTATCGCTACACATCATGGAGAGGCTTGGTTCAGCTATATTTATTTATTTTTATCGCTACACATCATGGAGAGGATTGGTTCAGCTATATTTATTTATTTTTATCGCTACACATCATGGAGAGGCTTGGTTCAGCTATATTTATTTATTTTTATCGCTACACATCATGGAGAGGATTGGTTCAGCTATATTTATTTATTTTTATCGCTACACATCATGGAGAGGCTTGGTTCAGCTATATTTATTTATTTTTCTCGCTTCACTTCATGGAGAGGCTTGGTACAGCTATATTTATTTATTTTTATCGCTACACATAATGGAGAGGATTGGTTCAGCTATATTTATTTATTTTTATCGCTACACATAATGGAGAGGATTGGTTCAGCTATATTTATTTATTTTTATCGCTACACATCATGGAGAGGATTGGTTCAGCTATATTTATTTATTTTTATCGCGACACATCATGGAGAGGATTGGTTCAGCTATATTTATTTGTTTTTATCGCTACACATCATGGAGAGGCTTGGTTCAGCTATATTTATTTATTTTTATCGCTACACATCATGGAGAGGCTTGGTTCAGCTATATTTATTTATTTTTCTCACTTCACTTCATGGAGAGGCTTGGTTCAGCTATATTTATTTATTTTTCTCGCTTCACTTCATGGAGAGGATTGGTTCAGCTATATTTATTTATTTTTATCGCTACACTTCATGGAGAGGATTGGTTCAGCTATATTTATTTATTTTTATCCCTACACATCATGGAGAGGATTGGTTCAGCTATATTTATTTATTTTTATCACTTCACTTCATGGAGAGGCTTGGTTCAGCTATATTTATTTATTTTTATCCCTACACATCATGGAGAGGATTGGTTCAGCTATATTTATTTATTTTTATCGCTTCACTTCATGGAGAGGCTTGGTTCAGCTATATTTATTTATTTTTATCCCTACACATCATGGAGAGGATTGGTTCAGCTATATTTATTTATTTTTATCCCTACAAATCATGGAGAGGCTTGGTACAGCTATATTTATTTATTTTTCTCGCTTCACTTCATGGAGAGGATTGGTTCAGCTATATTTATTTATTTTATCGCTACACATCATGGAGAGGCTTGGTTCAGCTACATTTATTTATTTTTATCGCTACACATCATGGAGAGGCTTGGTTCAGCTATATTTATTTATTTTTATCGCTACACATCATGGAGAGGCTTGGTTCAGCTGTATTTATTTATTTTTCTCGCTTCACTTCATGGAGAGGCTTGGTTCAGCTATATTTATTTATTTTTATCCCTACACATCATGGAGAGGATTGGTTCAGCTATATTTATTTATTTTTATCGCTTCACTTCATGGAGAGGCTTGGTTCAGCTATATTTATTTATTTTTATCCCTACAAATCATGGAGAGGCTTGGTACAGCTATATTTATTTATTTTTCTCGCTTCACTTCATGGAGAGGATTGGTTCAGCTATATTTATTTATTTTTATCGCTACACATCATGGAGAGGCTTGGTTCAGCTACATTTATTTATTTTTATCGCTACACATCATGGAGAGGCTTGGTTCAGCTATATTTATTTATTTTTATCGCTACACATCATGGAGAGGCTTGGTACAGCTATATTTATTTATTTTTATCAGTACACATCATGGAGAGGCTTGGTTCAGCTATATTTATTTAATTTTATCGCTACACATCATGGAGAGGCTTGGTACAGCTATATTTATGTATTTTTATCACTACACATCATGGAGAGGCTTGGTACAGCTATATATATATATTTTTTCGTTACACTTCATGGAGAGGTTTGGTACAGCTATATTTATTTATTTTTATCGCTTCACTTCATGGAGAGGTTTGGTACAGCTTTATTTATTTATTTTTCTCGCTACACATCATGGAGAGGCTTGGTACAGCTATATTTATTTATTTTTTATCGCTACACATCATGGAGAGGCTTGGTTCAGCTATATTTATTTATTTTTCTCGCTACACTTCATGGAGAGGCTTGGTTCAGCTATATTTATTTATTTTTATCGCTACACATCATGGAGAGGTTTGGTACAGCTATATTTATTTATTTTTTATCGCTGCACTTCATGGAGAGGTTTGGTACAGCTATATTTATTTATTTTTATCGCTGCACTTCATGGAGAGGCTTGGTACAGCTATATTTATTTATTTTTTATCGCTGCACTTCATGGAGAGGTTTTGTACAGCTATATTTATTTATTTTTATCGCTGCACTTCATGGAGAGGTTTGGTACATCTATGTTTATTTATTTTTATCGCTGCACTTCATGGAGAGGCTTGATACAGCTATATTTATTTATTTTTATCCCTACACATCATGGAGAGGCTTGGTTCAGCTATATTTATTTATTTTTATCCCTACACATCATGGAGAGGCTTGGTACAGCTATATTTATTAATTTTTATCGCTGCACTTCATGGAGAGGCTTGGTTCAGCTATATTTATTTATTTTTATCGCTACACATCATGGAGGCTTGGTTCAGGTATATTTATTTATTTTTCTCGCTACACTTCATGGAGAGGCTTGGTACATCTATGTTTATTTATTTTTCTCGCTTCACTTCATGGAGAGGATTGGTTCAGCTATATTTATTTATTTTTATCGCTACACATCATGGAGAGGCTTGGTTCAGCTATATTTATTTATTTTTATCGCTACACATCATGGAGAGGATTGGTTCAGCTATATTTATTTATTTTTATCGCTACACATCATGGAGAGGCTTGGTTCAGCTATATTTATTTATTTTTATCGCTACACATCATGGAGAGGATTGGTTCAGTTATATTTATTTATTTTTATCGCTACACATCATGGAGAGGCTTGGTTCAGCTATATTTATTTATTTTTCTCGCTTCACTTCATGGAGAGGCTTGGTACAGCTATATTTATTTATTTTTATCGCTACACATAATGGAGAGGATTGGTTCAGCTATATTTATTTATTTTTATCGCTACACATAATGGAGAGGATTGGTTCAGCTATATTTATTTATTTTTATCGCTACACATCATGGAGAGGCTTGGTTCAGCTATATTTATTTATTTTTATCGCGACACATCATGGAGAGGATTGGTTCAGCTATATTTATTTGTTTTTATCGCTACACATCATGGAGAGGCTTGGTTCAGCTATATTTATTTATTTTATCGCTACACATCATGGAGAGGCTTGGTTCAGCTATATTTATTTATTTTTCTCGCTTCACTTCATGGAGAGGCTTGGTTCAGCTATATTTATTTATTTTTCTCGCTTCACTTCATGGAGAGGATTGGTTCAGCTATATTTATTTATTTTTATCCCTACACATCATGGAGAGGATGGTTCAGCTATATTTATTTATTTTTATCACTTCACTTCATGGAGAGGCTTGGTTCAGCTATATTTATTTATTTTTATCCCTACACATCATGGAGAGGATTGGTTCAGCTATATTTATTTATTTTTATCGCTTCACTTCATGGAGAGGCTTGGTTCAGCTATATTTATTTATTTTTATCCCTACACATCATGGAGAGGATTGGTTCAGCTATATTTATTTATTTTTATCCCTACAAATCATGGAGAGGCTTGGTACAGCTATATTTATTTATTTTTCTCGCTTCACTTCATGGAGAGGATTGGTTCAGCTATATTTATTTATTTTTATCGCTACACATCATGGAGAGGCTTGGTTCAGCTACATTTATTTATTTTTATCGCTACACATCATGGAGAGGCTTGGTTCAGCTATATTTATTTATTTTTATCGCTAGACATCATGGAGAGGCTTGGTTCAGCTGTATTTATTTATTTTTCTCGCTTCACTTCATGGAGAGGCTTGGTTCAGCTATATTTATTTATTTTTATCCCTACACATCATGGAGAGGATTGGTTCAGCTATATTTATTTATTTTTATCGCTTCACTTCATGGAGAGGCTTGGTTCAGCTATATTTATTTATTTTTATCCCTACAAATCATGGAGAGGCTTGGTACAGCTATATTTATTTATTTTTCTCGCTTCACTTCATGGAGAGGATTGGTTCAGCTATATTTATTTATTTTTATCGCTACACATCATGGAGAGGCTTGGTTCAGCTACATTTATTTATTTTTATCGCTACACATCATGGAGAGGCTTGGTTCAGCTATATTTATTTATTTTTATCGCTACACATCATGGAGAGGCTTGGTTCAGCTATATTTATTTATTTTTATCGCTACACATCATGGAGAGGCTTGGTTCAGCTACATTTATTTATTTTTATCGCTACACATCATGGAGAGGTTTGGTACAGCTATATTTATTTATTTCTCTCACTACATTTCAGAGAGAGGCTTGCTGCAGCTATATATTATTTATTTATTTTTCTCGCTGCACTTGATGGAGAAGCTTGGTACAGCTATATATATATATTTTTTCGTTACACTTCATGGAGAGGTTTGGTACAGCTATATTTATTTATTTTTATCGCTTCACTTCATGGAGAGGTTTGGTACAGCTTTATTTATTTATTTTTCTCGCTACACTTCATGGAGAGGCTTGGTACAGCTATATTTATTTATTTTTATCGCTACACATCATGGAGAGGCTTGGTTCAGCTATATTTATTTATTTTTCTCGCTACACTTCATGGAGAGGCTTGGTTCAGCTATATTTATTTATTTTTCTCGCTACACTTCATGGAGAGGCTTGGTACAGCTATATTTATTTATTTTTATCACTACACATGATGGAGAGGCTTGGTACAGCTATATTTATTTATTTTTCTCGCTGCACTTCATGGAGAGGTTTGGTACATCTATGTTTATTTATTTTTCTCGCTACACTTCATGGAGAGGCTTGGTACAGCTATATTTATTTATTTTTATCGCTACACATCATGGAGAGGCTTGGTACAGCTATATTTATTTATTTTTATCACTACACATCATGGAGAGGATTGGTTCAGCTATATTTATTTATTTTTATCACATCACATCATGGAGAGGCTTGGTACAGCTATATTTATTTATTTTTTCTTGCTTCACTTCATGGAGAGGCTTGGTTCAGCTATATTTATTTATTTTTATCACTGCACTTCATGGAGAGGTTTGGTACATCTATGTTTATTTATTTTTATCGCTACACTTCATGGAGAGGCTTGGTTCAGCTATATTTATGTATTTTTATCACTACACATCATGGAGAGGCTTGGTTCAGCTATATTTATGTATTTTTATCACTACACATCATGGAGAGGCTTGGTACAGCTATATTTATGTATTTTTATCACTACACATCATGGAGAGGCTTGGTACAGCTATATATATATATTTTTTCGTTACACTTCATGGAGAGGTTTGGTACAGCTATATTTATTTATTTTTATCGCTTCACTTCATGGAGAGGTTTGGTACAGCTTTATTTATTTATTTTTCTCGCTACACATCATGGAGAGGTTTGGTACAGCTATATTTATTTATTTTTATCGCAACACATCATGGAGAGGCTTGGTACAGCTATATTTATTTATTTTTATCGCTACACATCATGGAGAGGTTTGGTACAGCTATATTTATTTATTTTTATCGCAACACATCATGGAGAGGCTTGGTACAGCTATATTTATTTATTTTTATCGCAACACATCATGGAGAGGCTTGGTACAGCTATATTTATTTATTTTTATCGCTACACATCATGGAGAGGCTTGGTACAGCTATATTTATTTATTTTTATCGCAACACATCATGGAGAGGCTTGGTACAGCTATATTTATTTATTTTTATCGCTACACATCATGGAGAGGCTTGGTTCAGCTATATTTATTTATTTTTCTCGCTACACTTCATGGAGAGGCTTGGTTCAGCTATATTTATTTATTTTTATCGCTACACATCATGGAGAGGTTTGGTACAGCTATATTTATTTATTTTTATAGCTGCACTTCATGGAGAGGTTTGGTACAGCTATATTTATTTATTTTTATCGCTGCACTTCATGGAGAGGCTTGGTACAGCTATATGTATTTATTTTTATCGCTGCACTTCATGGAGAGGTTTGGTACAGCTATATTTATTTATTTTTATCGCTGCACTTCATGAAGAGGTTTGGTACAGCTATATTTATTTATTTTTATCGCTGCACTTCATGGAGAGGATTGGTACATCTATGTTTATTTATTTTTATCGCTGCACTTCATGGAGAGGCTTGGTACAGCTATATTTATTTATTTTTATCCCTACACATCATGGAGAGGCTTGGTTCAGCTATATTTATTTATTTTTATCCCTACACATCATGGAGAGGCTTGGTACAGCTATATTAATTAATTTTTATCGCTGCACTTCATGGAGAGGCTTGGTTCAGCTGTATTTATTTATTTTTATCGCTACACATCATGGAGGCTTGGTTCAGGTATATTTATTTATTTTTCTCGCTACACTTCATGGAGAGGCTTGGTTCAGCTATATTTATTTATTTTTATCGCTACACATCATGGAGAGGCTTGGTTCAGCTATATTTATTTATTTTTCTCGCTTCACTTCATGGAGAGGATTGGTTCAGCTATATTTATTTATTTTTATCGCTACACATCATGGAGAGGCTTGGTTCAGCTATATTTATTTATTTTTATCGCTACACATCATGGAGAGGATTGGTTCAGCTATATTTATTTATTTTTATCGCTACACATCATGGAGAGGCTTGGTTCAGCTATATTTATTTATTTTTCTCGCTTCACTTCATGGAGAGGCTTGGTACAGCTATATTTATTTATTTTTATCGCTACACATAATGGAGAGGATTGGTTCAGCTATATTTATTTATTTTTATCGCTACACATCATGGAGAGGCTTGGTTCAGCTATATTTATTTATTTTTATCGCTACACATCATGGAGAGGATTGGTTCAGCTATATTTATTTGTTTTTATCGCTACACATCATGGAGAGGCTTGGTTCAGCTATATTTATTTATTTTTATCGCTACACATAATGGAGAGGATTGGTTCAGCTATATTTATTTATTTTTATCGCTACACATAATGGAGAGGATTGGTTCAGCTATATTTATTTATTTTTATCGCTACACATCATGGAGAGGCTTGGTTCAGCTATATTTATTTATTTTTATCGCTACACATCATGGAGAGGATTGATTCAGCTATATTTATTTGTTTTTATCGCTACACATCATGGAGAGGTTTGGTACAGCTATATTTATTTATTTTTATCGCTACACATCATGGAGAGGCTTGGTTCAGCTATATTTATTTATTTTTCTCGCTTCACTTCATGGAGAGGCTTGGTTCAGCTATATTTATTTATTTTTCTCGCTTCACTTCATGGAGAGGATTGGTTCAGCTATATTTATTTATTTTTATCGCTACACTTCATGGAGAGGATTGGTTCAGCTATATTTATTTATTTTTATCCCTACACATCATGGAGAGGCTTGGTGCAGCTATATTTATTTATTTTTCTATCTTCACTTCATGGAGAGGATTGGTTCAGCTATATTTATTTATTTTTTCTTGCTTCACTTCATGGAGAGGCTTGGTTCAGCTATATTTATTTATTTTTATCGCTACACATCATGGAGAGGCTTGGTTCAGCTACATTTATTTATTTTTATCGCTACACATCATGGAGAGGTTTGGTACAGCTATATTTATTTATTTCTCTCACTACATTTCAGAGAGAGGCTTGCTGCAGCTATATATTATTTATTTATTTTTCTCGCTGCACTTGATGGAGAAGCTTGGTACAGCTATATATATATTTTTTTTCGTTACACTTCATGGAGAGGTTTGGTACAGCTATATTTATTTATTTTTATCGCTTCACTTCATGGAGAGGTTTGGTACAGCTTTATTTATTTATTTTTCTCGCTACACTTCATGGAGAGGCTTGGTACAGCTATATTTATTTATTTTTATCGCTACACATCATGGAGAGGCTTGGTTCAGCTATATTTATTTATTTTTCTCGCTACACTTCATGGAGAGGATTGGTTCAGCTATATTTATTTATTTTTATCGCTACACATCATGGAGAGGCTTGGTTCAGCTACATTTATTTATTTTTATCGCTACACATCATGGAGAGGCTTGGTTCAGCTATATTTATTTATTTTTATCGCTACACATCATGGAGAGGCTTGGTTCAGCTATATTTATTTATTTTTATCGCTACACATCATGGAGAGGCTTGGTTCAGCTACATTTATTTATTTTTATCGCTACACATCATGGAGAGGTTTGGTACAGCTATATTTATTTATTTCTCTCACTACATTTCAGAGAGAGGATTGGTTCAGCTATATTTATTTATTTTTTCTTGCTTCACTTCATGGAGAGGCTTGGTTCAGCTATATTTATTTATTTTTATCGCTACACATCATGGAGAGGCTTGGTTCAGCTATATTTATTTATTTTTATCGCTACACATAATGGAGAGGATTGGTTCAGCTATATTTATTTATTTTTATCGCTACACATAATGGAGAGGATTGGTTCAGCTATATTTATTTATTTTTATCGCTACACATCATGGAGAGGCTTGGTTCAGCTATATTTATTTATTTTTATCGCTACACATCATGGAGAGGATTGATTCAGCTATATTTATTTGTTTTTATCGCTACACATCATGGAGAGGTTTGGTACAGCTATATTTATTTATTTTTATCGCTACACATCATGGAGAGGCTTGGTTCAGCTATATTTATTTATTTTTCTCGCTTCACTTCATGGAGAGGCTTGGTTCAGCTATATTTATTTATTTTTCTCGCTTCACTTCATGGAGAGGATTGGTTCAGCTATATTTATTTATTTTTATCGCTACACTTCATGGAGAGGATTGGTTCAGCTATATTTATTTATTTTTATCCCTACACATCATGGAGAGGCTTGGTACAGCTATATTTATTTATTTTTCTATCTTCACTTCATGGAGAGGATTGGTTCAGCTATATTTATTTATTTTTTCTTGCTTCACTTCATGGAGAGGCTTGGTTCAGCTATATTTATTTATTTTTATCGCTACACATCATGGAGAGGCTTGGTTCAGCTACATTTATTTATTTTTATCGCTACACATCATGGAGAGGTTTGGTACAGCTATATTTATTTATTTCTCTCACTACATTTCAGAGAGAGGCTTGCTGCAGCTATATATTATTTATTTATTTTTCTCGCTGCACTTGATGGAGAAGCTTGGTACAGCTATATATATATATTTTTTCGTTACACTTCATGGAGAGGTTTGGTACAGCTATATTTATTTATTTTTATCGCTTCACTTCATGGAGAGGTTTGGTACAGCTTTATTTATTTATTTTTCTCGCTACACTTCATGGAGAGGCTTGGTACAGCTATATTTATTTATTTTTATCGCTACACATCATGGAGAGGCTTGGTTCAGCTATATTTATTTATTTTTCTCGCTACACTTCATGGAGAGGATTGGTTCGGCTATATTTATTTATTTTTATCGCTACACATCATGGAGAGGCTTGGTTCAGCTACATTTATTTATTTTTATCGCTACACATCATGGAGAGGCTTGGTTCAGCTATATTTATTTATTTTTATCGCTACACATCATGGAGAGGCTTGGTTCAGCTATATTTATTTATTTTTATCGCTACACATCATGGAGAGGCTTGGTTCAGCTACATTTATTTATTTTTATCGCTACACATCATGGAGAGGTTTGGTACAGCTATATTTATTTATTTCTCTCACTACATTTCAGAGAGAGGCTTGCTGCAGCTATATATTATTTATTTATTTTTCTCGCTGCACTTGATGGAGAAGCTTGGTACAGCTATATATATATATTTTTTCGTTACACTTCATGGAGAGGTTTGGTACAGCTATATTTATTTATTTTTATCGCTTCACTTCATGGAGAGGTTTGGTACAGCTTTATTTATTTATTTTTCTCGCTACAATCCATGGAGAGGCTTGGTACAGCTATATTTATTTATTTTTATCGCTACACATCATGGAGAGGCTTGGTTCAGCTATATTTATTTATTTTTCTCGCTACACTTCATGGAGAGGCTTGGTTCAGCTATATTTATTTATTTTTCTCGCTACACTTCATGGAGAGGCTTGGTACAGCTATATTTATTTATTTTTTATCACTACACATCATGGAGAGGCTTGGTACAGCTATATTTATTTATTTTTTATCACTACACATCATGGAGAGGCTTGGTACAGCTATATTTATTTATTTTTCTCGCTACACTTCATGGAGAGGTTTGGTACATCTATGTTTATTTATTTTTATCGCTACACTTCATGGAGAGGCTTGGTTCAGCTATATTTATGTATTTTTATCACTACACATCATGGAGAGGCTTGGTTCAGCTATATTTATGTATTTTTATCACTACACATCATGGAGAGGCTTGGTACAGCTATATTTATGTATTTTTATCACTACACATCATGGAGAGGCTTGGTACAGCTATATATATATTTTTTCGTTACACTTCATGGAGAGGTTTGGTACAGCTATATTTATTTATTTTTATCGCTTCACTTCATGGAGAGGTTTGGTACAGCTATATTTATTTATTTTTATCGCTACACATCATGGAGAGGCTTGGTTCAGCTACATTTATTTATTTTTATCGCTACACATCATGGAGAGGTTTGGTACAGCTATATTTATTTATTTCTCTCACTACATTTCAGAGAGAGGCTTGCTGCAGCTATATATTATTTATTTATTTTTCTCGCTGCACTTGATGGAGAAGCTTGGTACAGCTATATATATATATTTTTTCGTTACACTTCATGGAGAGGTTTGGTACAGCTATATTTATTTATTTTTATCGCTTCACTTCATGGAGAGGTTTGGTACAGCTTTATTTATTTATTTTTCTCGCTACAATCCATGGAGAGGCTTGGTACAGCTATATTTATTTATTTTTATCGCTACACATCATGGAGAGGCTTGGTTCAGCTATATTTATTTATTTTTCTCGCTACACTTCATGGAGAGGCTTGGTTCAGCTATATTTATTTATTTTTCTCGCTACACTTCATGGAGAGGCTTGGTACAGCTATATTTATTTATTTTTTATCACTACACATCATGGAGAGGCTTGGTTCAGCTATATTTATTTATTTTTATCGCTACACATCATGGAGAGGTTTGGTACAGCTATATTTATTTATTTTTATCGCTACACATCATGGAGAGGCTTGGTTCAGCTATATTTATTTATTTTTCTCGCTTCACTTCATGGAGAGGCTTGGTTCAGCTATATTTATTTATTTTTCTCGCTTCACTTCATGGAGAGGATTGGTTCAGCTATATTTATTTATTTTTATCGCTACACTTCATGGAGAGGATTGGTTCAGCTATATTTATTTATTTTTATCCCTACACATCATGGAGAGGCTTGGTACAGCTATATTTATTTATTTTTCTATCTTCACTTCATGGAGAGGATTGGTTCAGCTATATTTATTTATTTTTTCTTGCTTCACTTCATGGAGAGGCTTGGTTCAGCTATATTTATTTATTTTTATCGCTACACATCATGGAGAGGCTTGGTTCAGCTACATTTATTTATTTTTATCGCTACACATCATGGAGAGGTTTGGTACAGCTATATTTATTTATTTCTCTCACTACATTTCAGAGAGAGGCTTGCTGCAGCTATATATTATTTATTTATTTTTCTCGCTGCACTTGATGGAGAAGCTTGGTACAGCTATATATATATATTTTTTCGTTATACTTCATGGAGAGGTTTGGTACAGCTATATTTATTTATTTTTATCGCTTCACTTCATGGAGAGGTTTGGTACAGCTTTATTTATTTATTTTTCTCGCTACACTTCATGGAGAGGCTTGGTACAGCTATATTTATTTATTTTTATCGCTACACATCATGGAGAGGCTTGGTTCAGCTATATTTATTTATTTTTCTCGCTACACTTCATGGAGAGGATTGGTTCAGCTATATTTATTTATTTTTATCGCTACACATCATGGAGAGGCTTGGTTCAGCTACATTTATTTATTTTTATCGCTACACATCATGGAGAGGCTTGGTTCAGCTATATTTATTTATTTTTATCGCTACACATCATGGAGAGGCTTGGTTCAGCTATATTTATTTATTTTTATCGCTACACATCATGGAGAGGCTTGGTTCAGCTACATTTATTTATTTTTATCGCTACACATCATGGAGAGGTTTGGTACAGCTATATTTATTTATTTCTCTCACTACATTTCAGAGAGAGGCTTGCTGCAGCTATATATTATTTATTTATTTTTCTCGCTGCACTTGATGGAGAAGCTTGGTACAGCTATATATATATATTTTTTCGTTACACTTCATGGAGAGGTTTGGTACAGCTATATTTATTTATTTTTATCGCTTCACTTCATGGAGAGGTTTGGTACAGCTTTATTTATTTATTTTTCTCGCTACACTTCATGGAGAGGCTTGGTACAGCTATATTTATTTATTTTTATCGCTACACATCATGGAGAGGCTTGGTTCAGCTATATTTATTTATTTTTCTCGCTACACTTCATGGAGAGGATTGGTTCAGCTATATTTATTTATTTTTATCGCTACACATCATGGAGAGGCTTGGTTCAGCTACATTTATTTATTTTTATCGCTACACATCATGGAGAGGCTTGGTTCAGCTATATTTATTTATTTTTATCGCTACACATCATGGAGAGGCTTGGTTCAGCTATATTTATTTATTTTTATCGCTACACATCATGGAGAGGCTTGGTTCAGCTACATTTATTTATTTTTATCGCTACACATCATGGAGAGGTTTGGTACAGCTATATTTATTTATTTCTCTCACTACATTTCAGAGAGAGGATTGGTTCAGCTATATTTATTTATTTTTTCTTGCTTCACTTCATGGAGAGGCTTGGTTCAGCTATATTTATTTATTTTTATCGCTACACATCATGGAGAGGCTTGGTTCAGCTATATTTATTTATTTTTATCGCTACACATAATGGAGAGGATTGGTTCAGCTATATTTATTTATTTTTATCGCTACACATAATGGAGAGGATTGGTTCAGC
Source organism: Myxine glutinosa (assembly GCF_964187855.1). Taxonomy (NCBI): domain Eukaryota; kingdom Metazoa; phylum Chordata; class Myxini; order Myxiniformes; family Myxinidae; genus Myxine; species Myxine glutinosa. The sequence goes on along the minus strand of NC_136263.1, from coordinate 9,132,399 downwards.
TATATTTATTTATTTTTATCGCTACACATCATGGAGAGGCTTGGTTCAGCTATATTTATTTATTTTTATCGCTACACATCATGGAGAGGATTGATTCAGCTATATTTATTTGTTTTTATCGCTACACATCATGGAGAGGTTTGGTACAGCTATATTTATTTATTTTTATCGCTACACATCATGGAGAGGCTTGGTTCAGCTATATTTATTTATTTTTCTCGCTTCACTTCATGGAGAGGCTTGGTTCAGCTATATTTATTTATTTTTCTCGCTTCACTTCATGGAGAGGATTGGTTCAGCTATATTTATTTATTTTTATCGCTACACTTCATGGAGAGGATTGGTTCAGCTATATTTATTTATTTTTATCCCTACACATCATGGAGAGGCTTGGTACAGCTATATTTATTTATTTTTCTATCTTCACTTCATGGAGAGGATTGGTTCAGCTATATTTATTTATTTTTTCTTGCTTCACTTCATGGAGAGGCTTGGTTCAGCTATATTTATTTATTTTTATCGCTACACATCATGGAGAGGCTTGGTTCAGCTACATTTATTTATTTTTATCGCTACACATCATGGAGAGGTTTGGTACAGCTATATTTATTTATTTCTCTCACTACATTTCAGAGAGAGGCTTGCTGCAGCTATATATTATTTATTTATTTTTCTCGCTGCACTTGATGGAGAAGCTTGGTACAGCTATATATATATATTTTTTCGTTACACTTCATGGAGAGGTTTGGTACAGCTATATTTATTTATTTTTATCGCTTCACTTCATGGAGAGGTTTGGTACAGCTTTATTTATTTATTTTTCTCGCTACACTTCATGGAGAGGCTTGGTACAGCTATATTTATTTATTTTTATCGCTACACATCATGGAGAGGCTTGGTTCAGCTATATTTATTTATTTTTCTCGCTACACTTCATGGAGAGGATTGGTTCGGCTATATTTATTTATTTTTATCGCTACACATCATGGAGAGGCTTGGTTCAGCTACATTTATTTATTTTTATCGCTACACATCATGGAGAGGCTTGGTTCAGCTATATTTATTTATTTTTATCGCTACACATCATGGAGAGGCTTGGTTCAGCTATATTTATTTATTTTTATCGCTACACATCATGGAGAGGCTTGGTTCAGCTACATTTATTTATTTTTATCGCTACACATCATGGAGAGGTTTGGTACAGCTATATTTATTTATTTCTCTCACTACATTTCAGAGAGAGGCTTGCTGCAGCTATATATTATTTATTTATTTTTCTCGCTGCACTTGATGGAGAAGCTTGGTACAGCTATATATATATATTTTTTCGTTACACTTCATGGAGAGGTTTGGTACAGCTATATTTATTTATTTTTATCGCTTCACTTCATGGAGAGGTTTGGTACAGCTTTATTTATTTATTTTTCTCGCTACAATCCATGGAGAGGCTTGGTACAGCTATATTTATTTATTTTTATCGCTACACATCATGGAGAGGCTTGGTTCAGCTATATTTATTTATTTTTCTCGCTACACTTCATGGAGAGGCTTGGTTCAGCTATATTTATTTATTTTTCTCGCTACACTTCATGGAGAGGCTTGGTACAGCTATATTTATTTATTTTTTATCACTACACATCATGGAGAGGCTTGGTACAGCTATATTTATTTATTTTTTATCACTACACATCATGGAGAGGCTTGGTACAGCTATATTTATTTATTTTTCTCGCTACACTTCATGGAGAGGTTTGGTACATCTATGTTTATTTATTTTTATCGCTACACTTCAAGGAGAGGCTTGGTTCAGCTATATTTATGTATTTTTATCACTACACATCATGGAGAGGCTTGGTTCAGCTATATTTATGTATTTTTATCACTACACATCATGGAGAGGCTTGGTACAGCTATATTTATGTATTTTTATCACTACACATCATGGAGAGGCTTGGTACAGCTATATATATATTTTTTCGTTACACTTCATGGAGAGGTTTGGTACAGCTATATTTATTTATTTTTATCGCTTCACTTCATGGAGAGGTTTGGTACAGCTTTATTTATTTATTTTTCTCGCTACACATCATGGAGAGGTTTGGTACAGCTATATTTATTTATTTTTATCGCTACACATCATGGAGAGGCTTGGTACAGCTATATTTATTTATTTTTATCGCTACACATCATGGAGAGGCTTGGTTCAGCTATATTTATTTATTTTTCTCGCTACACTTCATGGAGAGGCTTGGTTCAGCTATATTTATTTATTTTTATCGCTACACATCATGGAGAGGTTTGGTACAGCTATATTTATTTATTTTTATAGCTGCACTTCATGGAGAGGTTTGGTACAGCTATATGTATTTATTTTTATCGCTGCACTTCATGGAGAGGTTTGGTACAGCTATATTTATTTATTTTTATCGCTGCACTTCATGGAGAGGTTTGGTACAGCTATATTTATTTATTTTTATCGCTGCACTTCATGGAGAGGATTGGTACATCTATGTTTATTTATTTTTATCGCTGCACTTCATGGAGAGGCTTGGTACAGCTATATTTATTTATTTTTATCCCTACACATCATGGAGAGGCTTGGTTCAGCTATATTTATTTATTTTTATCCCTACACATCATGGAGAGGCTTGGTACAGCTATATTTATTAATTTTTATCGCTGCACTTCATGGAGAGGCTTGGTTCAGCTATATTTATTTATTTTTATCGCTACACATCATGGAGGCTTGGTTCAGGTATATTTATTTATTTTTCTCGCTACACTTCATGGAGAGGCTTGGTTCAGCTATATTTATTTATTTTTATCGCTACACATCATGGAGAGGCTTGGTTCAGCTATATTTATTTATTTTTCTCGCTTCACTTCATGGAGAGGATTGGTTCAGCTATATTTATTTATTTTTATCGCTACACATCATGGAGAGGCTTGGTTCAGCTATATTTATTTATTTTTATCGCTACACATCATGGAGAGGATTGGTTCAGCTATATTTATTTATTTTTATCGCTACACATCATGGAGAGGCTTGGTTCAGCTATATTTATTTATTTTTCTCGCTTCACTTCATGGAGAGGCTTGGTACAGCTATATTTATTTATTTTTATCGCTACACATAATGGAGAGGATTGGTTCAGCTATATTTATTTATTTTTATCGCTACACATAATGGAGAGGATTGGTTCAGCTATATTTATTTATTTTTATCGCTACACATCATGGAGAGGCTTGGTTCAGCTATATTTATTTATTTTTATCGCTACACATCATGGAGAGGATTGGTTCAGCTATATTTATTTGTTTTTATCGCTACACATCATGGAGAGGTTTTGTACAGCTATATTTATTTATTTTTATCGCTACACATCATGGAGAGGCTTGGTTCAGCTATATTTATTTATTTTTCTCGCTTCACTTCATGGAGAGGCTTGGTTCAGCTATATTTATTTATTTTTCTCGCTTCACTTCATGGAGAGGATTGGTTCAGCTATATTTATTTATTTTTATCGCTACACTTCATGGAGAGGATTGGTTCAGCTATATTTATTTATTTTTATCCCTACACATCATGGAGAGGCTTGGTACAGCTATATTTATTTATTTTTCTATCTTCACTTCATGGAGAGGATTGGTTCAGCTATATTTATTTATTTTTATCGCTACACATCATGGAGAGGATTGGTTCAGCTATATTTATTTATTTTTATCGCTTCACTTCATGGAGAGGCTTGGTTCAGCTATATTTATTTATTTTTATCCCTACACATCATGGAGAGGATTGGTTCAGCTATATTTATTTATTTTTATCGCTTCACTTCATGGAGAGGCTTGGTTCAGCTATATTTATTTATTTTTATCCCTACACATCATGGAGAGGATTGGTTCAGCTATATTTATTTATTTTTATCCCTACAAATCATGGAGAGGCTTGGTACAGCTATATTTATTTATTTTTCTCGCTTCACTTCATGGAGAGGATTGGTTCAGCTATATTTATTTATTTTTATCGCTACACATCATGGAGAGGCTTGGTTCAGCTATATTTATTTATTTTTATCGCTACACATCATGGAGAGGCTTGGTTCAGCTATATTTATTTATTTTTATCGCTACACATCATGGAGAGGTTTGGTTCAGCTACATTTATTTATTTTTATCGCTACACATCATGGAGAGGCTTGGTTCAGCTACATTTATTTATTTTTATCGCTACACATCATGGAGAGGTTTGGTTCAGCTACATTTATTTATTTTTATCGCTACATATCATGGAGAGGTTTGGTTCAGCTATATTTATTTATTTTTATCGCTACACATCATGGAGAGGCTTGGTTCAGCTACATTTATTTATTTTTATCGCTACACATCATGGAGAGGTTTGGTACAGCTATATTTATTTATTTCTCTCACTACATTTCAGAGAGAGGCTTGCTGCAGCTATATATTATTTATTTATTTTTCTCGCTGCACTTGATGGAGAAGCTTGGTACAGCTATATATATATATTTTTTCGTTACACTTCATGGAGAGGTTTGGTACAGCTATATTTATTTATTTTTATCGCTTCACTTCATGGAGAGGTTTGGTACAGCTTTATTTATTTATTTTTCTCGCTACACTTCATGGAGAGGCTTGGTACAGCTATATTTATTTATTTTTATCGCTACACATCATGGAGAGGCTTGGTTCAGCTATATTTATTTATTTTTCTCGCTACACTTCATGGAGAGGCTTGGTTCAGCTATATTTATTTATTTTTCTCGCTACACTTCATGGAGAGGCTTGGTACAGCTATATTTATTTATTTTTTATCACTACACATCATGGAGAGGCTTGGTACAGCTATATTTATTTATTTTTTATCACTACACATCATGGAGAGGCTTGGTACAGCTATATTTATTTATTTTTCTTGCTTCACTTCATGGAGAGGCTTGGTACAGCTATATATATATATTTTTTCTTGCTTCACTTCATGGAGAGGATTGGTTCAGCTATATTTATTTATTTTTTCTTGCTTCACTTCATGGAGAGGATTGGTTCAGCTATATTTATTTATTTTTATCGCTACACTTCATGGACAGGCTTGGTTAAGCTATATTTATTTATTTATTATCCCTACACATCATGGAGAGGCTTGGTACAGCTATATATATATTTTTTTTCTTGCTTCACTTCATGGAGAGGATTGGTTCAGCTATATTTATTTATTTTTTCTTGCTTCACTTCATGGAGAGGATTGGTTCAGCTATATTTATTTATTTTTTCTTGCTTCACTTCATGGAGAGGATTGGTTCAGCTATATTTATTTATTTTTTCTTGCTTCACTTCATGGAGAAGATTGGTTCAGCTATATTTATTTATTTTTTCTTGCTTCACTTCATGGAGAGGATTGGTTCAGCTATATTTATTTATTTTTATCACTACACATCATGGAGAGGCTTGGTACAGCTATATTTATTTATTTTTATCGCTACACATCATGGAGAGGCTTGGTTCAGCTATATTTATTTATTTTTATCACTACACTTCATGGAGAGGCTTGGTACAGCTATATTTATTTATTTTTATCCCTACACATCATGGAGAGGCTTGGTTCAGCTATATTTATTTATTTTTATCGCTACACATCATGGAGAGGCTTGGTTCAGCTATATTTATTTATTTTTATCGCTACACTTCATGGACAGGCTTGGTTCAGCTATATTTATTTATTTTTTATCCCTACACATCATGGAGAGGCTTGGTTCAGCTATATTTATTTATTTTTATCGCTACACTTCATGGACAGGCTTGGTTCAGCTATATTTATTTATTTTTTATCCCTACACATCATGGAGAGGCTTGGTACAGCTATATTTATTTATTTTTATCGCTACACATCATGGAGAGGCTTGGTTCAGCTATATTTATTTACTTTTATCGCTACACATCATGGAGAGGCTTGGTTCAGCTACATTTATTTATTTTTATCGCTACACATCATAGAGAGGCTTGGTACAGCTATATTTATTTATTTCTCTCACTACATTTCAGAGAGAGGCTTGCTGCAGCTATATATTATTTATTTATTTTTCTCGCTGCACTTGATGGAGAAGCTTGGTACAGCTATATATATATATTTTTTCGTTACACTTCATGGAGAGGTTTGGTACAGCTTTATTTATTTATTTTTCTCGCTACACTTCATGGAGAGGCTTGGTACAGCTATATTTATTTATTTTTTCTTGCTTCACTTCATGGAGAGGATTGTTTCAGCTATATTTATTTATTTTTTCTTGCTTCACTTCATGGAGAGGATTGGTTCAGCTATATTTATTTATTTTTCTCGCTACACTTCATGGAGAGGTTTGGTACATCTATGTTGTACACCGCTCCTTTCCTATGCCATCTCCAGGCATTGCAAATCGTCATTGCTGGGCACCGAAGGGGGCTCGGCAGTGACGCACGCTGAAAGAGAGTACTCAGTTTTCACTCTGGTTTCTTGTTTGTTTGTTTTCTTGGTTGTTTTCTTGTTTGTTTTCTTTCTTGGTTGTCCGGACGATATCTCAGCCATCCTTTGAGCTAGGAAGCTGAAATTTCGGCACAGTCGTGAGCAAGTCCTTTGTCAAATACGGTATTTTTTGTTTTTTGAATAATCAATTAATTGAGGAGTTATTTAATTATTAGCGTTTAATTAAGTACTTATTTAATTAATTAAATTTCATTTCTCTTCTGACCATTATTAACTCAGGCACCTTTTGAGTTAGGAAGCTGATATTTGGACATGCCAATGACCAGGTGATTTGGCTGCAAAGGATATTTTTGATTTATTAATTAATCAATTAATCGATTAATTATTTAATTATTCGATTAATGACCCAAAAATTTTTTTTTTTTAAGTTACAGATTCTGATGAAATAGTGGTAGTTTATGTGTTCTCTGACCAAATTGATTACCAATTTAATTTTTTTATGATTATTATTTATTTATTTTCATTATTAATCATTTATTTATTTTCTTTCTCATTTGGCCAATATCTCAGGCACCTTTTGAGCTGGGAAGCTAATATTTGGACATAAGTGACCAAGTGATGTGGCTATCAAGGATATTTTTGATTTATTGATTAATCATTTCATCTATTAATTATTTATTGATTAATCGATTAATTATTTATTGAGTAATCAATTAATTATTTAATTTTTTATAAATGACTTATTTAATTAAATTTCTAAAAGATACATCTTCGGATGAAGCACTAGTGGTTTAGTTATGCGATTAGCCAATTGATTATGAAAATATTTTGTGATAATCTTTTATTGATTTTAATTATACAATTAATCAATCAATTAGTGTACACCTCTCCCTCCCAATGCAGCCTTAATGAGCTGCACTGCGGTATTGCCGGGCGCCGGAGGCGCCCCGGCAATGCCGCGCTGCAGCATATTTAATTATTTGGCATGGGGCGGTGTACTTTGAATGTATGTGTACTTGTTTATTTATTTTTCTCGCTACACTTCATGGAGAGGCTTGGTACATCTATGTTTATTTATTTTTATCGCTGCACTTCATGGAGAGGCTTGGTACAGCTATATTTATTTATTTTTATCACTACACTTCATGGAGAGGCTTGGTACAGCTATATTTATTTATTTTTATCACTACACATCATGGAGAGGCTTGGTACAGCTATATTTATTTATTTTTATCGCTACACATCATGGAGAGGCTTGGTTCAGCTATATTTATTTATTTTTATCACTACACTTCATGGAGAGGCTTGGTACAGCTATATTTATTTATTTTTATCCCTACACATCATGGAGAGGCTTGGTTCAGCTATATTTATTTATTTTTATCGCTACACATCATGGAGAGGCTTGGTTCAGCTATATTTATTTATTTTTATCGCTACACTTCATGGACAGGCTTGGTTCAGCTATATTTATTTATTTTTTATCCCTACACATCATGGAGAGGCTTGGTTCAGCTATATTTATTTATTTTTATCACTACACTTCATGGACAGGCTTGGTTCAGCTATATTTATTTATTTTTTATCCCTACACATCATGGAGAGGCTTGGTACAGCTATATTTATTTATTTTTATCGCTACACATCATGGAGAGGCTTGGTTCAGCTATATTTATTTACTTTTATCGCTACACATCATGGAGAGGCTTGGTTCAGCTACATTTATTTATTTTTATCGCTACACATCATAGAGAGGCTTGGTACAGCTATATTTATTTATTTCTCTCACTACATTTCAGAGAGAGGCTTGCTGCAGCTATATATTATTTATTTATTTTTCTCGCTGCACTTGATGGAGAAGCTTGGTACAGCTATATATATATATTTTTTCGTTACACTTCATGGAGAGGTTTGGTACAGCTTTATTTATTTATTTTTCTCGCTACACTTCATGGAGAGGCTTGGTACAGCTATATTTATTTATTTTTTCTTGCTTCACTTCATGGAGAGGATTGTTTCAGCTATATTTATTTATTTTTTCTTGCTTCACTTCATGGAGAGGATTGGTTCAGCTATATTTATTTATTTTTCTCGCTACACTTCATGGAGAGGTTTGGTACATCTATGTTTATTTATTTTTCTCGCTACACTTCATGGAGAGGCTTGGTACATCTATGTTTATTTATTTTTATCGCTGCACTTCATGGAGAGGCTTGGTACAGCTATATTTATTTATTTTTATCACTACACTTCATGGAGAGGCTTGGTACAGCTATATTTATTTATTTTTATCACTACACATCATGGAGAGGCTTGGTACAGCTATATTTATTTATTTTTTCTTGCTTCACTTCATGGAGAGGCTTGGTACAGCTATATTTATTTATTTATTATCCCTACACATCATGGAGAGGATTGGTACAGCTATATTTATTTATTTTTTCTTGCTTCACTTCATGGAGAGGATTGGTTCAGCTATATTTATTTATTTTTTCTTGCTTCACTTCATGGAGAGGCTTGGTTCAGCTATATTTATTTATTTTTTCTTGCTTCACTTCATGGAGAGGATTGGTTCAGCTATATTTATTTATTTTTTCTTGCTTCACTTCATGGAGAGGATTGGTTCAGCTATATTTATTTATTTTTATCGCTACACTTCATGGACAGGCTTGGTTAAGCTATATTTATTTATTTATTATCCCTACACATCATGGAGAGGCTTGGTTCAGCTATTGTACACCGCTCCTTTCCTATGCCATCTCCAGGCATTGCAAATCGTCATTGCTGGGCACCGAAGGGGGCTCGGCAGTGACGCACGCTGAAAGAGAGTACTCAGTTTTCACTCTGGTTTCTTGTTTGTTTGTTTTCTTGGTTGTTTTCTTGTTGTACACCGCTCCTTTCCTATGCCATCTCCAGGCATTGCAAATCGTCATTGCCGGGCACCAAAGGGGGCTCGGCAGTGACGCACGCTGAAAGAGAGTACTCAGTTTTCACTCTGGTTGTTTGTTGTACACCGCTCCTTTCCTATGCCATCTCCAGGCATTGCAAATCGTCATTGCCGGGCACCAAAGGGGGCTCGGCAGTGACGCACGCTGAAAGAGAGTACTCAGTTTTCACTCTGGTTGTTTGTTTGTTTTCTTTCTTGGTTGTCCGGGCGATATCTCAGCCATCCTTTGAGCTAGGAAGCTGAAATTTCGGCACAGTAGTGAGCAAGTCCTTTGTCAAATACGGTATTTTTGTTTTTTGAATAATCAATTAATTGAGGAGTTATTTAATTATTAGCGTTTAATTAAGTACTTATTTAATTAATTAAATTTCATTTCTCTTCTGACCATTATTAACTCAGGCACCTTTTGAGTTAGGAAGCTGATATTTGGACATGCCAATGACCAGGTGATTTGGCTGCAAAGGATATTTTTGTACACCGCTCCTTTCCTATGCCATCTCCAGGCATTGCAAATCGTCATTGCTGGGCACCGAAGGGGGCTCGGCAGTGACGCACGCTGAAAGAGAGTACTCAGTTTTCACTCTGGTTTCTTGTTTGTTTGTTTTCTTGGTTGTTTGTTTGTTTGTTTTCTTTCTTGGTTGTCCGGACGATATCTCAGCCATCCTTTGAGCTAGGAAGCTGAAATTTCGGCACAAGAGTGAGCAAGTCCTTTGTCAAAAACGGTATTTTTTTTTTTTGATTAATCAATAAATTGAGGAGTTATTTAATTATTAGCGATTAATTAAGTACTTATTTAATTAATCAAATTTCCTTTCTCTTCTGACCATTAACTCAGGCACCTTTTGAGTTAGGAAGCTGATATTTGGACATGCCAATGACCAGGTGATTTGGCTGCAAAGGATATTTTTGATTTATTAATTAATCAATTAATCGATTAATTATTTAATTATTCGATTAATGACAAAAAAATTTTTTTTTTAAAGTTACAGATTCTGATGAAATAGTGGTAGTTTATGTGTTCTCTGACCAAATTGATTAATAATTTAATTTTTTTATGATTATTATTTATTTATTTTCATTATTAATCATTTATTTATTTTCTTTCTCATTTGGCCAATATCTCAGGCACCTTTTGAGCTGGGAAGCTAATATTTGGACATGAGTGACCAAGTGATGTGGCTATCAAGGATATTTTTGATTTATTGATTAATCATTTCATCTATTAATTATTTATTGATTAATCGATTAATTATTTATTGAGTAATCAATTAATTATTTAATTTTTTATAAATGACTTATTTAATTAAATTTCTAAAAGATACATCTTCGGATGAAGCACTAGTGCTTTAGGTATGCTATTAGCCAATTGATTATGAAAATATTTTATGATCATTTATATATTTAAATTTCACAATTAATCAATCAATTATTGTACTCCTCTCCCTCCCAATGCAGCCTTAATGAGCTGCACTGCGGTATTGCCGGGCGCCGGAGGCGCCCCGGCAATGCCGCGCTGCAGCATATTTAATTATTTGGCATGGGGCGGTGTACTTTGAATGTATTTGTACTTGTTGATTTATTAATTAATCAATTAATCGATTAATTATTTAATTATTCGATTAATGACAAAAAAAATTTTTTTTTTAAAGTTACAGATTCTGATGAAATAGTGGTAGTTTATGTGTTCTCTGACCAAATTGATTAATAATTTAATTTTTTTATGATTATTATTTATTTATTTTCATTATTAATCATTTATTTATTTTCTTTCTCATTTGGCCAATATCTCAGGCACCTTTTGAGCTGGGAAGCTAATATTTGGACATGAGTGACCAAGTGATGTGGCTATCAAGGATATTTTTGATTTATTGATTAATCATTTCATCTATTAAGTATTTATTGATTAATCGATTAATTATTTATTGAGTAATCAATTAATTATTTAATTTTTTATAAATGACTTATTTAATTAAATTTCTAAAAGATACATCTTCGGATGAAGCACTAGTGCTTTAGGTATGCTATTAGCCAATTGATTAAGAAAATATTTTGTGATAATCTTTTATTGATTTTAATTATACAATTAATCAATCAATTAGTGTACACCTCTCCCTCCCAATGCAGCCTCAATGAGCTGCACTGCGGTATTGCCGGGCGCCGGAGGCGCCCCGGCAATGCCGCGCTGCAGCATATTTAATTATTTGGCATGGGGCAGTGTACTTTGAATGTATGTGTACTTGTTGTACACCGCTCCTTTCCTATGCCATCTCCAGGCATTGCAAATCGTCATTGCCGGGCACCAAAGGGGGCTCGGCAGTGACGCACGCTGAAAGAGAGTACTCAGTTTTCACTCTGGTTGTTTGTTTGTTTTCTTTCTTGGTTGTCCGGACGATATCTCAGCCATCCTTTGAGCTAGGAAGCTGAAATTTCGGCACAGTAGTGAGCAAGTCCTTTGTCAAATACGGTATTTTTTGTTTTTTGAATAATCAATTAATTGAGGAGTTATTTAATTATTAGCGTTTAATTAAGTACTTATTTAATTAATTAAATTTCATTTCTCTTCTGACCATTATTAACTCAGGCACCTTTTGAGTTAGGAAGCTGATATTTGGACATGCCAATGACCAGGTGATTTGGCTGCAAAGGATATTTTTGATTTATTAATTAATCAATTAATCGATTAATTATTTAATTATTCGATTAATGACAAAAAAATTTTTTTTTTTTAAGTTACAGATTCTGATGAAATAGTGGTAGTTTATGTGTTCTCTGACCAAATTGATTAATAATTTAATTTTTTTATGATTATTATTTATTTATTTTCATTATTAATCATTTATTTATTTTCTTTCTCATTTGGCCAATATCTCAGGCACCTTTTGAGCTGGGAAGCTAATATTTGGACATGAGTGACCAAGTGATGTGGCTATCAAGGATATTTTTGATTTATTGATTAATCATTTCATCTATTAAGTATTTATTGATTAATCGATTAATTATTTATTGAGTAATCAATTAATTATTTAATTTTTTATAAATGACTTATTTAATTAAATTTCTAAAAGATACATCTTCGGATGAAGCACTACTGGTTTAGTTATGCGATTAGCCAATTGATTATGAAAATATTTTGTGATAATCTTTTATTGATTTTAATTATACAATTAATCAATCAATTAGTGTACACCTCTCCCTCCCAATGCAGCCTCAATGAGCTGCACTGCGGTATTGCCGGGCGCCGGAGGCGCCCCGGCAATGCCGCGCTGCAGCATATTTAATTATTTGGCATGGGGCGGTGTACTTTGAATGTATGTGTACTTGTATTTATTTATTTTTATCGCTACACTTCATGGACAGGCTTGGTTAAGCTATATTTATTTATTTATTATCCCTACACATCATGGAGAGGCTTGGTTCAGCTATATTTATTTATTTTTATCACTACACTTCATGGAGAGGCTTGGTTCAGTTATATTTATTTATTTTTATCGCTACACATCATGGAGAGGCTTGGCACAGCGATATTTATTTATTTTTATCGCTACACATCATGGAGAGGCTTGGTTCAGCTATATTTATTTATTTTTATCGCTACACATCATGGAGAGGCTTGGTACAGCGATATTTATTTATTTTTATCGCTACACTTCATGGAGAGGCTTGGTTCAGCTATATTTATGTATTTTTATCACTACACATCATGGAGAGGCTTGGTACAGCTATATTTATTTATTTTTATCGCTACACATCATGGAGAGGCTTGGTTCAGCTATATTTATTTATTTTTATCACTACACATCATGGAGAGGCTTGGTTCAGCTATATTTATTTATTTTTATCGCTACACATCATGGAGAGGCTTGGTACAGCTATATTTATTTATTTTTATCGCTACACATCATGGAGAGGCTTGGTTCAGCTATATTTATGTATTTTAATCGCTACACATCATGGAGAGGCTTGGTACAGCTATATTTATTTATTTTTATCGCTACACATCATGGAGAGGCTTGGTTCAGCTATATTTATTTATTTTTATCACTACACATCATGGAGAGGCTTGGTTCAGCTATATTTATTTATTTTTATCAGTACACATCATGGAGAGGCTTGGTTCAGCTATATTTATTTATTTTTATCGCTACACATCATGGAGAGGCTTGGTACAGCTATTTTTATTTATTTTTATCAGTACACATCATGGAGAGGCTTGGTTCAGCTATATTTATTTATTTTTATCGCTACACATCATGGAGAGGCTTGGTACAGCTATTTTTATTTATTTTTATCACTACACATCATGGAGAGGCTTGGTACAGCTATATTTATGTATTTTTATCAGTACACATCATGGAGAGGCTTGGTTCAGCTATATTTATTTATTTTTATCGCTACACATCATGGAGAGGCTTGGTACAGCTATTTTTATTTATTTTTATCACTACACATCATGGAGAGGCTTGGTACAGCTATATTCATTTATTTTTATCAGTACACATCATGGAGAGGCTTGGTTCAGCTATATTTATTTATTTTTATCGCTACACATCATGGAGAGGCTTGGTACAGCTATTTTTATTTATTTTTATCACTACACATCATGGAGAGGCTTGGTACAGCTATATTTATGTATTTTTATCACTACACATCATGGAGAGGCTTGGTTCAGCTATATTTATTTATTTTTATCAGTACACATCATGGAGAGGCTTGGTTCAGCTATATTTATTTATTTTTATCGCTACACATCATGGAGAGGCTTGGTACAGCTATTTTTATTTATTTTTATCACTACACATCATGGAGAGGCTTGGTACAGCTATATTTATGTATTTTTATCACTACACATCATGGAGAGGCTTGGTTCAGCTATATTTATTTATTTTTATCGCTACACATCATGGAGAGGCTTGGTTCAGCTATATTTATTTATTTTTATCGCTACACATCATGGAGAGGCTTGGTACAGCTATTTTTATTTATTTTTATCACTACACATCATGGAGAGGCTTGGTACAGCTATATTTATTTATTTTTATCGCTACACATCATGGAGAGGCTTGGTACAGCTATATTTATTTATTTTTATCGCTACACATCATGGAGAGGCTTAGTTCAGCTATATTTATTTATTTTTATCACTACACATCATGGAGAGGCTTGGTACAGCTATTTTTATTTATTTTTATCAGTACACATCATGGAGAGGCTTGGTTCAGCTATATTTATTTATTTTTATCGCTACACATCATGGAGAGGCTTGGTACAGCTATATTTATTTATTTCTCTCACTACATTTCAGAGAGAGGCTTGCTGCAGCTATATATTATTTATTTATTTTTCTCGCTGCACTTGATGGAGAAGCTTGGTACAGCTATATATATATATTTTTTCGTTACACTTCATGGAGAGGTTTGGTACAGCTATATTTATTTATTTTTCTCGCTACACTTCATGGAGAAGCTTGGTACAGCTATATATATATATTTTTTCGTTACACTTCATGGAGAGGTTTGGTACAGCTATATTTATTTATTTTTCTCGCTACACTTCATGGAGAGGCTTGGTTCAGCTATATTTATTTATTTTTTCGTTACACTTCATGGAGAGGTTTGGTACAGCTATATTTATTTATTTTTCTCGCTACACTTCATGGAGAGGCTTGGTACATCTATGTTTATTTATTTTTCTCGCTACACTTCATGGAGAGGCTTGCTACAGCTATATTTATTTATTTTTATCACTACACATCATGGAGAGGCTTGGTACAGCTATATTTATTTATTTTTATCACTACACATCATGGAGAGGCTTGGTACAGCTATATTTATTTATTTTTCTCGCTGCACTTCATGGAGAGGTTTGGTACATCTATGTTTATTTATTTTTCTCGCTACACTTCATGGAGAGGCTTGGTACAGCTATATTTATTTATTTTTATCACTACACATCATGTAGAGGATTGGTTCAGCTATATTTATTTATTTTTATCACTACACATCATGGAGAGGCTTGGTACAGCTATATTTATGTATTTTTATCACTACACATCATGGAGAGGTTTGGTACATCTATGTTTATTTATTTTTTCTTGCTTCACTTCATGGAGAGGCTTGGTTCAGCTATATTTATTTATTTTTATCACTACACATCATGGAGAAGCTTGGTTCAGCTATATTTATTTATTTTTATCGCTGCACTTCATGGAGAGGTTTGGTACATCTATGTTTATTTATTTTTATCGCTACACTTCATGGAGAGGCTTGGTACAGCTATATTTATTTATTTTTATCCCTACACATCATGGAGAGGCTTGGTTCAGCTATATTTATTTATTTTTATCCCTACAAATCATGGAGAAGCTTGGTTCAGCTATATTTATTTATTTTTATCGCTACACATCATGGAGAGGCTTGGTTCAGGTATATTTATTTATTTTTATCAGTACACATCATGGAGAGGCTTGGTTCAGCTATATTTATTTATTTTTATCGCTACACTTCATGGAGAGGCTTGGTACAGCTATATTTATTTATTTTTATCAGTACACATCATGGAGAGGCTTGGTTCAGCTATATTTATTTATTTTTATCGCTACACATCATGGAGAGGCTTGGTACAGCTATATTTATTTATTTTTATCGCTACACATCATGGAGAGGCTTGGTTCAGCTATATTTATTTATTTTTATCGCTACACATCATGGAGAGGCTTGGTACAGCTATATTTATTTATTTTTATCACTACACATCATGGAGAGGCTTGGTTCAGCTATATTTATTTATTTTTATCGCTACACATCATGGAGAGGCTTGGTACAGCTATATTTATTTATTTTTATCGCTACACATCATGGAGAGGCTTGGTACAGCTATATTTATGTATTTTTATCACTACACATCATGGAGAGGCTTGGTTCAGCTATATTTATTTATTTTTATCGCTACACATCATGGAGAGGCTTGGTACAGCTATATTTATTTATTTTTATCAGTACACATCATGGAGAGGCTTGGTACAGCTATATTTATTTATTTTTTCTTGCTTCACTTCATGGAGAGGATTGGTTCAGCTATATTTATTTATTTTTTCTTGCTTCACTTCATGGAGAGGATTGGTTCAGCTATATTTATTTATTTTTATCGCTACACTTCATGGACAGGCTTGGTTAAGCTATATTTATTTATTTATTATCCCTACACATCATGGAGAGGCTTGGTTCAGCTATATTTATTTATTTTTATCGCTACACATCATGGAGAGGCTTGGTTCAGCTATATTTATTTATTTTTATCGCTACACTTCATGGACAGGCTTGGTTCAGCTATATTTATTTATTTTTTATCCCTACACATCATGGAGAGGCTTGGTTCAGCTATATTTATTTATTTTTATCGCTACACATCATGGAGAGGCTTGGTTCAGCTATATTTATTTATTTTTATCGCTACACATCATGGAGAGGCTTGGTACAGCTATATTTATTTATTTTTATCGCTACACATCATGGAGAGGCTTGGTTCAGCTATATTTATTTATTTTTATCGCTACACTTCATGGACAGGCTTGGTTCAGCTATATTTATTTATTTTTTATCCCTACACATCATGGAGAGGCTTGGTACAGCTATATTTATTTATTTTTATCGCTACACATCATGGAGAGGCTTGGTTCAGCTATATTTATTTATTTTTATCGCTACACATCATGGAGAGGCTTGGTTCAGCTATATTTATTTATTTTTATCGCTACACATCATGGAGAGGCTTGGTTCAGCTATATTTATTTATTTTTATCGCTACACATCATGGAGAGGCTTGGTTCAGCTATATTTATTTATTTTTATCGCTACACATCATGGAGAGGCTTGGTTCAGCTATATTTATTTATTTTTATCGCTACACATCATGGAGAGGCTTGGTTCAGCTATATTTATTTATTTTTATCGCTACACATCATGGAGAGGATTGGTTCAGCTATATTTATTTATTTTTATCGCTACACATCATGGAGAGGCTTGGTTCAGCTATATTTATTTATTTTTATCGCTACACATCATGGAGAGGCTTGGTTCAGCTATATTTATTTATTTTTATCGCTACACATCATGGAGTGGCTTGGTACAGCTATATTTATTTATTTTTATCGCTACACATCATGGAGAGGCTTGGTACAGCTATATTTATTTATTTTTATCGCTACACATCATGGAGAGGCTTGGTACAGCTATATTTATTTATTTTTATCCCTACACATCATGGAGAGGCTTGGTACAGCTATATTTATTTATTTTTATCGCTACACATCATGGAGAGGCTTGGTACAGCTATATTTATTTATTTTTTATCCCTACACATCATGGAGAGGCTTGGTTCAGCTATATTTTTTTTTTTTATCGCTACACTTCATGGACAGGCTTGGTTCAGCTATATTTATTTATTTTTTATCCCTACACATCATGGAGAGGCTTGGTTCAGCTATATTTATTTATTTTTATCGCTACACATCATGGAGAGGCTTGGTACAGCTATATTTATTTATTTTTATCGCTACACATCATGGAGAGGCTTGGTTCAGCTATATTTATTTATTTTTATCGCTACACATCATGGAGAGGCTTGGTACAGCTATATTTATTTATTTTTATCGCTACACATCATGGAGAGGCTTGGTTCAGCTATATTTATTTATTTTTATCGCTACACATCATGGAGAGGCTTGGTTCAGCTATATTTATTTATTTTTATCGCTACACATCATGGAGAGGCTTGGTTCAGCTATATTTATTTATTTTTATCGCTACACATCATGGAGTGGCTTGGTACAGCTATATTTTTTTTTTTATCGCTACACATCATGGAGTGGCTTGGTTCAGCTATATTTATTTATTTTTATCGCTACACATCATGGAGAGGCTTGGTTCAGCTATATTTATTTATTTTTCTCACTGCACTTCATGGAGAGGCTTGGTTCAGCTATATTTATTTATTTTTATCACTACACATCATGGAGAGGCTTGGTTCAGCTATATTTATTTATTTTTATCGCTACACATCATGGAGAGGCTTGGTTCAGCTATATATATATTTTTTATCGCTACACATCATGGAGAGGCTTGGTTCAGCTATATTTATTTATTTTTATCACTACACATCATGGAGAGGCTTGGTTCAGCTATATTTATTTATTTTTCTCACTGCACTTCATGGAGAGGCTTGGTTCAGCTATATTTATTTATTTTTATCACTACACATCATGGAGAGGCTTGGTTCAGCTATATTTATTTATTTTTATCGCTACACATCATGGAGAGGCTTGGTTCAGCTATATTTATTTATTTTTATCGCTACACATCATGGAGAGGCTTGGTTCAGCTATATTTTTTTTTTTTATCGCTACACATCATGGAGAGGCTTGGTTCAGCTATATTTATTTATTTTTATCACTACACATCATGGAGAGGCTTGGTTCAGCTATATTTATTTATTTTTCTCAATGCACTTCATGGAGAGGCTTGGTTCAGCTATATTTATTTATTTTTATCACTACACATCATGGAGAGGCTTGGTTCAGCTATATTTATTTATTTTTATCGCTACACATCATGGAGAGGCTTGGTTCAGCTATATTTATTTATTTTTATCGCTACACATCATGGAGAGGCTTGGTTCAGCTATATTTATTTATTTTTATCACTACACATCATGGAGAGGCTTGGTTCAGCTATATTTATTTATTTTTATCGCTACACATCATGGAGAGGCTTGGTTCAGCTATATTTATTTATTTTTATCACTACACATCATGGAGAGGCTTGGTTCAGCTATATTTATTTATTTTTATCGCTACACATCATGGAGAGGCTTGGTTCAGCTATATTTATTTATTTTTCTCAATGCACTTCATGGAGAGGCTTGGTTCAGCTATATTTATTTATTTTTATCACTACACATCATGGAGAGGCTTGGTTCAGCTATATTTATTTATTTTTCTCACTGCACTTCATGGAGAGGCTTGCTGCAGCTTTATGTTCTTTATTTATTTTTCTCGCTACACTTCATGGAGAGGCTTGGTTCAGCTATATTTATTTATTTTTATCGCTACACATCATGGAGAGGCTTGGTTCAGCTACATTTATTTATTTTTCTCGCTACACATCATGGAGAGGCTTGGTTCAGCTATATTTATTTATTTTTATCACTACACATCATGGAGAGGCTTGGTTCAGCTATATTTATTTATTTTTCTCACTGCACTTCATGGAGAGGCTTGCTGCAGCTTTATGTTCTTTATTTATTTTTCTCGCTACACTTCATGGAGAGGCTTGCTGCAGCTTTATGTTCTTTATTTATTTTTCTCGCTACACTTCATGGAGAGGCTTGCTGCAGCTTTATGTTCTTTATTTATTTTTCTCGCTACACTTCATGGAGAGGCTTGCTGCAGCTTTATATTATATATTAATTTTTCTCGCTTCACTTCGTGGAGAGGCTTGCTGCAGCTTTATATTATTTATTTATTTTTTTCGCTGCACTTCATGGAGAGGCTTGCTGCAGCTTTATTTATTTATTTATTTTTCTCGCTACACTTCATGGAGAGGCTTGCTGCAGCTTTATTTATCTATTTTCCCCACTGCACTTCACGGAGAGGCTTTTCCTTTTTTGTATACAGAGTCAAGGCTCGTGTAAGAGCTAACACATTACACAGGAGAAGAGGCACAGACCCACAAAACATACAATAAATAAAGGGAGCGGGAGACAAGATGGGGAGAGAGGAAAGCATAGAAGCACAACAACAGTAGAGAACAGGGACGTCGGTAAATCTGTGGAAGAGAGAGGGCAGGTGGGGGGAGGGGGGGGGAGAAGGGGTACACAGTATAAACCAAAGTGACACAACAAGGAATTTAAGGAAAGAAATGGAGATTGAAAGAGATGGATTTGGGGTGTTTTAACGGGGGTAGAAAAGATCAAGGTTTTGGATGGGGGAAGATAAGAGATGGTGGTGAACAGCTGTTTTGAAGACCTGGAGGGAGGAGTGGGATTGAAGAGAGTGAGGGAGTTTGTTCCAGAGGCGGGAGAAAAGAGGAATGAAAGAGTGAAAGTGAGCAGAGAGTCTTGATTTTGGCAGTTTCACAAGAAGAGGGTTGCTGGCAGATCTTATGCGTCCTGCAGGAATATTTTGGGGACAGAGCACAGACAGAGCAGAAGGAGCTAGGCCGGAGAGGAGTCGGTAGAAGACAGAAAGACCACCAACCTGCCTGCAGCGAGAAAGAGAAAGACTCGCAGAATCAGCTTCATCACGGGAGATTCCAACGATTCTGAAAGCTTTCGTTTCAACAGTGTGAAGCCGAGCTAGGTGTGAGGCAGGAGCACAAGCCCAGAGGGGAGAACAGTATTCCATTGAGCTGCGGATGAAAGCTTTGTACGTGGTGAGGGGCTCAGTAGTGCCCAGAAAGGACTTCGCACGACGGAC
Organism: Myxine glutinosa; assembly: GCF_964187855.1. NCBI lineage: Eukaryota > Metazoa > Chordata > Myxini > Myxiniformes > Myxinidae > Myxine > Myxine glutinosa. The sequence goes on along the minus strand of NC_136263.1, from coordinate 9,111,510 downwards.
GATGCCCAGATGGTGTCTGGCTTTGGAGGCCAGCTTTAAAATGTGGTTTTCCCAGGACAGATCATGGCAGATAGTGAGACCCAAAAGCTTGCGTGACGGAACTTATGCAACCGGAGGATTTTTCAGAAAGTAGATGGGAGGGTTGTCCAGACGGTCTTGACAGAGACACAAACTGAGAGTGTAGGATTTGTCAGGATCGACAGACATGTTCCACTTGTTTGACCAGTTTGTGATATTGTCCTGGTCGGCAGAGAGTGAAGAGGCTGCTGCCTGCCAATCTGAGGGTTGAGATATGGAGCGACAGAGAGTGCAGTCATCAGCAAAGAGAAAGAGTATTTTCCAGTCGGAGAGATCATTAATGAAGACCAGAAAAAGCACAGGGCCCAGAACACTGCCTTGAGGAACTCCAGCCTGAACAGGGAGGGGGAGATGAGAGAATTCCATTTAGGGCCACACATTGACTGTGACTGGAGAGGATTTTTGCAAGCTGTGAGTGGAGATTTCCATTGATACCATAGGAGGAGAGCTTGGTGAGCAGAGCGGGGTGCCAGACCACATTGAAGCCACGATATATGTCAAGGGAGATGTCTCTGTTTTCCTGTTTGGCGTTGAGGGCCTCCATCCATTGTTGAGACAGCAGAAGCAGCATGTCCAGAGTAGAATGACCTGGTCTGAATCCAAATTGATGATCTGAGATCAAGCCATTGGAGAAGAGGAAGGATTTAATATCAGAAGCGATGATGGATTCCATGACTTTGTTGATTATTGGGAGCAGGCCGATTGGTCTGTAGTTGCAAGGATCTGTTTTTGCACATTCTTTGTGTAAAGCTGTAATGTTTGCTGATTTCCAAGCAGATGGCAGATGACCTTGAGCAAAAGAGAGGGTGAAGAGAACAGAGAGAGGGTGAGATAGAGCGGCAGAGCAGGATTTTAGGACCCGTGGGGCTGATGTTGTCTGGTCCAGTTGCAGAATCAGAGTCAAGGTTTGACAGAAACTTCTCCACCTTGTCAAGAGAGAAGGACACAGGGTCCAGGAGCAGCTGGGTTAGACTGGGTAAGGTGGGTAAAGAGAGAGACGGGTTTTGGGACACAAGATTTTGAGGCAAACACTGAGTTGAAGCATTCGGAATTTTCATGTGCCGTGTCAGCTGTGTAGCCCTTTGAAGTAAGGGAGGGGATGGAAGGGGAACAAACACCAGAAACAGATTTGACCCCTATGCCACCAGGATTTGGAGGAGGGAGACAGGTTTGAGAGTTGTTTTGAGGACAGAGAGATAATGTTTCCTGTCTCTCCTGAGGGTAGACACACACTTGTTCCGAGCTTCATAAAAGAGCTTTATACAGCTTCATTTATTTACTAGCAGAAGTACCTGTCGTTGCCGGTTGGGGAACGGGAAGGGGGGGGAGGGGTGGGGAAAGGGGGGGGGGAGCAGAGGAGAGGAGGATGGGGAGGGGGGGGAGAGGAGGAGAGGGGGTGGGGGAGGGGAGGGGAGGGGAGTGGAGGGGGGAAGGGAAGGGGAGGGGGGAAGGGGAGCAGTCAGAAGTGGAGGCTCTTTTATGGATCATTTATATCTTAAAGGGGAGGAGGGAAGGGGAGGAGGAGGGTGAGGGGAGGGGAGGGTGGCAAGGGGAGGTGGGAAGGATGGGGAGAGGGGAAAGGGGAGCAGTCAGAAGTGGAAGCTCTTCCACAGAGAATTTATAACTTAAAGGGAAGGGGAGGGGGGGAAGGGAGGGGAGGAGGGGAAGGGGGGGAAGGGGAGGTGGAGGGGATGGGGTTAGAGGAGGAGGGGGAGGGAAGGGGCGGGAGGGGGATGGGGAAGGAGGGGGGAAGGAAGAGGAGGCATTATGTTTTCGGGTTGTCCGTCCGTCCGTCCATATTGGATAAACATCGTTTTTCTCAGCAACCACATGTCAAATTGAGACAAAACTTTCAAGGTAGGAGTGACACCCATCCAGAATGTTTTTGTGATAATTATGACATCATAGGTCACGTGGTATGGCAGCCATCTTGAATTAAACGCAAATAATTTTTTTGATTAAACGCAACGGCTACACAGCCGACTCCGCACATTAAAAGACTGAATGCCTGAACTCTGTGTTTGCCTCAAAATATTGTGTCCCAAACCCATCTCTCTCTGCACCCACCTTACCCAGTCGAACCCAGCTGCTCCTGTACTCTGTGTCCTTCTCTCCTGACAAGGTGGAGACGTTTTTGTCAAACCTCGACTCTGATTCTGCAACTGGACCAGACGGCATCAGCTCATGGGTCCTAAATCCTGCTCTGCTGCTCTATCTCACACTCTCTCTGTTCTCTTCACCCTCTCTTTTGCTCAAGATCATCTGCCATCTGCTTGGAAATCAGCCAACATTACAGCTTTACACAAAAAGGGGCAAAAACAGATCCTTGCTACTACACACCAATCAGCCTTCTTCCAATCATCAGCAAGGTCATGGAATCTACCATCGCTTCTGATATTAAATACTTGCTCTTCTCCAATGGCTTTATCTCTGATCAATTTGGATTCAGACCAGGTCATTCTACTCTGGACATGCTGCTTCTGCTGCCTCAACAATGGATGGAGGCCCTCAACGCCAAACAGGAAATCAGAGACGTCTCCCTTGACATATGTCGTGCCTTCAATATGGTCTGGCACCCCGCTCTGCTCACCAAGCTCTCCTCCTATGGCATCAATGGAAATCTCCACTCACAGCTTGCGACAATCCTCACCGGTCACAGTCAACGTGTGGCCCTGAATGGAATTCTCTCATCTCCCTTTTGTTACGGATTCGTCACTTCCGCTGTTGTGGTTTTCATCCACTTGAAACACTTCTGATTCTATGTATTATTATTATCATTGTTTAAGTGAAATGGCCATTAGTATTATCAAAATGTAAAAGGGTTAACTTTAAGTGAAACCGGAAACCAGATCGGGAACCGGAAGACGAAGAGGAAGAAGAAGGAGGGCGTGGTGAAGAAGTCGGACAAGAAGCGAGTCGCTTCCAGCTCCATAGCGAGCGCTGTCGAACGAAAGTCGCGAGTGAACTTTGCGTTTCCTTGAAAGAAGTTCCGGCGATAGATGTTATCGCTGGGGGATTGAAAAAACCTGCGTGGTCAGGTTTGGGCGTTACGATTCTGAAGAGGCATCGCCAGGTCGTGTCGACTCAAGTAAGAGCCGTCGGCCATTTTGACACTCGCGCTTGGTTCAATAAAAGGTCGTGGCTATGCATCCGAGTTTTCACCATCCTGTCGTCTGTCGGGGATGTGTGTGCGCAACGCTGAGTTTGAAGATGAACTGGCGGTTCGCCGACTGAACCAGGGAACGTTCATACCTGGAGGAACTTTGGGATTTCCCATTCCGCCGCGAGTTTGCCTTTGGTTTTGGACCACGTGGCGTTTTGCGTCGCTTCGACCGCCTACGCCTGCGAGCTGCTTTGGCGGTGTGACTGCCCTTGCCATCCGCACGGGATTCTGGGGGAAGGTTTTGGGGAAGGTTTTTGGGGGAAGGTTTTTGGGGAAGGTTTTTCCACTCACTGGGAACACCGTGAGTTATCCTATGCTAGTTGATGGTACCATCATAAGATGTATTGAGTGTACATTTGATTACTATTTGTTGTACCATTATTCCTGTGTGATTTTTAATACAATATTTGTTTGTTGATAATCATTGGTGTGGTTTCACTATTGATTTCTGACACAGAATAACATATTTTTCCCTCGTGGCTCTTCTCGAGGCTCGGAGGTACATCGTGACCAGGGGGGTCGGGGAGGAACACGTAACAGAAATTGGGGGCTCGTCCAATTGACTCTTGGGCTCGAAATTGGGTCTTCGTCCGGGATAAAATTCCCTAATAACATCCGTTCGGGATTGACCCAGGTTGAAATTGGGGGGTCGTACTGTGGAGAAATTGGGGGTCGGCTTGGCTGATTAAATTCCCTAAATCTCATACTGTGGATTAAATTCCCTAAATTTCGTCTGGGAAGGAATTCCCTAACATTCCCAGAATTCCAAAATTTGGAATTTTTTTCAACATTCCCAATTTTTTCCAAAAAATTTGAAATTTTTTGTGTCAAAGTTAATAGGTGTTAACTGATAGTCACCATGGTGTTTGACGCAGGAAAGTTTGCGGTGTCCCCTAGTGAGGCACAGTTCCAAGCATTAAAAAAGTCAGAACTGTTGATATTGGCCAGACATTTTAACTTGGAGGTCCGAGCTAATATGAAGAAAGCGGAGATGCAGACATTGGGTGATAGAATCTTTGGTGGGACAAGGAACATGTAAAGAGGTAGCCTTGGATTGGTTACCCGAGGAACAAAAAAATGTGGAGCTCCAGAAAATGGAGATGCAATTGTAGAGCCAGGAAAGGGTAAAAGCACAGGAAAGATAACTCGAGGAAAGGTTAGAAGAAAAAAGAGCAGAGGAAAGGAGAACTGAAAGAGAACTCGAGGAAAGAGGAGCAGCACAGGAAAGAGAACTTGAAGAAAGAAGAGAACAGGAAAAAGCAGAGGAAAGGAGAGCTGCAAGGGAACTCGAAGAGAGAAGAGAGAAGGGAAAAGCAGAGGAGAGAAAAGCTGAAAGGGAGTTAAGGGAACGTGACATGGAGCTTCAGAAGGAAATTAAATGCAAAGTGCTGGATTTAATGAAAGAACGGGGAGAGGTACCATCCATGCCGGCTAGTTCGACAACTAGTCAGAACACCTGGAATGTTAGTAGACATGTGAGGCTGGTTCCACTATTCAACGAAAAGGAGGCAGCCAAGTTTTTTTTACACTTTGAGAAAGTGGCTCGAATGCTAAAATGGCCTGAGGAATCCTGGGCCATGTTAGTGCAAAGTGTTCTGGAGTGTAAAGCTCAGGATATTTAATCGGATTTACCGATTGACCAATGTGCAGATTATGAGATAGTGAAGAAAACCATTCTCAAAGCCTATGAATTGGTCCCTGAAGCTTACCGGCAAAAATTCCGGAATCCCAGGAAGAGGGAGAGTGAAACCCATGTGGAGTTTGCCAGAATGAAAGAAACCATGTTTGATCGGTGGTGTGATTCAAAAGGGGTTGGGAAAGACTTCAAACTATTGCGACAATTGATCCTGGTGGAGGAATTCAAACAGTGTGTCCACGAGGACATTAAAGTACATCTGGAGGAACAGAAGGTACCAGAGTTGTATGAGGCAGCAACCGTAGCAGATGACTATGCCTTGACACACAGGATGAGGTTCCATAAACCTAACTTCCCGCCTAGAGTTCGCCCGGAGAGTTATGATACATCCGGTGCGGAGAACGAAGATTCATGGGGGCGGCCTAAAGATGACTATGAGGACAGATCTGATACCGTGACTCTTAGGGATCAGAGGTCTACAGTTCAAAGACGGACTTATCCTCCGGGGGGCTCGAGGAAAACCACGAGTTTCTCCTCCGGGCCTACTTGCGCTTTTTGCAAGAAACCTGGACACTTGATGTCCCGATGTTATGCTATGGAAAGGCAAAATCAGGAGCGGAGTCAGACTCGTACTACTCTGAATGCAATGACAAATGTGAGAAATCGCCCTCAAAAGGTTTACCAACCATTTATTTTAGAGGGGTTTGTGTCACTGGATGGAGACTCGACTAACCAGAAACAGGTTAGGGTATTGAGGGACACAGGAGCACATCAATCTTTGATGCTTGAAGGCATTTTGCCATTGTCAGAGAAGACGGCAACTGGTGTTGGTGTTCGTTTACAGGGGGTTGGTGGCTGTGTTAAAGCTCCACTTCATGTCATCCATTTAGAGTCCGATTTGGTATCAGGACCGGTCACCGTAGGTTTACAAGCCACTCTTCCTGTAGATGGAGTATCTTTTGTTATCGGGAATGATTTGGCCGGTGGTCAAGTTTCTGGTAACCCGATGTTTGTTAAAAAGCCTAGTATGGAAAGTAACACTACACAAGTCAGGGATGGAGGCAATGTTGGCAAGCTCTTTGTAGGTGGACTGAACTTCAAAACAAGGAAAGATGTTCTGGCCTCTGTCTTCGGCAAATATGGCCCGCTTTTGGAAGTGCTGCTGATAAAAGACAGGGTGACACAAAAGTCAAGAGGGTTTGACTTTGTCACGTTTGAAAACACAAAGGACGCCAGAGATGCAGAAAAGGTTCTGAATAGCAAGGAGTTGGAGGGTCGGACCATAAGAGTCGAGAACGCATTTTATTGGGGTCGAGGGGGCTACAGAGGAGGATAACGTGGAGTTGTGCCTATCAGGGTAGTGGCCGAGAAGGAGACCGCTATTCATGTGTCTACAGTGACAAGCGGTCCAACCTTGATTATTATGAAAGTTCAGAAGAGTTGAAGCACTGAATGCTGCGGAGCAGCCGAGCCAAGATTCCTACACGGATTAACCGTGAACGCCACGTTCCTAAAGGCGTCCATGTAGTGAACTTTCCTACATGGATAAACCGTGAACTCCACATTCCTAAAGGCATGCATGTAGTGAATACTTCCAGGCCTCACCACCCAACCACCATGGAACCTGGCTCTCAGCTCGGCCTCCCGGAAAAACTGCTGTAGATTTGCTTGACTTTGGATTTTTGATCACAACCCCTTAACCTTCATTCAAAAGAAACTAAAAGTAAAAAATCAGAGGGTGATGAGATGGAGTTTGGCTTTGCAGGAGTCCAACTGGGAAATTGAACATGTAAAGGGTAGGGACAAGGTCGTTGCTGACGCTTTGTCAAGAGTGAATTAACTTTGGAAATCTCTGTGGGTTGTTCGAAGTTTTGTTGCTTTATTTTTGGGAAATATTGATTATTGTTGCTCACGGGAATTGATGATTTGGGTTGTGAGTGTACTTTTGTTTGTTTAGAGAGTTTGCCTGCAAAGAAAGTTCTCGCTGTGTTCAAACTTTCTTTCTTGAGGGGTGGGGGGGGGGGGGGGGGGGGGAACGTGTTACGGATTCGTCACTTCCGCTGTTGTGGTTTTCATCCACTTGAAACACTTCTGATTCTATGTATTATTATTATCATTGTTTAAGTGAAATGGCTATTAGTATTATCAAACTGTAAAAGGGTTAACTTTAAATGAAACCGGAAACCAGATCGGGAACCGGAAGAGGAAGAAGGAGGGCGTGGCGAAGAAGTCGGACAAGAAGCGAGTAGCTTCCAGCTCCGTAGCGAGCGTTGTCGAGCGAAAGTCGCGAGTGAACTTTGAGTGTCCTTGAAAGGAGTTCTGGCGATAGGTGTTATCGCTGGGGGATTGAAAAACCCTGCATGGTCAGGTTTGGGCGTTGTGATTCTGAAGAGTCATCGCCGGGTCGTGTCGACTCAAGTAAGAGCCATCGGCCATTTTGACACTTGCGCTTGGTTCAATAAAAGGTCGTGGCTACGCGTCAGAGTTTTCACCATCCTGTCGTCTGTCGGGATGTGTGTGCGCAACGCTGAGTTTGAAGATTAAGTGGCGGTTTGCCGACTGAACCAGGGAACGTTCATACCTGGAGGAACTTTGGGATTTCCCATTCCGCCACGAGTTTGCCTTTGGTTTTGGACCACGTGACTTTTTGCGACGCTTCGACCGCCTACGCCTTAGAGCTGCTTCGGCGGTGCGTCTCCCCTTGCCATCCGCACGGGATTCTGGTCTCGATTGGACATTGTTCTAGCGATCGCTGGAGCGAGTCAATTTCGTCTTGAGGATGGGGATATAGAGACATTGGGGAAGGTTTTTCCACTCACTGGGAACACCGTGAGTTATCCTATGCTAGTTGATGGTGCCATCATAAAATGTATTGAGTGTACGTTTGATTGCTATTTGTTGTACCGTTATTCTTATGTGATTTTTAATACAATATTTGTTTGTTGATAATCATTGGTGTGGTTTCACTCTTGATTTCTGACACAGAATAACATATTTTTCTGCCGTGGCTCCTCTAGGCGTCGGAGGTACATCGTGACCAGGGGGTCGGGGAGGAACACGTAACACCTTCTTGTTCAGTCTGGAGTTCTTCAAGGCAGTATTCTGGGCCCTGTGCTTTTTTTGGTATTCATTAATGATCATTCCAACTCTCTGGAAAATCCTCTGTATCTCTTTGCTGATGACTCCACTCTCTGCCACTCCATATCTCATCCCTCAGATCGGCAAGCAGCAGCCTCCTCACGCTCTGCATACCGGGACAAAATCACAGACTGGTCAAAAAAGTGTAACAAATCTCACACTCTCACTTTGTCTCTCCGAAAAGACCGCCTGGAGAACACTCCCAAATACTTTCTATACAATCCTCTCCAAGAAGTTCTGTCACTCAAGCTTTTGGGTCTCAATATCAGCCATGATCTTTCCTGGGAAAACCACATTTCCAAGCTGGGCTCCAAAGCCAGTTGCCGACTGGGCATCCTACATCGTGCGAAGTCCTTCATTAGCACATCTGAGCTCCTCACCACATATAAGGCTTTCATCCACAGATTGATGGAATACTGCTCTCCCCTCTGGGCCGGTGCTCCTGCCTCACACCTAGCTCGGCTTCACGCTGTAGAAACCAAAGCTTTCAGAATCATTGGTATCTCCCGCGATGAAGCTGATTCTGAAGGCCTTTCAATCTCTCATCGCAGGCAGGTTGGTGGTCTTTCTGTCTTCTACCAAATCCTCATTGGGCTAGCTCCCCCAGCTCTGTCTGTGCTGTCCCCCCCAAATATTCCTGGAGAAGGCACAATATCTAACTGCCAGCAACCTTCTTCTGGTGAAATAGCCAAAATCAAGAGACTCTGTTCACCTTCACTCTTTTATTCCTCTTTTATGCCGTGTACCCATATTCACAATTGAGCTTCTGGCTGTGATGTTTAGATAATAAAACAATGAATTGAAAAAGGGCCTTTTCAGGAGGTCTGTAAAAATATTTAAGGATGAAAAGATGGCGGTTGTTTTCAAACTTGAGTGAGGGGTTTGTGGCATTTTGGTCAAGGCAAGAACATAAGCCGAAACTTAGACAAGAATAATTCAACTTGGGTGAACACATCAATGGATTTCCTTGGAGTGCTTTTGGCAAGATTTCTTTGGGCTCAGTGCACATACTGATTAAGACATCTACTATTGAGGTTTGCTATTTGTGTTGGCATACAAATGGAGAAGACCTAATTAGGCAGAAATCAAGATAGATGGAACTCCAGAAGCAGTTACTCACAAAAAAAGATTTGTACACGTTCGATGGAAGAAACAAGAGTCGTGCTTCACGAACAACATACAGCACCAACATGATGGCGTAGAGGTATGCAGACTCGGCGCCTGGGTTCGAATCCCGACCCAGCAATAAACTGCGATCCCGTTGTTTCAGAATCGGAGTGATTCATCAATGTGTGTGTCGTCCCTCGGATGGGCTTTAAACTGGATATCCTGTGTGCTGGTATTCGTTGGCGCACATTAAATTAAAGATCCCACAATGTTCTTCGATAAAAAGTAGGAGACCTTAGCTCTGCTGCTGAGCCTGCCTGGCAAGCTTAGAGCTCCTTCATATGGCTCCCTCCTCCCTTCCCTCCTGCCATTGAAATTCCTGACTATGCCAATGCCTGTGGGGCACCAGTATTGACTCTTTAAGTAAGGTAATTTACTCTTTAAGTAATTGACTCTTCTAGTAAAGTTGTCTTCACGTATTTACACACACACACAACATATATATATATAATGTTGAAAATGCAGCAATGATTTGATGGATTCTTTCACATTATGGACTATACAATGAATTACTTTGCCCAAGATACATAAAATCAATTTTGTCATTACCACGCCTGTTAGAAAGTTGCCAAAAGTCGTTTTTTTCAGTTGTTCAGACAAATACCCAAACTTCTGCATTGGAAGAGTGCAGAAAGATTCCGAAATTGGATAGGAGAGTTCAAGACCTTTCACTAAACACATTTTCATCAAGCAGAAAACGAAGACCAGACCATAAATACCATTAATTTTGTGGAAAAGTTTTCAACGCAGGAAGTTAGTTTTGCATTATCCTTCACTGAGCGTCATCCTGCTTTAGAAAGAATTGAGCCAATTGTATATTTTGTCTTCCTCTTTCATCTTCCTAATTTGTGCAATTCCATTCTCGCTCTTCGCCAAGCCTCAATCCTGTCTGGAATAAGAAAAGAAAAAAAACATCATGTTGTAATTTTCAATATTTCATAGAGAAATCTGGGAAAAATTGACATTACATGGTATCTTAACAAAGCAATCCATAATTTATTTTTGGGAGTCTGGAAATCTTTCATTGATGCGGACTTGTCTTGCCAAGAGCAGGGCATCCCTTTCGACATCCATTCAATGTTCACTCTGACGAATTGGGTTTCAATGTCACTCAATCACTGACAAATGGATCTTCTCCAAAACTGCGGGCAGTGCAGCCATTTTGCCGAAAATACTAAGAACAATGACTTCATTCTCGGAAATGACCTTCATGCTATGTGCACACGCGTTCCAAATTTGATGAGAACAGTTGATCCAGAATTTGTCACAACTGCACTGAAACGTCCAAACTTTAATCTGTGAAAAAGCTAAAAGGGTATGAAGGTTTACCAAAACAGTTCTCCCCACCTCGTTGCCAACATTAATGGTCAGCTTAGCACGAAGTGTCAACCATGGGTGTTTCATGGTTGACTCGTCCTATGAAGCTGCAAACTCCCTCAACTGCGCATTTCTTCACCGTTATCACAAGTCCGATTATAGTGTCCTGCCAGGCCAACAAAACTGCAAACCTCAGGGGATTTCAAAGGTCTATATATAGTATCATTGAACTTCAGAGCTTGCATGCTTTAGTGGACTTTTATCTACGCACTCCTGGACCGAGATAGACAGCAAATTTACTCATCCCCGCAGGCTGATCTCATACAAACCCATGCCATTGCTCACTCTCATTTTTTTTCTTGATGCCTCAAAAAGTGTGCTCGGTGAAGATTTCTGCTTTGCGGGTGAACATTTTCCAGGCCACCCAAAGCTTGACTGCAGGGCCAAGGACAGAAAACCAATTGAAATGCACCCAGAGGCGGATCATATGAAGCACACAACACGCCCTATCAAGCAGCTGGCAACAATTCATAGGCAGGTGTCTCACTTAAGGAACTGTGCTGAAGCAAAGGAGCCATAACCTTCATAAGTACAATGAGTTGCAGTAGAAAAGTAACCAGAAATCTGCATATACAGTATTAAAATAACTGAATCTGTATTATGAATTAATGAAGAACTTTTCGTTATATATTGCTTATTCGGTGAGCAAAATTTATTGAGTATTCCTGGTGAATTTGATGATGATCTAAGGAGTGATTATTATCGTGTCCAAAACATGTTCAGGTTATTTTTGAATTGAGCATTCATTGATTGCTTTGCTGGGGGTCTCTCAAAACCAATGAATTACACTTCATTCACACATGCCCAGTGCGACATGATTGTGTACATCCTATGGTACTATGGTAGTCTCACCCACTTGCATCATTTTGAAGTTGGTTCTGTTTTGCCTCAAAATTAGTCTCAAGCTCGAGAATTCGGTCAGGGCACTGTCACGCAATGGCCGGCCTTTTCAAGACGAATGCACTCGTAGTGGATCATTTAATTCAAAGCAATAACTATATTAGCCAAATGAGCAAAATGAGTTGTTTTCTGTTTGTGTGTTTTTGTGTGTGAGATGTCATGTACTGATTTCAATGAAAACCCAGCATACTGCTTCTTCTTGATTTTTTACGGCGTAGAACAGCGTTTTTCTGTCCGTCCGGTGTATGTATGTCGGTCCCTCACAAACGTCTACCAATCAGAGCTGAGGATCTGGTCACATGACAGGGCCATGCCATTGCTCACTCGTTTTTGTCCCCCGTCGCACAGCGGAGCGAAAGGGGGACTATGGTTTTCCCCTCCGTCCGTGTGTCCGTCCGTCCGTCCATCCGTGCTTGCGTGGGGGCCGGCGTGCATGCGTGCATGCGTAAGCGAAGGACCGCATGCGAATTTGGTGTGTGGGTGCAACCCACGTCAAAATCCAAGATGGCCGCCGCCATGTATGTCTGATGCCATGTATATCTGAACGTTGTGAGCTGAATATCTTGAAAAATAAGCGAAGTACCAACTTCTAATCTGGTGTGTGGGTGTATCTCGGCACAAGGAAGAACGCTATTGAAAATTGGGTTGCCACGTCAAAATCCAAGATGGCCGCCACCATATATATGTCTGAACCTTGTGAGCGAAATATCTTGAAAAATAAGCGAAGTACCAACTTCTAATCTGGTGTGTGGGTGTATCTCGGCACAAGGAAGAACGCTATTGAAAATTGGGTTGCCACGTCAAAATCCAAGATGGCCGCCACCATATATATGTCTGAACCTTGTGAGCGAAATATCTTGAAAAATAAGCGAAGTACCAACTTTTAATCCCGTGTGTGGGTGTATCTCGGCACAAGGAAGAAAGCTATTGAAAATTGGGTCGCCACGTCAAAATTCAAGATGGCTGCCACCATATATATGTCTGAACCTTGTGAGCGAAATATCTTGAAAAATAAGCGAAGTGCCAACTTCTAATCTGGTGTGTGGGTGTATCTAGGCACAAGGAAGAACGCTATTGAAAATTGGGTCGCCACGTCAAAATCCAAGATGGCCGCCACCATATATATGTCTGAACCTTGTGAGCGAAATATCTTGAAAAATAAGCGAAGTACCAACTTTTAATCCCGTGTGTGGGTGTATCTCGGCACAAGGAAGAAAGCTATTGAAAATTGGGTCGCCACGTCAAAATTCAAGATGGCTGCCACCATATATATGTCTGAACCTTGTGAGCGAAATATCTTGAAAAATAAGCGAAGTGCCAACTTCTAATCTGGTGTGTGGGTGTATCTAGGCACAAGGAAGAACGCTATTGAAAATTGGGTCGCCACGTCAAAATCCAAGATGGCCGCCTCCATGTATGTCTGAACCTTGTGAGCGAAATATCATATCATAGCATGTTTTCTGCGTCTTCCACTTTGTCAACTCACATCACTTACCCGACGGGGGACTGAGGCGTAACGCTTGTTTTCAATGGCCAAGCCATTGATCTGGTCACCTCCACTCAGCAGATCCTTGCCCGGCCATGCCATTGTTAGACCATCGGTCTTGTTTAATGAAGAATAGCTTTAGAGAAAATGAAAAGGGAAGCAGTGCAGTACCCAGCTAATATAACCTCACTGAGCACTAACCATCCCCAAAGGATTTGCATTCCTCGACAGTAATGCTGCAATTAACTCCGATGACTTGGCTGGAGGGTGTCATGGCCATTCCAAGTTAGCAGACAGGGAGCTTTTATCCAAATTTACGGTGCGTAAATGTAAAATTTGAGGTTGTGATATAATCCAAACTGTTCTATTTTTAACCACGAACAATTCCCCCTATGAATGAAAAGAAACCACAGAGATAATAACATGAAAAACCTTCAAGATAATTTATTTACTGACTCGTGGCAAATCTGTGATGCAGTCTGTTGGTAAAGTGATAGAGCTACAATGTGAGAAAGAATGCGCACTTGAATATCTCAAAAAATCCAGATAAGGCCACTGGATGTCTACCACTCATTCATAACTCTGCATACAGTGACATCAGAAAGTATTCACACCCTTTGACATTTTCACATTTTGTTGTGTTACAGCCTGAATTTAAAATGGAAGAGAGATTTCGTCACTATATACCACCTTTAGACGTCATTTTCCACGCAGAGCAGGTCGCCTTTGGCGAAACACAGGGAATTACCAGTGAACTGGTACTCAATTTGCCGACCTTGGAAGGATGACAGGCTGGGTCAACCACCCCGGCGTTAATTCAGCAATCGACCGGGATTCAAACCCAGGATCCCCGGATCCCAAGCCGGCACCCTAACCGCTAAGCCAACACCGTCACTGATCTACACCAATACCCCATAATGTCAATGTGGAATTTATTTTTTAAATATTCTTATAAATTAATTCAAAATGAAAAGCTGAAAAGTCTGGAGTCAATAAGTATTCAACCCCTGTGCTATGGCACTCAAATTTGAGCTCAGGTGCATCCAAGTTCCTTTGTTCATCCCTGAGATATCTCTACTACTTTGTTGGAGTCCATATGTGGCCAATTCAATTCAATGGAAATGATTTAGAAAGAAACACCTTTTTATATGAGGTTGCACAGGTGACAGTGCATGTCAGAGCAGAAAATCTACCATGAAGTTCAACAAACCATCCGAAAACTCCGAGATTAAATTGTGAGGAGGTATAGATCTGGGGAAGGGTATAAAACAATTTCTAGAGTGTTGAAAGTTCTCAAGAGCACACCTTCACTCCTTCATTCCTCTTTACTCCCACCTCGGGAACAAACTCCCTCACTCTGTTCAATCCCACTCCTCTCTCCAGGTCTCTAAAACAGCTGTTTACCACCATCTCTTATCTTCCCCCATCCAAAACCTTGATCTCTTCTACCTACGTTTATTCACCCCAGATCTACTTTTTTTTGAAATACCAACTTCTTTCCTGGAAGTTCTAGCAGTGGCCATGTGTTTTATAGCTCTCCAACCCCCCCGCCTTCCCGTGCCTCATCCCCCCAACCCCTCTCCCTCCCACAGATCTCCCGATGTCCCTGTTCTCTGCTGTTGCACTTGTGTGCTTCCCTCTCTCTCCCCATCTTGTCTCCCGCTCCCTCTATTGTATGTTTTTTGTGTCCGTTTTTTTTTTTGTCATTGATGTTAGGTCCTCCACGAGCCTCGATCTTGTATACAAAAACAAAAATCGTCAATAAACCACACAAACACAGCAGCTAATAAACAACCGACAAAATATACCACACAAACACGTCCTGGCGAGGGTCTGCAATCTCTGATTGCTCTTTCTTGTTACCTATGTTATTAGAAGTGGCCTTGGAAAAATGCCAAGATAAGCTATTTATACACCTCAACACCGCATTTCTCCAAGGAGGAAAAACTTATTGGGAAGGCTGGCAAATCAAGTCGCTACAACCTCCGTCGTGTGACCCTTAGTCCGCCCGGCAAGTTTCGGTGAGATTGGTTAACTAATGACCAAAAGTATCACGGTCAGACAGACAGACACCAGATTGAGTATTTTAGTATGATGTGTATCAAAAGTGATGTTGCTTTTGCTTACCAATTGTTGCAGAACTTTTTCTTGTTCAGTCCAATATGAAAGCAAAACAATGATAACAACAAAATAACAATGGGTAATAAGGATTGGTATTACGTGTTGCAATTGGTAAGGGTGCCGTGCACGTTAATACAATGTATGTGCAAAGTTGATGTACTGTTGTGTAAATAATGGGAAAAAACTAAGTGGAAAGGACAAGATATTACAGATTATTTTTGCAATATTATCATGTGCTTGCAACACGTTCATCAAGACAGCCATTTGTGTAATATTTATGAATCAATTTTCAAAAATGCTTCATTGCTAGTTGAACCTTTATAGCAGGTGAATCCAGGATACCGTAAAACATCACATTATCCTGATGAGTGTGCAGGAATTGCAATGTGTAAAATTAGAATTTTCCAGCAAATTTTGTTTGCACTTTTTTCCCCCCAGAGAGGAACAATCGATGACATGCGTGCGATTCATTAAAAAAGCTGAATTAAACTGTGATTGATAGATCTCTTCTGTAAGCAACACTGCCTTTCTGTAAATGAGGAGCAAACAAATCTCGACCCAACAGCCGAGTTACAAACAACCTCATCCCAATGTCAGATTGACAGGAATGGCCGATCTTCCTGACAATTACACTTCAATCAAATTATGTCAGAAGAGATGCTCTAGCATGGAAGAAATAGTCACACGATATGACAACTTTTCACAAGTAATGGATTTCCTCCTGATGTCCTATCCCGAATCCTATCCAGGTTCCTCCGGCTGACTCCATATTTGTCTATTTGGGTTCCTCCTGATACTCCAATGATGTATTTGGTTAGTTATTTGATTTGGTGTAATCAACCACAAACTTAGATGATATTATACTGTATTTGGTATTTGGCATACTGAGTATTTGATTCAGCAATAATGTTTTTGTTTTTATCCAAGCAAGCTGCTGAATCATAGAGTTATGGTGTTAGTTGAGCCTGAATTATGGGCCAAAAGGCTCTTACAAATCCCATTACATTCCATCATGTTTTTGGGCGAATTATTGTTTTTAAAATATTGTTACTGATCGCGGTTTAGATGTTATTTGCCGAGCGAAGGCTCCGCGACCGAACAGTTGTTCCCCGACTCACCCGATTCACCCAGAACTTTGGCCGTATCGCACCGCAGCTGCCCAATCTGGAAAAGACTAAAACGACGAAATGCAAAGAGGAAAAGGAATAAGACGAGAAGACGGACAGAAGAGTAATTGGATTTATTATACACACAAGCAAAAAGAAAGCAGGCACGTTTATTTACAACACATAAGACGCAGGTGACACAGTGCAAATACAAGCTTATACAGACTTAATTAAATACCCAGGGACAAGACACACAGAACAAACTCACGTACACAAGAAGGGTGGAAAGGCAGGAGGTGGATGGCTGGAGGGAGAGGAAGGTCCAAGGGGGTCCTGCAGCACGATCGGCACGTTTAGCAGCCGCCGTTCCTTCGCGGCCCTGCTCAAAACTGCCGTCCAGGCCCCAAGCGGCTGTTGGGTGTTGTTGCTGCTGTGGCCGCCGCTTGCTTTGCCAGGACTCGTCTGACTCGTCTGGTCCAAACCCTCAACTCAACAACACTCTTGCACGTCTCCCTGTCCAACCACTCTTTCTCTCTTGGTCCAACCACTCTTTCTCTTTCTTGGTCCAACCACTCTTTCTCTCTCTTGGTCCACTCACTCCTCACCACCGACCCCCCCACGCTTCTTGCGCGCGCGCCTTTATAGCGCCTCCGGCGATCAAGCCGCCGGCCTTCAGGACACGCCCATCGGTGTGCTCACCTCGGCCCTGGTTGGTCACGCGACCCTCTGGCTCCGCCCTTGATGACGACGGGCGGGCACGCCCCTCTTCCCCGACCCGAGCACATGTTCAATGGTGGTTTTGGAGGGGATGTAATTGGCAATCGAGGCTTGGCAATGACGAAAGGGGATGTGAAAGGAAATGGAGATTTTGGGGATGGGAATGAAAGGGGATCTATTCTCTTTCACTGGTGCAATGGAGTACTTCAATTTATGGGAGACACAGCCTTACCCTACAACACAGAATAAGATATAACTATCGAACAGGGGTATTCTATTATTGGCTGACGTGTATGCTTGTGGACTAATTATGGGATGCCCTTTTACTCCGGAGGCAGGGGGCGGAGGCAGGGGGCACAGAATAAACAATAATAATAATAATAAAGCACACAATCAAAAAAATATACAGTCCTCATATCCACAACACTGCACCCTCCTCCTCTTAGGCACGTCCCGGGCCTACAACGTTTTTTATTTAGTGTGACGCGTAGGTGTAGTTCCCTCTACTTTTAACCTGACCCTGAGTGCGACAGTTTTAAAACATAAATAAATGTGTCCCGCTGCTCCATTGCACCCTGCCTAACAGACTTACGCCCACAGTTAACCGAATTGCGGAATGGTCTTCAAACTACACACTGACGGTGGGGAGCATTATTTACAATGACGCTATTTTTATTTACAAGACTAACCCAGGACCTGTGATTGTTCTTTCTGGGGGGGAGACAGTCTGCTCTGCATCAATGCACCATGAACGCACCCAAAAACGCACCAATACACACCCAAGCACCAATCGGTGCAGTCACCATTGTTCATCAATGTTCAATCAAAATAAAATCAACAACCCCTAACCCTGCAGATGGTCTCTTGCTCTTCGGCTCCCTCTGCCGGTTATTATTATTGTCTTCCAGTTGTTGTCATTCTTTCATTTTCTTACTGGCGGCCTATTTGCAATAAAGTGTGCCCAATGTGTCCATTTTTATTTATTTTATTTATGGCCCACAGGGCCGACTACGTGTGGTTCACCTGTGGGGCATCGGTGCCCTGTGGCCAAGGTCCGCCAGCAAGATTTTGGGCCCTCATGGCCGGTTCCAGAAGAGGGGCCATGTCCCAACGCATGGGGTCCATAAGTGGTGCTCGGCCACAGACATGTGGTCCATAATGTGGTGCATCGATGCAGACAGCTGGTTCTGGGAATTCCGGGCACCCAATGGAGGACTCACGCACGCTCCCCTCGGCACCCAATGGCGCACAGGTCATGTGGGAGACAAAAGAGACAATTGAGCGAGGGGTAAGGTCACAAGGGTACACATCAATAAGGCAATGCAAGGCGAAATGCGTACGGAGGGCGAAGTGAGAAAGCTCGTCCCTACCGTACGTCACCCCCCTGTCACCTACACTACCCTTGCCCTTACCCCATTTTTACAAAATCTACCCATTTACAAATTCGTCACTACTGTCACGTCTTCCCCATATTTCTCCTATACCAAATTCGTCTCCACAATCCCTCTACTTCAAAATTTGCCATCACCAAATTCATCATCAATCCTCATAAGGAGGAAGAGATGGAACATCAAAGCACAATGTCACACCCACGTCATGATGCGTCTCACAATCCAAACATTTGCACAGTAAAAAATAATCAAAACATGGCATGGTGTGGAGTACCTGTCACCTCAGGTGAGTGGATGCAGATGGTGCGAGGAGACTTCATCCTAACTACTTTCTAAATGACATTAACACACTTTACACTACCCGGGGTCTTTCCCTGCCAATCCATTGGCCACTTACACTATGGGTTCTAAAAACCAATTCCCATTGACCAAACTGTGGTGCTTCTCAATTTGGGGTCTCACTCCCCCGATTCATCTCCCGGTGCCCTCGCACAATTTCTGGGCTGCGACGTGTAGCTCTCCCAGCAGGTCTACCCACCTGCACACCTCCACCACTGCAGTTGCCACCCGAGCTTACCTAGCTCCTCACCCTAACCTAACAAACTGGGGAAGACCCCTCCTGGCTCTGTCACCCCACTCGGTGCTCTCTGGCACTGGGCTACCCGGGTCCATCCTCCGGATCCTCGGGCCCCATCCACAACAACTACTACCGGCTCCCAGAGCCCACCTGCGGCCTCACCTGGCCGACATCCTCACAGTGGTGGAGCGCCCAACCAACTACACACACTAACAGGCTACACGCCCAGCCATTTCCACAACACTAATGCACCCATCCAATCACCATTCTTCCACCCGCACCACAGATGCCGATATCCAACCACAATTTACCTATACCCTCTACCTAACACTTCCACTACCCGCCCCGGGTATCCGTGATGGGGGTCCACTCTTCCCCCATTCACACCTTCGCACCATCCACTCCACTCCACAATTTCCACCATACTCACTCCACGACCATCCATTCCAATACTCCATACCATTTATTCCATACACCTGTCCTCCATTCACCTGTCGTTGCACACCTGTGCAATCATACCTGGTGCCACCTGCACCCTCCTCCTCTTCCTGGACCATTGGGTCAGCACAATACACAATCACCTTCACTCACTCATACACTGCTCCACACACCTGTTCAGTTGCACACCTGTGCAATCACACCTGTTCAATCCTCAAACACACGGCATCATCTGAACTACCTGTTGCCCTGCTAACTTAGTGCTCCCCGTCTTCCCTTTAAACTAAGCACATACCACGTCATTATCATCCACTCTACTCTACCTGCGTCCCCACTACAGGTGTCATTGTCACTAACTAATCTTAACGTTACCTAATGTCATCTTCGCTAGATCCCTACACACAATATCCTAACCCACCTGGGCTAGTTTTCACTGCCATCAACCCCATAAGCTAGTGCTCCTTTGCCCCCCCTTGCCGTGAGGGATGGTGGATTGCCCTCCCACCACATCGGGGAGGTCCTATCAATTTCGCTCGTCCAAATCCAACAAATCAAAAATTTGTCATTTACTGCTAATCACCGTACCATCATCAAATTTTGCTTTTTTTCTAATTTTGGGTCCAAAACACTAACCTCATCACCCGTCTACTTATTAGATCCTCTCGGTGCGCCAATTCACGTCTACAGCCCGGATTCGTACAGCCGAGCCATGAACGCGGGTTCTTTGGTGCCGGCGGCTGGATGCGTCCGGCACTCGGTGCAGGGACGGGGGCTTACCCGGGCCGAGATCCCACGCACCACCTCGGCGTGGAGCCATCCAATGTCCCGATCTCGACCTGCCGGCACGTCTCAACAAAAAGTGGTTGCCATGACGACCCTTCCTATCGAGCTGCCCGCTCCGCCTAGTGGAGCACGGACGCGGCCGTTCCAAGCGAGGCCCAGCGTGGATCGCGTACGGCGGTCCTTTCGAACCCGCCGTGGCTCGGATCCCCGCTGGTTCTCGCGGCACGCGAAGCCCGGCACGCACCGAGGGCCCGATTCGGCTAAAAGTCGCTCTAACCGCTAACCCGGTTACCGTCGATGCCTCACCTGCATGCTTACACGCATACACTACCCCTTTCTTGCTCATACCTCCAGCTGTTCCCATGCTCCTCGTACCTTTCCTTACACACCTCGGTACACTCATTCCGCTCACAGACTTGGTCACACACCTGACCACCGAGCACCTTGGCACACATTCGTCGCTCGCACACCTCACCAACACACCTCTTCGCGCCCCTTCCTCGGTCACCTCCTCTGTGACAATCACAGGTGTGCTTTCACTCGCACACCCAACCACGTGCCTCACGACCAACTCAAGTGTGCATTCCCACACACGCTCTACCATTCCAGGTGTGCATCCTTCCATTCCAGGTGTACATCCTCGCTCACCTGTCACAACCAACTCACGCTCCGTGTCACTCTCACTACTTTCACCTCCACTCTCGGTCGCGCACTCACCCTTACTCTCGACAGCGCACTCTTTCCTCATGCACCTGTCCGTTACACACCTTTCTCGCGCATCCTCTTGCGCACACTCTTTCGTTACTTCCTCCGTAACACTTACCACACCGCGCTTCCATGTACCCCCTCGCACACGCGCTACGACCGACTCACTCTCGACAGCACACTCACTGGTCGGCGCGCACTTTTTCCTCACACACCCCATGGTCGGACATTCTCGCACACCTCTTTTTTCGCACACCTGACCTGTCACACTTCACCAACGGCCTTTCACGAACACCCGGATCCAAACCAATCCCCAAGCCGACTGAAGCTTTCCTCACATCATGTACATTTCCGATTATATCGCCACTCACCTTGGCACCTCGTCTCCGCACCTCTTTTGCCACCTGCAAACTCTTTATTTGGTTAGTGAGCAGCACATCACGATTCGAGCACAGACCTTGTACCAATTCCATTACTTCCTCCTTTATCTCCCCTTAGTTTCTGTCCGTCCCTTCTTAATTTCACTCACCTCTTCTTCCACTTCCTCTAATTTTTGCTTCACCTCTTTTATTTCCCTGTGCGTCTCCTCAAGTTCGTCCTCTAAGGCTACCTTGACCGTATCTATGTGCGTCCTTACCTGCCGGTCCTTTGTCTCCATTACCTCTGTCACCTCCTCCAACTTCTTCGTCAACCCCTCATGTACCATCTGACATTGCCTCTGTGTCGCTATTAAGTCATTTTTAATTTCTTTTTGTGTCGCCTTTAACCCTCCTAGTACCGCAGTGTTCTTTTGAACCTGCTCCACTAGTTCTTTTTGTCCCTCCGTCAGCTGTTCCACCTCCTCCGTCAGATCTTCTATTCCCCCTTGTAACTTTGCCGTCCCATTTCTCACCTCTTTCTCCATACGCTTCTCACCTCGCTTTACCTCCTCGCGTAGCCCCAAAACCTCCTCACTTACACCTCGTCGTATCCCCTCTTTCATCTCCTCAATCTCTTTAGTAGATGCCACCCTCATCTGTCCCAATTCATCCCTCTGAGCATCCAGTTTACTTTCTAACCCGATTTTGACCCCCTCTATCTGCTGCCCCATTTGTTTAACTTCCCTTTCCGCTTGGTCCCTCATGTCCCTCAATTTGCCTTCCATACTGTTTTCTAACCCCTCTAACCCATTTTTCACTCCCTCTATCTGATTCTCCTGGGCAGCCATTCTATTTTCCACCCCCGTTAACCCATTCTTAACCTCTTTTATCCCATTGTCTAACCCCTCAAATTTAGCTTCTAGCCATTCCCCCATTTCTCCCATACTGTTTTTCAAACCTCCAATTTGGTCTCCCATACTCATCTGTACAGCTGCCTGTAGCTGCGCAATGAGGGCCTGCATGTCAATCGGCTGCATGTTAAAGCCCGTTGATACAGCGGGCTCGGCTACCGTGCGCTCGTGCGAGGCGCCTTTTTGCGCACCTGAAACCTCGTGCGCGAGAGCGCCATTTTGTGTGTCTGATACCCCCTCAACCGCCTCCTCATTGCTCCCCTCCATTTGATTCTGGGTTACTCCTAACCCCTCCTCTAGCTCACCCACCGGCATTCGATCGCCTTGACCAGCCATGGCGCGATTTCAAAATTCGGGTTTTATTTCTTTAAAACACAATTTTTCAGCAGCTCGTAATTTTGAGCGCGTTAAGCGCGCTTCGGGTCCGATCTCACTTCCTGACACCAATTTGTTACTGATCGCGGTTTAGATGTTATTTGCCGAGCGAAGGCTCCGCGACCGAACAGTTGTTCCCCGACTCACCCGATTCACCCAGAACTTTGGCCGTATCGCACCGCAGCTGCCCAATCTGGAAAAGACTAAAACGACGAAATGCAAAGAGGAAAAGGAATAAGACGAGAAGACGGACAGAAGAGTAATTGGATTTATTATACACACAAGCAAAAAGAAAGCAGTCACGTTTATTTACAACACATAAGACGCAGGTGACACAGTGCAAATACTAGCTTATACAGACTTAATTAAATACCCAGGGACAAGACACACAGAACAAACTCACGTACACAAGAAGGGTGGAAAGGCAGGAGGTGGATGGCTGGAGGGAGAGGAAGGTCCAAGGGGGTCCTGCAGCACGATCGGCGCGTTTAGCAGCCGCCGTTCCTTCGCGGCCCTGCTCAAAACCGCCGTCCAGGCCCCAAGCGGCTGTTGGGTGTTGTTGCTGCTGTGGCCGCCGCTTGCTTTGCCAGGACTCGTCTGACTCGTCTGGTCCAAACCCTCAACTCAACAACACTCTTGCACGTCTCCCTGTCCAACCACTCTTTCTCTCTTGGTCCAACCACTCTTTCTCTTTCTTGGTCCAACCACTCTTTCTCTCTCTTGGTCCACTCACTCCTCACCACCGACCCCCCCACGCTTCTTGCGCGCGCGCCTTTATAGCGCCTCCGGCGATCAAGCCGCCGGCCTTCAGGACACGCCCATCGGTGTGCTCACCTCGGCCCTGGTTGGTCACGCGACCCTCTGGCTCCGCCCTTGATGACGACGGGCGGGCACGCCCCTCTTCCCCGACCCGAGCACATGTTCAATGGTGGTTTTGGAGGGGATGTAATTGGCAATCGAGGCTTGGCAATGACGAAAGGGGATGTGAAAGGAAATGGAGATTTTGGGGATGGGAATGAAAGGGGATCTATTCTCTTTCACTGGTGCAATGGAGTACTTCAATTAATGGGAGACACAGCCTTACCCTACAACACAGAATAAGATATAACTATCGAACAGGGGTATTCTATTATTGGCTGACGTGTATGCTTGTGGACTAATTATGGGATGCCCTTTTACCTTTACACAGCTCCGGAGGCAGGGGGCGCAGAATAAACAATAATAATAATAATAAAGCACACAATCAAAAAAATATACAGTCCTCATATCCGCAACAATATCATGTTACTGAGCCGACCCATCACTCAATTATTTTATCATATTTAATAAGTATTGACATATGGTTGGTTGTTTAATGCAGCCCCTTAATTAAATATTATGATGAAGATATTATTTATGTCTCTTATATTTCCCTTCTCCAGACATTATCATAGATGTCTGAAGGTGTCTCCTCTCCTGTTCCCCCTTCGGTTCTACCTTCAGTTTCCCCTGAGTGCAGTTCCCTTTGAGTGTACCTTCAGTTTCCCATGAGTGTACCTTCAGTTCCCCATGAGTGTACCTTCAGTTCCCCCTGAGTGTACCTTCAGTTCCCCCTGAGTGTACCTTCAGTTCCCCCTGAGTGTACCTTCAGTTCCCCCTGAGTGTACCTTCAGTTCCCCCTGAGTGTAACTTCAGTTCCCCCTGAGCGTACCTTCAGTTCCCCCTGAGTGTAACTTCAGTTCCCCCTGAGTGTAACTTCAGTTTCCCCTGAGCGTACCTTCAGTTCCCCCTGAGTGTACCTTCAGTTCCCCCTGAGCGTACCTTCAGTTTCCCCCGAGTTCACCTTCAGTTCCCCCCTGAGTGTACATTCAGTTCCCCCTGAGTGTACCTTCAGTTCCCCCTGAGTGCAGTTCCCCTTGAGTGTACCTTCAGTTCACCCTGAGCATATCTTCAGTTCCCCTGAGCATACCTTCAGTTCCCCCTGAGTTGAGTTCCCCTTGAGTGTACCTTCAGGTCCCCCTGAGCATACCTTCAGTTCCCCCTGAGCGTACCTTCAGTTCCCCCTGAGTGTACCATCAGTTTCCCCTGATCGTACCTTCAGTTCCCCCTGAGCGTACCTTCAGTTCCCCCTGAGCGTACCTTCAGTTCCCCCTGAGCGTACCTTCAGTTCCCCCTGAGCGTACCTTCAGTTTCCCCTGAGCGTACCTTCAGTTTCCCCCGAGTTTACCTTCAGTTTCCCCTGAGTGTACCTTCAGTTCCCCCTGAGTGTGTACCTTCAGTTCCTCCTGAGTGCAGTTCCCCTTGAGTGTACCTTCAGTTCCCCCTGAGCGTACCTTCAGTTCACCCTGAGCGTACCTTCAGTTCCCCCTGAGCATACCTTCAGTTCCCCCTGAGTGTACCTTCAGTTTCCCCTGAGCGTACCTTCAGTTTCCCCCGAGTTTACCTTCAGTTTCCCCTGAGCGTACCTTCAGTTCCCCCTGAGCGTACCTTCAGACGTTACACACGTTTTGCATCTATCCCTCGGGCCAACACCATTTCATACTGCTCCAGTTTACTTCCTCATTCTTCTCGACTCTAGAACTCCTTCCAAGTGTCCTGCTTTCTCTCATCACACACCTGAAATTCAAAAGGAATGTTAACAACTTTATCTTGCTATCTCTTTCGAACTCACCTTTTCTTTCCCTGACCTAGAATGGCATTTGTGAAAAGTGAAGTCCGACTTTTTTAAAATAAAAGTAATTTAATTAATTTAAAAAATAAATTAAAAACCTAATTTTGTGTAAGCAACATCGTCCTCATCTTTTACGGACGCCTCACATTCTCAGCAAATGTATCCCTTCGTGGCAGGTGTCCTTTCATCATCGGGAAGGGAATGTATATTTTATACCAAAGCCTTCACAACATTCACCACATGTATCCTGAAGTAGTTGTAAATGAATACCTAAATAATTGGCTATATATGTCAAAATTTGGTTATTTACTAGAATGTCACTCAGTAGAGCGCATACCTCCACCAGGCTGAAGAGTTTATGTTTTGTACCCCATCGATAGGCCGGATCTGGATTCGGACCTGAACCAAAATCGAATCGGCTTGTTCTTGTCACCAAACCAACTTGTCCACCAAGTTTTGTCATAATCCATCTACAACTTTTTGAAATATCATGTTATATATCGTTTTTGGCCCCATCTCTTCATGGTGAAGAATCACCTAGAAATTAAGAAATTCTCATATCTGGATTCGGATCTTCACCAAAATCGAATCAATTCTTCTTTGTCCCACACCAAAACTGTCCACCAAATTTTGTTCGAATCCATCCCACAACATTTTGAGACATCCTGTTCACAGATAAACAAACAGACAGGGGTGAAAACATACCATCCCTGCACCTTCGGTGGCGGAGGTAATTAATATCAAAATAAGTGGCTCTGTTTAAAAATATTAAATATTGAAGTTTAGTTTTTTAATGCTAGTGTAGCAGCATAGCAAACCTGTTGTGCATTTTGTGATACAAGCACCAAATTTGGCACAAATGTACATTAATATGTTGCGAACATTTTCAGATATTGGGCCACTTGAAATTCCGTAATTTTTTTTTTCAAATTTTTTCAAATTTCGTAATTTCAAATTTTTCGGGTGACACCGTCACAATTTCGGTCTTCGAGGCCGGCCGATATAGTGGGGCGGCTTAGCCCAAATATTCAAAAGAATTGTGCATTTTGTGATACAAGCACCAAATTTGGCACAAATGTACATTAATATGTTGCGAACATTGTGTGGTCAGCAATGAAGACGAGAGTGAATTACATGTATGCAAAAGACCTTGTGAACCAGTGAAGCAAATACACGGGTAAGCATGAATTAAATCTAGGGCATGATATAATTTCCATGATGTTTACCTCTACACTCAATGGTGGAAGGAGGTAATGTTTTGATCCCAGCTTGTCTGTATGTCTGTTTGTCTGTTAGTCCACAAAATTCCAGACAAAGCTTGTAGTAGTGGTAGTTGTAGTGGTAGTGGTGATAACAGAAATTGTTATATAGAACTGAACTTATATTATTATTATATGCAGAAAATAACTTCATTTCTATATGCCCTGCAGTGGACAGGTTAATTGGTTTATGCACTGAAGGGGTCACCCTGGTGTGCACTGCTGTGTTCTGCCTCACTGAGTTGTTCAGGTATGATGTACTCGGCACAAGCTTCCGGTCGGCCCGGAGGTGGGGGTGCGGGGCCTGTCACGGAACGTCAAAACAAACGGCCTGCCGGGGCCGCCCAAAAGTCGGGCGTGAGGGGTGCGTCCACTAATGGAACGCCTCTAGCTTCCCAGATCGAGGGCCACGTGGTCAGGAGAACCTCGTCCCTTCCGGTCACACTTTGCCTATCGGCCGGCCTCGAAGACCGAAATTGTGACGGTGTCACCCGAAAAATTTGAAATTACGAAATTTGAAAAAATTTGAAAAAAAAAATTACGGAATTTCAAGTGGCCCAATATCTGAAAATGTTCGCAACATATTAATGTACATTTGTGCCAAATTTGGTGCTTGTATCACAAAATGCACAATTCTTTTGAATATTTGGGCTAAGCCACCCCACTATGCATCTTTCCATTAATGACAGAATGCTCACAAATGAATTCAATTTCTTTTTAACTCAGTAACCACTTAATGTAATTAGAGTAATTAGAGGCAAATGTAATTGGAGATAATTAAACTAAATAACTCAGTAATTAGAGGCGAATGTAATTGGAGGTAATTAAACAAATTAACTCAGTAATTAGAGGCGAATGTAATTGGAGGTAATTAAACTAATTAACTCAGTAATTAGAGGCAAATGTAATTGGAGATAATTAAACTAAATAACTCAGTAATTAGAGGCGAATGTAATTGGAGGTAATTAAACTAATTAACTCAGTAATTAGAGGCGAATGTAATTGGAGGTAATTAAACTAATTAACTCAGTAATTAGAGGCGAATGTAATTGGAGGTAATTAAACGAATTAACTCAGTAATTAGAGGCGAATGTAATTGGGGGTAATTAAACAAATTAACTCAGTAATTAGAGGCGAATGTAATTGGAGGTAATTAAACTAAATAACTCAGTAATTAGAGGCGAATGTAATTGGAGGTAATTAAACTAAATAACAAGGTAATTAGAGGCGAATGTAATTGGAGGTAATTAAACTAAATAACAAGGTAATTAGAGGCGAATGTAATTGGAGGTAATTAAACTAAATAACTCAGTAATTAGAGGCGAATGTAATTGGGGGTAATTAAACTAATTAACTCAGTAATTAGAGACGAATGTAATTGGAGGTAATTAAACTAAATAACAAGGTAATTAGAGGCGAATGTAATTGGAGGTAATTAAACTAAATAACAAGGTAATTAGAGGCGAATGTAATTGGAGGTAATTAAACTAAATAACTCAGTAATTAGAGGCGAATGTAATGGGAGGTAATTAAACTAAATAACTCAGTAATTAGAGGCGAATGTAATTGGAGGTAATTAAACTAAATAACAAGGTAATTCGAGGCGAATGTAATTGGAGGTAATTAAACTAAATAACAAGGTAATTAGAGGCGAATGTAATTGGAGGTAATTAAACTAAATAACAAGGTAATTAGAGGCGAATGTATTTGGAGGTAATTAAACTAAATAACTCAGTAATTAGAGGCGAATGTAATTGTAGGTAATTAAACGAATTAACTCAGTAATTAGAGGCGAATGTAATTGGGGGTAATTAAACTAATTAACTCAGTAATTAGAGGCGAATGTAATTGGAGGTAATTAAACTAAATAACAAGGTAATTAGAGGCGAATGTAATTGGAGGTAATTAAACTAAATAACTCAGTAATTAGAGGCGAATGTAATTGGAGGTAATTAAACGAATTAACAAGGTAATTAGAGGCGAATGTAATTGGAGGTAATTAAACTAAATAACTCAGTAATTAGAGGCGAATGTAATTGGAGGTAATTAAACTAAATAACTCAGTAATTAGAGGCGAATGTAATTGGAGGTAATTAAACTAAATAACTCAGTAATTAGAGGCGAATGTAATTGGAGGTAATTAAACTAAATAACAAGGTAATTAGAGGCGAATGTAATTGGAGGTAATTAAACTAAATAACTCAGTAATTAGAGGCGAATGTAATGGGAGGTAATTAAACTAAATAACTCAGTAATTAGAGGCGAATGTAATTGGAGGTAATTAAACTAAATAACTCAGTAATTAGAGGCGAATGTAATTGGAGGTAATTAAACTAAATAACTCAGTAATTAGAGGCGAATGTAATTGGAGGTAATTAAACTAAATAACTCAGTAATTAGAGGCGAATGTAATTGGAGGTAATTAAACTAAATAACTCAGTAATTAGAGGTGAATGTATGATTGACAAGGCCATTCCAATCTTGGGAAACAGTCTTCCTCTTTTTCACATCCTGTACTTGATGTCATTCCAGATTCTTCCGCACTGCCACATGCTATTCCAGGTGCAGGATGATCCATCTTATGACAATTAAGACTGATGATGTAAAAAAATTAATATACAGGAGGACAAGAGCATGATTAGACTGTCCAGAAGTACAATCGAGCTGGACCATGGTGCCAATCGCCGGTCTTTTTAGCCACCAAGTTTTCACGTTCGTCCGGCAACTTTTCAAAGAAAAATTTTTGACGAATTTTTTGCTCCACTTGCTTTGCAGAAGCGCTCCAGTTGTACGATTTACTTGAAAGCCTCATCAGAATGTAGTCGAAATTAATCCATAACTTCCCTTTTCCCAATAGTACACCCCCGACACCACTTCATTATTACTGTGACGAGTCCTGAACCTCAATTTGTCCTATCAGAAGCCTTCGCAAACTCAGCCCATGGACCGTCTAAACTGTTTAAATTATGAGGAGCACACCAAAGCTAGTGAAGGCATAAATGGTATCAAGGGTAATGGATAGCTAGGTTATTGAATACAACAAAAGCAATGAAGTTTAATTTCATTTATGAACTGTTTATGAAATTCCAACAACTTGAAAGGCAAACTATACATGTAGGGTGGGGGTAGGGCGGTTAGAGAGAGGGGGGGGTTGACCTATAATACTTCATTCCCTTGAGACAGGGGGGACGTGAGGCACAGTAGACAGAGCCAGATCTTCAGACATTGCTGTTGATGCCAAAAAGGACATCATAGCAGAGGACTTTATTCAGAGTTGTTCTTCTCCTCGGTGGGCTACCATCCAGGGCTGGCGGGCCCCACCTGCCCTGAGCAATCTGGTTTTAAGGCACCAGGAACCCGACTTTAACAGCTCGGCCATCTGTTAGAAACGGGGGGGGGGGTGGGGGATCAGCACAAAAAGCTTGGCAGTGGGAGTTTGGTTTGGAGAAGCGACAAAACACGCTGACTATATGGGGCATTTCATGGATGGGGATTGGGTCAACTCTCCCCACCACCCCAATCAATCCTAACCCATTGACCAAGACATTGAATCCTAAACCCATGTACATGGAGGAGTGACATTATTTTTCACTTGGTCTATCTCCCTGTCTGGCAGTCAAACAAAATTGAAAAATCATCCCAAACAGGAAACGTACTGTTTTTAAGGATGTCTAAAGGCCACAAACAACAGGCACAAATAACAAATGTAACTTGTTAGATGACAGATTAGATGTTAGATTAGATGTCATGATTAAAAATAAATTTTGTGGTGAGAAGTGGCTGATAATGCAAGAGAGACCCTCGAGGAACCTTCGGCATATGCGGCCCACCCCAGGGTCCCAAATCCTGGCCTGTGCTACTGGAGAAACGAAATACATCACTGTAGAGACTGATGATGCAAAAATAAATATACAGCGAGGACAAGAGCATGATTAAGCTGTCCAGAAGTACAATAAGGCTGGGCCTTGCTGTCATTGTCATACGATCGACATGCGATGCAGCGGGACAATGTACCACTGTACCAGGCATAAGGCAACAGGCCTCCTGCTTGATGTTTGTAGGGCAATGTCTCCTTTAATTGAGACAAATTGCCCAAAATCTTTGTCCGTGTCCACATACAACTGGTTTCTGCTGTTCACGGTGTCTATGCTTTGAAAATCGGATGGTACATTATATACATTTCCTGGCAATGCAAGTGTCCGCCGATGTTGGCTTCAGGGTCGGTATTTAGGAAAATGATAGCTGTAATGTTATTGTTGATCTTGCATTTCAGGATTATATTTTTGCAAATCATCGGAGAAATTAGTACAAGAGAATTTCAGTTAGATTCGAGTAATTAGACAATGTTAGCAGCTCGGTCACACCGATTCGTCCAAATCACCTTGATCCTTAATAAAGTCTGGATGCTGTTTATTTAGATGTGGGGAATTCAAGAAGTTCTACGAACAAGATACTCTCAAGTCTTGCCAAAAGAAAAGCATGAGGTGTACAGAGAAATTAAAATGCATTTATATTTTTTCCCTTTTAGTAACAAAAGCGAGCACGCTTTACAACAACAACAACAACAACAACAACAACAACATGCATTTTAAGGCCATTTTCCCTGCTAGAGCGGGGGTTAGCCTTGCGGACCCCATGACAATCTTCTCCATTTTGCCCTATTTTTTGCACGATATGTTGGTAGACTATGTTGGTAGGTCTTCGGTATTGTTATCGAATTTGCTATTGTTAACGGCTCATTTATGGAGTACTAGCAGAAGTACTCGGCATTGCCGGGCGGGGGAGGAGAGGAGGGGAGGGGAGGAGAGGAGGGGAGGGGAGGGGAGGGGAGGGGAGGAAGGGGAAGGTAGGGGGAAAGGGATGGGAGGGGGGAGGGGAGGGAGAGGGGGGGAAAGGGAAGGAAGGGGGGGAAGGGGGAGGGAGGGGGAGAGGAGGAGGGAAGGGAAGGGGGGAAGGGGGTGAGACGGGAAGGGGGAGAAGGGGGTGAGGGGGGAAGGGGGAGAGGAGGGAAGGGGAGGAGAAGGAGGGAGGGGAAGGGGGTTAGGGGGGAAGGTGAGGAGGAGGGAGGGGAGGGGAGAAGGGGGGTGGGTAGGGGAGGGGAGGGGTGAAGGGGATAGAGGGGAAGGGGGGAGGAAAGGGGGGAGGGGGAGATGGGGAAAGGGGAGGGGAGGGGGGAGGCAGGAGAGGAAGGGGGTTCATATATATGCTGGTTTGTAAATGTGGCGTTCATCACGTTTCTGAGTTAAGTGTGATGCCTATCAGGAAGAAGAAGAAGCCGTAGCCGTACTACCAACTTCGTACACTTCCCGAATTGTTTGATTTATTTGTATTCAAATGTCTGGTGATTGTTTTGTATTTATTTATGCCAATGTGTACTTGTATATAACTGTCATGAATTTAAAAGGGCTTCGACACTATCGAGCGATTTTTTTTTTTTTTAACTCCAAAAAACATCTTCTTTTTTTTGGCCTAAAACACTCCCAGGCACTCACTGATGAACCTCTGAAAGTTTGACGAAGATCCCTTCAGCCAACTCTGAGAAAAATGGCGACACAGACAGACAGACATCTCTCTTATATAGTGGATTTGAAATGTCCCTCATATATCTTTCACGAATCATGCATTTTATATCTCGGTATAACACAGCAAGGTTACCATGGTGATATTCCATTCCAGTTCCCATAAATCATCAAAACCTAAAGCTATAACCTCTAATCTACATATAGGAATTTAATCGCCAAATACACTAAAAACATGGACTGTACTTACCTGTGCAACCTGGAGGATTAACCTGATGGAATATGCAACTTGGAGGATTAACCTGATGAAATATGAATAGTTTTATGATCATGAGGTGTGCAACCTAAAAGTAAATATTTGTGATGGGAATGGGGGGCAGTAGGGGATTCACGGGGTGGTCAATATGTTTGAGAAGAAAACTCTTCTGAGGGAAAACAGGCAATTTGGAAGGAGGAAGGATTTGGGTGATGGTTAATGATGTTAGAGAAGATCATGGTTTTGGATTGAGGATGATCTGAGATGGTGGGGAACAGCTGTCTTGAACACCTGGAGGGAAGAATGAGATTGAAGATGATGTGGAAGTTGATTCCGCAGGTGGGGAATTAGACGAACAAATTAGTGGAGGTAAACAGTGATCCTGGATTTATGTAGTTTCACCAGAAAGGTGTTGATGTTGGACTATATAAGTTCTGCAGAAACCTGGTTGGGGGAGGGGGTTGGAGGGGGGGCACGTGGGGGATGGTGGTGGCTCAAAATGGGGGCAAGGTTGGGGAAAGCAAAGCACCTTAAAGACCAGACACGAAAGGAGACGGTAGAAGACAAAGAGGCTACCAACTTGTCTGTGATGGCGAAGTGATCGGCACATAGACTCAGCTCCAGAGTTGGAGATTCTGACGATCTTGAAGGCCTTGGTTTCCACGGCATCAAGCTGAGCAAAATGTGACGCAGGAGAGCCAGCCCAGAGGGGAGAGCAATACTCCATCAAGCTGCAGATGAAGGTGTCGTAGTTGGATATGAGGTCAAGTGTGCCAAGGAAGGATTTTGTTCGACGGAGGATGCGCAGTCGGCAGCTGGCTTCGGAGACCAACTTTGAAATGTGGTTTGCTCAAGAAAGAACATGGCTGATAGTGAGACCCAGGAGTTTAAATGACTGAACATCCTCCAGAGGATTGTGAAGAAAGTAGATGGGGGAGGGTTGCCAGATGGTTCTTTTGGAGAGAGATAGTGAGAGAGTGAAATTTGTCAGGATTGAAAAACATTTTCCAAGTGTTTGACCAGCTTGCCTTCCTGTCTGTATGAAAGATGAGGGATGTCACGGCAGAGGGTGGTGTCATCAGCAAATAGACAAAGTCGATTTTCCAGAAAGGCACAGAGATCATTTACGAAGACCAGGAATAGGACTGGGCCCAAAACACTGCCTTAGTGCTCACAAGCGTTGACAGGGAGAGGAGATTGAAGGATTTCATTGGGCCAAATATATTTTTTGCTGTGGAGATTAACCCACCCCTCCCTTTTTGTTTGCAGCAGTGGTCAGTCAACCACTTGCACTGTGTAACGTGCAAAGGTGAAGTCGTGTTGCGGTTGGGGGTGTGGGGAGGCGTAGGCGGGAGGGGGAGTTGTGCCGGCGATCAATAATGCTCAAGAAGAAACACAAACAGCACTTATAAACACTCTAATAGATTCCGCTACCGGCTCAACATAGATACACTCGGTCCTTTTTTTTGGTTTGTTTTGTATACAAGATTGAGGCTAGTAAGAGCTAACATTAATCACAAAAAAAAGGACTCATAAAACATAAGTTAAAGGGAGCGGGAGACAAGATGGGGAGAGAGAGGGAAGCACACAAGTACAACATTTGAGAGCAGGGACATCGGGAGATCTGTAGGAGGGAGAGGCCTTGGGGGGAGGAGGCGTGGGAAGGGGGGTGGGGGTGAGGGAGGTAAAAAACAACAACACATGACGACAAATATATTGACATTTTAAATCCCAACTTCCCGCTGTTCGAATCTCATAATAAATTATCATCGTTAAAAAAGCAACTTTGTTGAACCAAGTTGTTCTTTACTTTGTGTTTGCTACATTTTCCCAATTATCAGAATTTTTATATCACAGTATCCAAGTGGCCTTATCCACAACAAAAGTGGGGAATCCTCGTTTTATGATGTCCCGATTCCCGATACATCCCAAGAAGCATTACTAATGGAGATAAAAGTTGAAAAGGAAAAACAAACAAAAAACCAGGGTGGTAATTTGCAGTTGATGATTTCATTTGAAACTCTGCAACAACATGTGTAGTATTTCCCTGGTAGTTCAGTACCGACGTGCCAGTTTATAAAGAAAACACTGCACCGCACGACACTAAATGTCAAAACAATATCGTGAACACCCTTAATCATCCGTTAAATTACTATCTTTGTTATTTACAACATGATGTGTAATTACAGTAAAGGCAGTTTACATTCTCGCTATCTTGTTGCTGAGCTCAGTGACATGGCATCGAAAAATTATTTGTTCTTCTTGGTCAAACTTACTACTCTGTACGATGGTTAAGCTCGAAAAATTTTCAACATAACGATTTTCTGATTTATTTATTTATTTGTTGGAACCCATCTGTGGATCGGTCCCATCGGCCGATGGGTCTGACCCGTTTGGCGACCCATCTGTGGATGCACGAGAAATGACAATGCAGACCCATCGGCCGATGGGTCTGCGCCATCTGCGGATGTGTTGTTCACCTTGAAGGAATGTGTTGACAGAATGGTGCTCTTCAATCATTATTATTCAATCTTTTTTTATTCAATCTTCAATTAGGGTTAGGGTTAGGGTTAGGGTTAGTTGTTAGGGTTAGGGTTAGGGTTAAGGTTAGGGTTGTTAGGGTTAGGGTTAGGGTTAGGTTAACTCATCCACCATTGATGCATACACATTCCTTCAAGGTGAACAACACATCCGCAGATGGCGCAGACCCATCGGCCGATGGGTCTGCATTGTCATTTCTCGTGCATCCACAGATGGGTCGCCAAACGGGTCAGACCCATCGGCCGATGGGACCGATCCACAGATGGGTTCCAACATATTCATTTGCAAAACAGCCAGCCGTTGTTGGCTTCATGCTTAAGGCGGTTTGCATGGGATCTTTACATTGGGGCCTGGGTTCAGCCCCTGCTCTGTCCAAATAACAGCAGACAGGTTGACTCGGCCTGTCGTCCTTCCAAGGTCGGCAAAATGAGTACTTTGCTTGTTGGGGAAAAGTGAGCCAGGCGAGCGTCCTTTGGCGGAGAGTGCTGACCTATCCCCTAGCCAATGAAGCTGCCTTGGCAGGTAGCCTTGTGCACCTGACAGCTGGAGGAGGATGATCCATCTACCCATTGTGTAACTTTGAAAAGATTTTCGTGATATTTGGTGAATTGTTAAATATTTTAAGGATGATCGAGAGGAATTCCTTCCATTACAAATTGGATGAGGGACCATTGTATGAATTGGGGACATTATTTAAAAATTTATACAGGGTGTTTCAAAAAGATTGATACAACTTTGACTTCCTGCCATTTCTTTGTTTTTTGACCTATAACGTTTTCCTTTTCGAAGTTTGGTGGTGTTATCATGATATTGGTTCCCTGCGATTTCTAGCTCAGTAGCTCAACTATGCCACTGACGGTGGAGCAGAAGCCCATTTCCACTTGAACGGTGCCATCAACAACCACAACAACATTTTCTGGGGGGCAGAACCACCTGAGGAGATCACTGAGAGGTACCTGACAGGGCCTAAGGTCACATGCTTCTGCTTCTTCAATGCCAGATGGGGAATGCTAGGGCCTTACTGGTTTGAGAATGACAACAGCAGGACGGTGACGATCAACGGTGAGCGCTACCGGGACGTGCTTCCGAACTTCCGTGATGATCTAGCCCAAAAGGTCACCCCAAACAAGCTCAGCATGACCTGGTTTATGCAGGATGGTTCACCCCCACATACAGCTGGTGACACCATCACTTTCCTGCAGCTGCTCTTCAGAAACAGCCTCGTTGCCCTGGGTACCGCTCATGACTGGGCACCCATTAGCCCAGACTTGAACTCTCTGGACTACTGGTTCTGGGGGGCTGCAAAGGACTCTGCTTATGTCAACCGCCCTACCACACTGGATGATCTGAAGCAGGAGGTATCAGACTACCTCCAGGAAGTGCCACATGAGACCTACATGAAAGTTGGACAGAACTTTGGAGTCTGGATCAATGTCTGTCTGAACACAATGAGCATAATGAATGTGGGGCACACATCGAGAACGTCAATTACAAGGATTTTGCGTAAATGCCAATTTCAGACATTGGGTTCTCACTAACTCCAGCAGTGACTTAATGCAATAGCAAACAGTGATGTCATAAGCTTTCATTTCAAAAATACCATGTCATAAGCTTTCAAGAAATGTTTGGTTCACATTCCTGAGGTTTCTGTTTCTTTGTAAATAAACGTTTAAAGTTGGATCACTCATTTTGAAGCACCCAGTATATTGAGAAAATGAAGAGAAGAGAGAATGATCAGCCAAATAAAAGAGGTTAGAGGATGGGGTAGCAGTGGCAAGATAAGGCAAATAAAGTTTTGGAGGAAGTATAAGTAATGAGAGTGAAAGGAAAAGGGTTGTTATGGAGGAGAGCGTGGGACACTCTCCCCCATGGTGTGGAGAATGGGAGTGTCCAAAATCTCATCAATTTGCATACGTCAATAAATAGATTATCCATTTAATGTGCGTCTGATCAAATTCTGTCACAATCATACAATTGCTTCACATTCGCTGCTCTTAATCCCTCTTAATGTAATACTAGAGGAGCACATCCGTGGCTACGCTGACAGACCAATTAGTAGTCATGTCTCTTGCTGCTATAAGGAGAATGGGAGGGGGAGCAAGTGGAGCAGGGCGGGTGACGGAGGGAAGGCAGGGAGGAGTGGGGGATGGAGGGAGGATAGGGAGAAGGGGAGGAAGGGGAGCTGGGGAAGGGGTGGTTGAGTGGGAGAGATATACTGCATATACGTCTTCTGGTGGGAGACTTGGACAAACACAAAGTTGTATTTGTACCCCGAGTTTGGAGTTTGCAACATAAAATATGTGGCCATGCATAAGGAACAAAAACAGACAGTCAGAGCCACAAAGAGGTAAGTACACCCCATGTAAAGTTTTGACTTTTTCAACATATTTCAACATACAGCTATTTGATCTTCATTTCAACAATATTGATAGATAAAGGTGATATAATATAACAAATATCATGAAACATTTACATTTTGTAGTCCATTGTATAATTGAAATAAACATAAATGCAAATTTCGCATGTGGAAAAAGTAAGTACACCCCTACATTTATCACTACTTCAAATACCTAAAATTATAATCAGGTGCAAATGATTAGAACATCGTCAGAGAGCATCTTGGAGGACCCTGTCTTATTTAAACCTCCGACATTTAGTTTGGTTTGCTCTTTGTTGTTGAAGTGTGCGGCGTCACCATGCCAAGATCAAAAGAGCTCTCTGAGGCCTTCAGAAAGAAGGTTATAGATGCCTACAAGTCTGGAAAGGGATTTAAAAAGATCTCCAAACAATTTGAAATCAATCATTCGACTGTCCGGAAGATCATCTACAAGTGGAGAAGATTCCAAACAACTGCCAACTTGTTCAGGCCAGGCCGCCCCTGCAAGTTCAGCCCGAGAGCAGACCGCAAGATCCTGAAAGAAGTCTCTAAGAACCCCAGAATGTCATCACGGGACCTACAGGTAGCTCTTGCCACTGTTGATGTCAAAGTGCACGAGTCTACCATTAGAAAGAGGCTGCACAAATTTGAGCTACATGGGAGGTGTGCCAGGAGGAAACCTTTGCTGTCCAGAAAGAACATCAGGGCAAGACTAAAGTTTGCCAATGAACACCTAGGCAAAGACCAGCACTTCTGGAACAATGTGCTCTGGACAGATGAGTCAAAGGTAGAGCTATTTGGCCACAGTACCAGAAGACATGTTTGGCGAAAACCAAAGACAGCATTTGACCACAAGAACCTGATACCAACAGTAAAGCATGGTGGTGGAAATATTATGGTTTGGGGCAGCTTTGCTGCATCA
Organism: Myxine glutinosa; assembly: GCF_964187855.1. NCBI lineage: Eukaryota > Metazoa > Chordata > Myxini > Myxiniformes > Myxinidae > Myxine > Myxine glutinosa. The sequence continues at coordinate 9,073,558 of NC_136263.1, read as the reverse complement.
GGGCCTGGGCAGCTCACCATCATAGAATCCACTATGATTGTACCAGAGGTACAATCAATCTTAATTGTACCAGAGGTTGCTTGAGGATAATGTGAGGCCATCTGTCGGAGAGTTGAAGCTCAACCGACGGTGGACCTTGCAATATAACAATGACCCTAAACATACCAGTAAATCCACCAAGGAATGGCTGAAAAGAAAGAAATGGGGGGGGGGGGGGGGGTTCTGGAATAGCCAAGTCAAAGCCCGGATCTAAATCCCATCGAGATGTTGTGGGGGGATTTAAAACGAGCTGTGCATGCAAGAAACCCCGCAAACATCGCACAGCTGAAAGAATTCTGCATGGAGGAGTGGGCAAAAATTTCTCCCAGTCGATGTCAGAGACTGGTAGAGAGTTATAAGAAACGCCTAGTTGAGGTTGTTTCTGCCAAAGGGGGCAATACCACCTATTAGAGCCAAGGGTGTACTTACTTTTTCCACAAGCGAAATTTGCATTTATGTTTATTTAAATTATACAATGGACTACAAAATGTAAATGTTTCATGATATTTGTTATATTATATCACCTTTATCTGTCAAAATTGTTGAAATGAAGATCAAATAGCTGTATGTTGAAATATGTTGAAAAAGTCAAAACTTTACATGGGGTGTACTTACTTTTCACGAGTCTGTACATACGGAAGGTGTAGGTGCAGACTGGAAGTTTGGGACGATTACACCTCACCACCAAGTGATTTAAACACCACATGCTACCTAATTTAAAACACCTCACCACCAAGTGATTTAAACACCACACCACCACGTAATTAAAAACACCTCACCACCATGTAATTAAAAACACCTCACCACCAAGTTAATTCAAAACACCTCACCACCATAAAATTCAAAACACCTCGCCACCACGTAATTAAAAACACCTCACCACCATGTAATTCAAAACAACTCACCACCAAGTTAACTCAAAACACCTCACCACCAAGTAATTCAAAACACCTCACCACCACGTAATTTAAAACACCTCACCCCACCGAATTTAAAGCACCTCACCCCCAAGTAATTTAAAACACTTCACCACCATGAAATTCAAAACACCCAACGCTACCTAATTTAAAACACTTCACCACCAAGTGATTTAAAACACCTCACCCCACCGAATTTAAAACACCTCACCCCCAAGTAATTCAAAACACCTCACCCCCACGTAATTTAAAACACCTCACACCCACGTAATTTAAAACACGTCACCCCACCGAATTTAAAACACCTCACCCCCAAGTAATTCAAAACACCTCACCCCCACGTAATTTAAAACACCCCACCCTACCGAATTTAAAACACATCACCACCACATAAATAAAAACACCTCACCACCAAGTATTTCAAAACACCTCACCATCACGTAATTCAAAACACCTCACCATCACGTAATTCAAAACACCTCACCATCACGTAATTCAAAACACCTCACCAACACGTAATTCAAAACACCTCACCACCACGTGATTTAAAAACACCTCACCAACACATAATTCAAAATACCTCACCACCACGTGATTCAAAACCACCACCACGTTATTAAAAACACTTCACAACCACGGGAACAAAAGTTTCAGGGAGTAGTTCAGTGACAACGCAGACACTGCCCAGATATGTAGATATATAGACAAATGACTGTACCTGAGTTGCTGTTTTGTCACGATTTACACCAATCATAATTCAAACAATCATAATGCACAAATGTATTTGTAATATACGTGATATTACATTTTATAAACAATTGAAGCTGAAAGCTTGTTGGTAAAAAAAAAAATTCCCCCAAAAAAATTCCCCCCCACCCCCCCCAAAAAAAAATTGGACATTTTCTCAGAAACAAATACCCTTAGGACATACCGACGGGAGAGATAGGTGCATACAAGAAGTGTGGTACGATTTCACAGAAGATTGAGGGAATAGTTCAGTGACCACACAACACAAGACAACACAGACACTGCACAGATATATATATATATATATATATATATATATATATATATATATATATATATATATATATATATATACAGTGGAACCTTGACTTACGAGTTTAATTCGTTCTGTGACCGAGCTCGTAACTCAAATTGCTCGTTTCTCAAATCAAATTTCCCCATTAAAATGCATTGAAATGCTATTAATCCGTTCCAGCCCGCCAAAAACCACACCAATTTTTTTTTAAATATACAGTATATATAAAAATATCTCGCGCTTTATATTTCACCTGTATGCAGCATACAAGTTGGCAGGATGGCCTGGACTGGAGGTACGCACACTTGACTCTAAAGTCTAAACTGTCCAGCCTGGGTTTGAATCCCGACCCAGCTATAACCTGTCATGGGTGAATCACAGGCAGGGTGATTCATCAATGTGTGTACCGCTAAACTGGGCGCCCCGTTTGCGTCCCATTAGTTGTTGGATGTTAAGGATCTCACCGTGTTTTCCACAAAGAGAAGGCGAGCTATCGCCGGCACTCTGAACAAGTTGTGGCCTGGCATGCTGTTCTCCTCTGCCGTTATATACGTCCTCCTCGACACCTCGCTCATGTTTTTCGACGATTGCGTGTTTTATATCCAAGCACAAGTTTTATATAAAACACGACGATTGCGTGTTTTATATCCACAAGTTGTGGCCTGGCATGCTCTTCTCCTCTGCCGTTATATACGTCCTCCTCGACACCTCGCTCATGTTTTTCGACGATTGCGTGTTTTATATCCAAGCACATCATCCTCTTCTTCTTCTCAGTACCGTGTTTTCCACAAAGAGAAGGCGAGCTATCGCCGGCACTCTGAACAAGTTGACGGCAGAGATACTGTACTTGCACGGCAAGATAACCACGTGCCCAGAACCCACCTGGTGGCGTAAACTCAAAATAACCAACATGCGAAAACAAAAATGCAGCGCTATACGGCAGAGATACTGTACTTGCACGGCAAGATAACCACATGACCGGAACCCACCTGGTGGCGTAAACTCAAAATAACCAACATGCGAAAACAAAAATGCAGCGCTATACGGCAGAGATACTGTACTTGCACGGCAAGATAACCACGTGACCGGGTGGCGAAAGCTCGTAACTCAGATCTCGGCTCGCATCTCAAAGCAATAAACCGCCCGAGCGACGGCTCGTATCTCGAAAAACTCGTAAGTTGGGGCACTCGTAAGTCAAGGTTCCACTGTATATTGTTGCGGATATGGGATTTGCATCCATCCATATCCACTTGTAAATATTCCCCTATTTCCTCAATACTTCCCAACTATCCCCAATCCCCCATTCCCTAGTCCCATTTTCTGTAAACAACACTCTGTAGACCCGACCTCCCCCTATTTCCCCCATTAAATGTCGTGCCCAGGTTCACCGCATCTCATGTAAGACAACTATAGGACATCTTGCTCGTTATTCTTAGTCTATGTCAGTTAAGGACTCGTTTCCATTAATTCTGACCCTTCGTTGCACCAGAATGTGATTGTATGGCACCATTAGGAAGTTTAGGACCTCCCAATACCTCCCCGCAGCTCTTCCTCACAGTTCAACAACAACAACAACAACAACAAAAACAACAACCACGAGCACAGGAAGTGCGCGTCCTCACTCCGGCTTGGTTGGTAGGGGGTGTTGGGAGGGCACCAGGCCTTCCCAACGAGCCGCCATCAAACATGTGCTCGACGGGGTTACCAAATAGGGGCTCCCTGTCAGCTCCTCGTCAAGGGCGGAGCCCGGTAACCCCCGCACCCAATGGAAGCGGCGGACCGGCCCCAGTGGGGCGGAACCAACCAGCCGAGGGCGTGTCACTCCCAGCTGAGCATGCGCAGTGAGGGGGAGGTGACGACAGATGCACGCTGAGCTTGGAGAAAGAAAGACGTCCCCTCCGAGCGCTGTGAGACCTCCCCGCATCTTCTGGACCGTGCTTTATCCTGTCCCCGAGCCAAGGTGCACCTTGTGCTATCGACCTACCTGTCCCTTCCTGCCATCAATCCCTGTGTAAGTCTGCTTTGTTCCGTTTGTCTGTGGTCTGTCTGGGATAAGATAAGACGGTAATTAAGTGCCCATCTCTTCTGTGTCTTTATCTCACTGCCTTGTAATCTACCCCTTTTCTCCACCACTGTAATTATACCCTCCTCCGGAGGTCTTGAGAACTGTACCCCTTGCGTCGTTTCCTCTTTCCCAGTCGTCGTGTCCTTTCTATCATTGATTTGGCATAGCGCGATTTGGCCAACGTCTGGGTGAATCGGGTGAGTTGGGGAAGAATCGGGGGAACTGTTCGGTCGCGGTAATACCAACCGCTCGGTAAATAACATCTTTAACCGCGTCCGTAACAATTGGTTGTCAGGAGTTGGGATTCGAACCTGGGACTAAATTTATTTAGCCCAAATTTTGGACACCAATTGTGTTATTACCGTAACAATTGGTGTCTGGGAGTGAGATACGGACCCGAAGCGCGCTTAACACGCTCAAAATTACAAGTCACCGAAATTTGATTTTGTTTTACAAAAAAAACCCGAATTTTGAAAGTCGCGCTATGGGAGATCAAGACGGCTGGGTTCCGGTAGAGGAGAGTGAGGCAGGGTCGATCCAGGACCAAATTGAGGGACATGAGGAGAGCGAAGCAGTGAGGGCGGCAGGTTCGCAAAATGGCGTCCTCGCGCACGAGGTTACGGGCGCGCAAAATGGCGCCTCGCAGATGGCTACGGCGACCGCGCCCGCGACCGTAGCAGCGCCGCTGGTGGATTTGAACCTTTTTCTTATACAATTGAAGGCCCTTATGGCCCAGAATAGCGAACAATTGGAACAAAGAATGGGCAAGCAATTAAGGGAGGACATGGGGGCCAATAGCCAACGGTTAGAACAAAGGATGGGGTCCAATAGCGAGAAATTGAGGGAGGACATCGGGTCCAATAGCGAGAAATTGAGGGAGGACATGGGGTCCAATAGCGAGAAATTGAGGGAGGACATGGGGGCCCAGATCGGAGGGTTAGGCAGTAGAATTAGAGGGATTCGGAAACAAATTTGAGGGATTAGACAATAGATTAGGGGAAATACAGGAGGGGTTAACGGGGATAGAAAACAGAATGGCCGCTCAAGAGAATCAAATGGAAGGGATGAAAAAGGGGTTAGAGGGGTTAGAAAACAGTATGGAAGGCAAATTGAGGGACATGAGGGACCAAGCGGAAAGGGAAGTTAAACAAATGGGGCAGCAGATAGAGGGGGTCAGAATGGGGGTAGAAACTAAATTGGATGCTCACAGGGAGGAAATGGAGCAGATGAGGGTGGCATCTGGGCAGGAGATGCAAGTGATGGGAGAGGAGATCAGAAGAGGTGTGAGTGAGGAGGTCGGAGGAGTGCGCGAGGAGGTGAGGCACTGTAAGGAGCGCATGGAGAAGGAGGTGAGAAAGGGGACTGTAAAATTGCAAGGTGGTATAGAGGAGTTGACGCTGGGAGTAGAACAGCTGACAGTGGGACAAAAGGAGTTGGGGGACCAGGTAAAGAAGAACACAGCGGTAATAGAGGGTTTAAAATCGACACAGGAGATGAAAAAGGATGTAGGGGTAATTAAAAGAGTGTCAGACGGTACATGAGGACCTGACGAGGAAAATGAACAAGGTGGTAGAGGTGATGGAGGTTAAAGAGCGGGAGGTGCGGGAGCACATAGAAAAAAATAAGGTGGAGTTAAAGGAAGAACTTAAGGGGGCGCACGAGGAGATGAAGGAGGTGAAGCAGAAATTAGAAGAAGTGGAAGAAGGGGTGAGCGAAATTAAGAAGCGACGGAGAGAGGATAAGAAAGAGATAAAAGAGGAAGTAAAAGAATTGGTCCAAAGTCTGTGTTCGGATCGTGATGATGTGCTCATTAACTGGACTAGGGCATGCCCGTACTATATATATATCTAAAATTATATCCCCCCCCCCTCTATTTACATGAAATGGTTTGGTCCATTCGCAAAGCCAAAGCGAACGGCTTGCGAGTACGGTGACAATCCCCCCCCCTCTATTTACATGAAATGGTTTGGTCCATTCGCAAAGCCAAAGCGAACGGCTTGCGAGTACGGTGACAATCCCCCCCCCCCCTCTATTTACATGAAATGGTTTGGTCCATTCGCAAAGCCAAAGCGAACGGCTTGCGGAGTTTGGTAAATAAATCGCCATAGCTCGGTAACTACTTCTCCGATTAATATGAAACCTTGAAAAGGCACACCCTCGGGTCCCCAGCAATATACCTGGCAAGTTTCAAGTATATCGGACCCGTGGTTGTCGAGAAACAGCAGTCACAGACAAACACACAGACACACAGACACACACACACACAGAGATTACTGGAATTATAGATAGATAGATGAGGGATTCGCAGGTGATGGAGGAGAAGCGAAGAGAAAGAGGACCCGGTGTAAGTGGTGACCAATATGGTCGTGGGTATGATGCGCCAGGTGATTTAATAAGCTTGGGGGTCGAGATGGACCCGGATGTTCGTGAGAGGCCAAGAGTGAGGTGTATGGCTGGTCCGGAGTGTATGGAACGAGGGTGCGAGCGAGAGGGTCCGGTGATGGGAGAGGTGCGAGGTGTGAGTGAGCAAGGTTGTGGTGGTATGGAATGGGTAGCGGGTTGCGGAAGCGTGACCCATGCATCGACACCAACAGGGGTAGTTTTTAGAGGGACAGGGGAGGCACGGGAGCCCCTTGGGGGTAATGTACTGGGGGGGCCCGGCCGGTTCGGCCCCGCGCTGACCCCGCAAGGGGTGACGCACGGTGTCCGGCAGGCGGGCAACGACTCACATACGAGGTGGTCCCACAAGGTCCCACTCGCGCCGTATGACGGTGGGTAAGGGTGGCATCCCTGCCACCCTTCCCATGATTGGGGGCAAATGCGCTATAGTATATGGGGTGGCTATGACAACCGAGCCAGGGAGGGCTTGGTTTTAATGATAGGGACTAGAGGTGACTATAGGTGACAAGATTTAAGTAAGAGACTTGGTACCTGTAGTGGGGACGTAGTAGCTTAGTGTTTGATAATGACGTGGGAGCGCTGAGTGTAAGGGAAGACGGAGGAGCACGAGTTTTAGAAGGGAGTAGACAGAGCAGATGATGCAGTGTGAATGGAAGTGCTGGTGAGCAGCTTCAAATGAGGCATCGGTGAGGCAATGCTCCGAGGTGTGTGTGAGTGTACAAGTGATGAATGAGAGAGCATTGCGGATGAGTGTCATGGTGAGTAGTGAGTGTTGTGGATCAGCGCGAATGCGCTTGGGGGAGAGAAGGGTGCAGGCGGCACCAAGTATGAGAGCACAGGTGTGCAAGTACAGGTGTGTGGAATATATGGAGCAGAGAATGAGTGGTGTGGAGAGAGTTGGAGTAAGTGGTACGGAGTGGTGTGCGTGGTGCGAAGGTGTGGATGGGGGAAGAGTGGACCCCCATCACAGATACCCGGGGCGGGTAGTGTAAGTGTTAGGTAGAGGGTATAGGTAAATTGTGGTTGGATATTGGCATCTGTGGTGCGGGTGGAAGAATGATGATTGGATGGGTGCATTAGTGTTGTGGAAATGGCTGGGCGTGTCGCCTGTTAGTGTGTGTAGTTGGTTTGGGCACTCCACCACTGTGAGGATGTCGGCCAGGTGAGGCCGCAGGTGGGCTCTGGGAGCCGGTAGTAGTTGTTGTGGATGGGGCCCGAGGATCCGGAGGACGGACCCGGGTAGCCCAGTGCCAGAGGGCACCAAGGGGTGACAGAGCCAGGAGGGGCCTTCCCCAGTTAGATAGGTTAGGTAAGGAGCAGGTAAGCTCGGGAGGCAACTGCAGTGGTGGAGGTGTGCAGGTGGGTAGACCTGCTGGGAGAGCTACACGTCACAGCCCAGAAATTGTGCAAGGGCACCGGGAGATGAATCGGGGGAGTGAGACCCCAAATTGAGAAGCACCACAGATTGGTCAATGGGAATTGGTTTTTAGAACCCATAGTGTAAGTTGGCCAATGGATTGGCAGGGAAAGACCCCGGGTAATGTAAAGTTGTTAAAGTCATTTAGGAAATAGTTAGGATTGATGAAACTGTCGCACCATACGCAGCCACTTACCTGAGGTGATGCTGATGACTCCACACCTGTGTTTTCTTTGTTTTGTGTTGCAGGAAAGGAGAATTGCTGTTTGGATTTGTGAGACGCATCACGACGTGGGTGAAACATTGGGGTGATTCCTCCTTAGGAGGGACTGATGATGAATTGGTGATGGCAGATTTTGATGTTGAGTTGGAGATGGCAGATTTTGATGAGAGTTGGAAATGGCAAATTTGATTGGTTAGGAGGGAGAGAAGACGAATTTGGTTCATGGGAGGAACAGGGAAGACAGTAGGGACGTTGTTGATGTGTAAAGTAGATGTTAATGGGTAGTGTTGTGTTTTGTGGATACAGTAAGGGGTAAGGGAGGGGCAATGTAGGTTACCTGGTTGGGGGGGGGGGGCGTATGGTAGGAACGTACCTGTCTCACCTGGTTCCCATGTGCCCCCAGTGTGCATTACCTTGTATTGCGTGCACTTTTGCGCCCTTACCACCTTACTCACTTGTCTTCTTTTGTCTCCCACCTCCGAGGATCTGGCTTTGGGGCAGAGAGAGAGGAGAGAGAGGTGCTGGCTCCGCAGTTGTGGGCCTGTACTTCCGCTGCTTGCTGCCTGGATCGATACACCATATGGACCGCAATTTTTGTGGCCGCCCACAATGGACCGCAGTTCTTTTGCGGTCAAGAACCACCCGTGGATGGACCTCTGGGTCAACGTGGCACCTATGCCATACAGGTGAACCACTTTTAGTTGGCCCCCCTGACGGCCACAATTCAGAAATGGACGCGGTTGGCGCCTTTCTTTATTTCTAAAGAAGCCAGAAGGCCAAGTGCACTCCATTAAGGCAAGACCAGCGGCAGAACATCGGCCGGCTGCGACACCACCGGTGACCATGGACACTTGATTGTGCATTTTTATGAACACTTTATTGGTGCACCGGATGGTGCTGACTGTGCATATGGGGTGGTGCTTTTGGTGCTTGGACGGGGTGCTCTGCACATTATTAAAGGCCGTAGGGCCACAGGGCACTCGTGGGTTGGTGTATCGATGCTGGCATGCATGCTCTCCCTATGCATAACATCTGCATGTGTTCCTCAAAGAACAGGTCCTGGATCATAGTGTAAATATCAGTGTTGTATAAATAATGCTCCCTACCGGCTGTATGTTTAGTTTGAGGATGCTTTCCGCGATTCGGTTATCCTGTGGGTGTGTTTCTGTTAGGAGAAGGGTGCAACGTCGCAGGGGGACATATTTACTCATTTGTGAACATCTGTAAAACTGTCGCACTCAGGGTTGAGTTAATAGTAGAGGGAACTACATCTGAGTGCCACACTAAAGTAGGTAAAAATTTATCGGGTCGGGACGCCCCGAGGGTAGAGAAGGGTGCAGTGTTGCGGATATGGGATTTGCATCCATCCATATCCGCTTGTAAATATTCCCCTATTTCCTCAATACTTCCCAACTATCCCCAATCCCCCATTCTCTAGTCCCATTTTCTGTAAACAACACTCTGTAGACCCGACCTCCCGCTATTTCCCCCATTAAATGTCGTGCCCAGGTTCACCGCATCTCATGTAAGATAACTATAGGACATCTTGCTAGTTATTCTTAGTCTATGTCAGTTAAGGACTCGTTTCCATTAATTCTGACCCTTCGTTGCACCAGAATGTGATTGTATGGCACCGTTAGGAAGTTTAGGACCTCCCAATACCTCCCCGCAGCTCTTCCTCACAGTTCTTCAACAACAACAACAACAACAACAACAAAAACAACAACAACGAGCACAGGAAGTGCGCGTCCTCACTCCGGCTTGGTTGGTAGGGGGTGTTGGGAGGGCACCAGGCCTTCCCAACGAGCCGCCATCAAACATGTGCTCGACGGGGTTACCAAATAGGGGCTCCCTGTCAGCTCCTCGTCAAGGGTGGAGCCCGGTAACCCCCGCACCCAATGGAAGCGGCGGACCGGCCCCAGTGGGGCGGAACCAACCAGCCGAGGGCGTGTCACTCCCGGCTGAGCATGCGCAGTGAGGGGGAGGTGACGTCAGATGCACGCTGAGCTTGAAGCAAGAAAGACGTCCCCTCCGAGCGCTGTGAGACCTCCCCGCATCTTCTGGACCGTGCTTTATCCTGTCCCCGAGCCAAGGTGCACCTTGTGCTATCGACCTACCTGTCCCTTCCTGCCATCAATCCCTGTGTAAGTCTGCTTTGTTCCGTTTGTCTGTGGTCTGTCTGGGATAAGATAAGACGGTAATTAAGTGCCCATCTCTTCTGTGTCTTTACCTCACTGCCTTGTAATCTACCCCTTTTCTCCACCACTGTAATTATACCCTCCTCCGGAGGTCTTGAGAACTGTACCCCTTGCGTCGTTTCCTCTTTCCCAGTCGTCGTGTCCTTTCTATCATTGATTTGGCATAGCGTGATTTGGCCAACGTCTGGGTGAATCGGGTGAGTTGGGGAAGAATCGGGGGAACTGTTCGGTCGCGGTAATACCAACCGCTCGGTAAATAACATCTTTAACCGCGTCCGTAACAATATATATATATATATATATTTACTCGTATATATATATATAGATATATAAAATATATAATATTTCTGCAGGATGCACAAGAACTTCCAGCAACCCTCTTCTGGTGAAACTGCCAAAATCAAGACTCTCTGCTCACCTTCACTCCTTCATTCCTCTTTTCTTCCGCCACTGGAACAAACTCCCTCACTCTCTTCAATCCCACTCCTCCCTCTAGGTCTTTAAAACAGCTGTTCACCACCATCTCTTATCTTCCCCCATCCAAAATTTGATCTTTTCTACCCCCGTTAAAACACCCCAAATTTGCCTTTCAATCTCTGACTTCATTCCTCAAATTCATACTAGCGTCTATTTGTTGTTCTCGCTCATGCAATTTGCTTCATATCGTGTACCCCTTCCCTCCCCCTCCCCCCCTCCCCCCTAGCCCTCTCCCTTCCACAGATCTCCCAATGTCCCTGTTCTCTATTGTTGTGTTTGTGTGCTTCCCTCTCTCTCCCCATCTGGTCTTCCCCTCCCTTTATTGTTTTATGTCCGTTTATGTTTTTTGTGTTTTATGTGCTATTGTGCGTTTTATGTGCTTGCTCTTACACGAGCCTCCATCTTGTATACAAAAAAATTGATAAAAATAAATAAAAAACCTCTCTTTCTTGAAAAAAATAAATATATATATATATATATATATACCCTAACCGCATTCATGGAAACTAAAGGACAACAATTTTAATAAAGTTGCCGAGACCAAATTTTTAATATTGTTGTGCAGTATTACCGACCGAGAGGTTAAGGCAAAAGGAATGAGCTTCTCCCATCGCAAGACAACTCGGTGCCTTTTTGGCTTATCCAATCTCTCATGTCGCTCTTGCACTACCTACATGCAGGCTTCCACACTATTACAAGTGCAAAAGTGGTTTCCTGCACCAACACAAGTGTGAAAAGTGGTTTTTCAACACTAACACAAGTGCGAAAAGTGGTTTTTCAACACTAACACAAGTGCGAAAAGTGGTTTTTCCACACTAATACAAGTGCAAAAGTGGTTTCCTGCACCAACACAAGTGTGAAAAGTGGTTTTTCCACACTAATACAAGTGCAAAAGTGGTTTCCTGCACTAACACAAGTGCGAAAAGTGGTTTTTCCACACTAATACAAGTGCAAAAGTGGTTTCCTGCACGAACACAAGTGTGAAAAGTGGTTTTTCAACACTAACATAAGTGCAAAAAGTGGTTTTTCAACACTAACACAAGTGCGAAAAGTGGTTTTTCAACACTAACACAAGTGCGAAAAGTGTCCTTGTGGCTCCATGCTCTTTCCCAGCCCTACCATAATGCACGCATTCGTCCAATCAGCCTTACTCGTTAGCCTTTCAAAGACAAAGTTTCACACTAACCTCCATCTTTTGTCTCTCTGCTACTGCCTGTGGATTAATCCTGCTATGTAAGTCCAATACCACTCTTCACTCGAGCGCATAAAGGTGGTGGCTCACAACCTCCTCTGCATTTTCCCATTCTCACCCATTTATTTATATTTAGCCCACCCTCCCATCTTCCCGAGACCTGCGCCTGCAGGCTTCATGTTCATTTGTTTGTTAACTCATTACATGTCCTCTTGTTTTCCACTGACCTTATGTCAATTGAATTCACCCTCGCAACTTCTTTTATTTGGCTCTATTATCGGAGTGCAGTTTTTGTCTGAAAGGAATAAGCTGTGCTGCTTGCCATGGCCTTCTGAGTGCTCGCCCAGTGCATGGAATTCAATTTTGCAAGGACAGGAGGGGTACACAATAGCCTTTATTTTCAGAACGAAGCTGTGTGATCTATAATATCCACAAACAAATGCTACTGCTATTCGGACAGCAAGTTTAAAGTCTCCTCCAAAAATACTGCAAACATGTCCACCTGGCATAACACCAAGATGACAATTTATAGTCGGATTATATTCTGTCAGTGTTAAAATACTATCCAGACTAAACAATTACAGCAACTAGATGGTATTCATAGAATACATACCCCACACAGTCAAGTTGGAGCGAGCCAACTCTTCTATTTTTGAAGGTTTTTTTTCTTTGATCCAATATGGCTGCCAGGCCACGCGAGCGATGTCATCATACATTTGCATTCTCTAATATAATTGTTGCGTACATCACGCTCAATAAATTTCAAACAGATCAGACTACGCGTTGTCTTTACAATGAACCACGTTTCAATTTTTTCCCATGGAGCAATTTTGGTGATATAATAGAGGTGCAACGTTTTTCGATTTTTTCCAAGATGGCGCCTGTACCACGTGACCCATTACATCATAATTATCATTAAAATGGTGAAAATGGTGGGGCTACTATGGTGAAAATTCCTTTTTCATCAGACCAACAGTTGCAGAGAAAGAAAAATTCATACTGATTGGATGAAGCGTTATATTTGTTGAACTATGACATCATAACAAAGGCACCAATGACATCATCATTAACATACCTTATTCCACATGGGAAGTACTTGAGAATGAGCCATGTTTTAATTTTTTCCCATGGAGCGGTTTTGGAGATTATAGAGCTGCAAAGTTTTTCCAAGATGGCGCACATACCGCGTGATATATGACGTCATAATTATTACGAATAATTCGACAGGAGGAGGCACTCCCATGGTGAAAGGTTCGTGTCCATAGACCAACAGTTTCAGAGAAGAAAATTCATACTGATCAGATGAAGCGTTGTACTTATCGAATTAGGACATCATCACGAAGCCACTGATGACATCATAATTAACATACCTTATTACATATGTGTGGATGTCTCTTATCTTAGACTTATCTTATATCTTAGATCTTATATATCTTATTTATATATATCTTGTATCTTATTATATCTTATATCTTATACCTTATACCTTATATCTTAGACTTATCTTACAACACCACCATCTCTTATCTTCCCCAATCCAAAACCTTGATCTTTTCTACCCCTGCTAATTTCACCCCAAATCCACTTTTTGAAATACCAACTTCTTTCCTGGAAGTCCCTGGTGTCCTTGCGTTTTATACCTATCCTGCCTCCCCCCAAGCCCTCTCCCTCCCACACATCTCCCGATGTCCCTGCTCTCAAAAGTTGTGTTTGTGTGCTTCCTCCCCTTCTCTCCCCATCTTGTCGACCGCTCCCCTTTTTATATACTTTGTTTGTTTGCTTGTTTGTTTGATTTGTTTGTTTGATAAATGTTAGCTCTTTCACGAGCCTCGACTCTATACAAAAAAAAAAAAAAAAAAAAAAAAAAAATGTAATATAATTTTAGAAGAGGAAAGAGAGCCTCATCCAACACACTTGAAAAGCAATTCAATGGGGAGTACTTGACAAAGACTTGTAACGTTTTGCCAAGATGGCGTCCGTACCACTTGACCTACGACGTCATAATTATGAAAAGGAAAATTGTGCATGTGCGCATGTGCTCCTATGGTAAAACTTTGTGTCAATCGGACCAACAATTGCCGAGAAAATATTTTTTTTTAATGCAGACTCACACGTACGTATGTTTGTACGCACGCACATACGTACGCCACACGTGCGCACACAACCGATCTCTTAAAACTATTTTCTATTTGCGAGCGCAGGATAATTACTGCCCTATCATATTAGTGCAACTTATTCCAAGCCTAACTAAATATGATACAGCTACTCAACTTAGAGAACGTTACAAGAGAGCCAGCATACAACATTCTTTCTTTCAGCATAAAACAGCCTCAAACTTTTGTCGGAAACAGCGGGATCTTTCATACGCACCAATCCCATTGTAGAAATCCGGCTTTAATGCCCCTCCAAGAGAGACAATTTGTGTGGATGTAAAAATGTAATATAATATTAGAAGGGGAAAGAGAGCCTTATCGAACACACTTGAAAATCTATTCAATATCTGCCTGCCTAACAATGTCTGCCTTCCGGGCAATATCTGCCTGCCTAACAATGTCTGCCTTCCTGGCAATATCTGCCTGCCTGACAATGTCTGCCTGCCTGGCAATATCTGCCTGCCTAGCAATGTCTGCTTGCCTGGCAATGTCTGCCTGCCTGGCAATGTCTGCCTGCCTGGCAATGTCTGCCCGCCTGGCAATATCTGCCTGCTTGGAAATGTCTGCCTGACTGGCAATGTCTGCCTGCCTGGCAATATCTGCCTGCCTAGCAATGTCTGCTTGCCTGGCAATGTCTGCCTGCCTGGCAATGTCTGCCTGCCTGGCAATGTCTGCCCGCCTGGCAATATCTGCCTGCCTGGAAATGTCTGCCTGCCTGACAATATCTGTGTGCCTGGCAATGTCTGCCTGCCTGGCAATATCTGCCTGCCTGGAAATGTCTGCCTGCCTGACAATATCTGTGTGCCTGGCAATGTCTTCCTGCCTGGCAATATCGGCCTGCCTGGCAATATCGGCCTGCCTGGCAATGTCTGCGTGCCTGACAATATCTGCCTGCCTGACAATATCTGCCTGCCTGGAAATGTCTGCCTGCCTGACAATATCTGTGTGCCTGGCAATGTCTGCCTGCCTGGCAATATCTGCCTGCCTGGAAATGTCTGCCTGCCTGACAATATCTGTGTGCCTGGCAATGTCTTCCTGCCTGGCAATATCGGCCTGCCTGGCAATATCGGCCTGCCTGGCAATGTCTGCGTGCCTGACAATATCTGCCTGCCTGACAATATCTGCCTGCCTGGCAATGTCTGCTTGCATGGCAATGTCTGCTTGCCTGGCAATGTCTTCCTGCCTGGCAATGTCTGCTTGCCTGGCAATGTCTGCCTGCCTGACAATATCTGCCTGCCTGACAATATCTGCCTGCCTGGCAATATCTGCCTGCCTGGCAATATCTGCCTGCCTGGCAATATCTGCCTGCCTAGCTATGTCTGCCTGCCTGACTATCTGCCTGCCTGACAATATCTGCCTGCCTGGAAATGTCTGCCTGCCTGACAATATCTGTGTGCCTGGCAATGTCTGCCTGCCTGGCAATATCTGCCTGCCTGGAAATGTCTGCCTGCCTGACAATATCTGTGTGCCTGGCAATGTCTTCCTGCCTGGCAATATCGGCCTGCCTGGCAATATCGGCCTGCCTGGCAATGTCTGCGTGCCTGACAATATCTGCCTGCCTGACAATATCTGCCTGCCTGGCAATGTCTGCTTGCATGGCAATGTCTGCTTGCCTGGCAATGTCTTCCTGCCTGGCAATGTCTGCTTGCCTGGCAATGTCTGCCTGCCTGACAATATCTGCCTGCCTGACAATATCTGCCTGCCTGGCAATATCTGCCTGCCTGGCAATATCTGCCTGCCTGACAATATCTGCCTGCCTGGCTATGTCTGCCTGCCTGGCAATATCTGCCTTCCTGGCAATATCTGCCTGCCTGGCTATGTCTGCCTTCGTGACAATGTCTGCCTGGCAATATCTGCCTGCTGGGAAATATCTGCCTGCATGGCAATGTCTGCCTGCCTGGCAATGTCTTCCTGCCTGGCAATATCTGCCTGCCTGGCAATATCTGACTGCTTGGCAATGTCTGCCTGCCTGGCAATATCTGCCTGCCTAGCTATGTCTGCCTGCCTGACTATCTGCCTGCCTGACAATATCTGCCTGCCTAGCAATGTCTGCCTGCCTGGCAATATCTGCCTGCCTGGCAATATCTGCCTGCCTGACAATATCTGCCTGCCTAGCAATGTCTGCCTGCCTGACAATATCTGCCTGCCTGACAATATCTGCCTGCCTAGCAATGTCTGCCTGCCTGGCAATATCTATCTGCCTGGCAATATCTGCCAATATATGAAGGGGCCAATTTGAATGTTACATTTCGGGAATGAGGACAACAACAGACATATTTAAAATTATACCATATACAGTCACATGAAAAAGTAAGAACACCCCATGCAAAGCTTTGACCTTTTCAACATATTTCAACATACAGCTATTTGATCTTCATTTCAACAACATTGATAGATAAAGGTTATATAATATAACAAATATCATGCAACATTTACATGTTGTAGTACATTGTAAAATTTAAATAAACATAAATGCAAATTTCGCATGTTGAAAAAGTAAGTACACCCCTACATTTATCACTACTTCAAATACCTAAAATTAGAATCAGGTGCACCAGCTCAGGTGCAAATGATTAGAACATTGTTAGAGAGGATCTTGGAGGAACCTTTGGATGGGTGAAGATAAGAGATGGTGGTGAACAGCTGTTTTAAAGACCTGGAGGGAGGAGTGGGATTGAAGAGAGTGGGGGAGTTTGTTCCAAGCTTCTCCTCAGTGAAAGACACATGAAAGTCCGCTTGGAGTTGCAAAAAAAGCACCTAAAGGATTCTCAGACTGTGAGAAACAAGTTCCTGTGGTCTGATGAAACCAAGATTGAACTGTTTGGCTTCCGTCTGGCCACTCTGCTGTGAAGCCCAGATCGGTGGAGTGTTGCAGTGATGGTTGTCCTTCTGAAAGTTTCTCCCATCTCCACACAAGATCTCTGGAGCTCAGCCAGAGTGACCATCGGGTTCTTGGTCACCTCTATTACCAAGGCCCTTCTCCCCCGATTGCTCAGTTTGGCCGGGCGGGCAGCTCTAGGAAGAGTCCTGGTTGTTCCAAACCTCTTCCATTTAAGAATTATGGAGGCCAATGTGCTCTTGGGAACCTTCAATGCAGCAGAATTTTTTTGTCGGCTTCCCCAGATCTGTGCCTCGACACAATCCTGTCTCTGAGCTCTGCAGGCAGTTCCTTCGACCTCATGGCTTGGTTTTTGCTCTGATATGCATTGTCAGCTATGAGACCTTATATAGACAGGTGTGGGCCTTTCCAAATCATGTCCAATCAATTGAATTTACCACAGGTGGACTCCAATCAAGGTGTAGAAACATCTCAAAGATGATCAAGAGAAATGGGAGGCACCTGAGCTAAATTTCAAGTGTCATAGCAAAGGGTCTGAATATTTATGTGAATGTGATATTTCAGTTTTTTCTTTTTAATAAATTTGCAAAACTTTCTAAAATCCTGTTTTCTCTTTGCCATTATGGGGTATCGAGTGTAGATTGATGAGGGAAAAAATGAATTTAAACGATTTCAGCATAAGGCTGCAACATAACAAAATGTGAAAAAGTGAAGGGGTCTGAATACTTTCTGAATGCAGTGTATATATACACATACATGCGTATCTTTTAAATCACTATAAATTGTAATTATTTTATTCCGTTACCCTGTAAACTGCTACTGAGAGCTCAACTTGAAATTGCATTCAGCCATATTAAAAAGACAGGAACATATTTCATAATGTGATATTGACTCACACTTGTAATGGTTCTCTCAAAACTTCATTCCGTCAGGTGATGCCATTATGTTGAGGCCACACAACATGCCTAATACTCGGTACTTAGATCTATCTCGCTGTTGTGTGCGATGCATACAGAGATGATTGATCTGTAAATGGGAAAATGGGACATTGTGCCACCGGTTGTGTTTCCATTTCCATTTATCAGTCGGCAAGACAATCAAATTGTATGTTGGAGGTTGTGGTTTTGAACCCAGGTAAGCCATGAGGTTTTATCGTTTCGTTTTGTTTTCCAAAAAAATTAAAAAATCCCTTTTTCATATTGTGAGAGAAAATCTGCACGTTCGAGGGCCCAGTTTTCTTCTACATTTATACCTCTTGCCCTTGCCCTGTCTGCTAATGATGAAGTGAATACACTTAAGGATTTCCTGCAAAGGTCGAAAGAGCTACTGTTATTCTTACCTGCGCCATTGAAGGTGGATGGAGGTTATATATTCAGCCCTGTTTGTCTGCCTGTCTGTCTGTGAACGGGATATCTCAAAACGTTGTGGACGGATTGGGAAGGAACTTGGTGGACAGGTTGGCCGTGTGACAAGGACGAATTGATTCGGTCTTGGTGAAGATTCGAATCCGGATCTCGATCGGAGAAAAAGGTTTTTAAGTGATTCTTCACCAATGAGTGATAAGGCGGGATTTAAAAAAGCATGTGCTTGGCCTGTATAAAATACACAGTGCCTTCAAAAAGTATTCACAAACCATTCACAACCCGGTATTCACATTCATTCAGAAGTGGGGGAGAGAGAGAGAGCGAAGCACAACAACAGTAGGGAGCAGCAACATCGGGAGATCTGTGGAAGGGAGAGGGCAGGCGTGGGGGTACACGTGATAAACAACATGGACATTACAGGGGATTTCAGAAAAGAAAACAATGAATTGAAGAACGTGGGTTTGAGGTGGATTAACAGGGGTAGAAAAGATCAAGGTTTTGGTTGGGGGAAGATAAGAGATGGTGGTGAACAGTTAAAGACCTGGAGGGAGGAGTGGGATTGAAGAGAGTGAGGGAGTTTGTTCCAGAGGCGGGAGAAAAGAGGAATGAAGGAGTGAAGGTGAGCAGAAAGTCTTGATTTTGGCAGTTTAACCATAAGAGGGTTGCAGGCAGATCTTGTTCGACCTGTAGGAATATTTGGGGGACACAGCACAGACAGCTGGGAGAGCTAGGCCACAGGAGGGTCTGTAGAAGACAGAAAGACCACCAACGTGCCTGCGGTGAGTGAGTGAAAGGCCCTCAGATTAATCGCGGGAGATTCCAATGATCCTGAACGCTTTGGTTTATACATCGTGAAGACGAGCTAGGTGTGAGGCAGGAGCACCAGCCCAGAGGGGAGAGCAGTATTCCATTGAGCTGCAGAAAGGGGTTGGTCCCGTCTGCCGGCATTAGCACATCATTGAACAAAATGGGGCACGTTAAAACAGCACATTCAAACAGGATAGCAATGCCACCTGTCACTTTCAAGCAGCACTTATCATTTTAAAGGGATTATTACATGGGCTTCCCTCAAGGGAAGCTGCCGCCCTGTGTACCCGCTCTGGAACTGGCACTCCCCGCGGTGAGGGTTACATTTTAAACTTTTGTCAGGTTTCACTAAGACAACGGAACACACATTTATACATGTGCTTCATTTACTTTATCACCTTAATCAAATTACTGACCAAATACAGCACTGGAGTATCGGAAGGAACGCAAAAAGACAAAGATGGAGTCATCAGGTGAAACCTAGATAGGATTATTGTTTCACCTGCCACTCCTCCACCCTCAAACCCATCCAGGTGCAGTCAGGTGAACCATACAAAAACCATTTGCAAGATTCACCCTTTATAGATAAAAAAAAATTAGAAGGAAAGAAAGGAGAGATGGAGGACAAATTAATAAACAAGAAATATGTCGTGCATTGCACGATACTTGCAAAATCCCTAAAATAAGTTGTTGGCCTATGATGACCTCAAAAATACTTGGTGGTTGAATTTAGTGTCCAGATATACAAATCCTCTTAAAATTTCAAGTTAATCGGATGAAATTTGGGAATTTTAGAAATCTGGCCTATGTTGACCTTTTGGCCGATGTTGACCTCAAAAATAGTTCGGAGTTGAATTCATTGACCAGATATGCAAATCCTCTTCAAATTTCAAGTCAATCGGATGAAAATTGAGGATTTTAGAAATCTGTCCTATGTTGACCTTTTGGCCGATGTTGACCTCAAAAATACTTGGTGGTTGAATTCAGTGACCAGATATGCAAATTCTCTTCAAATTTCAAGTCAATCGGATGAAAATTGAGGATTTTAGAAATTTGTCCTATGTTGACCTTTTGGCCGATGTTGACCTCAAAAATACTTGGTGGTTGAATTCAGTGACCAGATATGCAAATCCTCTTCAAATTTCAAGTCAATCGGATGAAAATTGAGGATTTTAGAAATCTGTCCTATGTTGACCTTTTGGCCGATGTTGACCTCAAAAATACTTGGTGGTTGAATTCAGTGACCAGATATGCAAATTCTCTTCAAATTTCAAGTCAATCGGATGAAAATTGAGGATTTTAGAAATTTGGCCTATGTTGACCTTTTGGCCGATGTTGACCTCAAAAATACTTGGTGGTTGAATTCAGTGACCAGATATGCAAATCCTCTTCAAATTTCAAGTCAATCGGATGAAAATTGAGGATTTTAGAAATTTGGCCTATGTTGACCTTTTGGCCTGTGTTAACCTAAATATAATTGGTGATTGAATTTAGTGACCGGATATGCAAATCCTCTTAATTTCAAGTCAATCAGATAAAAATTGAGGATTTTAGAAATTTGACAAAGTGGTTGACCATTGGCCTATGTTGACATATTGACCTTTTTACCCCAAAAACAATAGCCTTCTTGCTTATGACCAACTTTACCGTTTGGTGAAGTTTTGTGAAGATCGGTTGAAAATTGTGACTTGAAGCCGACAGACAGACAAACAGATAGACAGAATAACGCCCAAGACCAACCAATATACTTGAAAAATCTTCGATTTTCACAAGTAATAAATCATGTATAACACACACACACACACACACACACACACACACACACACACCGAACATAACAAATACACAGACCCTCTATTTATAATAGAATTCTCCTTCCTGTAAACACGAATGACACAATTCTGAAAAACACGATACGCTCCCTATAACGAGGACAAAATGGCCCTGTTCGCCCTAACATTACCGCTGCTGCTGCGTCCTTATCGGTTTTACTTTTGAAGAATTTGGTAACTTTTTGTAAAGTTTCATGTAATTTCTTCTCTGGTTTTTATTTTTTTCAGGTTTTCTGCCAGACTTGGACAATTTCGTTTCATTGCTTTTGGCTAACTTTGCCGAGGAAGGCCATAAAATAACGTCAGCTTGATTGACGATGTGTGTGCGTCATTTTTGAAAAATAATTAAGACCAATGAATAGCACTATAGATACATCAATCACATGTCTACAGGTGGGCGTCATTAAAAAAATACCACCTATGAACGTGAGTGGAATAGCTCATTTGTGAAGGGAAGGTAGACATCTGGAACTAGTTGTTGGAATTTTTTACTTTCAGAGAAATTTGAAATACCGCAGCTGAAAACGCTATCAAATTTTTCATCCTATACATTGGGTCATGTAATTGATGGATTCTTCACTAGGTCATATTGAATATCACCCCCACTGGCTGTCGGTCCACCCCGCCCGGCGCGGGTCCTCGGGCAATGTCCCAAGCTGCCCCAGAGGTAGACCATCACTGCTTATGGGCGTTCTTGTCCCAAGTATGCAACACGTTAGCCTGACATATACCTTAATTTAGGCAGTGTATAGGCAACTGGCAGTTGCCTGAATCACTCCCGAAAATAAAAATAAAACTAACCCGGGTGACATGCGTGAAGCAAAAACATGCTTACTGCTTTTTGCATCCCCCCCATTTCTCCACCCCAGGACCACCACCAAATATAACACACCCCTATACACTAATTGGGGTCATGTTTATCCTATGTAGCAAGTCTGGATGTAATGGGCCTGGAATTGTAGGAATAGCATGCCAAACAAACGAATGAAAAATCACTGATAGAGCGACACTTGGCAAAACAGTAAAAATAAGAATGGCACTCAGTCGAGAATACTTTTGACCTCAAAAATAATTTGTGGTTGAATTCAGTCACCTGATATGCAAATCGCCTTCAAATTTTAAGTTAATCTGAGAAAATTGACAATTTTAGAAATTTGGCCTATGTTGACCTTTTGGCCTATGTTGACCTCAAAAATAGTTGGTGGTTGGTTTGAGTAAGCTGATATGCAAATCCTATTCAGATTTCAAGTCAATCAGATGAAAATTGAGGATTTTAAAGATTTGTAAAAAGTGGTTGACCTTTGGCCTATGTTGACCTTTTGACGTTTTGACCTCAGAAATATATAGGATTTTGTCGGATCACGAACTCTACCATTTGGTGAAGTTTCGTGAAGATCGGTTTAAAATTGTGACCTGTAGGCAAATATAAGTGAGCGGACACACAATCGCACACACAAACCGGAGTGATCAACATATTTGCAAAAACAAAACAAATTTTTTTTGCCAAGTAACAAACAAACACGCACCGGCCCATGAATTATAGTTGGGATCATCAATGGGTTGGGTCACCCAGGACCAGGAGGCCAATGTAATGAGGAATTTGAAATTTCACAAAGAGTAAGTCTCCCTAAGAGCGATGTTATAAATCAATAAGATGTTAGCAATTCCAGGAAGTTGAAGAGTTCATGTTTATGAGTGATGTTTTTTTCCCCAATAATGTATCAATAAGAACATTGTGCTTGTTGAGCAAATCACTTTACTTGAAGAATCATTTTTCTATCGATTGTTAAAAATCGAGCTGAAAGCAGAGGATCCTTCCTGGTGCAGAATAAGCTCTTTTGTCACTTTTATATTACAGTAATCTAATGTTCACAATAATTGAGGAGCTTGTAAATGCCAAATACAGTCGGAGCTCTATCGGTGTAGTATTACGTGCAAATACTGTATCCAGGTATAATACTCCTAACACCAGAAATTACACCTATACCTCCTTGTGGGGTCAGCCATAGGATGGAGAGTGGCTCAAGTCTATGGCAGACCAGCTATCCAGGCCTGATGTTCGACCTGATCTGGCTTGGACAGGAATCTGTAATTTGTTCTGTGTGTCGCCAATAACTCAGTTACTCTCCACAGAAGACACCATGGGGTGTTTAACGTCCACCAACTAATGCTAACTGAAAGTCCATCCTGCCTATTGTCCCATTCAAGGGACAACACACTTTGAGGTATTACCCACCTTTCCTACAAATCTAACAATTGATCGTCGATTTAGGAATTAAACCGAGACTAGTCGGCTCAAAATTGAGTGAATTTTTAAACTGAGGACCACCGAGGCACTCGAAAACATGGTGGTGGGATGATGAAGTTGGAAAGATGATTGACGAGAAGAGGAAGAAGTTCAAGGAGTGGCAGAAGGCGAAGGGTACAGGAGCAGAATAGGCAGAGGATGAAAGTTATAAGGTAGCCAAGAAGGCTGCAAAGAAAGAGGCAGCAAAGGCACAGGAGGCATGTAGGAAAATATGGAATTTTTAACGCCAGGAACACTTCGTGTTGGTTAACCCACAGCACATGTTATCTTTGGATAAGGATGGAAGACTTTGTGTTGCAATGTCCTGTTAACTATGAAACATCAATCTGACACCTTGCAAAAATGTTGGGAGTTGAACCTACACAAGACAGCTCGAAAGTAAGTTTCTACATCTCCCCTTGTACCACCACCCCCTTGCCCACATTTCTTCTTCCACCACCTCCAGCCAAGTCTTTATCAGTCTACCCCATCCTCCACTAACTTCTGCATTCATTTCCATCATTCTTCTCAACCAGTCACTTTCATCCTTCCTCAACACATGACCAAACCATCTCAGCCTGTTTCTCTTCACAGCATCAATCACAGGCTCTATTCCCATCATTTTTCGCAATTCATCATTTGTCTTCCTCTCTCTCAACGATACTCCACACATCCACCGAACCATTCACATTTCCAGCCTTTCCAACCTTCGTTGCTGCTCAACATTCATTACCCATGTCTCGCTCCCATAAATCATAACACTTCTCGCACATGCAGCAAAAACCCTTCCCTTCAGCTTCAACGACACTCCCCTCCTCGTCAGCACGCCACTCAGTTCCCGAAACTGCTTCCATGCACATTTCACTCCAGCAACAGTTGCCGAGTCTGATCCACCTTCTCCATTCAGCATGTCTTCTAGGTAACAAAATGTTTTCACACCTTCCAGCTTCACGCCATATCCAAGATCCAACTCAACATTTCCTCCATGTGCAGCTCCCTCTGTGCACACCTTACACTTGAATGTAGCTGCCACACTGGTTAATGACCCTCTCAGACCACTACATTTTTGATGAACCCACTCAGCGCACATTGTACATTGAATGCATTTCACTCCGATATCCTTCCTGCACACAGCACACGGCCACCTTCCAGTTCTTTCCACCTCACCACACACTTTACCACTTGCCATCACCTTCGTCTTTCCAATATTCATCTTCAGACCTTTTGTCTCCATACATTATTTCAACTTGTTCATCTTCTCCTTCAGTCCATCCATACTCTCCGCAATCAACACCAGATCATCTGCATACAACAACTCCCATGGTAAACCCTCCTTTACATTCCTGGCCAGCAACTCCATCACAGCTACAAATAGTAGTGGACTTAGTACCGACCCTTGATGCACTCCCACCTTCACCTCAAACTCACCACTGTTCCCGTCCCTCGTCCTTGCAGCTGTGCGCGCTCTCTCGTACATTGCAATCACTACTCTGATCAACCATTCCTCCAATCCTGACCTCCTCAATTCCCATGTCGCTACTTCACCTGGAACCCTATTAAATGCTTTCTCCAGATCAACAAACCCAAGAAACAACTTCTTCCTCTTCTCCATGTACTTCTCCTGCAACTGCCTTACAATAAAAAGTGCGTCTGTCGTTCCTCCTTAGAGCATAAATCCAAACTGCATTTCGTTGATCTTCCCTTTCTTCCTTATCCTCTTTTCCAACACCCTTTCCAATACCTTTATTCCATGTTCTAATAATTTTATAGCTCAACACGAGCCACAGTCCAGAGGGTTACCTTTCCCCTTGTATAGAGGCACGAGGGTACTCAGTTCCCAATCCCCTGCTATGCGGCCTTCTTTCACCATCAGATTACAGATCTCTGTCATTCTCTTCACACCCCAACTTCCTGCTGCTCTCAACATATCTCCCACAACCCCCGTCGGCCCTCCTGCTTTTCTACTCTTCATTGCTTTTATCGCTTCCTCAACTTCCTTCTCGGTTATCTTCTCTGCCGGTCCTAAAACTGGGTTACTCTCGATGTTGCCATCCCATTCATTCTCTGCATTCAACAGCATTTCCATATATCTCTTCAATCTTCCTTTAATTCAATCTGGGTCCTCAACGATTTGTCCCACTTCATCCTTCAAGCAACCCACCCCCATCACATCACACCTATCTTTCGCTATCTGCTTTTCAATCCTGAATACCGCTCTCTGACCCTCTTCCGAATCCAAGCGTTCTCCGAATATTTTCCTACATGCCTCCTGTGCCTTTGCTACCTCTTTCTTTGTAGCCTTCTTGGCTTCCTTATAACTTATATGCTCTGCCTCTTCTGCCCCTGTACCCTTCGCCTTCTGCCACTCCTTGAACTTCTTCCTCTTCTCATCAATCCTCTTTCCAACTTCATCATCCCACCACCATGTTTCCGAGTGCCTCGGTGGTCCTTTTGTCCATCCACATACCTCACATACGGCTCCCAACAGACTATCTTTCATTGACATCCAACCACTTTCAAGCTCAACCACATCATCCTCTACCCTACTCAGCCTCTCTTTTAATGCCTCCCTCACTGTCACCTCTTTCAACCTCTCCACCTTCATTCTCGGTTGGTACTTCACTCCACTGAGCTCTCCTCGCACCTTTCACCCTTATAACGCAGACAACCAAGTGGTGCTGTGAAACAGCCTCCTCCCCCGGGATCACCTTTGTGTCCCGGTGGTTCCGTAGCCATCGACCCACCTGACGTGTACGTAACAAGCTTATTAGCCTTTTTATGGAACTGAGTATTACAAATCAACAAACCAGCTCCATCAGCAAACTCCAAAATCCTTTCACCTTCTCCATTCCTCACACCATATCCGTAACCCCCATGAACTCCCTCAAAACCGTCCATACTCCTTCCCACATGTCCGTTTAGGTCTCCTCCTACCACAACAATTTCCTCATATTTCACGTTTTCCATCAGCTTCTCCATTGCACACCAGAAATGGTCCCTCTGTTCATCGCTCCGACTGACCTGCGGAGCATATCCCGAGATGACGTTCACGAAGAGCTTTCCCATCACCATTTTCACAATCATCAACCTGTCACTCACTCTTGTCACACTCACCACACTGTCTACAAACTCCTCAGAAAACAGGACACCAACACCATGCACACCTTCCGGGCACCCTTGCCACACAAACGTGTATTTCTGTCCCTGCCTACCCTTCACCATTCTCACACCACTTCCCTTCCATCTCGTCTCCTGCACACAACATATGTCCACTCTTCTTCTGACCAATACTTCCACCACTTCTCCTGATCTCTCTGCATTCCTTGTCCCAAACCTCAGAAACAGAGCTCCACGTGGGGCATCAGACGTTTCGTCATAAATGGTGATTTCCACACTTGCTTCGATCGGGTTCCCCACCTTGAGTTTTGACGAGAGGGAGTGAGGTCCCCCACCGGGTACTTCGGGCTGCACCCTGCCCATATGTAATTGTAATTGTCATGGTTCCCTTTTTGAGGCAATGTTTTATTTATGGCTGGATGCCCTTCCTCACGTAACCCTTTTAGTCGCCTCTACGACACGCAGGGATACAGTGTACCTATTCCAATCCGGGGGACACACCGACCTTTTGTACGAGTTTGAAATGTATCAAGATTTAATGGATAAATCATCACAATGCAGAAATGAACCACATTTGCCTCAATCTTCTCCAGCTGATGCATGTGCAGTGTCTTTAGAAAGTACTCACACCCCTTGACTTTTTCACATTTTGTTGTATTACAGCCTCAATTAAAAATGCATTGGATTTTAAAAAATTGTCACCAATGTACATATATATAACTTACCCCATTAGGTCAAAGTTGATTTTTTTTAGAAACTTTTACAAAATAATTAAAAATTAAATACAGAAATATCTAATTTACATGAGAATTCAATGCCCTGAGTCCAATACTTCGTAGAAGCGCCTTTCGCATTGATGACATCTTCAAATCATTTTGGAAATGTCTATCAGCTCTGCATATCTGGATTTGGGAAGTTTCTTTGGACAGTTCCTTGGACTTCATGGTGGAGTTTCTGCTCTGACATGCACTGTCAAGTGTGGCACCTTAAATAGAAGAGCGTGTTTCTTTCTACATCATGTCCAATCAATGGAATTGGCCACAGGTGGACTCCATTCAAGTTGTAGAGACATCTCAAGGATGATCAAAGGAAGTTGGATGCACCTGAACTCAATTTAGAGTGTTATAGAAAAGGTGTTGAATGCTTATTGATTCAAGACATTTCAGCTTTTATTTTTTATTGAACTTGTAAAAAAAACTCTGTAAAAAAATATATATATTTTTAATGCCGCTTTGGTATTATGGAGTTTTGGTATTATTTGTTGATCAGTGACAAAAAATCTCGATTTAATCCATTTTAAAATTGAGGCTGTAACAACAAAATGTGAAAAAGTCAAGGGGTGTGAATACTTTCTGAAGGTAATGTTCATGTAATTTGCCGTGTGCATCATTTAATAATAAATTCACATGATTTCCACTGGTATATGATTTTTTTTTTAATAAGCACAGCATGAGGAATCTTTTCAAAACTCTGTTACGGATTTATGTGAATTACTATTCAGATCTTTGCTTATTAATGTGTAGTCGATTAAAGGTTGTTGTGATTAAAGGGTCAGGAGCCCTTCTGGGGAAAAGGAGACCGGAAACGGAAGAAGAAAAGACGCGAGGTCCGGGAGAAGCGGCGATTCTCTTCTTCTTCCTCGCCCAGCGCCGAGAAGAGCGGTATCGATATTGAGCAGCATGGGGAAAGCTGCGTTTAAAAGCCCGTCTGGCGAGAGGAGTTACCGGGACGTGTAACTACCCATTTACACGTCAAGTCGCCGTGGGTTCGTGCACGGAACCAAGCGTCCGGCACAGTTCGCCTCACCGTCTACAAGGACGCGCACGGCAGGCGCCTTGGGCCTCGCACGCTTTGCGAGCCCCGAAGCCGCGATCACGAGCACCGACCTCGGTGGGCTGCCGAGGAGGTGTCCACGGCAGCAGCTGTTCCCGGTACGGGACGTGCATGGTGGAAGCACGTCAGGAAGGGTCCGTTCAACCGCCCACGTGCGGAGATCGAACTACAGGAGTACGGAGACATTGTGAGAGACATTGACCATGGAGGGAGTCGGGAGTGGGGCTCACGTGAGGAATGTATAAGATGGCCATCTTAGAGCTATTGTAGATGAGTTTACATCTTAGTAATGTTGTTGATTGAGCGTTGATTATTGTTGATTGATTGGGAATACATTATCCATTAATCCGGATCCTTGGTGTAGGGGTTTCCTATTGACTTGAATTGTTTGTGTCTTTCATATTGATTGTGTTGCGAAAGCGTATAAATCATATATCTTTCTGGCGGGGTGCCTCCCACGGTCCGGGGGTCACCGAGACCAGGTAGTTACCGGGAGGACCACGTAATAACTCTCATCAGGAAATTAATTGCAACAAATTTTTTTGTAAAAGTGTAAAAAATAAAAATTTGGAAATTTTCGCAGTTTTCCAGGTTTTCAGAAACGCAGTTTTCCAGGTTAAAGATCGTCCGTCCATCTCTCTGTCCATCCATCTATCCGTCCGTTCGAAGGTACCGCAAAAACGGCTGAACCGATCGCAACGAAATTTTGGGTGGGTAATCATGGGATCTGTTGGAGTGAAATAGGCTATATTGTTTTTCCAATTTTAGATTTAGCCTCCAGCATTTTCAGGTTTGGACTCCCGCATAATGTTATTTTCCCGGGTGCCGCACAAACGGCTGCACCGATCGCTGCACGGCTGCACCGATCGGACTTGGTGACCTCGGACAAAGACCTTTTATAAGGACATTGGTTGAATCCCTGCTTGAGAGAATGCCAACCCCCTCCCCGCCATCACGGCCGTCTCTCCAACTCACAATCCCACGAGATATGGGGAAAGGACGACGCAAAACCAATTATCTTATTTTTGATTTGTATATAAACATCATTAAAAGTAAATAATGACCTCGGCCAAAGTTCAAACGATGTGGGTTTTATCTCCACATGAGAGAATTCCACGTAGCTATTTGCGTGGTGTATAAGCCAACAGATCGCTGTCTCCATCGATCTTGCCGGGGCCGTAATATCTATCGGCTCAAAATCTTTTTAACTGTTGACTTGGAAGTTTTTACAATGTAAAAATCTATCGTGCCGTAATATCCATCGTGCTCTTCCCCGACCCCCTGGTCACGGTGTACCTCCGAGCCCCGAGAGGAATCACGGCAGAAAAATGTGTTATTCTCTTTCAAAAATCAATGGTTAAACCACACCAATTGTTACCAACAAACAAATATTGTATTAAAAATCACACAAGAATAACAGTACAACAATAATAGCAATCAAAAGTACAATCAAGGTATATCTTATGATGGTACCATCAGCTAGTATAAAGTAACTCACTGTGCTCCAAGTGAGTGAAAAAGAACATTCCCCAATGTCTCTATATCCCCGTCTTCGAGCTCAGAGTTGATCCCCTCCAGCAATCGTCAGAACGATGTTGAATCGAAACCCGAATCCCATTCAGGTGACAGGCCCAGTCACGCCGCCAAAACTGCACAAAGGCGCACGCGGCCAAAGCGGCGAAAAGGGTCACACGGCCATAAGCTGCGAAAAGGCTCACTCAAGGCGACTGGGAAATCACACCCTCTGGTATGATTGTTTTACAGCTCCAAATCGGCGAACCTCAGGTTTGCCTTCGAAATCCGCGTTACACACACATCCCAGATAGACGTCTGAATGGTGAAAACGGCTGACGCGAAGCAAGGAAAGTTTGCTCAACGCACGAAGTCCGCGAGTCAAAATGGCCGATGGCTCGTTCTCGAGACGCAACGACCCGACGATGATTCCTCGGAATCCAACGCAAAACCTGACACGCAGGTTGATCTGTCACAGCGATAATCATTCTGTCACAGGAATCCCTTTTCCAGGACCCAAAGTTCACTCGTGACTCTTGCTCGACAACGTTCGATCCAGACCACAAAGCAACCAGCTTCTTGTCCGAATTTTCTTCGCTCCGCCCCTTTTCTCTCTCCTCTTCTTCGTCTTCCGGTTCCCTATCCGGTTTCCTGTTTCTTTTAACATTAACTTTTTTTTACCTTTTGGAAACAGTTCATGAACAATAAACCTTTTGAAAACAATAATAGTACATGGAATCAGAAATATTTACAGTGGATGCAAATCACCACAACGGAAGTGACGAATCTGTAACAAATGAAGGAAACATTAACAATAAGGTTAAAAGTTTATTTTGTGATTAATTTGTGATTGGAGTTATGTTGTTTGGAATGAAAAAAAGAGATATCGAGTTCAAGTGAATGACGACATGCCTTGATGGTTTCTACTTTCTAAACGTGAACTTCGCGGATCGTCATATGCAGATTCGCCACGGACCCACGATCGACGTTTCTATACGTGAACGTACCCGTTTGTTTGTGAACGGGTACGTTTTTCATGGAAGTCCTTCGCGAACTTGCTGTCCATGTCTGACGTACGACTGAGGGTGCTACAGGAATGTGGAATTTATTGGTTTCATGCTTTAGCGTTTGCCGTTTCTGCATTGTTTGTTTGCTTGCTTCTGGCCTCCCACCCGTGCATAGCACGGGTATCTCACTAGTTGATATAATTTGAGTATTAAATTATTATTTGCATTTGTGTTCGACGCATAAATGTCAGGCCTTGTCAGACCATTTGTTGGGACAATTGAACCAATCGCACTTGCTCCATTGAGCTGTGGGTCTCAGTTAATGGGGCGTAGTACATGAAAATCTCCCACAACCCCCGCAATCACCGCAATTTGTATTCCATGCATGTTGAGCAATGGATACCTTTTTCATTCGATGTAATTGTCATTCACAGTCATTATTTCTGCCTCAGTCATTGCTCACTATTTGATGAGATGGAATTCTTAAAAAGAAATGCTTGAAAGATTACTCTTGGGATAAGGAATGGGACGAGGTTGCATTTATACTACCTGATGAGAACAAATTAACAATGACACAATGAAAAGAGACAAACGTTGTCATGTAAATATGATTTACCTACAAAAGGTATTGATTGCTTGTGCAGTGAGGTTTACATTTCGATGTCTAATAAATGCAGTTATTGTTGTTGTTGTTTTTGTCATTGCTGTCCTTGTTGTTGAAAAAGAAAGGTCATGTAAGAATCAACCCAATTAATGATGACAAATAGTCATTTTAAACATTATACAAGTTCAATTGCAGGTGACAGCAAAAACCTTTGGCTTTTACCAATTTCTAATTATTTGGCTTTTATGAAACCTTTGTGGAGGGACATGTTTATCAGGACATGTGTTGTTGCCGTGATGCTCGTTAGTCCCCTACCGGTGTACACCGGAGGGGAGTATAGGTTTGCACTCCGTCCCTCCGTCTGTCAGTCCGTCATGCAAAGAACAGTTTTCCGGACTTTTTTTCTAAACTCTTATTGCTAATGATTTCAAACTTGGTACATGGGTTCCTCATGATAAGTTACAGATCAAGTTCGAACTTCACGACGTTTCGATCATTTTTGACAAAGTTATGGCACTTTGAACTTTGGTAATTTCCCCAACAGTTTTCCGGACGACAGTAGGGGACATGTATTGCAGCGCAATACTCAGAATGCTTGTTTTCATTGTCATCGTTGCCCTTCTTACTTAGGCTGGACGTGCACATGTGTCACGTGGCCAACCTGGAAATTTATTTGAATTTGCTTGTCGTGTAGGAGTTTCTGCCCAGTCAAGAAACCCACTGAGATAGCAAGCAGTGTAAATGGGCTGTCATGGGATCTCCATGAAAACCGGACCATTTTATAACTCGCAGTTTTAGGAAGGTGTTTGTAATTACCCGGCGCTCGCGAGCGAAAATCAGGGTTAAGCATTCTGTTGCGTATGTGCGTACATGTGGCGTGCTTACGTAAGTGTCTGAATTTTTAAAATTCATTTTCTCTGCAACCGTTGGTCTGATTGACATGATTTTTTTTTCCATAGGAGCACCTCCACTTGCATAATTATTTTATTCATAATTATGACGTCATAGGTCACGTGGTACGGACGTCATCTTGGAAAAAAGGTTACACCTCAATATCTCCCAAACCGCTCCATGTAAAAAAGTTAAAACAAGGCTCATTTTAAAATACTCACCGTGCAGAATAAGATATGATGATGATTTCATCGGTGCCTTCATTATGACGTCATAATTCGACAAGTACAACGCTTGATCTTATCAGTATGAAAAAAATATATTTTACTCTGCAACTGTAAGTCCGATGGATATGAAATTTGTACCAAATGAGTGCCTCCTCCTGTAGAATATTTTAGTGATAAATATGACGTCATAGGTCACGTGGTACAGGCGCCATCTTGGAAAAATCGAAATATGTTGCACCTCCATGTCTCTGAAACCACTCCATGGAAAAAAATTGAAACATGGCTCATTATAAAGAACTCCCCATGGGGAATAAGATATGTTCATTATGTTGTCATCTGTACCTTATTTTTGCCGTCATAATTCGATAAGTACAATGCTTGATTCGATCAGTATGAATTGTTTTTTCTCTCCAATTCTTGGTCCGATTGACACAAAATTTCCACCATAGGAGCACCTCCTCCTGTAGAATTTTTTTCATGATAATTATGACGTCATACGTCATATGGTACAGGCACCATCTTGGAAAAATTCGTACCTCTATATCTCTGAAACCGATTAATGGAAAAGATTGAAACATGGCTCATTGTCAAGTACTCCCCATGGGGAATAAGACATGTTAATGATGATGTCATCGGTCCTTCTTTACGACGTCATAATTCGACAAGTATAACGCTTCATCGGATCCATATGAATTTTTTTTTCTCTGCAACTGTTGGTCTGATAAACACGAAATTTCGCCATAGAAGCGCCTCCTCCTGTAGAATATTTTAATGATAATTGTGATGTAAAAGGTCACAGGCACCATCTTGGAAAAATTGAAAAACGTCACACGTCTATGCCTCCAAAAAAGCTCCATGGAAAAAATTGAAACGTGGCTCATTGTAAAGAACTCCACATGGGGAATAGGTGTTGTTAACGATGACGTCATTGGTGTCGTAATTATGACGTCATAATTTGACAGGGACAACGCTTAGTCTGATCAGTTTGAAATTTATTTAGTATGATCTATGCAACAATTATATTAGAGAATATGAATTTATGATTTAATAGCTCAAGTGGTCTGGCAGCCATATTCCATCAAAGAAAGAAAAAACGTTCAAAAACAAGAAAGCCGACGACGATGGTTCACGAGCGAACGGTATTCAATGACAAAGGGCGGACTATAACCGAAACAGGCCCGGACAGGCCAGGTCCGGAAATGTCAAAACGAAGGTTACTGACATTGAAATGAGATAGCAAATAATGTATAATCAGTTATGAGGTTAGTTAGCTACACAATACCGAAAATTCGGTTAGATTCCGACAACTTTTAAAATTTGACCTTTGTGACCTTCAAAGGTCAAAGGTCGAAGATTCTGAAATTTGTTGGAAAACTTGTATTTCATGATGTATGTGATAATATAAGATCATGTACGACATTTCACCCTATCAGGAAGCAAACAATGTAATAAAACCATCAAAAATCGACTTTTCTAAATTTCGTGACCTTGTGACCTTGACCTTGGGGCGAAAATGAAAAATCAAGCTCCGTGGGGCTAGACACATGACATTGGCCTAACCAAATACCGAAACCCCTGTCAGATTCCACCAACTCCCTCGGAGAAGATGTAGCTTGAACTCGATTACCCCCTAAAAAGACATCTTTTTCGGGTGCCGCTCTGCCCACAATGGGCGCAATACGCCCACTCTAGGCAGGACATAACTAGATCATGATATCAACCTCCCACACAAGTTTCATCAAGATCGGATGATATAATCGGATAGTTATGCTGCGGACAGACAGACACACACCCATGACGAATATAGTGGTCACTCTGTTTGATAACTCGTGAACCAACAGAAGAGTTGGCTCGCTCCAATTTGACTGCGCAGGGTAAGTATTCCAAGAATACCATCTAGTTTGTTCAGTGTACCAGTGATAACTTGCATTTTCAGGAAAAAACACTGTGGGATATTTAAGGACCACTGACGGCACCACAGGTGCTGCCAGACAGGGCATCACATTTAATGTCCATCGGATGAATGGTGCACAATATTAGCCCCCATTGGACCTAGTCTGAAACGGGGGCTTATGGATTGGGTCTTGTCCGTCCGCAACCATATCTCAGAGATGTATGAACCGATTTTGTTCATACTTGGCACAACGACAATACATGATGGTTGGTATACATAATTATGCACATCATTTTGTTTTGTGATGCTATCAAATATGGCTGACAAGCGGCCATTGTAGTTGTAATAAACCCGTTGTTGAACAAATCCTCCACCGTTTCGAGATCATATTCAAGATGGCCGACTAGTGGCCATTTTGTTACTTAAACGTGTCCCCAACCATTTCATAAACATGCATGGTCCAATTTTGATCAAACTTGGCAAAAGTACAATACATGTTGGTATACACGTGCACTTCACTTTGTTTTGCGATCTGATCAAAGATGGCCGACTGGTAGACTGGCGGCCAATTTAGTTGTAAACCCCCCCCCCCCCCCCCCCCCCGATATTTAACACGTTCTCAACCATTTCTCAGATATGCATTTACCGACCTTTGTCAAATTTGGCACACAAAAAATGATTGTTGGGTTACATATGCATGTCATTTATTTTCAACATCAGATCCAAGATGGCCGACTGACGGCCATTTTGTTACTTCAATGTGTCAACCATTTATCGACATGCATGGCCCAATTGTGTTCAAACTTGGTAAAAAGACAATATACCAGTATAAATATGCAGAAGATTTTGTTTTGTAATCTGACCAAAGATGGTAGGCCGATGGCCTTTAACGGCATACATCAAAATTAATAAAACAACAGGGGCCATGACATGTTATGTCTTTTCCTTCTTGTTCCTAATCACCTAGTATGAAAAATATACAGAATGCAGATCACGATACAACCGTTTATAGCTTCATCGAGATTGAAACTCAGGCTGGACAGCTCAAATGGAAGTACGCATACATGTCACTACATACATGTCATACATGCATACACTGTTAGTCTGTATGTTGTTCATGCTGAAATACCTGATACCTGATACCTGTATGCTTTGCAAATGCACAAGCCTCTTCGTCGTAATCTGCTCGAATGCACATAGTTGCATCAATATTATTTTCGAGTGCATGGCTCTGGAAAGCACTCCATGGTGCAATTGGATATCACAGCTTTGTGAATTTTTACTGATTACATAAACACTAAATGCCAGTCAAAATACAATGAACCATGACTGCCAATTTAAAGTTGTTTATCCTGAATCTGAGAGAACATGAAATATGTTAGGCAGATGAAAATGAAATTACTAAACACATCAAAAATTTGGTTTGGTTTTTGGTACTTTTATCTTCCCCCATCCAAAACCTTGATCTCTTCTACCGCCGTTAATTCACCCCAGATCCACTTTTTTTTGACATCCCGACTTCTTTCTTTCCTTTAAGTTCTAGCAGTGTCCATGTGTTTTATACCTTTCCCACCTCCCCCCCTCCCTCCGCCTTCCCATGGCTCCTCCCCCCCAAGCCCTCTCCCTCCCACAGATCTCCCGATGTCCCTGTTCTCTGCTGTTGTACTTGTATGCTTCCCTCTCTCTCCCCATCTTGTCTCCCGCTCCCTTTATTGTATGTTTTGTGTGTCCGTTTTTTTTTTTTGTGATTGATGTTAGCTCTCACACGAGCCTCGATCTTGTATACAAAAATAATAATAATAATAATAATTTGGTTACATTGTGCAAATGGGTTTGCCCGTTAGTGTACCCATCTGATATGAAATCCGGTATCATGCGTTTGTCCACCGTCTACAATTCATGTCATTTAAATTTATTTAAAAGTACAATGATGGTTATTCATCTCTTTGTCATGCATGTCATATATGCACAAGCTCCTCCATTATTGTCTTGGATCAATGGAAAAGAAATGACAAGCCTTGCAATTGAAATGATAAAACGGACAGCATCTGTCTGTTTTCACTTCCTGTCTCTCTCACTTCAATGCACATCGTCATCAAACTTTGTATGAATAATAATCAGTCCAACAATTCTGCTGATGGCATCTCAATTCACTTCCAACTCCTGCATTTATTCTGTTTGGTCTAGTCAATCATAAACTTTTTTCAAAGCATTTCCCATGCTGGATGATATTCCCAATCTGGTGAACGGCACTTCCATCACAATATTGTTGTTTGTGTTCTATGAGCGAATAACCCATCCTTATTGACTGGTTAATTCCCTCAAAATTGGCATATTTTAGTATGACTTGTAATACCATCACCTCGCACCCAGTAAACCAAGATGGCGGCCATATTATTTTGTCTCGGTGCAATGGTGGGTGGAGTCAAGCGACAAATGTGGGTGGGGTTCGTCAGCTGTCCGACCAATGGGTGTACATTTCAAAATTCGACCGCCAACAAGAACCAAAACAACGGCAACAACAACCATGTGGAACTCTTGTAAACCTGCAACACATCGCAGGTGTGACGCATCAACACATCGCAGACCTGCAACACATAGTGATGAAATCCACCCAAAAAACAACTAAACAAACAAGAAAAAGAGCAATCAGAGATTGCAAACCCTCGCCAGGATGTATTTTCAGTGGCTTTTAAGGCTTTAGTGTTAAAACAAATATGGCGGCCGAACCATGTCACCGATGACGTCATCATTATTTTTTTCATAAACGAATTTATTCCTAGATTATGCTCAAGAAATTTCATCTTGATCGGATGAAGTTTTGTAATTGTCGAATTATGATGTCATAATGGAGGCACCTATGACATCACCATTAACATATTTTATTCCCCATGGAGAGTTCTTTACAATGAGCCATGTCTCAATTTTTTCTATTAAGCGTTTTCGGAGATATGGAGGTACAAAGTTTTTTGGTTTTTCCAAGATGGCGACAGAACCACGTGACCGATGACGTCATCATTTTTTTTTTCTCCATCAGTTTATGCCGACGTGGTGCTCAAGAAATTTCATCTCGATTGGATGAAGTTTTGTTCTTGTCGAATTATGACGTCATACTGGAAGCGCCTATGACATCACCATTAACATATTTTATTCCACATGGAGAGTTCTTCACAATGAGCCATCTCTCAATTTTTTCTATTCAGCACTTTCGGAGATATAGAGGTGCAACGTTTTTCGGTTTTTCCAAGATGGCGGCTGAACCACGTGACCTATGACGTCATAATTATCATCAAAAAATTATACATGTGGAGTTGCACCGATGGTGAAAATTTCCTGTCAGTCGCACCAAGGGTTGCAGAGAAAATCATATTTATTCTCTGCGGACAAACAGACAGACAGAAAAACAAACGGACTCAAATGCAATACCCTCTCCTCTGGCGAGGGTAACAAGCAAGGAATGATAAAAGGAAAATAGGAATGACACCACAATACAACACAATAATCCTTTCACGGATGGCCATCACGACAACTTTTGACAACATTCTCAATGTTGTCTCAATCCGTCTCAATCGGATTATCCGTCTCAATCGCAAAACAAACAAGTGAATCCTCTTGGATTGCGCTGAGGTTCGGGCATGGAATTTCTAGGAGGAAGTATAATTTGTATGCAATGAAAGTACATGTAATATGGGATCGAGTAAGATTTGACATATCCACAAGCGCTTCCTGGCTCCACCTCCTGATGACGAAGTGCGGGCCACGCCCGTAATGTAGCTCCTCCCCCTTCTTCTCCGAGGCTTGACCACGCCGTAATGGCGGCAAATGCAGTTGGCAATAAATGCAGTTGGCAATAGTTGGCAACTCCCCTACATATTGTCATTTTCCCCTGCATTTTGCTGCATATTGCCATTTTCCCCGTAGGTATCCCCTACCCCCTACATTAGGCTGAAAACCCCTACCATAGGGGATTTCCCCTACGAGTGGCAGCCTTGCCAGTGCGCGTGCGCGAATTTACGTCACGTCGGCAGCGAGAAGGGGTTCGCCAACACGAACCAATCAGGAACTGCCACGTCACACTTATGATCTCAGAATTCCTGTGACAGGAATTCGCGTTACACTGGCTGGAAGTCATTCGCTAGAGGCGCTTCCTCAGCGCCAATAAAATACATAATTACACCAACGCAGACGACAAATCTGCAAATACCTCTAACATATACAGTGCATTCAGAAAGTATTCAGACCCCTTAACTTTTTTCACATTTTGTTATGTTGCAGCCTTATGCTGAAATCGTTTAAATTCATTTTTTCCCTCATCGATCTACACTCAATACCCCATAATGACAAAGAGAAAACAGGATTTTAGAAAGTTTTGCACATTTATTAAAAAGAAAAAACTGAAATATCACATTTACATAAGTATTCAGACCCTTTGCTATGACACTTGAAATTTAGCTCAGTTGCCTCCCATTTCTCTTGATCATCTTTGGGATGTTTCTACACCTTGATTGGAGTCCACCTAGGTGGTAAATTCAATTGATTGGACATGATTTGGAAAGGCACACACCTGTCGATATAAGGTCTCACAGCTGACAATGCATATCAGAGCAAAAACCAAACAATGAGGTCGAAGGAACTGCCTGAAGAGCTCAGAGACAGGATTGTGTCGAGGCACAGTTCTGGGGAAGCCTACAAAAAAATCTGCTGCATTGAAGGTTCCCAAGAGCACATTGGCCTCCATAATTCTTAAATGGAAGAAGTTTGGAACAACCAGGACTCTTCCTAGAGCTGGCCGCCCGGCCAAACTGAGCAATCGGGGGAGAAGGGCCTTGGTAAAAGAGGTGACCAAGAACCCAATGGTCACTCTAGCTGAGCTCCAGAGATCCTGTGTGGAGATGGGAGAAACTTCCAGAAGGACAACCATCACTGCAACACTCCACCGATCTGGGCTTTATGGCAGAGTGGCAAGGCAGAAGCCTCTCCTCAAGAAAAGACACATGAAAGCTCGCTTGGAGTTTGCAAAAAAGCACCTAAAGGACTCTCAGACTGTGAGAAACAAGATTCTGTGGTCTGATGAAACCAAGATTGAACTGTTTGGCCTAAATTCTAAGCGTCATTGTCTGGAGGAAACCAGGCACCGCTCATCACCTGCCCAATACCATCCCAACGGTGAAGCATGGTGGTGGTAGCATCATGATGTGGGGGTGTTTTTCAGCAGCAGGGACTGGGGGACTGGTCAGGGTTGAGGGAACAATGAATGAAGCAAAGTACAGAGATATCCTTAATGAAAACCTGAAACAGAGCGCTCAGGACCTCAGACTGGGCCGAAGGTTCAC
This sequence comes from Myxine glutinosa, assembly GCF_964187855.1. NCBI lineage: Eukaryota > Metazoa > Chordata > Myxini > Myxiniformes > Myxinidae > Myxine > Myxine glutinosa. Next base: position 9,033,888 of record NC_136263.1, on the reverse strand, counting down.
CTTCCAACAGGACCATGACCCGAAGCACACAGCCAAGACAACGCAGGAGTGGCTTAGGGACAACTCTGTGAAGGTCCTTGAGTGGCCCAGCCAGAACCCTGACTTGAACCCAATCGAACATCTCTGGAGAGACATGAAAATGGCTGTCCACCGACGTTCCCCATCCAACCTGACAGATCTTGAGAGGATCTGCAGAGAAGAATGGCAGAAAATCCCCAAATCCAGGTGTGCAAAGCTTGTCGCGTCATATCCAAGAAGATTCGAGGCTGTAATCGCTGCCAAAGGTGCTTCAACTAAGTACTGAGTTAAGGGTCTGAATACTTATGTGAATGTAGTCAGGTTCACTCTGTCAATAAATTATATTTCGTTCAAAATCATGGTAGATTCGCAAACCTATACATTTTTGGAAAGGTTATAGCATAAGGAAACTAAAAATCAAAAATCAATGTTTACATTTGGAGAGATACCTGTATGGCGGCCATTTTGGATTTTCAAAATGGCCACTGTAAAATACATATTTTGTTCTATTTCTGCCTCTAATTACCCTAAAAACTTTTAAAAATATACTAAACCTATATTTTCAGGGACAAGGAATCCAATGAAAGTATCAAATTAGTGCTATGGGGAATGGTAAGACACGAATCAAAGGTTTTGAATTGCAAAATACTGTCTTTATATTCGCGATAAGTTGCATAATCAAATACATGTTATCATTTTGTACAGGCAGTTAATAACATCAAAATATGTCACAATAATTCATATCACCAAACATACACAGGCAGTCAGCAAAATCATATATACACATGCAGTCAGTATAACTTCACATCTACACAGGCAGTCAATGACAAAATATACACAGGCAGTCAATGGCATCAAACATACACGATTACAGAATATGCCATTTAGAGTTCCTCATCACTGTCCTGTGTGTCGTATCCGACAATATAGTCCGCATCGTTTTCACAGTCCGTTCCACACAAGCAAAGGTCGGTCAAATTGATTGGCAAATCGAATTGGTCGAATGGTCGAATGGTCGATCGAAGCGATTGGTCGAATTGGTCGAATGGAAATGGTCGATTTGTCGAATTGGTCGAATTGGTCGAATCGAATTGGTCGGAATTGGCAAATGTAAACATTGATTTTCAGATTTTCCATGTAATAACGTTTCCAAAAATGTATAGGTTTGCTAATCTACCATGATTTTGAACGAAAAAACATAGTGAACCTGATTATAACCTCCATCCACCTTTGGTTGCTGGAGGAAACGAGAAAGCATCAGAAAATGCAAAGCCCGTCCACATCCATTTGTTTTCAGACGTCTTCTTCCTCTTCCGTATGCTCGAAATATCGAAAAACAGTTTTAAAAAATACAAAATGAAAATTGATGATTTTATGCAAAGTTGACCTTTCAGCTTTAGATCTAAAAACTAAAATCAGCTTCTAGCTTTTGATCGATGAACCAATTCTGCCAATATGCAAAAAAAAATTTTTTCCAAGCCAGGCGTTCCTTTTCAATGGTTTCCAGTGGAGTGCTTGCTTGAGTGCTTAAGCCACTTGACGAGCGCTCTACAATAACTTTGGTATCTGCACACACCCCAGTTCAGGTGTATATAACTGCCACGTGATTCTTCTTTTTTGAGTCAGGGAGGTGGGTGGTTCAAACCCAGTCCGAGTCATACCAAAGACTTTTAAAATGGAATGTGCTGCTTCCTTGCTTTATGCTCAGCATTTATAAGGATAATGCACGGACAAATAACGCTGGGAAGGCAATGGCAAACCACCTAGTATAACCCTTGCGAATAAAGTGCTTTGACAACACCAATGCTCTGTCGAGTATGGAACATCAAATCAAATCAAATTAACCTACCTGTCTAGAGGTGTTTATTCAATTGCACTCATATTTCATACTATAACTACTGGAAGTCTCTAACGATTATTTGATACGCACTAAATCATCCTAGGAGACGTGATCACACTTTCGATTTGCAGTTCACTTCACTGACATTTCTGGCTAAATTAACTTCGTCAAAATTAGTTCACATATGGCCCTATTATTAATGTTCATGTGGATATGCACAGTGAGAATTACATGGGAACATCTCCAATATGACCATAGATACTACAATAAGGTAAAAGATCAAAAGAAATCTCTTATCCTCCCCTTACCTTACCTTACCTTGCTCGACAGAGCAAGAATTCTCTTACCATCTCTTATCCTCCCCTATCCAAAACCTTGATCTTTTCTACCCCCGCTAATTTCGGTCCCCTTGTGTTTTATACCTCTCCCCCCCCACCCCCCCTTCCCACGCCTCCTGCCCCCAAGCCCTCTCCCTCCCACACTTCTCCCTGCTCTGAAATGTTGTGGTTGTGTGCTTCCCCTTCTCTCCCCATCTTGTCTTCCGCTCCCTCTTTTTGTGAGTTTTGTTTGTCTGGTTGATTTGTTTGTGAAATAAATGTTAGCTCTTTCACGAGCCTCGATTCAGTATACAACAAAAAAAAAAAAAAAAAAAAAAAAAGATGTCTCCTTCATTCCATGAAATTGTCTTTGGTGCATGCAATTGATATTTTGACCTCTAAATCAATGGGCTTCTTGCTTTTATTAACCAACTGACATTTTTCATGTTTTATTAACAATTTATTGTTACTAAATAATTTTTTTCATGTTTTATTAATTAATTTATTTATTTTTATTAATTATTAATTTATTTATTTATTTATAATATTTAATTAATTATTATTAATTTATTAATTTCATGTTATAATTTATTAATTTTTCATGTTTTATTAACCAACATCCCCCCCCCCCCTCCCCATGCCTCCTCCCCCCAAGCCCTCTCCCTCCCACATATCTCCCTACGTCCCTGCTCTCAAATGTTGTACTTGTGTGCTTCCCTCTCTCTCCCCATCTTGTCTCCCGCTCCCTTGATCTTATGTTTTATGTGTCCGGTTTTTTTTTGTTGTTTGATGTTAACGCTTACACGAGCCTCGATCTTGTATGCAAATGTTTTTTGTTTTTTTTCGTTATTGGTGGCAAAAGTATGAAAATGTACAGTGCATTCAGAAAGTATTCAGACACCTTCACTTTTTTCACATTTTGTTATGTTGCAACCTTATGCTGAAATTGTTTAAATTCATTTTTTCCCTCATCAATCTACACTCAATACCCCATAATGACAAAGAGAAAACAGGATTTCAGAAAGTTTTGCAAATTTATTAAAAGGAAAAAACTGAAATATCACATTAGTCAGGTTCACTATGTTTTTTCGTTCACAATCATGGTAGATTAGCAAACCTATACATTTTTGGAAACGTTATTACATGGAAAATCTGAAAATCAATGTTTACATTTGCCAATTCCGACCAATTCGATTCGACAAATTCGACCAATTCGACCAATCGACCAATTCCATTCGACCAATTCGACCATTCGACCAATCGCTTCGATCGACCATTCGACCATTCGACCAATTCGATCGATTCGATTCGATTCATCGAATTCGATTCGATCGACCATTCGACCAATTCGATTTGCCAATCAATTTGACCGACCTTTGCTTGTGTGGAACGGACTGTGAAAACGATGCGGACTATATTGTCGGATACGACACACAGGACAGTGATTAGGAACTCTAAATGGCATATTCTGTAATCGTGTATGTTTGATGCCATTGACTGCCTGTGTATATTTTGTCATTGACTGCCTGTGTAGATGTGAAGTTATACTGACTGCATGTGTATATATGATTTTGCTGACTGCCTGTGTATGTTTGGTGATATGAATTATTGTGACACATTTTGATGTTATTAACTGCCTGTACAAAATGATAACATGTATTTGATTATGCAACTTATCGCGAATATAAAGACAGTATTTTGCAATTCAAAACCTTTGATTCGTGTCTTACCATTCCCCATAGCACTAATTTGATACTTTCATTGGATTCCTTGTCCCTGAAAATATAGGTTTAGTATATTTTAAAAAGTTTTTAGGGTAATTAGAGGCAGAAATAGAACAAAATATGTATTTTACAGTGGCCATTTTGAAACTCCAAAATGGCCGCCATACAGGTATCTCTCCAAATGTAAACATTGATTTTTAGTTTCCTTATGCTATAACCTTTCCAAAAATGTATAGGTTTGCTGATCTACCATGATTTTGAACGAAATATAATTTATTGACATAGTGAACCTGACTATTATGTTTTCACCCCTGTCTGTCCGTTTGTGAACAAAATATCTCAGATTTGTAGACGGATTCGGACGAAATTTGGCAGAGATGTTGCGTATGTGACTCCGACGAAATGATTCGATTTTCGTGAAGATCCAGATTCGGATCCGGCTACTTGAATTTTTTAAAGTGATTCTTCACCATTGGGAGATTGGGCAAAAACGATACAAAGCAGGATATCTCAAGAAGTTATGGATGGATTTGTATGAAACTTGGTGGACAGGTTGGGTGTCTGACAAGGACAATTCGATGCTATTTTGGTGAAGATCTAAATGTATATGAATTCGGATATGAGAATTATTTAATTTTAAGTGATTTTTCACCATTGAGAGATAGGGCCAAAACGATATGTAACATGATATCTTACTATAATTCACCAAATGTCTGTCTGTTCCCAGATACCACAAAAACGGGTGACCCCCTGGAGTAAAATAGGCTATTTTATTTTTAGGCTATTTTCTAATAGGCTATTTTCGGCTAATAGGCTATTTATATTTAGGCTCATAGGCTATTTATATTTAGGCTAATAGGCTATTTATATTTAGGCTAATAGGCTATTTATATTTAGGCTAATAGGCTATTTATATTTAGGCTAATAGGCTATTTATATTTAGGCTAATAGGCTATTTATATTTTCGCTAATAGGCTATTTATATTTAGGCTAATAGGCTATTTATATTTAGGCTAATAGGCTATTTATATTTAGGCTAATAGGCTATTTATATTTAGGCTCATAGGCTATTTATATTTAGGCTAATAGGCTATTTATATTGAGGCTCATAGGCTATTTATATTTAGGCTCATAGGCTATTTATATTTAGGCTAATAGGCTATTTATATTTAGACTAATAGGCTATTTATATTTAGGCTAATAGGCTATTTATATTTAGGCTAATATGCTATTTATATTTAGGCTAACAGGCTATTTATATTTAGGCTAACAGGCTATTTATATTTAGGCTAATAGGCTATTTATTTTTAGGCTAATAGGCTATTTATATTTAGGCTAATAGGCTATTTATATTTAGGCTAATAGGCTTTATATTTAGGCTAATAGGCTATTTTCGGCAAAGAGGCTATTTATATTTAGGCTAATAGGATATTTATATTTAGGCTAATAGGCTATTTATATTTAGGCTAATAGGCTATTTATATTTAGGCTAATAGGCTATTTATATTTAGGCTAATAGGCTATTTATATTTCGGCTAATAGGCTATTTATATTTAGGCTAATAAGCTATTTTCGGCTAAGAGGCTATTTATATTTAGGCTAATAGGCTATTTATATTTAGTCTAACAGGCTATTTATATTTTGGCTAATAGGCTATTTATATTTAGGCGAATAGGCTATTTATATTTTGGCTAATAGGCTATTTATATTTAGGCTAATAGGCTATTTATATTTAGGCTAATAGGCTATTTTCGGCTAATAGGCTATTTATATTTAGGCTAATAGGCTATTTATATTTAGGCTAACAGGCTATTTATATTTAGGCTCATAGGCTATTTATATTTAGGCTAATAGGCTATTTATATTTAGACTAATAGGCTATTTATATTTAGGCTAATAGGCTATTTATATTTAGGCTAATATGCTATTTATATTTAGGCTAACAGGCTATTTATATTTAGGCTAACAGGCTATTTATATTTAGGCTAATAGGCTATTTATTTTTAGGCTAATAGGCTATTTATATTTAGGCTAATAGGCTATTTATATTTAGGCTAATAGGCTTTATATTTAGGCTAATAGGCTATTTTCGGCAAAGAGGCTATTTATATTTAGGCTAATAGGATATTTATATTTAGGCTAATAGGCTATTTATATTTAGGCTAATAGGCTATTTATATTTAGGCTAATAGGCTATTTATATTTAGGCTAATAGGCTATTTATATTTCGGCTAATAGGCTATTTATATTTAGGCTAATAAGCTATTTTCGGCTAAGAGGCTATTTATATTTAGGCTAATAGGCTATTTATATTTAGTCTAACAGGCTATTTATATTTTGGCTAATAGGCTATTTATATTTAGGCGAATAGGCTATTTATATTTTGGCTAATAGGCTATTTATATTTAGGCTAATAGGCTATTTATATTTAGGCTAATAGGCTATTTTCGGCTAATAGGCTATTTATATTTAGGCTAATAGGCTATTTATATTTAGGCTAACAGGCTATTTATATTTAGGCTAATAGGCTATTTATATTTAGGCTAATAGGCTATTTATATTCAGGCTAATAGGCTATTTTCGGCTAATAGGCTATTTATATTTAGGCTAATAGGCTATTTATATTTAGGCTAATAGGCTATTTATATTTAGGCTAACAGGCTATTTATATTTAGGCTAATAGGCTATTTATATTTAGGCTAATAGGCTATTTATATTTAGGCTAATAGGCTATTTATATTTAGGCTAATAGGCTATTTTCAGCTAATAGGCTATTTATATTTAGGCTAATAGGCTATTTATATTTAGGCTAATAGGCTATTTATATTTAGGCTAATAGGCTATTTATATTTAGGCTAATAGGCTATTTATATTTAGGCTCATAGGCTATTTATATTTAGGCTAATAGGCTATTTATATTTAGGCTCATAGGCTATTTATATTTAGGCTCATAGGCTATTTATATTTAGGCTAATAGGCTATTTATATTTAGACTAATAGGCTATTTATATTTAGGCTAATAGGCTATTTATATTTAGGCTAATAGGCTATTTATATTTAGGCTAACAGGCTATTTATATTTAGGCTAACAGGCTATTTATATTTAGGCTAATAGGCTATTTATTTTTAGGCTAATAGGCTATTTATATTTAGCCTAATAGGCTATTTATATTTAGGCTAATAGGCTATTTATATTTAGGCTAATAGGCTATTTTCGGCTAAGAGGCTATTTATATTTAGGCTAATAGGCTATTTATATTTAGGCTAATAAGCTATTTATATTTTGGCTAATAGGCTATTTATATTTAGGCGAATAGGCTATTTATATTTTGGCTAATAGGCTATTTATATTTAGGCTAATAGGCTATTTATATTTAGGCTAATAGGCTATTTTCGGCTAATAGGCTATTTATATTTAGGCTAATAGGCTATATATATTTAGGCTAACAGGCTATTTATATTTAGGCTAATAGGCTATTTATATTTAGGCTAATAGGCTATTTATATTTAGGCTAATAGGCTATTTATATTCAGGCTAATAGGCTATTTTTGGCTAATAGGCTATTTATATTTAGGCTAATAGGCTATTTATATTTAGGCTAATAGGCTATTTATATTTAGGCTAATCGGCTATTTTCGGCTAATAGGCTATTTATATTTAGGCTAACAGGCTATTTATATTTAGGCTAATAGGCTATTTATATTTAGGCTAATAGGCTATTTATATTTAGGCTAATAGGCTATTTATATTTAGGCTAATAGGCTATTTTTGGCTAATAGGCTATTTATATTTAGGCTAATAGGCTATTTATATTTAGGCTAATAGGCTATTTATATTTAGGCTAATAGGCTATTTATATTTTGGCTAATAGGCTATTTATATTTAGGCGAATAGGCTATTTATATTTTGGCTAATAGGCTATTTATATTTAGGCTAATAGGCTATTTATATTTAGGCTAATAGGCTATTTTCGGCTAATAGGCTATTTATATTTAGGCTAATAGGCGATTTATATTTAGGCTAACAGGCTATTTATATTTAGGCTAATAGGCTATTTATATTTAGGCTAACAGGCTATTTATATTTAGGCTAATAGGCTATTTATATTTAGGCTAATAGGCTATTTTCGGCTAATAGGCTATTTATATTTAGGCTAATAGGCTATTTATATTTAGGCTAATAGGCTATTTATATTTTGGCTTAATAGGCTATTTATATTTAGGCTAATAGGCTATTTATATTTAGGCTAATAGGCTATTTTCGGCTAATAGGCTATTTATATTTAGGCTAATAGGCTATTTATATTTAGGCTAACAGGCTATTTATATTTAGGCTAATAGGCTATTTATATTTAGGCTAATAGGCTATTTATATTTAGGCTAATAGGCTATTTTCGGCTAATAGGCTATTTATATTTAGGCTAATAGGCTATTTATATTTCGGCTAATAGGCTATTTATATTTAGGCTAATAGGCTATTTATATTTAGGCTAATAGGCTATTTATATTTAGGCTAATAGGCTATTTATATTTAGGCTAATAGGCTATTTATATTTAGGCTAATAGGCTATTTATATTTCGGCTAATCGGCTATTTTCGGCTAATAGGCTATTTATATTTAGGCTAATAGGCTATTTATATTTAGGCTAACAGGCTATTTATATTTAGGCTAATAGGCTATTTATATTTAGGCTAATAGGCTATTTGTATTTAGGCTAATAGGCTATTTATATTTAGGCTAATAGGCTATTTATATTTAGGCTAATAGGCTATTTTCGGCTAATAGGCTATTTATATTTAGGCTAATAGGCTATTTATATTTAGGCTAATAGGCTATTTATATTTAGGCTAATAGGCTATTTATATTTAGGCTAATAGGCTATTTATATTTAGGCTAATAGGCTATATATTTAGGCTAATAGGCTATTTATATTTAGGCTAATCGGCTATTTTCGGCTAATAGGCTATTTATATTTAGGCTAATAGGCTATTTATATTTTGGCTAACAGGCTATTTATATTTAGGCTAATAGGCTATTTATATTTAGGCTAATAGGCTATTTATATTTAGGCTAATAGGCTATTTATATTTAGGCTAATAGGCTATTTATATTTAGGCTAATAGGCTATTTATATTTAGGCTAATAGGCTATTTATATTTAGGCTAATAGGCTATTTATATTTAGGCTAATAGGCTATTTTCGGCTAATAGGCTATTTATATTTAGGCTAATAGGCTATTTATATTTAGGCTAATAGGCTATTTATATTTAGGCTAATAGGCTATTTATATTTAGGCTAATAGGCTATTTATATTTAGGCTAATAGGCTATTTATATTTAGGCTAATAGGCTATTTATATTTAGGCTAATAGGCGATTTATATTTAGGCTAATAGGCTATTTATATTTAGGCTAATAGGCTATTTTCGGCTAATAGGCTATTTATATTTAGGCTAATAGGCTATTTATATTTAGGCTAATAGGCTATTTATATTTAGGCTAATAGGCTATTTATATTTAGGCTAATAGGCTATTTATATTTAGGCTAATAGGCTATTTATATTTAGGCTAATAGGCTATTTATATTTAGGCTAACAGGCTATTTATATTTAGGCTAATAGGCTATTTATATTTAGGCTAATAGGCTATTTATATTTAGGCTAATAGGCTATTTATATTTAGGCTAATAGGCTATTTATATTTAGGCTAATAGGCTATTTATATTTAGGCTAATAGGCGATTTATATTTAGGCTAATAGGCTATTTATATTTAGGCTAATAGGCTATTTTCGGCTAATAGGCTATTTATATTTAGGCTAATAGGCTATTTATATTTAGGCTAATAGGCTATTTATATTTAGGCTAATAGGCTATTTATATTTAGGCTAATAGGCTATTTATATTTAGGCTAATAGGCTATTTATATTTAGGCTAATAGGTTATTTATATTTAGGCTAATAGGCTATTCATATTTAGGCTAACAGGCTATTTATATTTAGGCTAATAGGCTATTTATATTTAGGCTAATAGGCTATTTATATTTAGGCTAATAGGCTATTTATATTTAGGCTAATAGGCTATTTTCGGCTAATAGGCTATTTATATTTAGGCTAATAGGCTATTTATATTTAGGCTAATAGGCTATTTATATTTAGGCTAATAGGCTATTTATATTTAGGCTAATAGGCTATTTTCGGCTAATAGGCTATTTATATTTAGGCTAATAGGCTATTTATATTTAGGCTAATAGGCTATTTATATTTAGGATAATAGGCTATTTATATTTAGGCTAATAGGCTATTTATATTTCGGCTAATAGGCTATTTATATTTAGGCTAATAGGCTATTTATATTTAGGCTAATAGGCTATTTATATTTAGGCTAATAGGCTATTTATATTTAGGCTAATAGGCTATTTATATTTAGGCTAATAGGCTATTTATATTTAGGCTAATAGGCTATTTATATTTAGGCTAATCGGCTATTTTCGGCTAATAGGCTATTTATATTTAGGCTAACAGGCTATTTATATTTAGGCTAATAGGCTATTTATATTTAGGCTAATAGGCTATTTATATTTAGGCTAATAGGCTATTTATACTTAGGCTAATAGGCTATTTATATTTAGGCTAATAGGCTATTAGGCTATTTATATTTAGGCTAATAGGCTATTTATATTTAGGCTAATAGGCTATTTATATTTAGGCTAATAGGCTATTTATATTTAGGCTAATAGGCTATTTATATTTAGGCTAATAGGCTATTTATATTTACACTAATCGGCTATTTTCGGCTAATAGGCTATTTATATTTAGGCTAATAGGCTATTTATATTTAGGCTAATAGGCTATTTATATTTAGGCTAATAGGCTATTTATATTTTGGCTAATAGGCTATTTATATTTAGGCTAATAGGCTATTTATATTTAGGCTAATAGGCTATTTTCGGCTAATAAGCTATTTATATTTAGGCTAATAGGCTATTTATATTTCGGCTAACAGGCTATTTATATTTAGGCTAATAGGCTATTTATATTTAGGCTAATAGGCTATTTATATTTAGGCTAATAGGCTATTTATATTTAGGCTAATAGGCTATTTTCGGCTAATAGGCTATTTATATTTAGGCTAATAGGCTATTTATATTTAGGCTAATAGGCTATTTTCGGCTAATAGGCTATTTATATTTAGGCTAATAGGCTATTTATATTTAGGCTAATAGGCTATTTATATTTAGGCTAATAGGCTATTTATATTTAGGCTAATAGGCTATTTATATTTAGGCTAATAGGCTATTTTCGGCTTATAGGCTATTTATATTTAGGCTAATAGGCTATTGATATTTAGGCGAATAGGCTATTTATATTTAGGCTAACAGGCTATTTATATTTAGGCTAATAGGCTATTTATATTTAGGCTAATAGGCTATTTATATTTAGGCTAATAGGCTATTTATATTTAGGCTAATAGGCTATTTATATTTAGGCTAATAGGCTATTTATATTTAGGCTAATAGGCTATTTATATTTAGGCTAATAGGCTATTTATATTTAGGCTAATAGGCTATTTATATTTAGGCTAATAGGCTATTTATATTTAGGCTAATAGGCTATTTTCCAATTTTCCAGTTTTTCCAAACACGATGGAATAACATTTACCGATATGAACAGTGATGCGGCTTTTATTGAAATTCTACAAATACTGTTTAGATTTTGATGATTTGCGTGTGATATGATTTAACGGATGTTTATATAAATCGTTTAAAATAAAAAAAAAGCCTTCAATTTCTGATATTTTGCCTTTTCATTTGGGCCTCCCAATTGAAGCCCCGCCCCTAGGGCAGGTACCGTTGCTGGTTTCATAAATGTCTGGATGGATTTTGAGAAAACGAGGTGGATGAGTTAGTTAGGCAACAAGAAAAAGCCAATTCGCTCTCAGTTCAGATCCGGACCCAGATCCGGCCTGTCGGTGGGATACAAAACGTAAGTGTTTTCTCTCCCTCTTCTCGCTGTAATAGGCACGACGACATTTATCAACATTCCGAGGATGAACAAATTGGCGATTTTGAACAAACAGTAACTTTCTATTTTGTTTGACTATCAGAGGCTAACTGACGATTTGTCAACCTCAGAGCCAAAGTACTGCTAAACTGCAGGTTTTTCATTCCATTCATATTGTGCAGTGTTCAAAATATGAGATTCAATTGAAATCCAGTAGTTCCTTGATTATTATCAACTGATGTCTGTCAGACAAACAGAGTGAACCAATTGCTAATGAACCCTGATTTGCGCTCCACGTGTGGGGTAAGTATAGTATGATGGTCCTTCCCTTCCTATCAAATCTCATCATCATCTCATCGCCCATCATATATGATAATAGTCACTGGTAAATGAGTATTTATTCTTCATGCGAATTTTTCCCGAACGATTGTTCTGATAGACAATATTATGTCTGTTGATTATTGCCACATTATTGTGGACAAAGTTTGGATCCTCCCCCGTCTCTCCCACTGCAAACACACAGTTTATATCAAAACCTGCTCACTGTTGATGCGGAAGTTGATGCTCACCGTTAATCTCATGGAGTGGATAAACTTCTCCAAACTGAGATGATTAAAAGAGAACTTCCATGTTTGCTAATGGCGATTATAATTTAGCACCCACATGACTCAAACACTATTTTCAAGAAATGGGTCATGTGCATTTCATTCCTCATCTCGTGTACATGTTGTACTCGTCCACGCTCTGGTAAGATGTGGGTCATGTGCATGTCATTCATCATCTCGTGTACATGTTGTACTAGTCCATGCTCTGGTAAAATGTGGGTCATGTACATGTCATTCATCATCTCGTGTACATGTTGTAGTAGTACACGCTCTGGTAAGATGTGGGTCATGTACATGTCATTCATCATCTCGTGTACATGTTTTACTAGTCCATGCTCTGGTAAGATGTGGGTCATGTGCATGTCATTCATCATCTCGTGTGCATGTTGTACTAGTACACGCTCTGGTAAGATGTGGGTCATGTACATGTCATTCATCATCTCGTGTACATGTTGTACTCGTCCATGCTCTGGTAAGATGTGGGTCATGTGCATGTCATTCATCATCTCGTGTGCATGTTGTACTAGTCCATGCTCTGGTAAGATGTGGGTCATGTACATGTCATTCATCATCTCGTGTACATGTTGTACTAGTCCATGCTCTGGTAAGATGTGGGTCATGTACATGTCATTCATCATCTCGTGTACATGTTGTACTCGTCCATGCTCTCTTAACCCGAATGTCCCCAGTGCAACTTAAAACGGGAAATGAACGTCTGTTTATATTAAGGGGGCAATGCCCACATCCCACTGAAGGAGGGAATAAATAGCAGCCTCTGTGATTTTCTGCTTTCATTTTTTCATCTCTGATTACTGAGCTTCACATCCTCCCTCTTACATCACATTACATGACAACACATAGTGTGCTGCCACAAAATTCCGATATACACAAAACACCGATATACATACTGTAATGGGTCTGAATAAGTCTCATTGGACAGGAGCCTGCCCTTTCTGGTATATTCAGTATTATTATCTTGTCCCCTCATCAAAAGCGTACACACTAAGTACTGTCTTTGTCTAAAAGCGAATTGCTTCTGTGTTTTTAGATACAACTGTTGTCATTATGTGTCAATTGGGCTAAAAAGAGAACTGAGACTTGGGGAAAGGGTAAAGTGCAAAGGAAAGAAGTTGCTATGATGGACGGATATTTTCCAATAGTCAGAACAGGTGTGTGCCCCGGTTTAGGGGACAAGATATGCCTGTGTGCCCCGGTTTAGGGGACAAGATATGCCTGTGTGTGCTCCGGTTTACGGGACAAGATATGCCTGTGTGTGCCCCGGTTTAGGGGACAAGATATGCCGGTGTGTGCTCCGGTTTACGGGACAAGATATGCCTGTGTGTGCCCCGGTTTACGGGACAAGATATGCCTGTGTGTGCCCCGGTTTAGGGGACAAGATATGCCTGTGTGTGCCCCGGTTTAGGGGACAAGATATGCCTGTGTGTGCCCCTGTTTAGGGGACAAGATATGCCTGTGTGTCCTGGTTTAGGGGACAAGATATGCCTGTGTGTGCCCCGGTTTAGGGGACAAGATATGCCTGTGTGTGCCTCGGTTTAGGGGACAAGATATGCCTGTGTGTCCTGGTTTAGGGGACAAGATATGCCTGTGTGTGCCCCGGTTTAGGGGACAAGATATGCCTGTGTGTCCTGGTTTAGGGGACAAGATATGCCTGTGTGTGCCCCGGTTTAGGGGACAAGATATGCCTGTGTGTGCCTCGGTTTAGGGGACAAGATATGCCTGTGTGTCCTGGTTTAGGGGCCAAGATATGCCTGTGTGTGCCCCGGTTTAGGGGACAAGATATGCCTGTGTGTGCCCCGGTTTAGGGGACAAGATATGCCTGTGTGTCCTGGTTTAGGGGACAAGATATGCCTGTGTGTGCCCCGGTTTAGGGGACAAGATATGCCTGTGTGTGCCCCGGTTTAGGGGACAAGATATGCCTGTGTGTGCCCCGGTTTAGGGGACAAGATATGCCTGTGTGTGCTCCGGTTTACGGGACAAGATATGCCGGTGCGTGTCCTGGTTTAGGGGACAAGATATGCCTGTGTGTGCCCCGGTTTAGGGGACAAGATATGCCTGTGTGTGCCCCGGTTTAGGGGACAAGATATGCCTGTGTGTGCCCCGGTTTAGGGGACAAGATATGCCTGTGTGTGCCCCGGTTTAGGGGACAAGATATGCCTGTGTGTGCCCCGGTTTAGGGGACAAGATATGCCTGTGTGTGCCCCGGTTTAGGGGACAAGATATGCCTGTGTGTGCCCCGGTTTAGGGGACAAGATATGCCTGTGTGTGCCACGGTTTAGGGGACAAGATATGCCCGTGTGTGCCCCGGTTTAGGGGACAAGATATGCCAGTGTGTGCCCCGGTTTAGGGGACAAGATATGCCTGTGTGTGCCCCGGTTTAGGGGACAAGATATGCCTGTGTGTGCCCCGGTTTAGGGGACAAGATATGCCTGTGTGTGCCCCTGTTTAGGGGACAAGATATGCCAGTGTGTGCCCCGGTTTAGGGGACAGGCTATGCCAGTGTGTGCCCCGGTTTAGGGGACAGGATATGCCTGTGTGTGCCCCGGTTTAGGGGACAAGATATGCCGGTGTGTGCCCCGGTTTAGGGGACAAGATATGCCGGTGTGTGCCCCGGTTTAGGGGACAAGATATGCCGGTGTGTGCCCCGGTTTAGGGGACAAGATATGCCGGTGTGTGCCCCGGCTTAGGGGACAAGATATGCCAGTGTGTGCCCCGGTTTAGGGGACAGGATATGCCTGTGTGTGCCCCGGTTTAGGGGACAAGATATGCCAGTGTGTGCCCCGGTTTAGGGGACAGGATATGCCTGTGTGTGCCCCGGTTTAGGGGACAAGATATGCCGGTGTGTGTCCTGGTTTAGGGGACAAGATATGCCGGTGTGTGTCCTGGATTAGGGGACAAGATATGCCGGTGTGTGTCCTGGTTTAGGGGACAAGATATGCCGGTGTGTGTCCTGGATTAGGGGACAAGATATGCCAGTGTGTGCCCCGGTTTAGGGGACAAGATATGCCTGTGTGTGCCCCGGTTTAGGGGACAAGATATGCCTGTGTGTGCCCCGGTTTAGGGGACAAGATATGCCGGTGTGTGCCCCGGTTTAGGGGACAAGATATGCCGCTGTGTGCCCCGGTTTAGGGGACAAGATATGCCGGTGTGTGCCCCGGTTTAGGGGACAAGATATGCCGGTGTGTGCCCCGGTTTAGGGGACAAGATATGCCGGTGTGTGCCCCGGTTTAGGGGACAAGATATGCCGGTGTGTGCCCCGGTTTAGGGGACAAGATATGCCAGTGTGTGCCCCGGTTTAGGGGACAGGATATGCCTGTGTGTGCCCCGGTTTAGGGGACAAGATCTGCCGGTGTGTGTCCTGGTTTAGGGGACAAGATATGCCTGTGTGTCCTGGTTTAGGGGACAAGATATGCCGGTGTGTGTCCTGGATTAGGGGACAAGATATGCCGGTGTGTGCCCCGGTTTAGGGGACAAGATATGCCTGTGTGTGCCCCGGTTTAGGGGACAAGATATGCCGGTGTTTGTCCCGGTTTAGGGGACAATATATACTGGTGTGTGTCCTGGTTTAGGGGACAAGATATGCCAGTGTGTGCCCCAGTTTAGGGGACAAGATATGCCGGTGTGTGTCCTGGATTAGGGGACAAGATATGCCTGTGTGTGCCCCGGTTTAGGGGACAAGATATGCCTGTGTGTGCCCCGGTTTAGGGGACAAGATATGCCTGTGTGTGCCCCGGTTTAGGGGACAAGATATGCCGGTGTGTGCCCCGGTTTAGGGGACAAGATATGCCGGTGTGTGCCCCGGTTTAGGGGACAAGATATGCCGGTGTGTGCCCCGGTTTAGGGGACAAGATATGCCGGTGTGTGCCCCGGTTTAGGGGACAAGATATGCCGGTGTGTGCCCCGGTTTAGGGGACAAGATATGCCGGTGTGTGCCCCGGTTTAGGGGACAAGATATGCCAGTGTGTGCCCCGGTTTAGGGGACAGGATATGCCTGTGTGTGCCCCGGTTTAGGGGACAAGATATGCCGGTGTGTGTCCTGGTTTAGGGGACAAGATATGCCTGTGTGTCCTGGTTTAGGGGACAAGATATGCCGGTGTGTGTCCTGGATTAGGGGACAAGATATGCCGGTGTGTGCCCCGGTTTAGGGGACAAGATATGCCTGTGTGTGCCCCGGTTTAGGGGACAAGATATGCCGGTGTGTGTCCCGGTTTAGGGGACAATATATACCGGTGTGTGTCCTGGTTTAGGGGACAAGATATGCCGGTGTGTGCCCCAGTTTAGGGGACAAGATATGCCGGTGTGTGTCCCGGTTTAGGGGACAATATATACCGGTGTGTGTCCTGGTTTAGGGGACAAGATATGCCGGTGTGTGTCCTGGTTTAGGGGACAAGATATGCAGGTGTGTGCCGCGGTTTAGGGGACAAGATATGCCGGTGTGTGCCCCAGTTTAGGGGACAAGATATGCCGGTGTGTGCCCCGGTTTAGGGGACAAGATATGCCTGTGTTTGCCCCGGTGTGGAATAGGTACACCGTATCCCTGCATGTCGTAAGAGGCGACTAAACGACTAAATAAAACAGCCGTTCACCACCTATCTTCCCCCATCCAAAACCTTGATCTTTTCTACCCCCGCTAATTTCATGCCAGATCCACTTTTCTGAAATACGAACATCTTTCCTGGAATTCCTAGCAATGTCCATGTGTTTTATACCTCTCCCACTCCCACCCCTTTCCACGCCTCCTCCCCCCAAGCCCTCTCCCTCCCACAGATCTCCCATTGTCCTTGCTCTCAAATGTTGTACCTGTGTGCTTCCCCTCTCTCCCCCCCTTCTTGTCTCCCGCTCCCTTTATTTCGTCTTATGTGTCCGTTTTTTTTTTTTGTCATTAATGTTAGCTCTTACACGAGCCTCGATCTTTTATACAAAAAAAAAAAGGGTTGGCGTTAGGAAGGGCACACGGCCATAAAACATTGCTTCAAAAAGGATGATTGTCATGGGTCCCACAAGGCTAACCCCCGCTCCAGCAGGGAAAATGGCCTTAAAAAGGGGGAAAAAGAGCGAATTTTAACAAAGAATAACCTTTAGTTTAAAACATTGAATCGAACGTAAGTTTCTGTTAAGTCACACTGAGTTTTTGCAACATTAAGATTCCCTGGAATATATATGATTGCGGTAACAGGTATCACTATCGCAAAGCGGATTCATTCATGATAAATAGTTAAGCTGACATTTCTTGGTGATTTACAAGGAATGTTGTAACATGTTTGTTTTGTTTAACTTTTTAACTTTAACTGTTTTGTTTGTTTAAAACAAGGAATGTTTAACTGATAATGTAACAGAGCGTAACTCTATTTGAGAATTCATGTTTTGAGATTGGAAGGTTCAATCACAATTGGTTATTACCTTCCCCACCGAAGGTGGATGGAGATTGTGTTTTCACCCCTGTCTGTCTGTCTGTTTGTTTGTGAACAAGATATCTCAAAAAGTTGTGGACGGATTTGGACGAAATTTGGCAGAGATGTTGCGTATTTGACAAGGACGAAATGATTCGGTTTTGGTGAAGATCCGGGTTTTGATCCGGCTGGTATAATTTTAAAGTGATTTTTCACCATTGGGAGATCGGGCCAAAAACGATACATAGCAGGATATCTCAAAAAGTTATAGACGGATCTGGACGAAACTTGGTGGACCGGTTGGGTGTGAGACGAGGAATAATCAATTCCATCTTAGTGAAGATCCGGATCCGGATCCGACTAGTAGAATTTTTTGAGTGATTCTTCACCATTTGGAGATAGGGCCAAAAACGACATATAGCAGGATATCTCTAAAAGTTGTGGACGGATGATTTTGATTAAATGTGATTCTGTATTGTGATTTTCTGATCGACTCTGGGATGCAAAACGTAAACTGTTCACCTGGCGGAGGGATGCTCTCTACTGAGTGCCGTTCTAGTTGATGCTCCTGCAATGGCTTACTGATAGGCAGGTCAACATCGCCCAATGAATTCAGGAGATAGAGTTTATATACAGAATTTATAAACAACAAGACAAAGCTTGTAGTAAGGCAGATTTCTACTGCAGGAGTGTGGAATAACTTCAGGAAAAGGAGGTTGGAGTTTTTTAAATCCTGAAAATGGCCAAACAACAAATTGTGCGAAGCCAAACTCAACCAATTTCGGAGCGAATAGGAAATATCAGACTTTGCCTTAGGTGACATTTCATTCATGATACACCTACTTCCTCAAGTCTACATTCCAGCTCAGACACACATTATCCCTTTTACATCTGATCCACAGAGAATTTTTCCAGGCACGTTCCAAAGCAGGGATTTTATGGGTGTCAGGTTGGGACTTTGAGACATCTGTGTACACGAAACCAACCCACACCAATAAAAGATTTCAATCTGTGCATTCTTGATTGAAATAAACATAGTGTTGCTTGAATACTAACGTCACATGCGAGGGTGATTTTATCTTCGAGAGATGCTCTAACCAAGGATATAAGATTATTAGAGAAGGTATTAAAACAGAATAATGATAACTACCTGGATTTAAGAAGCTCCATGTTGAAAAATAAAAGGAGTTGGACATGATTGGGTGGTATGTACAACCTAAAGGATCAACAAAAGAATGCATGGTGCAAAAATTAGGGTACCGTAGGCGTATGGTATTAGCCGCTGCACAATATCTGCAGCTCCTACAACATGTTGCACAATATCTTAAAAAAGACAAGATTCCAATTGCAGATACATTGGGGGTAGTGTATTCTAACACATAGCACCACACACACTCACAAACCACACCTGCCTGGCCACAAAACACACCGCCAGCTTAACAGGCACTACCTATACAACACCCAGGGGACCCTTCGGCATTTCATTCGAAGGGAAATGCTTGCATAAATGCAGACGTACATCAATATAATACTATATCACATATGCTATGATGTAAGGAGGAGAAGAAGAACCACAATGATTATGCGGTAGCTTTATCCATGCATTCAGAAAATTCTATACTTTTCACGTGGCTGGTAATTGGCAAATCGGATATAAAAATGGCTACTGCATGCTGGAGCTGGAGTATAGGCTTGAGGACGTTCGTAGAACACAAACAAAACATCACATTAGACTAAGCCAAATACTGAAAAATGCAAATTACGGGCACAGATTTAAACATTTTAAAATGAAACTTTGTACATGCAATCAGTGGCGTATCGAGGAAAAATGACGCTGGGGGCGAGATGTCAAATTTCCGCCCCCTCGTACCTCACAAGCTGAATTAAACACAAAGCCCAATTAAATAACTTTATTACAAATCAAACTAGAAAGAGCAATCAGAGATTGGAGACCCGCACCAGGATGTATTTTCAGTGGTTTTTAAGGCTTTTGTGTTAAAACAAATATGGTGGCCTTACCACGTGACCAACAACGTCATCGATTTTTTTCTCCACCAATTTATCCCCAGATGATGCTCAAGAAATTTCATCTTGATTGGATGACGTTTTGTACTTGTCAAATTATGACGTCATAAAGGAGGCACCTATGACATCATCATTAACATACGTTATTCAAAATGTGGAGCTCTTTACAATGAGCCATGTCTCATTTTTTTCTATTCAGCGCTTTCGGAGATATAGAGGTGCAAAGTTTTTATGTTGTTCCAAGATGGTGGCCGAACCACGTGTCTTATGACGTCAGAATTATAATAAGAAAATTCTACACGTGGAGTTGCACCTATGGTGAAAATTTGCTGTCAATCGGACTAACGGTTGCAGAGAAAATCATATTTATTCTGTGCGGGCAAACAGAAAAACGGACTCAAATGCAATACCCTGTCCTCAGGCGAGGGTAATTAGGTATAGTACATTTGCAAGTAAACAGTTAAAGTTTTGTTTTCTGCCTTTATAAAATGGTCATTGGCTTACTAAGTGTGTAGTTGTTGTGACTGTGTGGTTCACCTCTTCCTGGCCTACAGTGAGGCAAACTCGTCTATCACATCTTCGAAGTCAAATGACTCGGCTAGTTCACGCTCAATGGAGAGGATGGCTAGATTACTGAGCCTAGAGTGGCTCATTGTGGATCTAAGGTAGGTCTTTATCAGTTCCAGTTTAGAGAAGCTCCTCTCACACACTACAACACTCACACACATGGTGAGAAACGACCTTGGTTTGATGAGAAGGTTTGGAAAAGATTCCTCGAATCCCAACTTCACAAAATATTGAAGGGTTTCATATGCCTTCCAGTCCACCGTTTCCTTCCCAGTGATGTCTTCATTGATTTTGATGTGTTGACTAAGACGATGAATCTCCCTCTGTAGCTCTCGATGATATCGTCGTACGTCTCTGTGAGATGATGGATTTTCATGGCAATGTCTCTGTCGTTGGCCGAGTCCATCAGATAACTAAGTCACGTGAGAAACGCAAACTTATAGTTCATGTCACTTATCTGATGAGTGCGTCGGGTCGGTTCCTCATGTAGCTTATCCAAGATTTCATATTGCTCCCGTTTAATCTCATCTTGCAATGAGAGACCTGCGTCCATGATGTCTTCCCCTGGCAATCTTTTCCTTCTTCTTATCCGTCACTCAAAGAGATTCCCATTTGCTCAAAAAACCAGTGGCCTTGTTTTTCGCCTCCTCTATGACGTTATCCCACTCTTTTTGGAATAATAAAACAAGGGCTCCCAACTTTGCAGAAGAAGCATCTATCCCTAGCCAAGTTGTTTGTATAATTTTTTGCGTGTCATTCATCTCAGTTAGAACGGGCTTCCAAAAGAATAAGTATACGGTGAAAATGTAGGTCATCCGATCATGATAGTCAACAAAATAGCTGAATCTGACCCGTGTGTCCTGCGTCTCGGTGTTACTGTCACGAAGCTGCTCCAGGGCTTCAGATATTTCATGTAGGTTGGACCATACAGCATCCATTGCATCATGCTTGCAGCTCCATCGAGTCTC
Organism: Myxine glutinosa; assembly: GCF_964187855.1. Lineage (NCBI taxonomy): Eukaryota > Metazoa > Chordata > Myxini > Myxiniformes > Myxinidae > Myxine > Myxine glutinosa. The sequence goes on along the minus strand of NC_136263.1, from coordinate 9,012,417 downwards.
GCAACCTCACTTCAACGTCTTCCCTGGGACGAACTGCTTGAAGATTTTCCACCAGTGAGTTGAGACAGAGAAAAACTGGTGAAGTTGCTCGATTGTCCTGAAAAAAAAGTCATGGCGTGCACTGTAGTTGCAGCAGAGTGAACTTCAGACAAATTAAGGGAATGATTGGTGCACGGAATGAAGACAGCCTTTGGATTGATACCGGTGATTCACCGTTGAACTCCATGGTAAACACCGGCCATCGTAGAGGCATTGTCGTACCCTTGACCACGGAGGTCCATGGAGTCAAGGCCATCATCTTTCGGCTTACTAACGATTTGTTCTGTTAAATCTTCAGCCGTTTTGCCTTCCAGCTGCATGAAATGGAGAAATGACTGTTCACTTCCCCACGTGAGATATGGACATCATTTAGGATCTGAGACATCTTATCTATGTGTGATTGATCTGGAGTGCTATCCAAGATGAGGGAATAGTATTTTGCGGTTTTAACTTTCTCGATGATATTCGACTTGACCCGTCTACCCAGAAGTTGTATGAAATCGTTTTGAATGGTGGGTGAGAGGTTTGTGACGGTAGGGTGGGGAACAGCTTCAATGTTCATCAAATGCTCTCTCATTACTGGATCATATTTTCCTAACAGCTGCATCAGTGCCAGGAAATTCCCTGGGTTATTAGTCGTTTCGGGTGAGAGACTCTCTCTATGCCCTCAAAAAGCGAGATTTTGGTGTGATAAATACATGATACCATCAAAAATACTGTTATGTCGGTGGGGTAGAGGAATATCTAGTCAGGTAGATCTGAATAGGTAACATGCTTCGTCTGTCACGATAAGGAATCTGCCCTGTAATAAGTTCTGTGTGTTTAGTCCGGTTTGTCGGTTAAGGAGTATACCTGTGAACATACCAGGATGTTCGTGTGCTAGGTAGTGATAGGGATTAAAGATAACAGCCTTGTGTGTCACACCTGGTAATCAAACCTTTGTACCTTATGGCAATGCATACCCATATAAACACTTAGATAGGCCCTGTAGTGCACACAGTAATTAAATCCCCTTCCCTTACAACGACTTTGGAAGAAGACAGGCAGAAAGTCAGATCGGGGCACCGCTGGGTGGCTGCCGCCGGCCACACCTCCAGCTGGCCTCGCAACCAGCCTCGTGGCAAAGCCGGGAGCCACGCGCAGGAGGACTGTTGACTGGGCAGGGAGGGGGACGAGCAATACCACCAGCGGGAGGGACTTGGCCAATGGGGGGCGCGCCGAGACCGACGTTACAGGCCAGGCCATAAAAGGGTGCACTGCACGACATTTTCAGCAGCTCTCTTGGGTTTTCATAGCGTGCAGTCGCAATTGCTCTCCTTTGGCCCTCTCTCCCCTTTTGCCGTTCTTCTTCGCTGGTCTATTGGTGCTGTACGACATCTGTTGGTCCCTGCACTGCTCTTCATCAGGCTGACGGTTCACTCTTGGTGCTTGGAGCGGTGCTCGGTGCTTCTCGAGCTTGGAGTGGTGAGCGGGACCTCGTGTGCGAATGGAGAGGGCGTTGGCTCGGGCCTAGCAAAGCGTGCGAGGCGGACGGGAGGGTTCCTCCACGCCGGAGTTTGGAGCCGTGTTACACTGCAACCGACGGACAGATAAGACCGCACGCCACATCACCATTACACGACGTTTCTTTTGTTCATTCATCCCTGTGTCCTGTTGTTGAGTCTGGTGTGTGGGATCCCAATTTAGGAATTAGATTTATCGTCGCGTTTCCCTGTCCCGATCCTTATTACAATAAACCCTTTTATTATTTCTCATTCCCTTCTACTCTGGTGTCCGTTTGAGTTAGTTCCCCTTCCACACTTATGCGCTCCCGCTTCTTCCTCATCCCTTCTTCTCTTCCCGCGTTTTATAGTCGAATCCGTGTTTGGTCGCGCCTCAATTAAATCCGTTTGGTCCATCCGCGGTCCCTGGTGTTAACCGGAAGGGTCCGCGCAACAATACGTTTGAGAATGGCGCACTACTTTTCCGCATCGCTTTAAATCTGACGTTGGATGTCATGATCTATTGTTGCTCCTCTTTCCAAGCGAATACACATCTATTTCCACTTCCTGGATGCCTCATCATGGCCTGGACTTTGTTCATGCTCAGATACCCGAGGGTTTAACTTCCTCCACTTGTTCAATCCCTTCTTGGCAAAGGAGCTACTACCAGGGTTGAAAAGGCAGCAGCAGAAGCAATAGAGGGAGTCCGATGAAGGTGAATGGAGCAACCAGTGGTTGAGGAGTTTTTCTCCGTTCTCTAGCTTTTTAAAAAACCACTCCCCAGGCATACTGTGGTTCTCCTCATTTTTGGGAAAAGGCCCATCCAGATCCACTCGTATATATGTTGAGAAATATAGTGTGCCACATCACGAAATATATCAATCCAACTGGAATCTGGTTTACGTAGATCTTTAGCTCGACGTAGCTCATGTGGTTAATTTACCTCGGTGGACTCCTGCCCTGATGCATCCCTTGTTTGTTTTTGAATTTCTTGTAAGGTCTCCTCAGTCTCTGGCCCATGATCAGAATAGGTACACTGTATCCGTGTGCATCGTAAGAGATGACTAAGGGTTGGCGTCAGGAAGGGAATCCGGCCATAATTTTTTTTTGTCTCAAACAGGGAACCATGATTATCATGGGGCCCACAAGGCTAACCCCCGCTCTAGCGGGGAAACATGGCCTTAAAAAACAATCATTCATAATAACAGATTGGTTGAATCCCATCTGTTCCACTTTACAGGGGCGTAAGAACGTCATAAAAAAGTTTGGGAGGGGCCCCAATTTGTAAAAAGAAATGAAAACATTTCAGGGTTTCAACTGATTTAAATTTTGCAAAAGCATCATGCCAATTTAAAGAGAAGATATAAATGACGATCAGACTGAAAGTGATGTAATTGCAGTTGTGTATCTTTATTTTTGAAATCTGTGTATTTCATCAAAATTCGGTGGAAAATTGAAAAATTCAAAACTTTATTTTACGCACTTTGCCCATTTTCTGAGTTTGTTTGGCTTCAGTCAAATTTGCCAAAATACTTTATCCATGAATCGTTTGCTTGACAAAAGTTTTTCACTGTTGTTGACAAAGAAAATATAGAGATGTTGAGTTTAAATGAAAGAGGAAATGACGTAAGGGTTTCCATCTCTGACATTCGCAGATTCCCCATTTGCAGATTCGCATTGACCGGATGTAGCAACATTCAGACGGAGTACGTTTTTTGTCAAAATCATTCACGAACCTGCTGTCAATGCCTTATGTTTGACAAAAAGTGGCACAGGAATGTGGAATGTATTTTTTTAAATGTACTACTTAAACAATGGTGTATCCACACCCAGGTCAAGCTATCCTCTTCAACTAAAGTATCAAACAAGCCCGGCTACGCCGTTGTTAGACTATCGGTCTTGTTTTTCTTTACCGGTCCTTCTCTAGCAATAAAGTGAAATTTTGTGATTGGGATTGAAGTTTATGTTCCATTCATGATACTGGTCTCTGCTCATTTTCAGGTCAGTAGAGAAAGATGCACCTGCTGCCTGCATAGCAGAGGGATTTGGTATTGTATGACCTGCATGAAGTATTTTTCCTTTCCCTTGAATATTGTAATATTTAAGCATCCCTGCCCCATGCTAAGTCCAAATGACATTCTCAGGGGAAGATATCCTGGCAAAGCATCTTCCTGGGTAATAAAATACAGTTTGTGCCTTTGCCTTCATCATGGGATTGTGATTTGAACCTGAAATGATCAGATTACAATGTGAAGCTCAGCCAGTTCAGCCAAGCCAGAACCCAATTCTTATTGCCCAGTAGGCACACAGACATTGGATCCACGTTGAAAGAACGTCAAGATTCGACGTTGACCCGAGGTTGAAAACGAGTTGGATTTGCAAATTGGATCAACGTCATTTTTCCAATGTTGAATAAACGTCGTAACAATCCTAACAACGTCGAAACAACGTCGAATAAACGTTGATACAATGTCACACTTTCAACGTCGATGTAGGGTCGAACAACCAACATTGAAACAATGTCATTTATTCGATTAAAAAATCAAGCCAAGTTGCCAACGGTGAAACAACGTTGAATGACTGTCGGGTTTTGGTCTCAGGTTGGGTTTTGGTTGTCCGACGTCGCGACCTCATTCCAACCGTTATTCGACGTTGAAACAACGTCGTGTGCCCGCTGGGTGGTATATAAATTCACCTCGTTGAAGAATTAGGTGGCATAGGCTAGATGCCCCTTAGCCAGTGAAAGAACAATCATATACAACAAGCAAGGGAGCATCCAGATCGAAAAGGCAGAGAGCAAGGGATACCTGGTGACCTGCTTGTAAGAGGGGTGTTTCAGCACCTTAGTGTAGGCAGTTTATGGTGAAAGGTTCACCCGTTTGGAATTACTGAGAGTGGAAATACACCCAGGGTATGTTTAGACGACAAGCAATTATATTTTGAAGAACCCTTGAACCTATGGTCCTTTGCAGAGATGTTGTCATCATTTCGAATGAGCAACTGTTTAGCCATGGCAATTGGAAGTGCAAGCTCATAGACATCAATTTAATGCACGGTGAGCTGCGAAGCACAAAACTAATGCCGCATTAATTTGCATGCACGTGCAGGGAAGCAAAAGTACCCAGTTTTCCCATGCACCATTTGACATAGATTACCATGGGATTGTGCTGCACCACTTCACCACTACACATTTCTGCTTTATGAGTTAGCATGTGATAAAGGAAGTGCACTCGCTTTTATGGCTGGTGTAAGTGCTGAATACAAAATTATACAAAGGAGTTGTTTTGTTACGAAGAATATTCGTATAATTGGAGCACTTTGTACAATATTTGTTTTTGCACTTCCTGCTGAAGTCGAGCATGAAAATGCAAGTTTTCAATTGTATTTTTAATTTGTACGAATGAAGAATAAACCAGAACGGAACTCGGTATAGAGCAAACCTCCTCCTGGTCAACAGTTTACGTTTTGTATCCCACTGATAGGCCGGATCTGGATTCGGACCTGAATCAAAATCGAATCGGCTTGTTATGTATGAAGTATTATGTATGAATGAATTCACCAACAACCAACTCATCTACCAAGTTTTGTCATAAGTCATCCACAACTATTTGAAATATCGTGTTATTTATCGTTTTTGGCCCTATCACTCAATGGTGAATAATCACTTGGAAATTAAAGAAAAAGTCTCATATCAGGATCCGGATTCGAATCGGATCCGGATTCGAATCACCAAAATCGAATCGAATCGTCCTTGTCACACACCCAACCTGTCCACCAAGTGTCCTTCGAATCCGTCCCCAACTTATTTGAGATATCATGCTACGTATCGGTTTTTGCCCAATGTCTCAATGGTGAAGAATCACTTTAAAATTCTCAGATCTCGATCCGGATTCAGATCTTCACCGAAAATCTAATCATTTCGTCCGTGTCACATACACTACCTCTTCACCAAATTTTGTCCGAATCTGTCCACAACCTTTTAAGATGTCGTGTTTATGGACAAACAGACAGGGGTAATCTCCATCCACCTTCTGTGCAGAGCTAATATAACTTTCTTGAAGTAATAACATCCTTATTTTCCAACTGTAAATTGTTTTTGGATGTCATCATGTCCGTATTTAAAGAATACGTTTTCCTGGCCAATTTCAAACAAATTTCATTCAATTTAATACCTGGCCCGTTCAATGAAATGTGAAAATGAATGCACCTTTATATCATCATTCAATTAGTAAAAAGGTGGATTCAATCTCATTAGTTGAGCATTCGTTACATTTCTAACCTCAATCATCTGCAAAATATGTGTAATTGTATATTCAAATTGAAATTGTCAGTAAGTTCAACCAATCTCGCCACAACCACGAGAAAGAGGTTGATCACTGATTCAATTTCATCAATGGGAATACATTTGTTACATTTTTGCATTTGATTCTCCGGTTTGTGTTTTCAAATTGAAATTCTTATTTGCCTATAAAAAGCAGATATGCCTGTTCCGAGGATAGTTCGTTTCCAGACTCGTTCTTGGTAAAGGTACCTGAGCTAACACAACACCGTTGGGCCAACGTTGGCATTTGGTCAATTGGTCGCAAGCGCATTGTTGACGTCTAGGTGACTTTGCCTATTGGTTGTAATCGCGACATCTTTTTTTCCAACCCCGGCCTAACGTTGCCTCTTGGTTGCAATTGCGACGTCTATTTTCCAATGTTGGCCTGACGTTGCCTATTGGTTGCAGTTGCGACGTCTATTTTCCAACGTCGGCCTAATGTTGCCTATTGGTTGCAATTGCGACGTCTATTTTCCAACGTTGGCCTGACATTGTCCATTGGTTGCAATTGCGACGTGTATTTTCCAACATCGCCTATTGGTTGCAATTGCGACGTGTATTTTCCAACGTCGGCCTAACGTTGCCTATTGGTTGCAATTGCGACGTCTATTTTCCAACGTTGGCCTGACATTGTCCATTGGTTGCAATTGTGACGTGTATTTTCCAACGTCGGCCTAACGTTGCCTATTGATTGCAATTGCGACGTCTATTTTCCAACATTGGCCTGACATTGTCCATTGGTTGCAATTGCGACGTGTATTTTCCAACGTCGGCCAAACGTTGCCTATTGGTTGCAATTGCGACGTCTATTTTCCAACGTTGGCCTGACATTGTCCATTGGTTGCAATTGCGACCTGTATTTTCCAACGTCGGCCTAACGTTGCCTATTGGTTGCAATTGCGACGTCTATTTTCCAACGTTGGCCTGACATTGTCCATTGGTTGCAATTGCGACGTCTATTTTAGTGTGCACTTCTGCCTCAAGCCTATTTTGAAAATAAAGATGGCTGCCCCTGGTCATTACATGAGAGTATCTAATATAGATAGCAAGAGGCTAATTTAAACTTTTGAAAGCAACAACGCTGACAAGCTAGAACTGGCTGATACTCCAGGCATCTAGTAATCCACCACAAGGTCAATTGTGGCTCGATATTTGCGCACTGGTCGTCATGAAAAGTTACCGACAGGATGAGCATATAACACGGAAGTTGATCAAGATATGCGAGATGCGCTACAGCGAATACTGGATATCAACCCTCTGTTGACTCTTAAAAAGATGAACGATGACCTGCAGATGCCCTGCCAGACAACCCAACGGTCTCCCTGGATCATGCTACAACTATTGATGGCATGCTGATTGAGCTGGAGGAGGATGTGCCTGATATCCGAAACTTTCCTCGTGTACTGGACATTCTGCATTGAGCATGGAGTTGTTGCCCACTGCATCTACATTGACAAAACAGGCTATAGCATTTGGACGAGACATTCTTTTGGGAGAGCTCCTCGCAGTATCCCGGGGGGACGCGTTGTACATGGGCAGTACGGATGGAACTGCAATGTAACCGTTGCTGTTTCACCCTACTCCCCATTCCTTAACCCAACAGAAATTGCCCATTCTGTATTTAAGGCTGGCGTGAAGAGAGACCTGGCCCTCCCAGAATGGCACCTCCGGGTAGGGAACCAGGAAGCAGCACGTGATGCAAGGATGAATCTTCAACAGTGGAGGAGTGACAGGTGGCCCAGGAAAATGTGGGGCAAATCTATATATATAAAAAACACAGTTTGTGTGTGTGTAATGTTACCGATAGACTCCTAAACGGAGAGGCTCACGTACTTGATATTTGGCACAGACATGGCCATTGAGCCTGGGAAGGACATGGTCGACCTAAAAATATTTGACGAGATCCATATTTTTTATTCATATTTACCTCAGCGCATTTCAGCGAGGAATATTATACACGGAATCTGAGCGGTGGCAGAGCAGCGCGCTGATTTGCTCAGAGCGATCACGTGATGTTCCATCCCCGCCGCCAGACCATTTAACATAAAACACAGTTTGTGTGTGTGTAATGTGTGTAATGTACGGGTCTCCCTTCCCCGTCCGGCAACGCCAGTACTGGAGGGCATCACAGAATCGGTGAGTCTCCAAAATCCGCTTCGTGCTGTGGCGAAAATGCAGGACGTTGTCGCGATTGTTGTGCTGCTCTCCGACCATGAGAACTACAACGTCATTGTTGACTGGCCCTCCCCTTCCTTCCCCCCTCCCCCCTCCCCTCCCTTCCCCCTCCACCCTACCCCCTCCCCGCACCCTCCCCCTCCCTTTTCCCCCTCCCCTTCTCCCCGCACCCTCCCCCTCCCTTTTCCCCCTCCCCCTCCCTTTCCCTCTTCCCCTCCCCCCTCCCCCCTCCCCTTCCCTCTTCCCCTCCCCCCCCCTTCCCTCCCCCTCCCCCTCCCCCCTTCCCTCCCCCTCCCCCTCCCACCCCTCCCCTCTCCCCCTCTCCTCCCCTCCCCCCTCCCCCTCCCCCCTATTCTCCCCTCCCCCCTATTCTCCCCTCCCCCCCTTCCTCCCCTCCCCCCGTTCCCCTCCCCTCCCTTCCCTTTCCCCCTCCCCTCCCCTCCCCCGCCCGGCAATGCCGGGTACTTCTGCTAGTAACTCATAAAATGTGTATCGGATGTTGCAATCACAGCCACACCGACATGGCAAGATGCCGAGCACGTCACGATATTGAGGACTGAATAAAACAACTCAAAATGAATAGAAAACGTAGAAGAGGACATGTGGAAAAAATTGCACAAGGAAATACATGTTTTCCATTTTATCAAGACGACTCCATATGGACAAGACTTTTGTTTCATATTTGCATTGTTTTAAAATGTCATGAAAATGGGATGGGGTGGTGGTGTCTATGCAGATTTCTTGTATTGTTTTTCAAATAAATTTATTTTAGTCCTTGCATATATTAGGGCATGTATAATTTGACAAATTAAAAATAATATCAACATACAAAATAAACAATCTAATAAGAAAAACGATGATGAATAAAGAAATAGGAACTTACCGAATTTAACCATCATATTGTTATTTTAATACTCGAACGACGAAAGTGAAAAAGTAAATAACTAGAACAGCACTCGGTAAGTAGAGTATTGTAGCGGTTACCGCTGGATGCACACAATCGCCTTGCACCGGCCAGAACACGGCCAGACGCGCCTCTCCCGGGCATGTCCGGACTCATGTTCCCGGGCACGCCTGGTCTCGTCTTTCCCGGGCATGCCCGCTCTCGCCTTTCCAGGGCTCGCCCAGAGCGTCCGGGCATGCCCGCTATCGCCTTTCCAGGGCTCGCCCAGAGCGTCCGGGCATGCCCGCTATCGCCTTTCCAGGGCTCGCCCAGAGCGTCCAGGCATGCCCGCTCTCGCCTTTCCAGTGCTCGTCCAGAGCGCCCGGGCACGCCCAGCCTCGACTTGCCAGGCCGCAGCCAAACACGCCCGGGCAGGTCCAGACTCGCCTTTCCAAGGCTCGCCCTTGATACCCGGGCATGCCCAGTATAGCTTTTGCCGGGCAAACTTCCCGACATAAATGTGTATATATATTGTTGCCCGATAAACGGGCTTTTGTCAGAATACCTGAGCTGTTTTGTTTCAATAAAGCAACTCGGACGAATTCCGTCTTTGGTCGCGTCAATTCTTTCGACTCGCGTTGGAGCGCTGCTCCTTCAGTATCATACTTTTTTTATATGGGAGTTTACGCCGGATCAGCACATCGGTGCGTTCTTGGACGACTCCTCAGCACCATCCCGACACACACCACTGTGTGTGCTACGGAATGAGGTGTTTTCACTGCGGCTGGAGTGCAAATCCTGCCACCAACCTCCTTGAGGGAGGACCCAGTACCCTGGTACTCATTTCGCCGACATGGAAAGGATGTACAGGCTGAATCAACCCCACCTGGTATTAATTCAACAGCTGAACGGGATTCAAACTCGGGACAATTAGGACCCCAAGCCCACCACCCTAACCATTAGGCCAACACCAGGTATGAGTTTCACACTGATAGGCCAGATCTGGATCCAGACTTGAACCAAAATCTAATCAGCTTATTCTTGTCACATAACCAACTCATCCAGCGAGTTTTGTCATAATCTGTGCATAAAAGTTTGAGATATCTTGCTGTAAACAGAAAGTATTCACACCCCTTGTCGTTTTCACATTTTGTTGTGTTAAAGCCTGAATTAAAAATGGTGTAAATTGAGATTTTTTTTTTTTTCCGATCTACACATAACACCCCATAATGTCAAAGAGGAAAAAAAAAAAAAAATTTACAACATAATTTGTAGGTGGAGGTAACAAGCAGACAAATAATAATATGTGCGTAATGCGATGTTCATTCGATTGCTCCCATCGAAAAAAAATTGGGAAAATTGTACATCCGGTTAAAAGTAATGTAATCATGAATGCCGAAAAACGAAATAGAATAAACCAAACGCGTTTGTGAATGTCAGTTACGTCATCATGAATGCATGAAAACGAAATTGAATGCACAAATAGTGAAGAAGAAATCCTAATATTACCGTATTAGTAAAACTGCGTGAATTTGAATGCGTGTTAATCAAATCGAGCAGAATTTTACTTGAAATTGGCCGGTTCATTATTTTATCAGGTACTTCGTTATCATAAATAAAATAGAAAAAATACATTATTTATTAGGTACTTCGTCCAACAAAACCACGGAATTTACATTATTTTCTTTAGATAGGTTTCTCTTGGAGCTCAAAAATCATTCGTTTCATTTTAAATTGCTAAACCGTGCAGGGAATGATCAATTACCGCTACCTGTTTCACAGGAAAAGTTCAACGAAGGGCGCGATGACGTTTCTTTGACATCAGATTTCCAAGATGATAAAAAGAGCAAATAGGAAACGTTCTTGGAAGTGACAAAGGCAAAGGTTTCATTGTCTTTATTTAAAGTCGTGAATATTTATATGTTGAGGCCTTTTTCACGCGGATGTGAACATCTCATTACCTTTAATAAAGGTCACCATTTTGCGAAATAATACCAAGTTGTACACATCTTTTTTTAAGGCAATTCTATAATATTCATGAAACTTTTTAAAATGTCTGGTTTGTAGTTTGGAAATGCCTGGTTTGTAGTTTGGAAATGTCTGGTTTGTAGTTTGGAAATGTCTGGTTTGTAGATTGGAAATGTCTGGTTTGTAGTTTGGAAATGTCTGGTTTGTAGTTTGGAAATGTCGAATTGAACTTTGAACCGATTTATTGGACAATAGTGATGATTTTGATGGCAGACATTGCAATCGTAGAATGACGGTGCATTTGAGGCAAAATGGGGCTTCCTGTGGCGTTTGGAGTTTATCTTTTTCACTTGAATCGAGCAAGTACCATTAGTCAAGTCAAATCAAGTCAGGTTTTAAAAACAACTAATGACTATAAAGTTTTTTTTTTAAACTAAAAGTTGAATTGACAGTGATACAATAATGTCCTACATTAAAAAAACCATTTTGTTTTTTTCAAATAAACATGTCTGTACCCAATTTATAAAAACTAGGGCATGCCCGTACGTGGGTGCCCGTTCCTTGCCAAAAAAAAAAAAAAAACGCTACCCGTACGCTCTACCCCGCCCGTACGCCCGTACGCCCGTAAACAAAAAAAACAACGCTCTTCGCTTCCGCCCTTCGCTCTGACTGAATTGGGAGAAATAATGCGCATAAGAAATCGAGAAATTATTATTTTCTCCGGAAGAAATCGAATTACGAACCGTAATGGCACACGCGCTCGGCTCGGCTCGCTCTCACATCGGCCACGCCTACGCAACAACGCGTTCTGTGATTGGCTGCCGGAAGTGCAGTCTTCACTGTCCGGAAGGTCGCAAATCGCAGTTACGATGAATCGCAAATTAGTTTTAATTAGTTTTAAAACATAGTTCAACGGCAACATAGTTTTCCAACGTGAAATAAATGAATACGCTCTCAAATGTGCCGTCCGAGGCAGAGTCTGTTCGCCACGTTCGGCACACGTGATAGCTCGCTGCTCTCTGATTGGTTGAATCGTTTTTTGGACATAGCTCGGTAACTACTTCTCCGATTAATATGAAACCTTGAAAAGGCACATCCTCGGGTCCCCAGCAATATACCTGGCAAGTTTAAAGTATATCGGACCCGTGGTTGTCGAGAAACAGCGGTCACAGACATACAGACATACAAACATACAAACATACAAACATACACACAGAGATTACTGGAATTATAGATAGATGTGTCAACTGAACACCCCTCCTCCAAATCCCAGCAGCACCCTAACTAAATGTTGTAAGTACAATACAAAATATATTGATCATTATTTGCCTGTTTTTGATCACTTGCGGACATCAGGAGAGGCAGGGGGTCATGTCATTATCCTTATTATTATTGCCAATTTTTATTACTATTACTTATGTTACATCAGGTCATTGAAAAGATCAGACCGTGCCTCACCATTCTAAATTTCCGAATTTCCGATCCTCATAAAATTTACTTCCGTAATGGTGTTGGGGGAATGGGGGAGGTGGATGGAGAGGAGAGGGCAATGTTGCAAGTCACAAAACCACTTGGGGGATATTGTTTCATAATATCATTAATATTATGCTGTTATCATAAGTGTTGTTATTACTTTTGTAATGAGAAGGGGCTTTGGAAAAAGACACAAAATACTCCTTGGAAGAACTCCACGTTAGCGGCAGGAAGGGTCGTGTTATTAACCCTTGTAGGATATCTAGACTGCAGTAGATCTACGATCAGATGTGTTCGTCAATGTGATAAGCATAGACTGATGTCTGAATTCCTCCAACTTTATTTCATTTTAGTGTTAAACAGCATTAGCGACTGTTTAAAGAGGTAATCAAACGTGTTTGTGGTTTATAATATTTTTTTACTTCTGGTAGGGGTCGATGTTCCCACCAAAATGCCATGATAAGCTATTTATACACGTTATCACGGCGTTTATTCAGGGAGGAAACACGTTTTGGGGAGGCAAGATATTATTCTTATTAATATTGTTTTGTAATAGTATTAATATTACTTGTGAGATACCTGTGCTACGCCTGGGTGGGAGGCCGGAAGTAAACAGGCAATGCAGATACGGCGAATGCTAAAGCATGAAACCAATAAATTCCAGATTCCTGAAGCACCTTCAGTCACACATCAGACATGGACAGCAAGTTCGTGAAGGACTTTCATGCAAAACGTACCCGTTCGCAAACAAACGGGTACGTTCACGTATAGAAACATCAATCGTGGGTCCGTGGTGACTCTGCATATGGCGATCCGCGAAGTTCACGTTTAGAACTCACTCTCTGCGCATGCGCAAGATTGGAGGTCAAGTTTTTTCGAAGCTGCTCCGTGCGCTCACGTTTGCGAAATTAAGTAATTTTTCACAATTGTGTTTTTGTCGAGACTGTATCTATATTTCGGTGTGTGTACCTATAGTGTGTCTTTAGGAAGATTTTCGGTGTTAATTTTTCATACATGTATATTAAATCGTCGGTTAATTCGTGTCGCATATTCTGAGGCCTAGTACTAGTACTAGTAGGCGAGGCTACCGTCTCCGACCTTGTGGCTTTGTTTTCTCTCAGCGGTTCTTTGATTGCGCTGCAATTACTTTTGTTCTCTGTTTTGTCCCAGTCGTTCACCCCATACTTCCTTGTTTAATATTTCAACTCAAAAAAAAAAAAAAAAACCCCAAAAATATTTCCTTCTCAGTTCTTATTCATTTATTTGTTGTCCTTATTTGTTCGTTCGGTCTTCGTTCACGTTGTTCGTGATCACGTTGTTAAAGATGTTTCAACTTTCCCCTGAAGAACTGTTTTCTGTCATATATAAAAAACCACCTTTAGATGTTTTTTTTGTTTTTTTGTTTGTTTTTTTAATATATGACAGAAAACAGTTCTTCAGGGGAAAGTTGAAACATCTTTAACAACGTGATCACGAACAACGTGAACGAAGACATTTTCTGTCATATATGAAAACAACTTTTTCTTCTACAAAAGGATGCTTTTGACTTGCTCACCAAATCAGTTCATTCCAAAAAAAAATTCCATCTCTTACAGTTCCTTTTTTCGACATTCCTGAAACTCTCCAGCACTCCACCCCTCCTTCAGCATCCTCAAACATATTTTTGACTCGAAGGTCACAAACTCATTTTGCAAGAAATGTTCGTTTCCCATTAATCGTACATTTTTCAAAATCCAATCTCACCCCTCCCCTCCAAATCTTCCCCATCCCCCCTTCCCTCCAAAACTTCCCCATCCCCCCTCCCCTCCAAAACTTCCCCATCACCCCTCCCCTCCAAATCTACCCCCTTACCCATCCCATCCAAATCTTCCCCATCACCTATCTCTTTCAAATATTCCCCCTTGCCCCTCCCCTCCAAATCTTCACCATCACCCATCTCTTTCAAATATTCCCACTGCCCCTCCCCTCCAAATCTTCCCCATCAACCCTTCCCTCCAAAATTTCCCCATCACCCCTCCCCTCCAAAACCTCCCCATCACCCCTCCCCTCCAAATCTACCCCCTTGCCCCTCCCCTCCAAATCTTCCCCATCACCCATCTCTTTGAAATCTTCCCGCTTGCCCCTCCCCTCCAAATCTTCCCCATCACCCATCCCTTTCAAATCTTACCCCTTTCCCCTCCCCTCCAAATCTTCCCCATCACCCCTTCCCTCCAAAACTTCCCCATCACCCCTCCCCTCCAAAACTTCCCCATCACCCCTCCCCTCCAAATCTACCCCATTGCCCCTCCCCTCCAAATCTTCCCCATCACCCATCTCTTTCAAATCTTCCCCCTTGCCCCTCTCCTCCAAATCTTCCCCATCACCCATCCCTTTCAAATCTCCCCCCTTGCCCCTTCCCTCCCCTCCCTCCCAAACTCCCCCCACACCCTTCCCCTCCGAGACTCTCCATCGCTCCTCCCCTCCTAGACTCCCCTCTCACCCCTCCTCCTCAAAGCGTCCTCCCCGCTTCTTCCCCCTTCCAACTTTCACCTTCATCTCCCCCAAACTTCTGCCTCGCTCTTCCCCCTCCTCAAATAACACCTCACTGTGCCTCACCCAATCTCCATCAAACCTTTTGTCCGCCCCATTCTTCCCTTTCTCCAAGCTATTCTGAAATCTCTGACACACCTTCAACAGCTCTCCCTACCTCTTCCTCCTCTTCCACATCTTACCCTACCCCCCCCCCCAACCCCTGTTCTGTCTCTGATGCTCCCCCTTCCTCTTCATTAATGGTATGGACCTCAAACATCCGGGGCCTTCGCTCAAACTTGACTGATCTCTCCATACAGGTTGCTTCTGACAAACCACATGTGATCTGCTTAACAGAAACTTTCCTCCTTCAAGATGTCTCTGATTCCTTGGTATCTCTCCCAGGTTACTCCCTCCTCTGGTATGATAGACCTGAGCCTCGTCCTGGAGGTGGGGTTGCTATCTTTATTAAAAAAACTCTTTTCCTCCCTCGCCCTGCACTACCCTCTCTCCACCTCACCCCCAGTAATACCTTTGGCTACGGCTTCCCCTTCGCTCCCACCTTTTGTTCATATGTGTGTTGTACCATCCACCAAACAGTGATGACTTCATCTACATCTCGCTGTCTGATAATATGGACCAACTTCTTTCTACCCATCCCAACTCTCTCTTCTTCATATGTGGTGATTTCAATTGTCACCATGCCAGTTGGCTGGGTACCTTTCTCACCAGCCATGGCTCTTCAGCAAAGGACTTCTGTGACTCACTGGGACTGACATAATCTGTCAATTTCCCGACCCGGATCTCAGTCAACGGAGCATCTTCTCTTCTGGACTTTGTTATGACGAACTTCCCTGAAAATGTCTACTGCTCTTCTTCTGCTCCAATCGGCTCATCTGATCATGTGCTTGTCAAAGTGGAGATCTCTCTGATCATTCTCAGAGAGCCTCCTCAGCGTCGATGAGTCTGGCATTTCACTCAGGCCAACTGGCACGGTCTTCAAGCAGCCATCAATCATCTGGACTGGTCTCCCATCTCTACCGCCTCTGACATCAACTCATCCTGGGAATTCTTCCAAAGTAAATTGCTCTCTCTCATGCACAAATTTATCCAATCTCGTCTTCAGTTGTCATACCCTTCCTCCCGTCCATGGTACACGGAATCTTGAGGTGAGGCTGTGCCCCGAAACAACTTGCTTTCGTCTCCTGGAAAGCAAATCCAATGGAAGGAAATCTCATTTCCTTTCACAAAGCCCGAAACAAGTGTGTGTCCACACTCAGAAGAGCCAGGAAACTATATCTCTCCGTTCTCAAGACCGAACTCTCTTATCTGTCTCCCTCTTCCAAATCCTGGTGGCATCTGGTCAAATCTGTTTCTGGGGTTTGTTCCCCCTCCATCCCCTCCCTCACCTCAAACGGCTACATGGCTGACTCCGCACGTGAAAAAGCTGAATGCCTCAACTCTGTATTTGCCTCTAAATCTTGTGTCCCAAACCCATCCCTCTCTGTACCCACCATACCCAGTCGTACCCAGCTGCTCCTGGACTCTGTGTACTTTCCTCCTGACAAGGTGGAAAAGTTTCTGTCAACACTCGACTCTGATTCTGCAACTGGTCCTGACGGCATCAGCCCACGGGTCCTAAAATCATGTACTTCCGCTCTTTCACTCCCTCTCTCTGTTCTCTTCACCCTCTCTTTTGCTCAAGGTCATCTGCCATCTGCTTGGAAATCAGCCAACATCACCGCTTTGCACAAAAAATGTGCAAAAACAGATCCTAGCAACTACAGACCAATCAGCCTTCTCCCAATTATCAGCAAAGTCATGGAATCCATCATTGCTTCGGATATGAAATCTTTCCTCTTCTCCAATAGCTTGATCTCTGATCATCAATTTGGTTTCAGACCAGGTCACTCTACTCTGGACATGCTGCTTC
Source organism: Myxine glutinosa (assembly GCF_964187855.1). Lineage (NCBI taxonomy): Eukaryota > Metazoa > Chordata > Myxini > Myxiniformes > Myxinidae > Myxine > Myxine glutinosa. Next base: position 8,995,636 of record NC_136263.1, on the reverse strand, counting down.
TGCTTTCTCAACAATGGATGGAGGTCCTCAATGCCAAACAGGAAATTAGAGCTGTCTCCCTTGACATATCATGTGCCTTCGATACGGTCTGGCACCCCGCTCTGCTCACCAAACTCTCCTCCTTTGGTATCCATGGAAATCTCCATGCATGCCTGGCAGACTTCCTCTCTAGTCGTAGTCAACGTGTGGCCCTGAATGGGTTTCTCTCATCTCCTCTGCCCGTTCAGGCTGGAGTTCCCCAAGGCAGTGTCCTGGGCCCTGTGCTTTTTCTGGTCTTCATCAATGATCTCTCTGACTCTCTTGAAAATCCTCTCTTTCTCTTTGCTGATGACTCTACTCTCTGTCGCTCCATTCCTCATCCCTCAGATCGGTAGTCTGCAGCCTCCTCACTCCCTGCAGACCTGGACAAAATCACAGACTGGGCAAACAAGTGGAACATGTCTTTCAATCCTGACAAATCTCACACTCTTACGATGTCTCTCCGAAAAGACTGACTGGACAACCCTCCCATCCACTTTCTGAATAATCCTCTCCAAGAAGTTCTGTCACTCAAGCTTTTGGGTCTCACTATCTGCCATGATCTTTCCTGGGAAAACCACATTTCAAATCTGGCCTCCAAAGCCAGTCACCGAATGGGCATCCTCCGTCGTGCGAAGTCCTTCCTTGGCACACCTGAGCTCCTCACCCCATACAAGGCTTTCATCCGCAGCTCAATGGAATACTGCTCTCCCCTCTGGGCTGGTGCTCCTGCCTCACACCTAGCTCGTGTTCACGCTGTTGAAACCAAAGCGTTCAGAATCATTGGAATCTCCCACGATGAAGCTAACTCCAAGGGCCTTTCACTCACTCACCACAGGCAGGTTGGTGGTCTTTCCGTCTTCTACCGACTCCTCTCTGGCCTTGCCCCCCCCCCCCCAGCTCTCTCTGGGCTCTGTCCCACAAATATTCCTACAGATCGCACAAGATCTGCCTGCAACCCTCTTACGGTTAAACTGCCAAAATCAAGACTTTCTGCTCACCTTCACTCCTTCATTCCTCTTTTCTCCCACCTCTGGAACAAACTCCCTCACTCTCTTCAATCCCACTCCACCCTCCAGGTCTTTAAAATAGCTGTTCACCACCATCTCTTATCTTCCCCCATCCAAAACCTTGATCTTTTCTACCCCCGCTAATTTCACCCCAAATCCTACATTTTTTTGAAATACCAACTTCTATCCTGGAAGTCCTTGGTCTCCTTGTGTTTATACCTCTCCCCCCCACCCCCCCCCCCCCCCCTTCCCACGTCTCCTCCCCCCAGGCCCTCTCCCTCCCATGCTTCTCCCTGCTCTCAGGTGTTGTGTTTGTGTGCTTCCCCTACTCTCCCCATCTTGTCTTCCGCTCCCTCTTTTTGTACGTTTTGTTTGTCTGGTTGATTTGTTTGTGAAATAAATGTTAGCTCTTTCACGAGCCTCGATTCAGTATACAAAAAAAAAGAAGAAAAAAAAAGAAAGAAAGTAGAAACCATCATGGCATGTCATCATTTACTTGAACGCGATATCTCTTTTTACATTCCAAACAACATAACTCCAATCACAAATTAATCACAAAATAAACTTTTAACAACATTGTTAATGTTTCCTTCATTGTAAAAACTACCAAGTCAACAGTTAAAAGGATTTTGAGCCGATAGGTGTTACGGCCTTGGCAAGATCGATGGAGACAGCAATCTGTTAGCATATACACCACCCCAATAGCTATGTGGAATTCTCTCATGTAGAGATTAAACTCACGTCGTTTGAACTTTGGACGAGGTCATTATTTACTTTTAATGATGTTTGTATACGAATCGAAAAGATGATACTTGCTTTTGGATCGTCCTTTCCATATAACTTGTGGGATTGTGAGTTGGAGAGATGACCGTGATGGCGGGTAGGGGGTTGGCATTCTCGCATGCCAAGAAATTTTTTTTTTTTTTTTTTTTTTTGTTTTGTATACAAGATCGAGGCTCGTGAAAGAGCTAACATTAATCACACAAAAAGACAAACCGACACACAAAACACAAAAAACAAGGGGAGCGGTAGACAAGATGGGGAGAGAGGGGGAAGGACACAAAAGAGAGGGGGAAGGACACAAACACAACATTTGAGAGCAGGGACATCGGGAGGACTTGGGGTGAGGTGGGAGAGGATTAAAACATATGAACACTGCAAGGACTCTGGGGTGAATTACCGGGGGTAGAAAAGATCAAGGTTTTCGATGGGGGAAGATAAGAGATGGTGGTGAACAGCTGTTTTAAAGACCTGGAGGGAGGAGTGGGATTGAAGGGAGTGGGGGAGTTTGTTCCAGAGGCGGGAGAAAAGGGGAATGAAAGAGTGAAGGTGAGCAGAGAGCCTAGACTTTGGCAGTTTAACCAGAAGAGGGTTGCAGGCAGATCTTGTGCGACCTGAAGGAATATTGGGGGGACAGAGCACAGAGAGAGCTGGGGGAGCAAGGCCGGAGAGGAGTCGGTAGAAGACAGAAAGACCACCAACCTGCCTGCGGTGAGTGAGTGAAAGGCCCTCGGCATTGACTACATCGCAGGAGATTCCAATGATTCTGAAAGCTTTGGCCTCAACAGCGTGAAGCCGAGCAAGGTGTGAGGCAGGAGCACCAGCCCAGAGGGGGGAACAGTATTCCATTGAGCTGCGGATGAAAGCCTTGTATGTGGTGAGGAGCTCAGGTGTGCCAAGGAAGGACTTCGCACGACGGACGATGCCCAGTCGGCGACTGGCTTTGGAGGCCAGCTTGGAAATGTGGTTTTCCCAAGAAAGATCATGGCAGATAGTGAGACCCAAAAGCTTGAGCGACAGAACTTCTTGGAGAGGATTGTTGAGAAAGTAGATTGGAGGGTTGTCCAGTCGGTCCTTTCGGAGAGACATTGTAAGAGTGTGAGATTTGTCAGGATTGAAAGACATGTTCCACTTGTTTGACCAGTCTGTGATTTTGTCCAGGTCTGCAGAGAGTGAGGAGGCTGCAGACTGCCGATCTGAGGGATGAGGAATGGAGCGACAGAGAGTAGAGTCGTCAGCAAAGAGATAGAGAGGATTTTCAAGAGAGTCAGAGAGATCATTGATGAAGACCAGAAAAAGCACAGGGCCCAGAACACTACCTTGGGGAACTCCAGCCTGAACAGGAAGAGGAGATGAGAGAAACCCATTCAGGGCCACACGTTGACTACGACCAGAGAGGAAGTCCTCCAGCCATGCGTGGAGATTTCCATGGATACCAAAGGAGGAGAGTTTGGAGAGCAGAGCAGGGTGCCAGACCGTATCGAAGGCACGTGAAATGTCAAGGGAGACAGCTCTAATTTCCTGTTTGGCGTTGAGGACCTCCATCCATTGTTGAGAAAGCAGAAGCAGCATGTCCAGAGTAGAGTGACCAGGTCTGAAACCAAATTGATGATCAGAGATCAAGCCATTGGAGAAGAGGAAAGATTTAATATCTGAAGCAATGATGGATTCCATGACTTTGCTGATAATTGGGAGAAGGCTGATTGGTCTGTAGTTGCTGGGATCTGTTTTTGCACCTTTTTTGTGCAAAGCGGTGATGTTGGCTGATTTCCAAGCAGATGGCAGATGACCTTGAGCAAAAGAGAGGGTGAAGAGAACAGAAAGAGGGAGTGAAAGTGCAGAAGAACATGATTTTAGGACCCGTGGGCTGATGCCGTCAGGACCAGTTGCAGAATCAGAGTCGAGGGTTGCCAGAAACTTTTCCACCTTGTCAGGAGGAAAGGACACAGAGTCCAGGAGCAGCTGGGTACGACTGGGTACGGTGGGTACAGAGAGGGATGGGTTTGGGACACAAGATTTAGAGGCAAACACAGAGTTGAGGCATTCAGCTTTTTCACGTGCGGAGTCAGCCGTTAAGCCATTTGAGGTGAGGGAGGGGATGGAGGGGGCACAAACACCAGAAACAGATTTGACCAGACGCCACCAGGATTTGGAAGAGGGAGACAGATAAGAGAGTTCGGTCTTGAGAATGGTGAGATATTGTTTCCTGGCTCTCCTGAGGGTGGACACACACTTGTTTCGGGCTTTGTGAAAGGAAATGAGATTTCCTTCCGTTGGATTTGCTTTCCAGGAGACGAAAGCAAGTTGTTTCAGGGCAACAGCCTCACCACAAGATTCCGTGTACCATGGACGGGAGGAAGGGTATGACAACTGAAGACGAGATGGTATAAATCTGTGCATGAGAGAGAGCAATTTACTTTGAAAGAATTCCCAGGATGAGTTGATGTCAGAGGCGGTAGAGATGGGAGACCAGTCCAGATGATTGATGGCTGCTTGAAGACCATGCCAGTTGGCCTGAGTGAAATGCCAGACTCGTCGACGCTGAGGAGGCTCTCTGAGAATGGTCAGAGAGATGTCCACTTTGACAAGCACATGATCAGATGAGCCGATTGGAGCAGAAGAAGAGCAGCAGACATTTTCAGGGAAGTTTGTCATAACCAAATCCAGAAGAGAAGATGCTCCGTTGACTGAGATCCGGGTCGGGAAATTGACAGATTGTGTCAGTCCCAGTGAGTCGCAGAAGTCCTTTGCTGAAGAGCCATGGCTGGTGAGAGAGGTACCCACACCCAGCCAACTGGCATGGTGACAATTGAAATCACCACATATGAGGAAGAGAGAGTTGGGATGGGTGGATAGAAGTTGGTCCATATTATCAGACAGTGAGATGTAGATGGAGTCATCGCTGATTGGTGGACAGTACAACACACATATGAACAAAAGGTGGGAGCGAAGGGGAAGCCGTAGCCAAAGGTATTCCTGGGGGTGAGGTGGAGAGAGGGCAGTGGAGGGCGAGTGAGGAAGAGAGTTTTTTTATAAAGATAGCAACCCCACCTCCAGGACGAGGCTCAGGTCTATCATACCGGAGGAGGGAGTAACCTGGGAGAGATACCAAGGCATCAGAGACATCATGAAGGAGGAAAGTTTCTGTTAAGCAGATCACATCTGGTTTGTCAGAAGCAACCTGTATGGAGAGGTCAGTCAAGTTTGAGCGAAGGCCCCGGATGTTTGAGGTCCATACCGTTAATGAAGAGGAAGGGGGAGCATCGGGTCCAGAACAGGGGGGGGGGGAGGGGTAGGGTAAGATGTGGAAGAGGAGGAAGAGGTAGGGAGAGCTGTTGAAGGTGTGTCAGAGATTTCAGAATAGCTTGGAGAAAGGGAAGAATGGGGCGGACAAAAGGTTTGATGGAGATTGGGTGAGGCACAGTGAGGTGTTATTTGAGGAGGGGGAAGAGCAAGGCAGAAGGTTTGGGGAGATGAAGGTGAAAGTTGGAAGGAGGAAGAAGCAGGGAGGATGCTTTGAGGAGGAGGGGTGAGAGGGGAGTCTAGGAGGGGAGGAGCGAGGGAGAGTCTCGGAGGGGAGGGGTGTGGGGGGAGTTTAGGAGGGAGGGGAGGGAAGGGGCAAGGGGGGAGATTTGAAAGGGATGGGTGATGGGGAGGATTTGGAGGGGAGGGGTGAGATTGGATTTTGAAAAGTGTACGATTCATGGGAAACGAACATTTTTTGCAAAATGAGTTTGAGACCTTCGAGTCAAAAATACGTTTGAGGACACTGGAGGAGGGATGGAGTTCTGGATAGTTTAGGGAATGTAGAAAGGAGGAACTGTAAGAGATGGTATTATATATATTTTTTGGAATGAATAGATTTGGTGAGCAAGACGAAAGCATCCTTTTGTAGGAAAAGAAGAAAAGGGTGTTATAATATATGATAAAATAGTTGTTCAGGGGAGAGATTATACATTTCTAACCGCGTGATCGCGAACGAAGAACGAACGAACAAAAAGAACAAATAAACGAATAAGACCTGGGAAGGAAATAGTTTTTTTGGGGTTTTTTTTTTTTTTTTTTTTTTTTGTGAGTACAGATATTAAACAAGGAGTTACGGGGTGAACGACTGGGACGAAACAGTGAACGAAAATAATTTCAGCGCATTCGACGAATCGCTGAGAGAAAAATAAACCACAAGGTCGGAGACGGTACGGTAGTCCAAGCCTACGAGTACTAGGCCGCAGAATACTCGATACCATTAACCGACGATTGTGTATACATGTACGAAAAATTAGCACCGAAAATTTTCCAAAAGATACGCTATAGGTACACACACCGAAAGATAGATACAGTCTCGACAAAAACACGATTGAGAAATATCACTTAGCTTCGAAAGCGTGAGCGCATGGAGCAGCTTTGAAAAGACGTGACCTCGCCGTGATCTCGCGAGACTTCTCCCCATGTCCTTCTCCCCATGTCCTTCTCCCCATTTAACCCATGTCCTTACAAAAGGTCTGTGTCCGAGGTCACCAAGTCCGATCGGTGCAGCTGTGCAGCGATCGGTGCAGCCATTTGTGCGGCACCCGGGAAAATAACGTTATGCGGGAGTCCAAACCTGAAAATGCTGGAGGCCAAAGCTGAAATAGCGAAAACAATATACCCTATTTTACTCCGGGAGATCCCAGGATTACCCACCCAAAATATCGTTGTGATCGGTTCAGCCGTTTTTGCGGTACCTTCAAACGGACAGACGGACAGACAGACAGACAGACAGACGGATGGACATTTGGTGAATTATAGTGAGATGATATTATCATTAGTTTTGTTATTAGAAGTGGCCTTGGTATAACATCATGATAAAGTTATCAACATGGATATATACCTCACGCACATCCCCATTGGTGGAGAAAATCAGCTTGGTAAAGGGGGGGGGGGGGGGGGGATGAATTTGATACATCCTCCATTGTGTGACTCTTAGTCCTCCTATCAAGATTGGTTGAGATTGGATAATTAACGACCAAATGTATCACGGTCAAAAAATCGTCAGACAGATAGACAGACACCGAATTGCATATTTTAGTATGATAAACACAGAAGTGACAAAATACTGTGCTGTGAATGTTCTGTCAAGATACAGGTCGTGGACAATAAAATGGAAATAACTGTGTAAATGAGAAACACCAAGCAACGACTTACACAGGTGTGGCCCATGTGTTAACAAAGCAAATAACATACCAGCATGCTTAGGGTCATGTATAAAAATGCTGCACAGGCCTGGTAGTCTATATAGCTATGGCTAGCATAGCTGCAAGAGGAGACCCCCCACAATGTCCACATCCATAGAGCACGTGTGATCACATCTGAGAAGTCCAATGGTTTGATGGGTATGACACTGATGTTATCCATATGTCATGGCCTTCTCAGTCACCAGATATGCACCCAATCTATCATTTATTGGATGTTCTGGAATGATGCCTGAGGCAGCGTTTTTCACCTCGATCAAACAGGTGTGATTTGATTAACTTTATCATGGAAGAATAGTCCCGCATCCCTCTTCCAGAATTCCAGATGCTGGTGGCCTCCATGCCGGGTGGGGACAGGCCGCACTGGCAGCACGTGGTGGACCAACGCCCTATAAAAAGTGACTTTGCATTGGTGTTTCCATTTTTTTGTCCACAAAGTAATACAAAATTAAATACCCCAAACAGCAAATAGACTGATAAGGCATCTATTCTTGGAATGCACGAGCCTTCACATATGAACCAAAATGTGCTTGCAACCAACCATTTGATGAAAATTAAAATAGGGGCAATACCCCTGGTGCTCACCTGGTGTAATAAACAGTATACTGCACCGACTAAGGGTATTTTAAACCAATTTCAATGGTTGCTAGAAGACAGGGCAGCAGGTAGAATCAAACTAACATAATCATAAGACTTTAAACAAACAAACAAAAAAATACGAATTTGGGAGGGAGGGCACCCCTCTCGCCCATTCCAACCCGTGTACCTCCTCAGACTCCAATTTTTCCAATGCCTTGAACAAACATTGGTACATCACGGATGATGAGGATTGTGGAGAAGTTTCATCAAAATTGTGTGTGTAGCTTCTGAGGAAAAAAGCAAATACCTATTCTGGGGAGCAAACCCCACACCACTTCCCCCATAGGCCACCTTAGACCCCGATTTTTTAAATTCCAGGAACAAACTTTGGTGCAACACGGGTGATTAAGGTTGTGGTCAAGTTTCATCAAAATTGCATATGTCGTTTCTGAGAAGAAAGCAAATACCTATTTTGGGGGGCAACCCCCCTGTAAACACCCAAAGGGGCAGATTTTTTAAAATGCCGTGAACAAACTTTGGTACATCATGGGTTGTAATGGTTGTGGTAAAGTTTCATCGAAATATTTTGTGTAGTTTCAGAGGAAAAAGCAAATTCCTATTTTGGGGGGTCAAGCCTGGATCCACTTTGACCCCGGTAAACCCGCTTAGACCTCGAGTTTTTAATGCCATGAACAAACTTTAGTCATAACACAACAAATATCATTGATGCCAAATTTGGTCGCAATCCCATCAGAGGTTTCGGAGAAGTTTCAAGTGTTTACGGACGTACGACATGCTATCCGGACTGACGTCGCGCTATCGCATAAGCTCCAGTAAACTTCGTTCCAGGTGAGCTAAAAATGAGCTCAAACATATTCATGTTTGTACACACAACACGAATGATTGCACAGTGGTCACAACCTGTGGTCACACAACTGCATTGTTTAACGCCAGACAGGAAATCAGAGCTGTCTCCATCGACACATCTCGTGCCTTCGATACGGTCTGGCACCCCGCTCTGCTCGCCAAAACTCTCCTCTTATGGTATCCATGGAAAATCTCCACGCATGGCTGGTGGACTTCCTTTCCTGTAATAGACTAGACGGATTTCTGAGAAATCTGAATGTTAGGTGCATTTTTGGGTAAAATTTGGGAACCTCACTATTTAATATAATTAGGGTATGCTGAATTCGATTATCCCGGTTCCCAAGCCGAATTTTGAGTCTTTGAATTTTGAGTTTTGTTTGGCGAAAACCAAAGACAGCATTTGACCACAAGAACCTGATACCAACTGTAAAGCATGGTGGTGGAAATATTATGGTTTGGGGCAGCTTTGCTGCATCAGGGCCTGGGCAGCTCACCATCATAGGATCCACTATGAATTCTTCATTGTACCAGAGGGTGCTTGAGGATAATGTGAGGCCATCTGTCGGAAAGTTGAAGCTCAACCGAAGGTGGACCTTGCAACATGACAATGACCCTAAACATACCAGTAAATCCACCAAGGAATGGCTGAAAAGAAAGAAATGGAGCGTTCTGGAATGGCCAAGTCAAAGCCCGGATCTAAATCCTATCGAGATGTTGTGGGTGGATTTGAAACGAGCTGTGCATGCCAGAAACACCTCAAACATCGCACAGCTGAAAGAATTCTTCATGGAGGAGTGGGCAAAAATTTCTCCCAGTCGATGTCAGAGACTGGTAGACAGTTATAAGAAATGCCTACTTGAGGTTTTTTCTGCCAAAGGGAGCAATACCACCTATTAGAGCCAAGGGTGTACTTACTTTTTCCATATGCGAAATTTGCATTTATGTTTATTTAAATTATACAATGGACTACAAAATGTAAATGTTTCATGATATTTGTTGTATTATATCACCTTTATCTATCAATATTGTTGAAATGAAGATCAAATAGCTGTATGTTGAAATATGTTGAAAAAGTCAAAACTTTACATCGGGTGTACTTACTTTTTCACGTGACTGTATATGCCGATTTCCAGGATTGCATTGATGATCACGGCTTTCACCTCACCATTTCCAGAAGTGCAAAATGGAACACAGGAGATCCAGCCAAAAGAAAATAGCCGTGTCCCAGTGTACTTCCTTGTATGTTTTTAAGTGACTGGAAAATGCTAAGCAAGGAATTGTTCCGAGGTTTATTTTACTTTTTCCCCTAATCGTCTTAGGCTTATGGTGGGGTTGCACATGCGTTACATGAAAGACATTAGTATACATCAGTGTGAAATTACAATGATATGAGTACACAACAGACAATCTCATGATATTGAAATCACTGTCCTTGCAACACAAGACAGAGGCTCAGATGGGAACATGAACAGACCAAAGTAGTCGGGTGCTAATTTGTTTCTGGTCTATGCACTTATTTAGAAAGTCTTTGTACTTCTGTGTACCCCGCCCCAGTCCTCTCTCTTCCACAGATGTCGCTGTTCTCTGCTGTTGTTGTACTTCCCTCTCTTCCCCCCCCCCCCCCCCCTCTTTTCTCTCGCTCCCTTTATTATATGTTCTATGTATTAGCTCTCATTTGAGCCTAGACTAAGTATACAAAACTAGAGCAATGCAACTATGTCGCCAAAATGCCTCAGCATAGTCCCTGCCTGTGACAACGGGTAGATGCCCTCGTTCACTGTCCTTAAAAGAAACAAGTTTGATTTAAATCCCTTTAGCTGTTTTCAAGTATCACATTTTCACCAACCACGACAGGTTTCACATCGATCGGTGAAGCAGTTTAAGAGAAGGGAATTTTTTTTAACATATCGGCTTTCAAGCTAATATGGCTGCCAAACCACGTGACATATGACATCAAAATTGTACACTCTGCATATGTGGCGGTATGGGATCACGTTTGTAAAGTTTTGTGCTGATCGGATAAGGTTCGTTTTTTAATCCAAGATGACTTCCAAACCACATTACCTCCAACGTCATACTTTTCAAACTATATGCACCAATGGTGTTAGATGACTTTTGTAAAGTTTTGCATCAACAGGGTAAGCGGTTTCAGAGATAAAATTATTTATATTTTCCTTCAATCCAATATGGCTGCAACACCATGTGACCAATGATGTTTTCGTGATCACCTTTTAATCACCATGCCGAGTCAATGACACACGTAAAGTTTTGAGTCAATCGATTTGGTGGTTTGCGAGAAGCTGTTTTTTTTTTTAAAGGTTTTTTGGTTAAATCCAATATGGTTGCCAAACCATGTGACCTATGATGTCATAAATTTAATATTTCAATAAAAACGGGTCATAGATCATGTGCATGCAATTTCTGATTTTTAGGATAAGTTATTCGATTAAAACATTTATGGCTGGTGTACCACTTCACCGATGAGGTCACCATTGTCATGCTTTTGTTCTCCATTGGAAGTACTTGACAATGTGCCAAGTTTAAAATTATTCCATTCAGCGGTTTCCGAGAAATATATTTTTAATTATTTGTGTTTAATCCAAGATGGCTGCCATACCATGTGACCTATGACGTCACAATTATCACAGAAACATTCTGCATGGGTATCGCTCATACCCTGAAAGTTTTGTCTCAATCAGACATGCGGTTGCAGAGAAAAAGGAGGTTTAGCCCATACGGATGGACGGGCAACCCGAAAACATAATGCCTCCGACCACATTCGAGAGCGGAGGAATGAAAAAAAAGTACTTTCCCCAGCAAATGGTATAAGCTATCGGACAATCCATAGAAAATGGATCCAACACTTATTTTGCTTGAAAGTTATGTTTTTTTGAAAGTAATGTTTTGGGATATAGAATAATTTCCCAATTTTCCATGTAAGCAGATGATATGGTGCTGCAGCCTGCCTGGGACCTGCATCTGCCTGGGCTTCATGACGTAGGGTGGAATCATGCCAAAACGTTCGATGGGGTTGTCCAGGGAAGAAATACAGAACATCAGTATGAATCATGTCGATGATTGGTCGCAACATTTAATGTTGGGAGATACCGGCCTCATTTGGGAGATGAAAAGAAGACGTTATCAAGTGACATTTTGTTTGTCTGCACGATACGTATCTGCCATTCCGACATAAAGAGTTCCTTGGATGCCATCTGGCCAAGGGTACTTATCAAGTAATTCCAGAATTTAGACCATGCAGATAGCACATCATGTCCAGAGAGATGGATATTGCTTCTTCAGGGCATCCATGCATTGTTGTGAAAATATAAGCTCCATTCCTATTGCTTCGTGAAAGGGAGTGAAACAATGTTGTCTGTGATCAAGATGTAAAATATACAAGAGTGGTATATTTCCTGCATTTAAGAGATGCAAGACTTTGTGTCTGATGAGAAGGGACAGTAATCTGTTCAATGTCTGTATATTTCATAAAACTCATTTTCCAAAACCTAACTGGTTAATGAAGATTACAGAGTTCAAAACAACCTACCTGAAACAAAATTGAAAATGCACAATCTGATGCTAGAGACGAATTATGAAACAATCCATTGGTTCTGGTAATATACTTCTGTGTAATCATTTTTACATCCACAAAATTTAATGGAGCAAGCCAAACCTGTCACATTATGCAAACTGTTACTGGCTGCAAGTCCACATACTGGAAGTGTGTGTATATATATATACAGTGCATTCAGAAAGTATTCAGACCCCTTCACTTTTTTCACATTTTGTTATGTTGCAGCCTTATGCTGAAATCGTTTAAATTCATTTTTTCCCTCATCGATCTGCACTCAATACCCCATAATGACAAAGAGAAAACAGGATTTTAGAAAGTTTTGCAAATTTATTAAAAAGAAAAAACTGAAATATCACATTTACATAAGTATTCATACCCTTTGCTATGACACTTGAAATTTAGCTCAGGTGCCTCCCATTTCTCTTGATCATCTTTGAGATGTTTCTACACCTTGATTGGAGTCCACCTGTGCTAAATTCAATTGATTGGACATGATTTGGAAAGACACACACCGGTCCATATTAGGTCTCACAGCTGACAATGCATATCAGAGCAAAAACCAAGCCATGAGGTCGAAGGAACTGCCTGCAGAGCTCAGAGACAGGATTGTGTCGAGGCACAGATCTGGGGAAGCCGACAAAAAAATCTCTGCTGCATTGAAGGTTCCCAAGAGCACAGTCGCCTCCATAATTCTTAAATGGAAGAGGTTTGGAACAACCAGGACTCTTCCAAGAGCTGGCCGCCCGGCCAAACTGAGCAATCGGGGGAGAAGGGCCTTGGGAAGAGAGGTGACCAAGAACCGGATGGTCACTCTGGCTGAGCTCCAGATACCCTGTGTGGAGATGGGAGAAGCTTCCAGAAGGACAACCATGACTGCAACACCCCACCGATCTGGGCTTAATGGCAGAGTGGCCAGACGGAAGCCTCTCCTCAGTGAAAGACACATGAAAGCCCGCTTGGAGTTTGCAAAAAATCACCTAAAGGACTCTCAGACTGTGAGAAACAAGATCCTGTGGTCTGATGAAGCCAAGATTGAACTGTTTGGCTTCCGTCTGGCCACTCTGCCATAAAGCCCAGATCAGTGGAGTGTTGCAGTGATGGTTGTCCTTCTGGAAGTTTCTCCCATCTCCACACAGGATCTCTGGAGCTCAGCCAGAGTGACCATCGGGTTCTTGGACACCTCTCTTACCAAGACCCTTCTACCCCGATTGCTCAGTTTGGCCGGGCGACCAGCTCTAGGAAGAGTCCTGGTTGTTCCAAATTTCCTCCATTTAAGAATTATGGAGGCCACTGTGCTCTGGGGAACCTTCAATGCAGCAGAATTTTTTTTTGTAGGCTTCCCCAGATCTGTGCGTCGACACCATCCTGTATCTGAGCTCTGCTGGCAGTTCCTTCGACCTCATGGCGTGGTTTTTGCTCTGATATGCATTGTCAGCTGTGAGACCTTACATAGACAGGTGTGGGCCTTTCCAAATCATGTCCAATCAATTGAATTTACCACAGGTGGACTCCAATCAAGGTGTAGAAACATCTCAACGATGATCAAGAGAAATGGGAGGCACCTGAGCTAAATTTCAAGTGTCATAGCAAATTAAATGAATATTTATGTGAATGTGATATTTCAGTTTTTTCTTTTTAATAAATTTGCAAAACTTTCTAAAATCCTGTTTTCTCTTTGTCATTATGGGGTATTGAGTGTAGATCGATGAGGGAAAAAAAGAATTTAAACGATTTCAGCATAAGGCTGCAGCATAACAAAATGTGAAAAAAGTGAAGGGGTCTGAATACTTTCTGAATGCACAGTATATACATATATATATATATATATATATATATATATATTAAAGTAGGATTTATTATGTTTTTTAAAATATTTATGGGAAGAAGGCGAACCAAGTCTTTTTTCAATGCAATCATCAATCCGTCTTTCTGTTAATTAATGCAAATAAATAAATAAATCCCAAAAAGGGCATTATTTGTTTAAAACTGCATGAACGTCAACCTCATTGTCCAGTCACATCTCACTCTGTCACTTCAGAGAAATGAAATGGGCAGAGTAGAATGGCCTGGTATAAGATGTCACTTTCTGGGAAGAATTGGGAATTGGTGCTGTAAGTCGAGGGAATGAAACCGACGGCCTGCATTTGATTGCAAACCTTTGATGAAATACCTTTTTGTTAACTGGTCTTATTTTAGATGGACCATCTTTAGCTTAATACAAACTTGGCCTTTTCAAATTTGATGGGCCTAAAATAAATTATCCTTATCACAATTGTCGCATTACCCTATCAAAATTGCTTTGACGGTGAGAATCCCACTGGATATTGACTTTAAAGTTATTGCAAGGATAGATGTGCAAGTTGTGATCACTCAATCAGTGGCCTAGCAAATTTAATGTGTCTAATGAATGCATATTTGATCATCACATTCAATTATGTATATGCCGGCTGGTTGCATCATCGTTGAGGCATGGCTGTGCTGCTGAGGCAGTACCCTAGTGATTTAAACAATAATTTATTTTTTGTCCAGGGTACCAGCAAACATTTGCATAAAAGATGAAGACTGGTTTTCTCAGAACGTACTTTTCTTCATAATTATTTTACAGTACCTTGCATTATATTTCTAATTTTCTGGAATTGAAGAGCGTGGGTGTGTAAATTATTTTTTCAGGGATTCTACCAAGAGTGGGAGTCAGTGTAGATTTATACAGGGGAGCCACAGATGTTAGTTATCCAGTGGTTGCAGAGATGGTGTGGGTGGGGGTGGGGAGGGATTGAGTTTGTGAATATATGAGGATCCCTGCACGGTCAGCATCAGTATCGATGTTCAAACACGTCCATTACACCATGGCGGAGAAGCACAGACTTGTACCAAACTGTCCTGGTCCAAACATTAAACAGTGTAACCAAATTGTGTCATCGTAAGAAAATGTACAAAAATGATTTAACCATTTAAATAAGAAAAAAAAGTATCCCAAATCCTAAATGCAAAAAATGGCAAAATCCCGCACATTTTTATTTAATTAAAATACCTGGCCAGACAGAGATTTAAGGATCGAAAAGGAGGACATGTCCAGGGAAAACCGGACGTGTGGTAACCCCACCTCAGAGAAATGGAAAACCTTCAAGGAGCAAATGTGGGGGGTGCAGAGTAGGCATATTCTAATGAGGTGTAAAGGTAGAGACGGAAAGAAACGAGGGTGGTTCAGCAGGGAAGTACACAGTTGGAGTTAGGGTTATCAGGTAGAGCTTCATGATGTACAAAATAACAGGACTAGAGTCTGACTCACATCAATTATATAGGATAAAACAGAGGCAAATTAAGAAGATAACTCAGCAGACTAAATGAGATTTTTAAAGTCGACATAGCCCAAAAAGCAAGGCATTGTTTACATATTGTCGCACGATTGCCCTCGGTTAATACCGTGGGATCGTGGATAGCCTGAACGAGCTTTAACTCCGAGGCGACGGTCGACTTGACTATGCAAGCACGGGCGGAAGAAGGAAGAGGAAGAAGCGGCAAGCTCTTACCTGACGCGTTCCGAGCAGTCTTCAACCCTGCAAATTAATGAATCAAACCAAAACGGGGTTTTGAATAGAAAGGGAAAATAATACAAGAGTTTATTCAAAATAAATATCGCGACAGGGAAACGCGACAATAAAAACTAAATCCTAAATCGGGATCCTGCACACCTCACTTCACATACAAGACAAGGGAAATCAGTAAATAAAAGAAACGTTGTTTGTGCGTTTGTGGATGCGAGCTTACCTGCATCTGGCAGTGTGAGGGATCGTCTGGCTCGAGCGCGTCCTCCGACGCAACTCCGGTTGGCGCGAGCTGCCTGGCCCTTGGCGTGCCCGCTCGTCAGCACTCCAATGCAAGCCCTGCTCATCGTTCGTCGTTCGCACACCAACGCAAGGAAGAGAATCGACGGCGTTCCTTCTCGCCAACGTCTTTCGAACTGCTCGTTCCTCCACCAAGTCCGAAGCAAGAGAAGGCCCAGTGCAAAGGGACTGTCTGGAGCAAGAGGCCAAGGGAAGAGAAGAGAGGGAAGAGGAGGAGAGGGAAGAGAGAGTGAGGGAAGAGAGCAAAATGCCGGTGAGCGAGTCGTTTTGTCACTCACGGTGTGACGCCAGCCCTCCTCTCTCCCAACCACCGTATATGTCCTGAAAACTCGGAATTGTGCCCCTTTTGCGACACCCCAGAGACCATTTTTCACTTTTTTATTGAATGTTCAAGGTTGGCCTCGGTTTTTAAAATCCTGTCACGTGTGATCCGGGGGCTCGGTTTGACTTTTACACATTGTGTTTTCATATTTGGTTTTAATGTCTTGTATCAATGTAAAAATGAATGTCTTTTAGCAAACTTTCTGTGTTCTGAGGCAAAACTTGCCATTTATTTATCGAGGAAACGTAAACTGCAGAACATTGACGTTTTAGCTGATGACGTTTTAACTGTTTTTAAAGCATTGGTTACATCGCGTGTTCTTTTTGAGTTTGAAACTCAAGATCCTGCTTTATTTAAAAACCGGTGGTGTGCGAAACAATCCTTATGTGGTATGGTTGGTGGTGTTCTAGCAATCAATTTATAAATCCAAAGTATTGCTTCTTTGTTACCCCTTCCTTTCCTGGTTATTTCTTTTGATGCCTGTACAAACATCCTCTCTCCCAACCAGTGCCTCATTTCTTGGTGGTCTTTCGCGCCTTCCGACGTCACCGGCGATTGTCCTTCAATCAGCGACCTGCTTCTAAGTAATCATTTTGCGCCTTCCGCACTGATTGGCCGAATGTTCGCGCCTTCCGCAGTGATTGGCCGAGGTGTCAAAGGTCGGTGGCCAATCAGTGTGCTGCTCCTTTACCTTTCTTACCCTCCAATCACGGGGAAGCTTTTTGTCCCTTCCCCGACCAATTACAGGTTCTCCTGGGCATGGCTCCCAGCCTGCCTGGCACGATGTTTGTCGCCCATGGTGGCGTACTGCGTGGCTGCTGCCTCTTGCCTCTTCCAAAGTCATTGTGGTGGCAGGGGAATTATTTAATGTTTGGTGCGCTAATGGGCCTATCTAATGTCTATGGGATGTATTGCCATAAGGAACACTGGGATGCTCACTGAGGAAACGACACACAAGGGAATTTTACCCATAATCCCTGTACTAATTGGCATGCCCCGCCCCCTCATGGCAGCGACAAAGATACAAGCTTAATCCGACATTCGGGCTGCAGAACTTATTACATCTAGATTCGCTATCACGACAGCCGGACACCTACCTATGCAGATCTACCTGGATCTATATATTCTTCTACCCTTAATTTTCATAACAATATATAAGGGGTAAATAAATGATTTGGAAAGGTGTGGGCCCCTTGAAGAATAGCACTGGAGAATTGGTGGATGATGAGTGTGAGATGACAGGATTATTTAATAGTTTGTTTTTGCTTCTGCATTTGCACAGGAACAGTCAGGGGGACTTCCGATAGCTGAGTATCTTTCTTGTGGGTGACCAAGTGGCTTTTCCAAGAGCTCCTGGTCGGAGTGGAGGAAGTTAAATATAACAATGAAATGTAAAGGATGATAAAACTCTCGGCTTAGATAAGGTGCATCCTAGAGTATTGAAGGAGGTGGCAGACAAGGTAATTGTGGTGTTAGCGGATATCTTTTACAGCTCGTTGGAGTCAGGACAGGTACCAAAGGATTAGAAAGTAACAAATGTAACAATACTATTTAAAAAATGGTTCCAGGGAAGAATTGGGTAACTATACTGTACACCTGGTACTTGACTTCAGTTGTGAGAAGGTTGTTAGAGACATTGGGGATCAGATAGGGAAACATTTGAATAATTTCACCCTAAATAAAGGTAGTCGGCATGGATTTACTAAAGGTAGATAATGTTTGACAAATCTATTGGAGTTCTATGAAGTAGTTTCTGATTTGGTGGATGAGGGAAGTGGAGTGGATATAGTATATCTAGACTTTATGAAGACATTTCATAAGGTACCACATAGGAGAATGTTAACCAAGGTGAGGGCTTGTGGAGTGGCGAGTCAGATATCTACCTGGATTGGAAACTGGATTAGTGATAGGAGGCAAATGTGGCTTTGAGTGGGAGGAAGTCTAGATACTTTAGTAGATTGGGTAAATGATTGGCAGATTCAGAACAACATAAAGAAATGTAACACGCTGGGGATAGGTAGGAATAATGAAAATAGGGATTACATGACGTAAGGGAAAATCTTGAGCGTGTCGCACAGGTAAAGGTTCTGGAGGTGGTTTTTGATACAGCAGACAACATCGTGCCAGGCAGCTCTGGGTATAGCAAGCAGTGTTGTGGGATATTTTCATCGGGGGATACATTATAGATTGAGGGAAGTAGTTTTGGTGCTGCATAGGAATTTGGTGAGGCCTCATCCAGAATATTGTGCGCAGAGTTTTGGTCACTACATCTGAGGAAGGATATACCTGCCATAGCGAGGACACAGCATCGAGCAACTAGATTGATTCCAGGGCTAGCTAGACTAAGCTTTGAGGAAGGGTTGAGTGAGACAGGACTTTATACCTTAGAAAGGAGGTGATTGCGAGGAGATCTGATTGAGTTGTTTAAGATATTGAAGGGTGTGGAAAAGATTGGTGTGATGGAGTTTTTCAGTTGATTGTTCTCCAGCTGCGGGTTTCAGGAGGTGGAAGGAAGTTCTCCCAGAACTCAAAATCTCAATCTCCTTTTTCCGTAAAGCATCGTTATTCATGAAGAAGATTGTGAAACATTGTTCAGCCTTGGTAGAGCAGACGGTGTTAGGACCAGGTGCCGTAGATAGCTTGAGGGTAAATAAGATAAGAGTTTGGACAGTTTTAACCCTTGGATGCAGTGATTGGGCCTCGGAGGCCCACAAGGTTTTTTTTTTGTTACAAAAACTATGCTGTGAAATTTTTTTTTGGAATGAGCCTCATTTTCACCGACTTCCATGTTGTTACACAAAATTCAGTGACATAAATAAAAAATTTCATTCAGGTTCGTGGGAAAATCTTCATTCTTCACTTATAACCCAACAATCCGACATGAATGCAGGCCTGGGGTCTCCGAGGCCCAATGCAGGCCCGGCGTGAATGTTGTTGTACTACTATGTTATATCATTATTTTCTTGATATGAGCCTCATTATATGCTCCTATAACCTGGTTACAAATAATTCAGTGACAAAAATATGAAAATTAAAAAACTTTACACTAATACATTTGTGGGGCCTCCAAGGCCCAATGGCTGCATAGGTGTAGGATTTTTGACAGTTGTGGACATATACATTCGAAATAAAAGGATTAGTGAATCATATTTTTTGAGGTAATACTCCTCCATGAGCCTCAACTTTGTAGAAAAAAACAAAGTTGAAAAACCAATAAAAAAAAATTTTGCCAAAAAAATATATATATTCATTACTTGTATGGGATTCCTCCAAATAAAAGGATCAATATAATTCACCTTTTCTGAGCAAATACATATCCATGAGCATCGACTTGGATTGAAAAAGGATATTAATGAAAAAAATCTATTAAAAATTTTTAAAAAACATTACACGAATACATCCGTTGGGCCTCCGAGGCCCAATGGCTGAGTTTATGTAGGATTTTTGACGCCTGCATCTAAAAGTTAAGGTAGGGGTCTCTCAGTCAGAGAGAGGTTAATGCATGGAATGGTCTCGCCAAAAACGTAGTGGCAGCAAACGGGGTTGATAGATGTAAATGGGATTTGGACAGGTACCTGGATGCATTGGCGATAGAGGGGTGTGGATAATGGCTTGAGTGGATGGTAGGTAGCTTCTGTGTCTATGGGTAATGATATTGGGGATGGTTAGTGCAGGTATGATGGGCTGAATGGCCTCCTCCTGTGTTAAAGTTCCTCAGTGTATTCTTGCGTACCTATATTGTCTGGAGATGATGGTACTGACACAGCAGAAAAAAGGACAGGTTGCAGGTCTTCAAGAACAACTGGGTCAGGTGGATGTGGGAGTAAACAGGTGGAGAGAAGGATTTGAGGATGGTGTGCACGTGAGCCTGAAGGGGAGATATTGGCAAAGAGCCGGCTGAAGTTGGCAGGGCCCCTAATGCAGAAGGAGGATAGACTTCAAAAAGAAGATTGTGTTGAAAAGGCGAGGCACAATAAAAAGGTGCAGACTGTGGTTGAGAATGGAGAAATGTGTGAAGAAGGATGTCAGAAAGGTGGAGGTGGATGGAGAGGGGAGAGAGATGGCTGGTGATAGAGAGCAGTGGAGCAATGTCGGGAACAGAGCAGAGGAGCAGCTCAGTACCAGTAGGCCTCACCCCATATAGGGCTGAGGAGGAACACAATTATATTTAGTAAGACTGATGATTTAATGTAGATTGGGGATGTAAATTAAGAAAATGTAGTATTTTTTATTTTTGGGTTTGCAAAGTCAAGGCTCATGGAAGAGCTAGAATCCAGAATGGATCAGGACTCAACAGAACAAAAGGAACAGCAGAAAGAGAAAAGGGAACATCATTAGCAGTGTCGAGCGACACATCGTCGGAGATGGACAAACAAGGGATGCGGGTAAGAATGAGGGGTAGGGGAAGATGCATGGGGTGAACAAGATGGATACAGGAGCAAACTCCGAGGAGGGAAAAACTGGGGAAAAAAGATTTGGGGCTAGGAGGGGTAGGTAGTTTAACGGGGGTGGAAAAGATCATAATGTTTTGGAATTTGGAATTTTGTCTCAGAATTTCTCTCAGCTGGCATATCCCCCACCTTGCTCTTCCCCTTTCATCCACCTAAAGGACCGAGTACCAATAAATGCAGCACCACGAATGTGAATCCAAAAGGCAACAGTACAGAACCTCATTTGTCAGAAATCGAATTAAGACTTGACAACTCAAATATGATGTACCCTGTCAGATTACAATTTAAATTAAATCATATAAATCGATGATGGGACGTGGATGCAGACATGCAGACTTTACTGTTCGTCACAACCTTTATCCAATAAATTTTGTCCAAAATCAGTGTGGTTGTGTCTGTTTGCCAAATTGAGGCTTTTCCTCATTAATAATGTTAAAAATGTATTGGATCAATCTAAAAGAGTTATAAATGTATAGTTTTAATTTCTTCTCATAAATTCTTCTGAATCACATTTTATTTATGGCCCTCTTTTGTTACTTGGGAAAATTGAAGATTTTTAAAGTATATTGGTTGGTCATATGCGTTACATATTCTGTCTGTTTGCCTGTATGTCAATGGCCTACAGGTCACAATTTTTAAACTGATCTTTGCGAAACTTGACAAAATGGTAGAGGTCGTCATAAGCAAGAATCCTATTAATTTTGAGGTCAATAGGTGAAAAAGTCAACATAGGCCAAAGGTCAACAACTTTGTTGAATTTCTAAAATCATCAATTTTCATCCGATTGACTTGAAGTTAGTAGAGGATTTGCACATCAGGCCTGCAAATTTAACCACCAATTATATTATTGAGGTCAACATAGGCCAAAAGGTCAACATAGGCCAAAGGTCAACAACCAATTAAAATTTCTAAAATCCTCAATTTTCATCCAATTGACTTGAAATGTGAAGAGGATTTGCATATCTGGTCACTGAATTAATCCAACAATTATTTTTGGGGTCAACATAGGCCAAAATGTCAACATAGGCCAAAGGTCAACAATTTTGTTGAATTTCTAAAATCATCAATTTTCATCCGATTGACTTGAAATTTCACCAAGATTTACATATCCGGTCAATTATTTCAACCAACAATTATTTTTGAGGTCTACCTAGGCCAAAAGGTCAACAACTTATTTTAGGAATCCTGCAAGTATCATGCTATGCACAACATATGTATTGGTTATTTATTTTCGGTAACTTTATGTATGCTCTGCAAATGTTTTAAATGGATAACAAGGTTGTTTCTATTTTTTTTGTCCAATATTTAAGCAATTACGTCTGATGTTATTTTTTTTAGACACACTTTTTCACTCAACTTAAATAAAGTGTTTGCGTTAATCTATCTTGACCAGCTCCCACTTGAGAGTAATGTATCATCAACACGACACACTGTCCTATGTTTTCCTATCCTGCGGATGAGTGTCTGTGTCCCACCCATCTGGCTGTCCTTGATCTTGTTTAACTCGAGCCTTTTGAAATAATTGGAATCCTCTGAGGCTGACAGGGCTCTTTTTAAGCATTCCATGGTGGATGTGGAGCTTTCCGTCTTCTGTCAGCACTGTGGCCTTGGAGCAGTGGAATCGCTTAGCAAGAGCATGCCGGCACTTGAGCTTTTAGTCTGAGATTTGCTTCCATTTTAATTTTATTCCCTATCTAACTATGTCCTTGGAGCTATGGTGTGGGAACCCTGCTGAATCTTTGACGCTTGTTGTATCCATTGGGAACACTGCTGAATATTTGATCTGTCTTTCCATCAGAATGAACTCACTTGTGGTTGTCCAAGACCTATCTTTCGCCACGAACATACTCGTAGTTCATTATCAAGACATGTAAACACTACACTGCAGAGTCTGATGCAATGATTGCACATATCTTACAACATGAGTGTTCATGCCAGGCCATCCACCTTTAAAGATGAGAGAGAAGAACAGGTTAGTGTTCCGTTATAGCAAGGGGCTTGCTCGATTCAAAGCACTCAAATAAGCACTCCATCACAGAAGCGGCGTTAGGGCCAGGCAACTCATTCAATTGCATGGGGACCTAAGGTACAAAAGGCCCCCCACGCGACCGATCATATTACGCAATCTTTTGAGACTGGGTCCCTGAGGGTGGTGTGGAGTCTGTATAGGTAAAAATGGGTGGTGAGCAGGTGAGCAGGTGCCAATTAAGGGAAAAACCTGCACAGAGAAGCGATTAACGTGATAGAGGTGTGCGCTATCCCTCTCCCACTCTCGATTCCTATGTGCATCGCTGGCTACAGGTGCAGTAAATGTAACGAAGTCTGAGGCACATAGGCGCACAGACTGGCTAGGTTGTCTGTATGATGACGGCTGCCCTTGATGTCCAAAGTGGACACAGCTGTCTGCAGATTCTGCACAGTGATGCTTGAATTACCCTTGATTGCTTACAAATGGAAAAAGCAGATGATGCAAAACTATAAATAAGAGAAAGAGAGACCACCGACCTATTTTAGATGGGAAAGTGATAGGCCCATAGACTCAGCATATTTGTAGGAGATTCCAATAATATTTAAGGTCTTGGTTTCCATGGCATCAAGCTGGGCAAGATGTGAGGCAGGGGAGCCAGCCCAGAGGGGAGAGCAGTACTCCATCAAGCTGCGGATGAAGGTCTTGTAGGTGGATAGGAGTTCAGGTGTGCCAATGAAGGACTTTGTATGATGGAGGATGCCCAGTTGGTGACTGGCTTCGTAGGTCAACTTTGTAATGTGGTTTGCCCAAGAAAGATCATGGATGATAGCAAGACCCAGAAGTTGGAATTACTGATCTCCCTCAAGAGGATTGTTAAGAAAGTAGATAGGAGGGTTTGCCAGACGTTCCTTTCAGAGATTTGTTGGGATTGAAAGACATATTTGAGGTGTTTGCATGACCACCTCATGATTTTGTCAAGGCCTCCAGAGAGGAAAGAGGCTGCAACCTTCCTGTCTGAAGGATGAGGGATGTCATGGCAGAGAGTGGAGTGATCAGCAAAAAGATAAAATTTCCAGACAATCAGAAAGATAGATGATGAAGATCAGGAATAGGACTGGGCCCACAATACTGCCTTAAGGGATCCAGCCTTAACAGGCAGATGAGATGAAGGGTTCCATTGAGAGCCACACGATGGCCACGAGAGTCGAGGAAGTGAGTAATCCAGGTGTAGAGTTGCCCTTGGATTCCATAAACAGAGTTTGGGGAGCAAGACGAGATGCCAGACTATATTGAATTATTGAGGTGTGTCTAGAGACATACCCATGATCTCATGCCTAACATTGAGGACCTTCCTCCATTGGTGGGTGAGTAGAAGCCGCATTTACAAGGTGGAGTGACCTGGTCTAAATCAAAATTGTTGATCTGCGATGAGATTGTTGGAGAAAATTAAGGATTTCCTTCCAAATGTGATGATGGATTCCAAGACCCCGCTGATTATTGGAAGTAAGCTGATAGGTCAATAGTTAAGGCGACAGGTTTTTGCACTTATTAAACCGCGCACACAAAGTGGAAAGGGGGATTAAGTAATTGATTAATGTCTGTCTGTCTTATCAGTTTTATTTGCCCTGCATTCCCTGCTTGTCGTAAAAGGCGACAAAAAGGGTTGGCGGCAGGAAGGGCATCCGGCCGTAAAACATTGCTTCAAAAAGGGGACCGAAAAACAACAACAACCACGGTCCCCGAAAAAGGCCAACCCCCGCTTGCGGGGAAAAATGGCCTCTAAAGGTGGTTTTGTCTTATCAGTTTTATGATTCCTCAAGAGGATTGTTATTTTGTTCCTCAAGAGGAACAACTTATTTAAATCGAATGTTATATTTTGAACACAAATCGGAACATGAATAGGAGGATGTTTGCCATTTATCCCTACTTTGGTTCTAATCTGTCCCGATTGCACATGGATAATATTTTTCCTCTGTCTGTCTGCCTCGTAGTGAAACAAAATGGAAAATCATTCCAAACAGGAAATTTACTGTTTTTAAGGATGTCATAAAAGACACAAACTACAGGAATGAATATCTCATGTAACGTGTTAGTTGGGGTGGTGTAATAGACATTGGGTAAAATGGTGGTAAAACCCATAATTAATTTATTTTACACCTTTAAACATATTTAAACCTTTATTTAATTTGGATTATATACTTGAACACTGTGGAATACAAATCGCTTTCTGGCCTTCATAATACTTCCAATGACCTTGCTATATAGTATATATCAATATAAAGCATGAGAGGGCACGGCATGTGAGAGGGTGCTGTATTGGAGTGAAGAGGAGACCGGTATGGCTATGTACGCACCGTTCTATTGCAATCCATCTCCTAAACTGTGATTCAAAGTTGTCTTATTACAATGCACAAGGGTTTTCCGGAGCACTAAACTTCCGGATCTTTTAAACGAACTTTAAAGTCATTATTTCATTAAAATTGAAGTGCACACTTGACCACTGCATGGAGTATATCGTGTTCTTGGAACTGTTTAGTTTATATAATGCAGTGATGTTGGCTGATTTCCAAGGAGATGGAAGTTGACCTCGGGCAAATGACAGGGTGAATAGGGCAGGGAGAGAGAGAGGATGTGAAAGAGAAGCAGAGCAGATTTGTAGGTACTGAAGCTGATGCCATCCGGTCCACTTGCAGAATCAGAGACGAGGGTTGAAAGAACCTTCTCCACATTCTCAGGTACAAAATACGCAGAGTCCAGAATCAGTTGGGTATGACATGGAAGGATGGGTACTGAGAGCGAAGGGTTAGGGACACAGATATGGACACTCAGCTGGGGTGCATTTTGAAGAGGGGGATGGAAAGGGCGCAAACTCCAGAAACAAACTCAACAAGACACCACCAGGTATTAGAGGAGGGAGATAAGTTTGAAGGTTCATTCTTGAGGTCGGACAGATATTGTCTTCTGGCTCTCCATTAGACACACACTTGTTGCGGACTTTCTGGAATGCACTGAGATTGCCTTTGGTGAGATTAGCCTTCCAGGAAGAGAAGGTGACTTGTTTTAGAGCAACTTGCTTACCACAGGAGTCAGTTACCATGGGCAGGAAGTTGGGAAGATAAGTGAAGATCAGATGGGATGAATCTGTGCATGAGAGAGAGCAGGTTTCTGTTGAAGAATTCCCAGATTGAGTTGATATCAGGGGTAGTAGATATGAGAGACCTGTCCTTCTGTGAAATGACCACCTGCAGTCCCTGCCAGTCTGTCTGCTTTCAGTCCATACTTTTATACTAATTTAATTTTTTTTTATTTACGTGAAAACACATTAAACGTTACAACCAGGTGAACACATTGGTAGGTATTGCACGCACGCATTGCCATGGAACAAGTCCAGGAAGAATTGTGGGAAAACCATTGTGGCTCAAGACAGCAAAGCGATTAAGGATAGAATTGTCAGGTGGATGGGAAAGTAATAGTTCACATGCCAACAACAGTTGTGAAAATTTCCATTTGTCATATCGAATTAGAATAAAAGTTTGAACCCAAAGCTGATTTGAAAGTTTGCACAAAGTGTGTGCGTTTTTCAAGTCACAACACGAGAAATGATTAGAAAATGAGGGAGTTTTTCGTTTAATCAGAAGGCTGGAAGATTTCGCTCCCTTTTAATGGGATGGAAGATCCAGAAAAAAAAGTTATGACTGTTTTAAGAAAAGTGACTCTTTGGAATTAAATACTTTAGATGATAAATGAATTTGCCAAAAATTATAAATGGTCATGTGTTGATTATAATATCAGATTATACATGAAGACCCATTGGATGGTCTACAGGTGTGCCCACTCTCCTGTGAGCTGTCTAGCCTCAGTTGGAATCCCGACACAGCTATAAACTTCCACCCTGGCGTTTCGTATGCAGGGCAAGGCATCACTGTGTCATCCCAACAAGGATATTAAGCCGAGTGTCCTTTCTGCTAACATTAATAGGTGGACGTTTTTATCGGTGTCTTTCGTGGTGTCCTTCGCTAAGAGTAGGATGGATGTGTCGTTATTCCCAGAAATCCCGGTTTAGTATCCTGAATCGGAGTGGCAATCTGCCCAGGATCACAACCCTTGCCTAAGAAACTGCTTTGGCAGAGCTGACATTCTGTAAAGAGCATATCCTACATGAATGAATAATTGAATGAATGATTATATGTCGGCAGCAGATCATTTCTTAATCAATTTATTTTATAAATGCACTCTAAGAAAGGGAATAATTGAACAGGTACATACATGACCAAAGTCACTTTTGACAAAATTAGAAATCTTAATAAAATGGAGTTGAATTTGAGGAGCAAAAAATTGCTGAAAATATAGTTTTCTCACAAGACCGATACGATAGTCTAACGGGCTTGTTTGAGACTTTAGTCGAAGAGGATAGTATGGCCTGGGTGGGGATACCAATTACCAGTTAGCAAATAATGTAAGTACTGTATTATTATTTTTTGACTTCAGGCATGGGCATCTGGTTCGTGAATAACTTGGGGGAAAAAGAAACAGCGACTGACAAACGATGAACCAATAAATTCCACATTTATGTGCCACCTTCAGTCGAACAACAGACAATGACAGCATATTCGTGAATGACTTGGGTAAAAACGTACCCAGTGTGAGTGTTGCTATATCCAGTCAATGGCGAATCTGCGAATGTCACGGATAGAAACCCTTACGTCCTTTTCCTCTTTAATTTAAACTCAATATCTCTATATTTTCATTCCAAACAGCATCATTCATCATCATTCCATCACAAATTAATACCATAGTGTTAGTATATCAAATTATAATGTTAAATCACGATTCTATTGAGATATTAACAAAGCAGCAAACCGTCATCATCTGTTCACTTCCGGATTCAGGAGCAAGGTCCGTGTCGATCATATTTCAAAATCTTAATTGTATTGAGGAATTTCTGAAACCTCCTAGCTACCTTACAACACCTGCTGGGACCCAAAACGTTCCACAGAAAGTTATTATGTTTCCTTTTTAGTAAAATATGCAACCACAATGGTTACTAAATGCTGTACCCTTGTCATGTGACCATATCCTCAGCTCTGATTGGTGGACGGTTGCGAGGGACATACATACATACGGACAGACAAACGCCGTTCTAGACGGTATTAACCGACAGGGATATGCATAATAATGTTTGGTAAAAAGAAATGGAGACAAAGTTTGCTTTGTGTTTGGTTGAATAGATTTCAAGCAACGGTTCACCAAGATAACTCAGCAGGAACTCAGTTCTCACTATTTTATGATGTCTTGCTCTTTGTTTAGGTCATGATCAGGTTTATGTAGTTGGTTCTAAACTGCCATTCTGGTGCGATGTCGTTTAGTGTGCACTGAATTTTGCAGCATGATGATTGGAGGTGACATGAAGCTGGTCTACAAACTTATAACCACGTGAGATTGATATATGTTTTACGTTTTGAGAGTGTATAAGTTACCTTTTGGCTGATACCATACCGGCCACAAAGACCCTGCAAGTAGTTTTGCATGGGATATGGAATTTTAATTTAATTTACTGCATGGATATTGATTGTATAAGATATTAAGGCAAATCCCATACATTATTAAAGTTATATGTTCATTTTGGCAAATTAAGAATGGGATATTTATTTTACAAAGGTATGATAACCTAATGATATATGTGGGGAAATTACGCACCCAGACCGGGAATCGAACCCAGGTCCTCAGGTGAACCGTAACAGTGCTCTGCCATCTGAGCCGGGCAATGCAGTGTCGCTTCTCTGACAATAATATTGAGAGTGGAGGGGAGAGACAGAGTAGGTGGAAGACAGGAGAGGAGTGGAGGGGGACAGGGGAGAGCAAGAGGGAGCAGGAGGATGGGGAACTCAAGCACTCAAGTGCCTTAAGCACTCAAACAAGCACTCCATTTGCAACTGCTGGGAGGGAAGGAACAGCTTGGCAAGTGCTAGCTATCTGCTTGGTAACTGAAACACTCCTGGGCATCTGGACAGCATACTGTACATACAAAACATCGACAAAAGGACCCTGTTTTTAATTGAAGAGTTCGAATATTAATCATGACTATTATCCTTGTAATGAAAATGTAACCTGTCCAGTCTTTAATGCAGTTTTAGTTTTTTAAATGTACATAACTCAGAGGTGATAGTGAGCGTATAAAAGTGGAGGTGTACATTTAAAAGTGTACGTGCGTTTAACTTATTTAAACTGTACGTGACCATAATAACTTTTAAAAGAAGAATTAATAAAAAACACTCTTGGCAATTTCCTCGGCTTCCTGACTAATTAAATTAATATGCAGGCATTTCACTTCCAAGCCGATTTTCGTTTGTGAAATACAGTTTGAAAAGTTGGGCAAATAGCAAAAGCTAATTAAAGACTTCACTATTTCCTTTCCTCGGGATTATGAGAACGTACCTTCTTTGGGCGGTGTATATTAAACTGCTGCCATGATCGCTCCAAACAAAACGTGCATTACCTCATTTCCTCTGCATGAGTTGCAATGAAAATGTACCTTTATTAGCCCCCGTTGAACTTAGTTCAACACAGGGGCTTATGGATTGGATCTCGTCCGTCCGTCCTTGCGTCCACAACCATATCTCAGAGATGGATGGACCGATTTTGTTCATACTTGTCAAAAAGACAATGTGTGATGGCATACATCTGCACGTCATTTTGTTTTGGGATGCGATCAAAGATGGCCGACTGGAGGCAATTTTAGTTGTAAAAAAACATTTATCGGACATCCATTTACCGATGTTATTCAAACTGATAATGAATGATGATACATCGCATAGATGATATAGGACACAGATAATGAATGCTGGTTTACATATACAGGTCACTATTTTTCGAGATCAGATCCAATATGGCCGACTCGTGGCCATTTTGTAACTTAAACGTGTCCCCAACAATTTATCGGAAAGGCAGAAACCAATTTTGTTCAAACTTGACACAAAGACAATACACGCAGGCCTGGGGATTTCAGATCTCATCGGTAACCGTTTTTCGGTTCCGTGATTTAAGTTTATGGGAACCGATGGGAAACAAAATTCCGGTTCCGTGCCCAAACCTAATGGGAAACGATTTTTTTTTCCTTTAGAATTTGTAAAGCAAAACATTTCTAATACAAAATTAAAAATGTAGTCTCCAATAATAAATCCTGTCATTTACATGTATGCAATGTAATTAACGCATGTTCATTATTGAGGTTGATGTTTATTATCAAAGAACAGCAAATCCTGTCAATTTGATTGTGTATACCCTTATGAAATAAAGTTTTTTTTTTTTTTAAAGTTATATGATGATTCTCCATTTTTTTAGAACTGACTTTCACAATATTTTCTGTCTCATGAGTTGTAACGCAAGACGACAA
This sequence comes from Myxine glutinosa, assembly GCF_964187855.1. NCBI lineage: Eukaryota > Metazoa > Chordata > Myxini > Myxiniformes > Myxinidae > Myxine > Myxine glutinosa. The sequence continues at coordinate 8,965,600 of NC_136263.1, read as the reverse complement.
CGGACACCGTTAATGCTTCAACTATTATGTAAACTAACAACAAATCGACCCCTCCCCAAACCCCAAACCCCTGTTCGGCCTGCACAATTTGAGAAACCCACCGTGTCGGTCGAGCACAGCACTGTACTTACTACAACTGTACATACTAGTTGATTCTCCTTTATTATAATAGGTTTATGATACTCACAGCTTTTCAGAATTCCTCCACCACAGAATTGGAGAGAAACAAATCAAAACAAAATACTTATTTCAAGTCAAACTGAACAGTTTAATAACATAGTACAACTTCCACAAGTTTTGGTGTAACAACTTAAAGGTCATCGGACAATAAATGGATTGTATTGCAAACTGTGCGATGTTCCGCAAGTCCCATGTCCATATAATACATCGGAACAACGTGAAAAAGTTCGTATTTAAAATCGAGTCCTTTAAACTTGTGCCCCGGCACGATGCCTCCTTCCGTATGTCTGTGTAATGAGTAGCACATACTTTGCAGCGAAGCAATGTGACCAAGTCTTCTCCATCGCATTCCACTTGAAAATCGTCGCTGAATGACCATTTTCGTGGTTTTTAAGGCGACATTTTCGGGTTTTTTTCACTTAGCAACGGATGCCATTTTGAAACGGAAGTCTGTGATTTAGACCGATGCGCATGTCCGTCAGAAGTCATATCGCGAACCTGAATGTGGGAAACTACATGCCATCTGCTTTGCCGGCCTAATTTTGTTGGAAATAAAACTCAACTTCTAAAATAGTTAGCTGAAAATGACACGTGAAGGTAAATACTACATCTTTTTGCCTTACACTGCCTTTCTGCGACGGGAAACGTACTTTCGGTTCCGTGTTTTTGCTACCACGTTACCGACACGCCACCGGTAACGATCGTTTCCCTGAAATCCGCAGGCCTGACATGAGAGCATACATATGTCGAGGATTTTGTTTTGTAATCTTCACCAAAGGTGGCCGACTGATGACCGTTAAGTCCATTCAGCAAAATTAATAAAACCATGGGGGTATGACATTTTATGTCTTTTTCTACTTATTTAATGCTAGAAGGAACATTGTTCAGTCTTCACATGTATGCCAGAAGTCAATGATGTCAAAGAACTATGTGTAGCAAAAACATAATGGCGGTGATTTCTGGCCTGCTATCGTTGCCTGGCTAATGGGCGGTGCTTGTGACGTGGGGAAGGGGAGGGGGAGGAGAGGGCATGGCCTGTATAATGGGCGGTGCTTATGACCCACCCACAGAGACACAAACAGCTTTATATATAAGAAGATTGCCACTCTCTTTCCATCATTGCTTCCGGGGCACTTGCTGCCAACCATAGGAGCACCAACGGCCTGTTCATGAGGGGGTCTTCTCCCCCAATGGGGGGGCCAAACCAATGCCTGCTATTATAGACACCACTGGGGGCATAGTAACACAATTATATAAACTAGGGCATGCCCGTACTATATATATATCTAAAATTATATCCCCCCCCCTCTATTTACATGAAATGGTTTGGTCCATTCGCAAAGCCAAAGCGAACGGCTTGCGAGTACGGTGACAATCCCCCCCCTCTATTTACATGAAATGGTTTGGTCCATTCGCAAAGCCAAAGCGAACGGCTTGCGAGTACGGTGACAATCCATCCCCCCCCCCCTCTATTTACATGAAATGGTTTGGTCCAAAGCGAACGGCTTGCGGAGTTTGGTAAATAAATCGCCATAGCTCGGTAACTACTTCTCCGATTAATATGAAACCTTGAAAAGGCACATCCTCGGGTCCCCAGCAATATACCTGGCAAGTTTCAAGTATATCGGACCCGTGGTTGTCGAGAAACAGCGGTCACAGACAAACGACACACACACATACACACACACACACACACAGAGATTACTGGAATTATAGATAGATGAACAGGATTGTAAATAACCAAATGATATATGTGGGAAAATTACGAGCGCAGACCAGGAATTTTCCCACATATATCATTTGGTTATTTGCAATCCTGGTCATTTATATAAGGATATGATAATTCAAATAACCTTGCTGTGTGTTTGTTTTTCCTTGTAATGTATTTTTGTGAGCCGTAGTGTCCGCATGCATGGTCCCAGAGATCCGAGCGATCTTCCCAAGGATGTGATGCATCATTGGCCCCGGTGGTCCAAAATACCTCGACGTGTTCCAACCACAAGGAAAATAGCTGAGTGATATAGACCTTGCAATTGTAATCATTAATTTACTTCGAGGAAGTGTTAAAATAAGAGGTGAACAACTCATGCTGTAACTAGAGACAGTTAAGTTGCGTAATTACCTCCCTTTGATCATTGACAGATATCCAGTTTTTTATTGTTGGTTCATCCAGTTTTGGGTTGTCTAAATGCAAAATGAATTCCCATGTTTATTTTTCATTCATTTTGTAGATCAGTAAATGTACACAACTTGGAACGCTGTATTAGCGAACAATCGGGTTAATGAATGTAGTCGATATTTGCAAACCAATTTAGGGCATAATTTTTGGTAGGCAATAATTGTGTGATGTCACCACATCAGCTATTGACGTTGTTACCAACTGGCTCTGTATCCATGGTGGTCATAAATCGATGCCATTTTGTCTACTTACAGATTTCCTGCATTGTTCAATCCACAAATAAACAAACGCAGCCCAACACTAGGTAACATAAAGTGTGTATTCTTGGTGACCCTTAACGCTGAAACACGAGATGTCAACACTGTATTGTTACGTTTGTGGGGGTAGGAAATGAAATACCTTAGTCCAGGTAGAATTGTATAGATTAGCGTACTCCGTATGCTGTGTAGACACCTCGATGTAATCAAGTAGGCCCGGTTGTCGTGCGTGTATATTTGTCTCCATGCGAGCGGTGGAGCTATGCTAATTAATTAGGGTAAGAGGGTAGATTCCCTGTGTGTGGTCGCCTCTGTATTTTTTCCCTTCGTGCCTTATGACACTTACACCACCCGCCATGTGATCAGCGTCTACAATTAAATAACGCAATCGCCGACCATATCTGGATATTCGAATTACAACCCCCAGCTCGAATCTTCTCGATGGGCATCAAGAAAGGCCATGAGGCCCCACCCCAAGAGGAACGATTGGTCATGGCCATAGACTGATGCGACTGTTCTCAGTGATTGGAGAGTGGGTGACGTCACGGAGAACATTCGAGCACGGGAGCAAAAAGGCAAAGTGACTGCCATCTTGCTCTGTTTCTATCCCGGGCTGATCACAGGCGATCACAGTTTGTGCTCTCTCTCGGTGCTGGGCTTTAGCGCGAGCAGTTTCAATTTCTCCCTGTTCCGGTGTTCGTGAAAGGCGGATGCATTTTCTCTCTCCCTCGTGCTGCCTTTGGTGCAAGCAGTCACGCCATTGTCTCTCTCTCCTTGGACCAGCTGGCAATGGGTGCGGCTGCACACCATCCTGAGCATTCCTGCGCAAGGCCTCGGGGACCCATTCGACGACTGCCAGGATTACATGGTCGTGTGAGCGAGACCAGAGCTGAGTACCAGCCAACACTGCACACCACATTTTTACTTTCATTTATTTCTCCCTGTGTCATGTAATTGTGTCTGAATTTGTGTCTGAATTTGTGTCTGAAATAAAAAGAGGGGGTGGGGGGGGGGGCAATTAGGAATTATAGATTTTTATCTCAACATCTTGCATTTGCTTTCATTACACCATTATTTGTACATTTTCAATTTCTTGTCCTGCACGTTTATTTGTTTGTGGTTTGGAAAAACCTCATTGCATCTGTCCATACAGGTAAGGTCCTCACTGCCCTCCACTACCCCCGCAGCGTGTCACTGCCGCCATAGTTGGGTATACACCTTGGAGGTAAAGCTCGGTCGGCCATCCATCACCCTGTGGTCTTCACTACAGGGTGGAAACAATAGTATTTTATGCAACCTGATAATATGGTAAAACCTAAATATGGAGCACTTCCAAGAACACAGTCTCATTCCAATAGCACACATTCTCATTCCTAGAGCACATAATCTCATTCCAAGAGCACACAGTCTCATTCCAAGAGCACACAGTCTCATACCAAGAGCACACAGTCTCATAACAAGAGCCCTCAGTCTCATAACAAGAGCCCTCAGTCTCATTGCAAGAGCACACAGTCTCATTTCAAGAGCACACAATCTCATTCCAAGAGCACACAGTCTCATAACAAGAGCACACAGTCTCATTCCAAGAGCGCACAATCTCATTCCAAGAGCGCACAGTCTCATTCCAAGAGCGCACAGTCTCATTCCAAGAGCACACAGTCTCATTCCAAGAGCACACAGTCTCATTCCAAGAGCACACAGTCTCATTCCAAGAGCACACAGTCTCATTCCAAGAGCACACAGTCTCATTCCAAGAGCACACAGTCTCATTCCAAGAGCACACAGTCTCATTCCAAGAGCACACAGTCTCATTCCAAGAGCACACAGTCTCATTCCAAGAGCACACAGTCTCATTCCACGAGCACACAGTCTCATTCCAAGAGCACACAGTCTCATTCCATGAGCGCACAGTCTCATTCCAAGAGCTCATAGTCTCATTCCAAGAGCACACAGTCTCATTCCAAGAGCACACAGTCTCATTCCAAGAACACACAGTCTCATTCCAAGAGCACACAGTCTCATTCCAAGAACACACAGTCTCATTCCAAGAGCATATAGTCTCATTCCAAGAGCGCACAGTCTCATTCCAAGAGCGCACAGTCTCATTCCAAGAGCGCACAGTCTCATTCCAAGAGCACACAGTCTCATTCCAAGAACACACAGTCTCATTCCAAGAGCGCACAGTCTCATTCCAAGAGCGCACAGTCTCATTCCAAGAGCACACAGTCATGACCCGATAGTTTGGCTGCTTGTCTTTATGGACGCCGCTTTGTCTTTGATTGCAATGTTGATTAACTCCGACCCAGCATATTCCAACAATACTGTTTATTTCTGTTGTCTGTGTTACTGTAAGAGTGTTTTCATAGCAAAACAACCAACCTAAAACGTACCCTTTAAATGCCAGCCAGTGAAAAGGCACAGCCTGGCCAAATGGGCATGCATGCCTCATTTGTGCTTTGCCCTCCAAACCATCCAAACCAGGATGTCGATCAATTACCACTCCCACCCGGCCATCTATTCATATGACTCCGACATCATTGAAATATCCCATGTGGAGAGAGTCGCCATGATGCTTCTGCTTTTATCAAGCTCGTAATGGTTTTACATTATGTCCTTTCAATGGACTATTTACATAGCTGGCGGGAAACAATGAATGGCATTTGCTGAATTTTAAACCAAATTCTTTTCTATGTGATGCATGGTAGGTTCCAGACAAAGTATGACAAAGATGAGACAAAAGTAACCGATAATCTCAATTGACAAACATGATGCAGATTTATACTGTTGCATGGAAGTGAGGGGTGGGTGGGTCCTCAGCTGGATTATGGTAATTGTAACATGGACCATGTGTTTCGAGTAGGTTAGATTGTCATTAGATTGCAATGCATCAGTGACCTGTCAGAGTAAATCGTCTTTTTTGTTACACTGAGGAGGCAGCGTATGTAATTTATAGACAGTATATTCAGTATAACATTGTATGCGTAAATCCTCTTGTTGGCTGGAGAGTCATGTGAGGGAGGACTTTCGGCCACAAAAATGGCCTAGAAAAGCGCCAAGCACTTCAAAAAAATGACTATGATCTGTCTGGTGCAAAACAAGCCATAGTAGTCGTGGTAGTGGTGGTGGTGGTTGTGCTGGTGCTGGTGCCCCGGATAGTTCTCTTGAACAAGCCTGCGACACGGAGACAGCTGATTGATCCACTAGGAGTGACCCAGAGATCCTCCACATCTAGGATAATGTACCCCACCTTCACGAAGTTGGGGCCGTGACAGAGTCAGAGAGAAAGATAGAGAAAGATAGAGAGAGATAGAGATAGAGAGAGAGAGAGAGAGAGAGAGAGAGAGAGAGAGAGAGAGAGAGAGAGAGAGAGAGAGAGAAAGAGAGAGAAAGAGAGAGAAAGAGAGAGAAAGAGAGAAAAAGAGAGAGAGAAAGAGAGAAAGAGAGAGAAAGAGAGAAAGAGAGAGAGAGAGAGAGAGAGAGAGAGAGAGAGTAAGAGAGTGAGTAAGAGAGTAGACGGGCACTGTGTTGGTAGGTATGCCATTACTTCCTCTTTCATATTGTGCTTTGATATAGGTTTTAGCTACTCTTGTTAAATGATTGCAGCTCTTTAATCTTGGGATTGGGAGGTGGGGGAGGAGAGGGAGGGTTAGATCTTCTATTAGCTTGTTGTGCAGGAGACGGTTTCGATTCTGAGATACATTTAGGGCAGCTTGTCTAGTGTGGCTGCTCGTCTACTTTGATGGGGGTGGATGCCTGGAAGGACTGGAAGGTGATGTGAGGATGTAGGGTGAAAGCATCTACTGATGACCTTTAAGGAAGAGTTGAGATGCACATCTATCTTCTTAGTGTGGTGGCTCCTTCCCCATGTGGACACTTCCACTGTCGTGGCCAGCTAGTCTGTGAATAGGGTTTACTCGAGCAACTGTTTTCTCTGCTGCCCTCTCTGCATTCTGCCTGAACGTCAGGGACTGGTAATTTTCATGCCAAGATAGGTAGGAGCATGTGTGAAGGGAAGATGGATATCATTTAACTGGAATTTTAGCTAGATGTCTGTGTGCCAGTTCTGGAGGTGGAAAGCAGAGCAGGCGGACTTCTGGACATTGAGACATAGGTGCCAACCTTTGGTGGTAGTAGCGGTCCATAGAAGCAATGCCCTAAGCTGAGAGTGGCCTCGACTTCCTCATAAGACTTGCTCAGATGCAGGATCCCAAGGTCATCGGCAGAGTTGCTTAGCACCTGTTGTCTCAGAGAGGTCTGATGTGCACACTATGCACAGCTGGGGTGCTAAGAGTGAGTCTTGCAGATCTCTGTTCTTCAGGCAGTGGGTTCTGCTGGTTTGTATGTTAAGGTTGACTCTGAAGCAGTGGTTGGAGATGAAGACATGGATAATGTGGACTAGGTAGTGGTCCTGTAGGATCTCAAGCAGCTTCAGCAGCAGGCCACAGTGCCAGACTGTGTCATGCTGAAGACAAGTCAAAGAAGACAGCCCCACATTTCTATTTTGATTCAAAGTCAGTCTCAATAATATCAGTTGCAGCTAGAATCTGGTCTTCCATGCCACAATCCTTCCTGGAGCCTACTTGCTCTGGTGGGAGTGCTACCTCAACAAGTGGTTCTATCCTATTAAGGATGATCCTCTCGAGGACCTTGAAAGGGACAGATTGCAGCGATATCGGTCCATAACTCTTTGGAATGTCTCTGGGATTATTGGGTTTTAGGGTGGCCACAACATTAACCCTCTTCCAGAACTTTGGAATCCTTAGTGAGGAAAGCTAGTATCACATGAAAAGCACTTAATTAATTCCGAGGAATAGGTGAGTGCTCGCATTCTTCAACTGCTCAGCATGAATGTTATCAGCTCTGGGAGCTTTCCCACATTTCAGACTTTCCAGGGCAAACTTGATTTCCTCCTTACTGAAGGCCTGAGCCAATCCACAGTCAGCAGAAGTGCTTCAGTTTGGCATTTACGTTGCTTCGAAATGCTCTGTCTGGGTTTGCGTAACGGTCATCGTTGATGAGTGTTCTTGCTATAGTCTTGCGATAACAGGTCCACTTGCTTCTTTGCTGATATGCCCAGCAAAGCGGTTTACCATCATTTGCCATGATCTTTGGCAGTAGATCACGGCGAGATCTCGCGAGATCACGGCGAGGTCACGTCTTTTCGAAGCTGTCCCATGCGCTCACGCTTTCGAAGCTAAGTGATTTTTCTCAATTGTGTTTTTGTCGAGACTGTATCTATCTTTCGGTGTGTGTACCTATAGCGTATATTTTGGAAAATTTTCGGTGCTAATTTCTCGTACATGTATACACAATCGTCGACGAATGCGTATCGAGTATTCTGCGGCCAAGTTCTCGTAGGCTTGGCTACCGTACCGTCTCCGACCTTGTGGTTTTGTTTTTCTCTTAGCGATTCGTCGAATCCGCTGCAATTATTTTCGTTCACTGTTTCGTCCCAGTCGTTCACCCCGAACCTCCTTGTTTAATATCTCTGCTCACAAAAAAAAAAAAAAAAACCCCAAAAAATATTTCCTTCCCAGGTCTTATTCGTTTATTTGTTGTTCTTATATGTTCGTTCGTTCTTCATACGCGATCACGTGGTTAGAATTGTATAATCTCTCCCCTGAACAACTATTTTCTCTCATATATTATAACACCCTTTTCTTCTTTTCCTACAAAAGGATGCTTTCGTCTTGCTCACCAAATCTATTCATTCCAAAAAATATATATTATACCATCTCTTACAGTTCCTCCTTTCTACATTCCCTAAACTATCCAGAACTCCACCCCTCCTCCAGTGTCCTCAAACGTATTTTTGACTCGAAGGTCTCAAACTCATTTTGCAAAAAATGTTCGTTTCCCATGAATCGTACACTTTCTAAAATCCAATCTCACCCCTCCCCTCCAAATCTTCCCCATCACCCCCTCCCTCAAAAACTTCCCCATCATCCCTCCCCTTCAAAACTTGCCCATCACCCCTCCCCTCCAAATCCACCCCCTTGCCCCTCCCCTCCAAATCTTCCCCATCACCCATCTCTTTCAAATATTCCCCCTTGCCCCTCCCTTCCAAATCCTCCCCATCACCCATCTCTTTCAAATCTTCCCCCTTGCCCCTTCCCTCCCCTCCCTCCTAAACTCCCCCCACACCCTTCCCCTCCGAGACTCTCCCTCGCTCCTCCCCTCCTAGACTCCCCTCTCACCCCTCCTCAAAGCATCCTCCCTGCTTCTTCCCCCTTCCAACTTTCACCTTCATCTCCCCCAACCTTCTGCCTTGCTCTTCCCCCTCCTCAAATAACACCTCACTGTGCCTCACCCAATCTCCATCAAACCTTTTGTCCACCCCATTCTTCCCTTTCTCCAAGCTATTCTGAAATCTCTGAAATCTCTGACACACCTTCAACAGCTCTCCCTACCTCTTCCTCCTCTTCCACATCTTACCCTACCCCTCCCCCCCTGTTCTGGACCCGATGCTCCCCCTTCCTCTTCATTAACGGTATGGACCTCAAACATCCGGGGCCTCCGCTCAAACTTGACTGATCTCTCCATACAGGTTGCTTCTGACAAACCAGATGTGATCTGCTTAACAGAAACTTTCCTCCTTCATGATGTCTCTGATGCCTTGGTATCTCTCCCAGGTTACTCCCTCCTCCGGTATGATAGACCTGAGCCTCGTCCTGGAGGTGGGGTTGCTATCTTTATAAAAAACTCTCTTCCTCACTCGCCCTCCACTGCCCTCTCTCCACCTCACCCCCAGGAATACCTTTGGCTACGGCTTCCCCTTCGCTCCCACCTTTTGTTCATGTGTGTGTTGTACCGTCCACCAAACAGCGATGACTCCATCTACATCTCGCTGTCTGATAATATGGACCAACTTCTATCTACCCATCCCAACTCTCTCTTCCTCATATGTGGTGATTTCAATTGTCACCATGCCAGTTGGCTGGGTGTGGGTACCTCTCTCACCAGCCACGGCTCTTCAGCAAAGGACTTCTGCGACTCACTGGGACTGACACAATCTGTCAATTTCCCGACCCGGATCTCAGTCAACGGAGCATCTTCTCTTCTGGATTTGGTTATGACAAACTTCCCTGAAAATGTCTGCTGCTCTTCTTCTGCTCCAATCGGCTCATCTGATCATGTGCTTGTCAAAGTGGACATCTCTCTGACCATTCTCAGAGAGCCTCCTCAGCGTCGACGAGTCTGGCATTTCACTCAGGCCAACTGGCACGGTCTTCAAGCAGCCATCAATCATCTGGACTGGTCTCCCATCTCTACCGCCTCTGACATCAACTCATCCTGGGAATTCTTTCAAAATAAATTGCTCTCTCTCATGCACACATTTATCCCATCTCGTCTTCAGTTGTCATACCCTTCCTCCCGTCCATGGTACACGGAATCTTGTGGTGAGGCTGTTGCCCTGAAACAACTTGCTTTCGTCTCCTGGAAAGCAAATCCAACGGAAGGAAATCTCATTTCCTTTCAAAAAGCCCGAAACAAGTGTGTGTCCACCCTCAGGAGAGCCAGGAAACAATATCTCACCATTCTCAAGACCGAACTCTCTTGTCTGTCTCCCTCTTCCAAATCCTGGTGGCGTCTGGTCAAATCTGTTTCTGGTGTTTGTTCCCCCTCCATCCCCTCCCTCACCTCAAACGGCTTAACGGCTGACTCCGCACGTGAAAAAGCTGAATGCCTCAACTCTGTGTTTGCCTCTAAATCTTGTGTCCCAAACCCATCCCTCTCTGTACCCACCATACCCAGTCGTACCCAGCTGCTCCTGGACTCTGTGTCCTTTCCTCCTGACAAGGTGGAAAAGTTTCTGTCAACCCTCGACTCTGATTCTGATTCTGCAACTGGTCCTGACGGCATCAGCCCACAGGTCCTAAAATCATGTTCTTCCGCTCTTTCACTCTCTCTTTCTGTTCTCTTCACCCTCTCTTTTGCTCAAGGTCATCTGCCAGCTGCTTGGAAATCAGCCAACATCACCGCTTTGCACAAAAAAGGTGCAAAAACAGATCCCAGCAACTACAGACCAATCAGCCTTCTCCCAATTATCAGCAAAGTCATGGAATCCATCATTGCTTCAGATATGAAATCTTTCCTCTTCTCCAATGGCTTGATCTCTGATCATCAATTTGGTTTCAGACCTGGTCACTCTACTCTGGACATGCTGCTTCTGCTTTCTCAACAATGGATGGAGGTCCTCAACGCCAAACAGGAAATTAGAGCTGTCTCCCTTGACATTTCACGTGCCTTCGATACGGTCTGGCACCCTGCTCTGCTCACCAAACTCTCCTCCTTTGGTATCCATGGAAATCTCCACGCATGGCTGGCGGACTTCCTCTCTGGTCGTAGTCAACGTGTGGCCCTGAATGGGTTTCTCTCATCTCCTCCTCCTGTTCAGGCTGGAGTTCCCCAAGGTAGTGTTCTGGGCCCTGTGCTTTTCCTGGTCTTCATCAATGATCTCTCTGACTCTCTTGAAAATCCTCTCTATCTCTTTGCTGACGACTCTACTCTCTGTCGCTCCATTCCTCATCCCTCAGATCAGCAGACTGCAGCCTCCTCGCTCTCTGCAGACCTGGACAAAATCACAGACTGGGCAAACAAATGGAACATGTCTTTCAATCCTGATAAATCTCACACTCTTACGATGTCTCTCCGAAAAGACCGACTGGAAAACCCTCCCATCCACTTTCTGAATAATCCTCTCCAAGAAGTTCTGTCACTCAAGCTTTTGGGTCTCACTATTTGCCATGATCTTTCCTGGGAAAACCACATTTCAAATCTGGCCTCCAAAGCCAGTCGCCGACTGGGCATCCTCCATCGTGTGAAGTCCTTCCTTGACACACCTGAGCTCCTCACCACATACAAGGCTTTCATCCGCAGCTCTATGGAATACTGTTCTCCCCTCTGGTCTGGTGCTCCTGCCTCACACCTAGCCCGTCTTCACGCTGTTGAAACCAAAGCATTCAGAATCATTGGAATCTCCCGCGATGAAGCTAACTCCAAGGGCCTTTCACTCACTCACCGCAGGCAGGTTGGTGGTCTTTCCGTCTTCGACCGACTCCTCTCTGGCCTTGCCCCCCCCAGCCCTCTCTGGGCTCTGTCCCCCAAATATTCCTACAGGTCGCACAAGATCTGCCTGCAACCCTCTTATGGTTAAACTGCCAAAATCAAGACTTTCTGCTCACCTTCACTCCTTCATTCCTCTTTTCTCCCACCTCTGGAACAAACTCCCTCACTCTCTTCAATCCCACTCTACCCTCCAGGTCTTTAAAACAGCTGTTCACCACCATCTCTTATCCTCCCCCATCCAAAACCTTGATCTTTTTTACCCCCGCTAATTTCGGTCCCCATGTGTTTTATACCTCTCCCCCCCCCCCCTCCCCTTCCCACGCCTCCTGCCCCCAAGCCCTCTCCCTCCCACACTTCTCCCTGCTCTCAAATGTTGTGGTTGTGTGCTTCCCCTTCTCTCCCCATCTTGGCTTCCGCTCCCTCTTTTGTATATTTTGTTTGTCTTTTGATTTGTTTGTGAAATAAATGTTAGCTCTTTCACGAGCCTCGATTCAGTATACAAAAAAAAAGTAAAAAAAAAGTAGTGAGTGAAGTCAATGGTTGATTCTGCTTCCTGCCATCTTGATATGTGGCTGTCATCTAGTCCAGACTTAAATTCGGCAGCAGAAGTGCTCGACTCTTCATTGTTAGTATCAGCCTTGACTGTGTTGAGCAAGCACCCACATTCAGGATCACATCCAGGAATGTAAACTTTCCGATGGCCACAGGGATACACCTCTTGGAAATTACCTTCATAAATTGGCAAAAGGCAGTATAGGTGGCGTCAACATTCTCAGTCAGGAGCATGGAGGAAGTCTACTTCTTCTGTCATTAGATCGTAGTACATCTCCCAATCAACTTTTTTGAAGTTCCAGTGCTTAGCATGTAAGTTAGGAGTGGAATCAATTCGGGGAGCATACTTGATGAGGACTGGGCAGTGGTGAGAGTTTGGGAAGCATTCTAACAACATCGTTTAAGTGGTGGGTGAGGAGATATCCTTCCATCAGGCCAGGTCAGGGTTGTAGTGGATACCCCAGTGGCTTTTTTCTTTGTATACAAAGTCGAGGCTCGTGTAAGAGAGAACATATAAAACACATAAAAACAGAAACAAGTACAGATACATTCAAAGTACACCGCCCCCATGCCAAATAATTAAATATCCTACAGCGCGGCATTGCCGGGGCACCTCAGGTGCCCGGCAATACCGCAGTGCAGCTCATAGAGGCTGCATTGGGAGGGAGAGGTGTACGCTAATTGATTGATTAATTGTATAATTAAAATCAATAAAAGATTATCACAAAATATTTTCTTAATCAATTGGCTAATAGCATAACTAAACCACTAGTGCTTCATCCGAAGATGTATCTTTTAGAAATTTAATTAAGTAACTCATTAAAAAAAAAAAAAATTAATTCATTAATCAATAAATAATTAATCGATTAATCAATAAATAATTAATCGATTAAATGATTAATCAATAAATCAACAATATCCTTGATAGCCACATCACTTGGTCACTCATGTCCAAATATTAGCTTCCCAGCTCAAAAGGTGCCTGAGATATTGGCCAAATGAGAAAGAAAATAAATATATGATTAGTAATGAAAATAAAGAAATAATAATCATTCAAAAATTAAATTATTAATCAATTCGGTCACAGAACACATAAACCACCACCATTTCATCAGAATCTGTAACTGATATTTTTTTATTTTTTTTTAGAAATTAATCGAATAATTAAATAATTAATCGATTAATTGATTAATTGATTAATCAAGAAATCAAAAATATCCTTGATAGCCACATCACTTGGTCACTCATGTCCAAATATTATCTTCCGAGCTCAAAAGGTGCCTGAGATATTGGCCAAATGAGAAAGAAAATAAATAAATGATTAATAATGAAAATAAATAAATAATAATCATAAAAAAATTAAATTACTAATCAATTCGGTCAGAGAACACATAAACTACCACTATTTCATCAGAATCTGTAAGTAAAAAAACAAATTTTTGGTCATTAATCGAATAATTAAATAATTAATCGATTAATTGATTAATTGATTAATTAATAAATCAAAAATAGACTTTCCAGCCAAATCACCTGGTCATTGGCATGTCCAAATATCAGCTTCCTAACTCAAAAGGTGCCTGAGTTGATGGTCAGAAGAGAAAGGAAATTTAATCAATTAAATAAGTACTTTATTAAAAAAAAATAAAAAATAACCACCTTTAGAGGCCATTTTTCCCCGCAATGCGGGGGTTGATCTTTTTCGGGCACCGTGGTTGTTGTTGTTTTTTGGTTCCCTTTTTGAAGCAATGTTTTACGGCCGGATGCCCTTCCTGACGCCAACCCTTTTTGTCACCTTTTATGACAAACAGGGAATTACCAGTGAACTGGTACTCAATTTGCCGACCTCGGAAGGATGGCAGGCTGACTCAACCCCCCTGGCGTTAATTCAGCGATCGACCGGGATTCGAACCCAGGATCCTAGGATCCCAAGCTGGTACCCTGACCGCTAAGCCAACACAACACTTTATTATTCGCTAATAATTAAATAACTCCTCAATTATTTGATTAATCAAAAAACAAAAAATAACGTTTTTGAGAAAGGACTTGCTCACTATTGTGCCGAAATTTCAGCTTCCTAGCTCAAAGGATGGCTGAGATATCGTCCGGACAAGAAAACAAGAAAGAAAGAAAGAAAACAAACAAACAGAGTGAAAACTTAGTACTCCCTTTCAGCGTGCGTCACTGCCGAGCCCCCTTCGGTGCCCAGCAATGACGATTTGCAATGCCTGGAGATGGCATCGGAATGGTGCGGTGTACAACAGAAACACATAAAACTTATAATAGAAAGAGCGGGAGACAAGAGGGGGATAGAGAGGGAAGCACAACAACAGTAGAGAACAGGGACATCGGTAGATCTGTGGAAGGGAGAGGGGAGGAGGGAGGGGAGGGGTACACAATATAAAACAAGTGGACACTACTCGGACTTTCAGGAAAGAAAACTGAGATTGAAAGAGGTGGGTTTGGGATGTATTAACAGGGGTAGAAAAGATCAAGGTTTTGGATGGGGGAAGATAAGAGATTGTGGTGAACAGCTGTTTTGAAGACCTGGAGGGAGGACTGGGATTGAAGACAGTGTGGGAGTTTGTTCCAGAGGCGGGAGAAAAGAGGAATGAAGGAGTGAAGGTGAGCAGAGAGTCTTGATTTTGTCAGTTTCACCAGAAAAGGGTTGCTGGCAGATCATGTGCGTCCCAAAAGATTATTTGGGGGACAGAGCACAGACAGAGCACGGGGAGCTAGGCCGGAGAGGAGTCGGTAGAAAACAGAAAGACCACCACCCTGCCTGCGGTGAGTGAGTTATAGGCCCTCAGAATCAGCTTCATCGCGGGAGATTCCAATGATTCTGAATGCTTCGGTTTCAACAGCGTGAAGCCGAGCTAGGTGTGAGGCAGGAGCACCAGCCCAGAGGTGAGAGCAGTACTCCATCAAGCTGTGGAGGAAGGTTTTTTATGTAGTGAGAAGCTCAGTAGTGCCGAGGACGGATTTCACACGATGGAGGATGCCCAGTCGGTGACTGGCTTTGGAGACCAGCTTGGAAATAAATAAAGGCTTGAGTTGAAAGTCGCAGGTTCTCGTCTATGAAAAAGGAACTGAAGGTCAGATTTAGAGGTCCAATCACACAAGGTTTCACCATCAGTGGATGATTAGTTATAGCCACATTCAGTATGTGGGCATTTTAAGTCACCATCAATGAGTACTGGAGAAGTAACTTAGGGTAAATCCTCACTGTGGAGTGTGAGTGGGGGTAGCTTTTATACATTGGAAACATCAAGGTCCTACACATAGGTTGGAGGCATGATTAACCAAGTGTTACTGGGCCGAAATATTGAGTCAGGTAATACAACTTGAGGTTGGAGAACTCATTCTGGATTCCTTGGATATCGACATCCAGCTTGTCCCTTAATGTGCAAGTTGCAAACGACCAGGACAGTTTATTGTCGGATGTGAATTCTGAGGCACCATCCTCATAATTGGATAACGTGGCATTGAGGCCTCTATACCACTAACCTGTCTTGTTACAAATCTGCAACTTTGAAGTTACAACTTTGCAACCCTAAAAATAATTAGACAAACTACAAGACAAATGATGTTCCACAAATAAGTACATTTTGTTCAAGTATGTTTTGTTTTGTTTTAATGCATACCTTTGATAAACTAGAGCTTCCAGGGAAGCAGAACTCAACTGAACTGACTGGACAACTTTAAAGTAGGTCAGTTGTCTGTACTAGATTTGACTTAAATGAAAAGCCAACAACCTTCTGTAATAATTTTAAGGTCCTTGTATCCTTATACTTGTCCTTGTTTTACAATTGATACAATGTTACACTTTGCAACAATGTTGCAGAAATATAGTTGTGTAGGCGGCCATTTTGTGACAGATCGGGTTGACATGCGATATCAACCTACCTTGTGTGGTAAGAGTCTCACACACAAAGTTTGATCAAAATCCATGAATATTTGTGAACGTTAAAGTCTTAACGTCGTTTCGGAGCTGAAAACAATATGGCGGCCCATGGCGGCCATTTTGTGACAGATCGGGTTGACATGCGATAGCAACCTACCTTGTGTGGTAAGAGTCTCACACACCAAGTTTGATCAAAATCCATAAATATTTGTGGACGTTAAAGTCTTAACGTCGTTTCGGAGCAAAAACAATATGGCGGCCTATGGCGGCCATTTTGTGACTGATCGGATTGGAATGCAATAGCAACCTATATTGTGTGGTAAGGTTTAAACATTATAAGTTTGATCAATATCTGTTAATATTTGTGGACGCTAGAGTGTTAACGTCGTTTTCATGACCAAAAACAAAATGGTCGCCTGAGTCCGCCATTTTTCAACGGATCGGGCTGAAATGTAATACCAACCTGGTCCTTGGGGTAAGGATGCTGCAAGTCAAGTTTGTTCAGAAGAAGAAGAACCACCTTTAGAGGCCATTTTTCCCTGCAGAGAAGGGGTTGGCCTTTTTTGGGCACCATGGTCCCCTTTTTGAAGCAATGTTTTATGGCTGGATGCTCTTCCTGCTGCCAACCTTGTTAGTCGCCTCCTGTGACACACAGGGAATTACCAGTGAAATGGTACTCAATTTGTCGACCTTGGGAGGATGACAGGCTGAGTCAACCCCCCTGGCGTTAATTCAGTGATCGACCGGGATTCGAACCCAGGATCCTAGGATCCCAAGCCGGCACCCTAACCGCTAAGCCAACACAAGGCTATATTGATTAGAATCGGTTGATATTTGTGGACGCTGGAGTGTTAACGTCGAAAAGTTAATGGACGACAGACGACGACAGACTACGGACGCCGGAGGGTTCAGTATGTGCGTCCAGTTGAGTTAACAAGTACAATATCTACCTGATGTAGCATTGACCTTATTTCTCATTGAAATGATTCACGTTTAAGACAGAATTTCTAGCCATACATGTATTGTAGGGTGGGCTTCAAAAAATCAAAATGAAGATCTTCTCCGGGACATGGTCTAGTTTTGTTCCTTTTGGTGTCAAAGGAACCGACACCAAATTTGAATGGAATCCAATAATATTTAGGGGTGCCACATCAGTGATGAATTTTCCCCCATGCAAAAATAGGAATTCCCATTTTTTGGGCTGTATATACACAAAATAAATACATAATTATATATATACATTAAATATAATATTAAAAATAAATATATAGTAAATATACATTAAATAATAATAATAATATATATTATATTATACATTATATATACAATTATACAATAGACAATTATACAAATATAGACAAATATAATACATTAAATAATGTATTAAAAATAAATATAATATATTAAAATTTAAATATAATAAATAAATATATAGTTATACAATATATACTCAGAGGTAAAAGTTATTGTGACATGGAATTTTTTCATTGGTAATCTTGTGAATGAATTTTTGGATTTGAACCAGAGAAAGAGTGTGTTAAAATGGTCGAAGAAACGCAACCAAGCAGTTGTTGTTCAAATTGCATGAAATTTGCAAGAAGCATGACATATTCGAGAAAAATGGCCAGCAATGTTCACTTTAAAAGGCCAGACAACCAGACGCTTATCATTTCCACTCTCTGCAGTCTTAAGAAGTGCAGAAGTCAGAAAAACACCTCTATTCATCGTTTTGGAATAAGTTCGACATGCCACGCCTTGGGGAAAATGACAGATGGAGAGCTCTTGGTATGCTTCAGTCTGGTACCTCGCAGCGTGATGTTGCTCGTCGATTCAACGTCCATAGAAACACCATTTGGCACAGCTTCACCGAGCTGACGGTAGGACACGTGTCTACAGGTGCACAGGTGAACGTTACATCAGGCCATGTGTTCTGGAAGGGGATCGTTTTGGAGGTGGGGGCGTTATGATCTGGGGTGGGATAACAGCTGCAGCAAGAACGCCAATGATTGTGATTGAGGGGAACTTGAATGCTGTGAGGTACCGAGACGAGATTTTGCAAATGGCCGCTTTACCGTTTTTGCAACAGAACGGCCCTAGAGTGACGTTTCAACACGATAATGCCAGACCACACGTTGCTCGAGTTGTACAGCAGTATTTTAATCAGAACAATGTTAATGTGTTACCCTGGCCTGCAAGATCCCCTGATTTGTCACCCATTGAACACGTCTGGGATGAAATGGAGCGACGTTTACGACGTCATCCGAATCCTCCAAAAACGCTGCAGGAACTCCACCAAATCCTTCTTCGGATATGGAATGATCTTCCCAAGGACTTTCATCGACGTTTAGTGGCCTCAATGAGGCGAAGGTGCCAGGCCTGCATCAATGCACAAGGTGGACACACTCGCTACTGACTGTGTGAACTTGCTTGTGAACCCCCTCTTGTGTTGTGGCTCATTTGCATATGCCAGGTGCACTGTTCTTCTGGACTGTTGATCGTTACCATACCTTGAAACATTTGTCTTTCCATGTAATAACATTTCATTCGCGGCAGTAAAAGTTTAACACTGATTCTGTTTGTTGTTTGTGTGTCACAATAACTTTTGCCTTTGAGTATATATACATTATAATTAAATATACATTAAATTTATACATAAAATATACATTAAATAATAAATATACATAAATACACATTATACATTATATATATAGTTATATACAATATATTATACATACAGTTTTGAGACTTCCTATGATCACTATCTGGGCAATTTTCATGCATGTTTTGTACAGGTTCCCGGGGTCAGGGGTACGCTTTTTTAGTGTGTAATATGTAGGCCTAACTTATTGACTGTGGCTCTTTTGTAGAGAGTGACCCTGTGGAGTAAGAATTAACAGGATTTTACCCACATTCTTGCGTATTTTGCAGATATGGCATGTGCTAGTACCAGTGTTTCATTGAAAACTCGGGCTCAGGATAATGTGTATCTCATTGGGTCCACTTCTGGAGATGCCATCAAAGGTGCCAAGCTCCCGACTGTGCATCAATCTCTTGTCCTGTTTTTCCATCACCTGAAGAAGGAGAATCGCACTGCCCGGGAGAGTGCAACCCTCACCATTGAAGAGGTTGTGAAGTTCTGGGAAAAAGCTCACCTACCTACAACGACGAAGCAGCACTGCATCCATCGTTTGGAGAGGCTATATGAAGAATGGAGGAGCCTCCAAAAAGGTGCAAAGCGGGGTGGTGCGACCCAAGAGAAAAAGGAAGCATCCTTCAAGGCCTCCTTGGAGAAGACGTTTGATCTTAGGCATGCAGATTCGGAGGCCATAATCACCAACCCCGAGGACAGGAAGCTTCTTCACGATCAATTCTCAGAGAGGAAGGCTTCAATGGTATCTGTAGACACTGTGTTGGAAGCAAAAACGAAGCGAAAGAAAGAAAGGGAAGAAAAGGAGAAGACTAAGGCAGAGAAGGAAAATAAGAGACAGGAAATGGTCATGAAGGGTGCTACTGCTATGGAAGTCACAGACTCAGACTCTGACTCTGAGACCACGGCACAGGCTGGTTCTTCATCATCTGATGGTGGGATATCTCGTCCCAAGAAAAGAAGGCCTATCAACATTGATACCTACCTATCAACATTGATCCTGAAGTCGCAGCTTCTTTGGATCGTACGAAAACAAGTGACCGAATGGCTGTCCACAACTTGGCATCCATTTGTAGAGCAGTAGGATGGGATCCTGCAGAGCTGGCACTGAACCGATGGACAGTGCGGCGGAATCGCATGATGCATCGATGCAAAACCATGGACGAAATAAAAGAAGCATTTCATCATAATGTGCAGGGTCCTTTAGTGGTCCATTGGGATGGAAAGCTTCTTCCCGATGTCACTGGAGATTTTGTGCATGTGAAGGTGGATCGTCTTCCAATCCTTGTGTCCAACCAGTACCATGGAATGGAGCAGCTGTTGAATGTTCCCAAGTTACCTGACGGGGGAGGAGAAGCTATGGCAACCGCTGTAGTGGACACACTGAAGAGCTGGAACCTTGTGGGCAAGGTGAAGGCTTTGTCTTTTGACACAACGGCCAGCAATTCAGGTGTTCGTGGAGGGGCTGCTGTCCTCATTGAAAATAAGCTACAGACTGAACTAATTCATTTGGCTTGCCGCCATCATGCGCACGAAATCATTCTGGGAGATGTTTTCACCACTCTTTTCGGTCCTTCATCAGGCCCTGACATCCAGCTTTTTAAGCGGTTTCAGGCGGAGTGGCCGTCCATTGCCCATCACCAACCAAAAAATGGATTCACAGATCCTGATACGGCAGCTGAGTTTGCACAGAACAATGACATGATGGATGAAGCTCTGGAATTTGCTCTTGTGTGTTTGAAAGATCAGCAGCCACGAGATGATTATCGTGAACTCCTAGAACTGACTGTCATCTACATGGGAGGAATCCCACCTCGTGGAATCCGGATCATGGCTCCAGGAGCAATGCACAGAGCCAGATGGATGGCAAAAGCACTATATTCACTACAGGTGTTCATGTTTCGGTCAGAGTTCCACTTGACACTTCGAGAGGCGAGAGAACTCCGAGCCTTCAACATTTTTGTCTGCCTTGTGTATGTACAGGCTTGGTTTCGGGCTCCACAAGCTATTGAGGCTCCCCTGAATGACATTAACCTCTTCAAGAAGTTGGAAAAGTTTGAACAAATCAATCAGAAGATGGCTCAGGCAGCCTTGAAGGCAATTGGCCGCCACACGTGGTACATGAGCCCAGTACTAGTGGCATTTGCATTCTTTGACACCAGAATTGACAAAGAAAGCAAGATCAATATGATTGAAGCATTGAAATATGACGGTGAAAACCCCTCTCCAAAGAGACCAGCTATCAAATGAGGAACCGCCCTGTCAATCGCTGGCCTCATAACAAAACACACCAAGCATTTCTTCAGCATCCTAGGGACCCCAACTGATTGGATGGATAAGGATCCTGGTTCATGGGAGCAAGAAACCAGCTTTCAGGAAGCAAAGAAAGCCACCAGTGGCTTAGTCGTGGTGAACGACAGGGCAGAAAGGGGTGTCGCATTGATACAAGACTACAATAAGCTCCTTACAAAGGATGAAGAGCAAAAGCAAGCTCTGCTCCAAGTTGTTGCTGCTCACAGGAAGATGTACCCCGATGCCAAGAAGGCAACGGTGGTGAAAAGGCCCAGAAATAGGAGTTACATTTCTCATTATATTTGGGTTTTTTAATATTATGTGATATGGTGTCTCTTCATTTTATGAACTGAACATTTGGATTGTTATCATTGAATTTGAGTTTTCATAGCAATATAGTGCTATTTGTGCAGCTATTGTAACTTGTGTTTGCTAGAATACAAAGAAAGTGAGTGGAGGGTGGATTTTCATAAAACAAACTTCTGGTTTTGCTTTCGATCCATATATAGAAAAGTTTTGTAGACACCTTTAGTTTGAAGGCTGATGTGGCACCCCTAAATAAAATCAGATTGCTTTCATATTTGGTGTCTTTTCATTTTGGAACAAAAGGAACAACATAAAGCCATGTCCCAGTAAATATGTTTTAAAAATTATTTTGAGCACCACCCTAATGTATTGCCTACCTACAGGTACAGGACCTACAGGACCTACAGAACTTACAGCTTAATTAAGATGTATTAATGATATAGTTATGAAATCTCAAGAAAATTATTCCATTCATCTTCGCACTGAGTATTAGGATGGAGGAAGTGATGTAAGAAGTTTGATTGGCAGTGAGATCAGTTCAACGTCTGGTTGCGGATAACCTGATGTTGAGGAGGTTAACATAACCGGCATTGTTATGACATCTTCCTGGGAATTGTGCTGTCATTTGAGTGATGTCAATTTTTTCAGTAGTTAAGCAATCATGACGTAAAAAAAATTTGTTTCCTTCTCACATTATTATTCAGATAAATCTCAAAACATTGCACAAGGTATAAATATAGTTTTGGGTATTCATGATGATATATTTTGTGTCACTAGCTGTCTCTACCCTGGAAGTAAAATAATTAATTCAGTCCATATTAATAAAGTTCTGTTCTTCATTTTACTCTCATCACAATTACTACATCTTTATACTGACCGAGTCCACCTCGCATAAAATGTCTAGAATAACAGATTTTGCATCAGGCCAAAAGGCCTATAGAAAATGCAGCTCTGACACATCAGATTGACCAGGATGAGAATAAAGGGATCATGAGTTGGAGAGAATAGAGCAGAAGATTGATTCCAGAAGCCAACGTCCTGATTGAGATGTGCTGCCAGATTGTTGCGGGCAAAGGAACTTGTGTTGACCTCGAGGGAGCATTGCTGACAGCTGGGAGATGAGAGGGGCAGCATCGGTTCCTTTTTGGGGCCCACAAGCTCTGCTTCACTGTTGTTTGTTTACATTCTTCATTCAGGGCTGAATTGACTTGAAAAGTCACAGAGTTCATTACTGTCGCTGATGAAGGTTTGAAAAAGTTGGATTTGTAATTACGGATTGTCTTATTTTGTATGTTTTTTTTCCCTTAAGCATGTGTTTTCTGGAAGATTAACGTTGCAGTTTCATAATCACACTCAATGTTCCATTAACTCCAAGACAAATACACCGTTTGGGGAGAATTGTGTTGTGAGGGTTAAGGAAGGTGGATATATTGTGAGAAAAATAAATCTTTCTGGGCAGGTGCGAATGCGTGAAGAAAAACAAGACCGATAGTCCAATAATGTTGCAGCCAGGATTGGATCTGATGAGTTGAGGATATGCTGCACCCTGTCATGTGATCAGCTCCTCAGCTCTGATTGGTGGTCATATGTGAGGGACATACATACATGCACCGTACG
The DNA here is from genome assembly GCF_964187855.1 of Myxine glutinosa. NCBI lineage: Eukaryota > Metazoa > Chordata > Myxini > Myxiniformes > Myxinidae > Myxine > Myxine glutinosa. Next base: position 8,942,600 of record NC_136263.1, on the reverse strand, counting down.
GACAGCGAAATGCTGTTCCAAATAGCATTGCCATATGCCGTAAAGATATGGACCATAAAGACAGCATTGCCATATGCCACAAAGATATGGACCGCAAAGACAGCATTGCCATATGCCGTAAAGATATGGACTGTAAAGACAGCATTGCCATATGCCATAAAGATATGGACCGTAAAGACAGCATTGCCATATGCCATAAAGATATGGACCGTAAAGACAGCATTGCCATATGCCATAAAGATATGGACCGTAAAGACAGCATTGCCATATGCCATAAAAATATGGACCGTAAAGACAGCATTGCCATATGCCATAAAGATATGGACCATAAAGACAGCATTGCCATATGCCATAAAGATATGGACTGTAAAGACAACATTGCCATATGCCATAAAGATATGGACCGTAAAGACAGCATTGCCATATGCCGTAAAGATATGGACCATAAAGACAGCATTACCATATGCCATAAAGATATTGACTGTAAAGACAGCATTGCCATATGGTGTAAAAAATATTCACACGGATATTTTTTTTGTCGACTAATCTATCCCTAGATCATGCTCAAGAAATTTCATACTGATCTGAGCAAACGTTCTACATGTCGATTTATGATGTCATAATGAAGACAACTATAACATCAGAAATAACATGTTATTCCCCATGGAGGGTACTTTACAATGAATCACATTTCTATTTTTTCCATACAGCGGTTTCAGAGATGTAGAGGTGCAAATTTTTTCGATTTTTTCCCCAAGATGGTGCCTGCAGCACGTGACCTATGACGTCATAGTTATCAATAAAAAACATACAGGAGTAGACGCTCCTATGATGAAAATTTCATGTCAATCGGACCAACAGTTGCAGAGAAAACGGCTTTTAAAGGGAGTAAACCCACAAAATGCCAGCGGAAGTGACCTACATACATATTGTGACGTGCTCCTCCCCAAACCCCTGGTCACGGTGTACCTCTGAGCCCCGAGAGGAGTCACGGCAGAAAAATATGTTATTCTGTATGTCAAAGATCAATGGTGAAGCCACACCAATTGTTACCAACAAACAAATATTGTATTAAGATCACACAAGAATAACAGTACAACATTATTAGGAATCAAAAGTACAATCAACATATATCCTATGATGGTACCATCAGGTTCGTACAATATAACTCACCGTGCTCCAAGTGAGCGAAAAGAAGAAGATTTCCAATGTCTCTAATCCCAGCTTCAAGCCAAAGTCGATTCCGGCTTCCAGCCAAAGTCGATCCGCTCCAGCGATCGTCAGATCAATGTCCAATCGAGACCAGAATCCCGTTGGGTTGGCAGTTACATTCCTGCTGCCAAAGCTGCGCAAAGGCGCCCTCCAGGCGACTGTGAAATCACAAGGCGCCCTCCAGGCGACTAGGAAATCTCACCCTCGGGTATGGACGTTTCACGGCTCACAGTCGGCGAACCGCAAAATAACCTTCAAAAGCCACGTTGCACACACACACACACCAGATTAACGTCTGAATGCGGTGAAAACGGCTGAAACAAAGCAAAGACCTTGCGCGATGCGCAAAGCACACGAGTCAAAATGGCCGACGGCCCGTTCTCAAGGCGTAACGGCCCGAAGGATGATTCTCCTCGGAATCCACCGCCAAAAACCTGACACGCAGGTTGATCTGTCACAGCGATAACAACTCTGTCGCATGAATCCCTTTCCTGGGAAACCCAAAGTTCACTCGTGACTCTTGCTCGCCAACGTTCTCTCAGACCTCAAAGCACTCGGCTTTCTTCTCCGACTCACTCGCTCTGCCTTTTTCTCCTCCTCTTCCTCTTCGTCGTCATCCGGTTCCGGTTTCATTTAAAACATTAACTTTTTTACCTTTTGAAAATAGTAATATCTATTTCCCTTAAACGACAATAATAGTACATGGAATCAAAAATGTTTACAGTGGATGAAAACCACAACAACGGAAGTGACACTTCCGTAACACTTCCCCCCCTCAAGAAAGAAAGTTTGAACATCGTGAAAACTTTCTTTGCAGGAAAAAACTCTTTTAACAAGCAAAAGTAAAACTCCCACCCAAATCCTCAATTCCCGTGAGCAGCGATAATTAATATTTCCGAAAATAAAGCAACAAAACTTCCAAACAACCTACAGAAATTTCCAAAGTTAGTTCATTCTGAACAAAGCATCAGCAACGACATTGTCCCTGCCATTTACATGCTCAATCTCCAAGTTGAACTCCTGCAAAGCCAAACTCCATCTCATCAACCTATGGTTTTTATTAGTCATTTTTTTGAATGAAGGTTAAGGGGTTGTGATCAAAAATCCAAAGCAAAGCAAATCTACAGCACTTTTTGAAAGAGGCTGAGCTGAGAGCCAGGTTTCATGGTGGTTGGGTGGTGAGGCCTGGAAGTATTCACTGCATGGACGCATTTAGGAACGTGGAGTTCACGGGTTAATCCATGTAGGAATCTTGGCTCGGCTGCTCCTGAACACTCAGTGCTTCCAACTCTTCTCTTGATCATAACAAGTACAAAAAGTTTTAATTAAAACAAAAGCCGTGTCGATGTTACACAATGCCTAGATGCAGCTGTGCCTATAACGTCGATGTTATAGGCACAGGACATTCCTATTGATTCGATTACTTGATGTTATTTTTGTGCAAAGTGAAAATATATCTCGGCAATTTCCCGTGTGTGGCGACGAATTTTTAACATATCTCGGCATTTTCCCGTCTGTTATTTCAGGCGGTGTATGACTGACCATGCCGCGATTTAAAATATATATATCTCGGCAATTTCCCATATGTGGCGACACGTGAACGAAGCTATCTCCTCTCTCCACATTATTGTGACGACGTATAAATTAAATATTTCATCGTGACGATTATCATCAAATGGACGAATTTTTAATATATCTTGGCATTTTCCCGTCTGTTATTTCAGGCAGTGTATGACTGACCACGCCGCGATTTAAACAAAATATATATATCTCAGCATTTTCCCGTCTGTTATTTCAGGCGGTGTATGACTGACCATGCCGCGATTTAAAAAAAAAACAATATATCTCGGCATTTTCCCGTCTGTTATTTCGGGCGGTGTATGACTGACCATGCCGCGATTTAAAAAAAAAAATCTCAATGGACTTGAAGTTACAGGCCTTTGAGAATTCATTTCGTTCTATAAAGGGCAACTTTCATCGGATTTTCTTCACGTTTTTTTTCAACCGAGTCTAAAACTATGTTAGCGACTGTGAAAAATGAAATGATATATCGAATTTGATTTGAAAGAAAACTGTGTGAGAGAGCAAGACACCACGGGCCTACAAAACAGGCCTCAAAGCTATGCGAGTTAATAAAATGGTGGATATTTGTTTATATGAAGCCTCTCCCACAATGGATGGAGCTATGGTTCCCAGAATGGGTGGAGCTTTGAGGTTTTGTCTTCTCTGCAAGAACAACAAGAACAAGAAGAAGAAGAACAAGAACAAGAACAACAGCAGAGGGCACTCTATGACCAGCGTCTTGCGACGCGGCTAAAAATCATAATCACAGTTGTAGAGTCGGGTGCTGAAGTCACGTGAGTAGCGGTCCCCATCTCGGCTACCACCGTAATAGTCATCCTGTCGAGAGTTGCCAAAACTGTGCTGCTGCGGCTGGGAGCCTCCGTAGTAATCACGACTGCGGCCGCCACCAAAACTACTACTCCCACCCGAGAGCCACAGCCACCCCTGAAACTACCTTCACGTTTTCCTCCTCTGTCGCCCCCTCAACGCCCATGGCCTGCCTTCTCTACTGTTATGGTCCGACCATCCAAATCCTTGCCATTCAAATCCTTTTCTGCATCTTTGGCATCCTTTGTTTTTTCAAATGTGACAAAGCCAAACCCTCTCGACTTTTGCATCTCCCTGTCTTTTATTAACAGCACTTCCAAGAGTGGTCCATATTTGCCAAAGATAGAGTCCAGAACATCTTCACTTGTGTCAAAGTTCAGTCCACCTACAAAGAGCTTGCCAACATTGCCTCCATCCATGACTTGTGTGTGCTGACACTTAGTTTCAGGGTACTCGACACGACGTGACTGTGCAAAGCGTGATGTCAGTACCTTCTCCTTCTCTTCAGAGCGCTTCCTACCCATAGCACGAGTCGCGGCACTGGATGGAAAGATACCCGGAATTCTCCTGTTCTAACTGTGCGGTGTTATTTTCCATACTGGGCTTTTCAACCAACATTGGGTTACCAGAAACTTGACCACCGGCCAAATCATTCCCGATAACAAAAGAGATTTCCTCTACATGTAGAGTCGCCTGTAAACCTACGGCGACTGGTCCTGACAGCAAATCAGACTTCAAATGGATGACATGAAGTGCAGCTTTAACATAGCCACCAACCCCCTGTAAAAGAACACTAACAACAGTTGCCGTCTTCTCTGACAATGGCAAAATGCCCTCAAGCATCAAAGATTGATGTGCTCCTGTGTCCCTCAATACACTAACAGGTCTCTGGTTCGTTAAGTCTCCATCCAGTGACACAAACCCCTCTGAAATAAAAGGTTTGTATAATCTATTCCTCTTGAACAAAGTCGTTCTGTGATGCCGTAACTTTGGCATGGGAACCTTCACAAGGCACTGTCCTCCATGGACGATTTCTCGCATTGGCCAATGCATTCGGAGTTGTACTCGTCTGACACCGCTCCTGATTTTTCCTTTTCAGGGCATAACATTGGAACATCAAATGCCCAGGTTTCTGGCAAAAAGCGCAAGTAGGCCCGGAGGAACAACTCGTGTTCTGCCTCAGGCCTCCCGAAAGATAAGTCTGTCTTGGAACTGTAGTCTTCTGATCCCTAAAAGTCGCGGGATCAGATTTGTCCTCATAGTCATCTCTAGGCCGCCTCCATGAATATTTGTTCTCTGCACCTGATTTACCATAACTCCCCTGGCTAACTCTAGGCGAGAAGTTAGGTTTGTGGAACCCCATCCTGTGTGTCAAGGCATAGTCACCTGCCACGGTTGCTGCCTCATACAACTCTGGTACTTTCTTTTCATCCAGATGTACTTTAATGTCCGCGTGGACACTCTGTTTGAATTCCTCCACCAAGATCAATTGTTGCAACAGTTTGAAGTCCTTCCCAATCCCCTTTGAGTCACACCACCGATCAAACATGGTTTCCTTCATTCTGGCAAACTCCACATGAGTCTCACTCTCCCTCTTTCTGGCATTCCTGAATTTTTGCCGGTAAGCTTCAGGGACCAATTCATAGGCTTTGAGAGTGGTTTTCTTCACTATCTCATAATCTGCACATTGGTCAATCGGTAAAGCCGAATAGATATCCTGAGCTTTACCCACCAAAACACTTTGCACTAACATCGTCTAAGACCGCACAAGCCATTTTAACATTTGAGCCACTTTCTCAAAGTGTAAAAAAAACTTGGCTACCTCCTTTTCATTGAAGGGTGGAACCAGCCTCACATGCCTACCAACATCCCAAGTTTTCTGAATAGTTGTCGAACTAGCTGGCATTGATACGACTTCTCTCCGTTCCCCCATTAATTCCAGCTCCTTGAGTTTAAGCTCCTTCTGATACTCCATGTCACGTTCCTTTAACTCCCTTTCGGCTCTCCTTTCCTCTGCTCTTTCCCCTGCTCCTCTTTCTTCTTCAGCTCTCCTTTCCTCTGTTCTTCTCTCATCGAGTTCTCGTTCCTGTTCTACTCTTTTTCCTCGAGTTCCCTTTCAGCTCTCCTTTCCTCTGCTCTTCTCTCCTCGAGTTCTCCTTCAGCTCTCCTTTCCTCTGCTCTTCTCTCCTCGAGTTCTCGTTCCTGTTCTGCTCTTCTTTCCTCGGCTTTCCATTCCAACTCTTTTAACCTTTCCTGGCTCTGCAGTTGCATCTCCATTTTCCGGAGCTCCACATTTTCTTTTTCCTCGGGTAACCAATCCAAGGCTACCTCTGTCCATGTTCCTTGTCCCACCAGAGATTCTATCACCAATGTCTGCATCTCTGCTTTCTTCATATGAGCTCGGACCTCCAAGTTAAAATGTTTCGCCAATATCAAGAGTTCTGAGCTTTTTAACGCTTGGAACTGTGCCTCATTAGTGGCTGCCGCAAGCTTTTCTGCATCAAACACCATGGTGACTATTAGTTAGCACCTATTAACCTTCACACAAAAATTTTCAAATTTTTTTGAAAAATTTGGGAATGTTAGAAAAATTCCAAAAATTGGGAATTTTGGGAATGTTTGGGAATTCTATCCCGGACGAGCCCCCAATTTCTGTTACGTGCTCCTCCCCAACCCCTGGTCACGGTGTACCTCCGAGCCCCGAGAGGAGTCACTGCAGAAAAATGTGTTATTCTGTATGTCAAAGATCAATGGTGAAGCCACACCAATTGTTACCAACAAACAAATATTGTATTAAGATCACACAAGAACAACAGTACAACAATAATAGTAATCAAAAGTACAATCAATATATATCCTATGATGGTACCATCAGGTTCGTACAATATAACTCACTGTGCTCCAATTGAGCGAAAAGATTTAGATTCCCAATGTCTCTAATCCCGGCTTCAAGCCAAAGTTGCTTCCGGCTTCAAGCCAAAGTCGATCCGCTCCAGCGATCGTCAGATCAATGTCCAATCGAGACCAGAATCCCGTTGGGTTGGCAGTTACAGTCCTGCTGCCAAAGCTGCGCAAAGGCACCCTCCAGGCGACTGGGAAATCACAAGGCGCCCTCCAGGCGACTGGGAAATCTCACCCTCGGGTATGGACGTTTCACGGCTCCCAGTCGGCGAACCGCAAATTAACCTTCAAAAGCCACGTTGCACACACACACACCAGATTAACGTCTGAATGCGAAGCAAAGAAGTTGCGCGATGTGCAAAGCGCGCGAGTCAAAATGGCCGACGGCCCGTTCTCGAGGCATAACGGCCCGACGATGATTCTCCTCGGAATCCACTGCCAAAAACCTGACACGCAGGTTGATCTGTCACAGCGATAACAACTCTGTCGCAGGAATCCCTTTCCTGGGAAACCCAAAGTTCACTCGTGACTCTTGCTCGCCAACGTTCGCTCAGACCTCAAAGCAACTCGGCTTTCTTCTCCGACTCACTCGCTCCGCCTTTTTCTCCTCCTCTTCCTCTTCATCGTCGTCCGGTTCCGGTTTCATTTAAAACATTAACTTTTTTACCTTTTGAAAATAGTAATATCTATTTCCCTTAAAACACAACAATAATAGTACATGGAATCAAAAATGTTTACAGTGGATGAAAACCACAACAACGGAAGTGACGAATCCGTAACAATATATATATATATAGTATAGACATACATACATCAGATGGGAAGGACAGACAAATGCTGTTGCAGACAGCATTGCCTTATGGGTTATGTAAGAAAAAGAAATAAGGAAGGTGGTTATATTGTGAAAAAAAGAAATCTTTGAAATCCTCTGTTTGCTATTACACCTTCCACCTTACTCCATGCATTTGCACCCACCTGAATCCTCCTCCTCACCTCTGCCTCTGAATTACCATCCTCGGTCACTGGTCCCCCCAGATACTCGAGCCAATTTCCTTGTCTGATCTTCTTCCTCTCTACCCTGATATTTATTTATTTTCTCTGCTGCCCAACCCACCTCCGTCTTCTCCATGCTCATTTTCAGCCCATGTTTCCCAAATGCCTCATTCCACTCCCCCTGTACTTCCTGCATCACCCGCCCACTCCCCACCACAACAGCCAGATTGTCCACATACAATATCCTCCCCAGAATATCCCTCAGGGTCATCTTCCTGCTTACCAGCTCCATCACCATGATAAACAGGAGTTGCCTTAGCAAGCTTCGCTGCCTCAAACCGATGTTCACACTGAACTCCTCCGACATCCCAGGACCAACCAAAACTCTGCCCTTCGTTCCCTTATACATCTCTTCCACCAACCTAACTTCTGCTTCCAGCACTCCCATCCATCTCAGTGTCGCCATCACCATCTCCCTTGGGACAGTGTCGCAAGCCTTCTCCAGAACCAAAAATCCCATTTCTCATTGCACCTTCAACCTCTTCTCCACCAGCTGTCTCAGCATGAACATCCCATCTGTCATTCCCTACCCTTTCTAAACCCCTTCTGCTCTTCTTCAATCTCCTTCTCCACACTCTTCATTATCCTCCCATCCAGAACCCTCTCCAGCATCTTCATGACATGACTAAGGAGTGTAATGCCCCTTTATTTTCCCAGATCTTGAACATTCCCCTTTCCCTTCCATATCGGCACAATTAACCCAGTCCTCCACTCCTTCGGAATTGACACATCATACACACATTCAACAGTCTCTTCGTCCAACTGACTTTGACTTCTCCCACTGCAATTATCATCTCGGTACTCACCTGACCAAATGCATGGTGCCCTTCCCTTATCATCCTCTTCAATGCTGTCCGCAATTCCTCCTCCATGATCTCCACCAACTCTACTTTCACCTCTACATAACATGGTAGCTCCAAAAAAATAACAGGGTAGCTCCAAAAATAACATGGTAGCTCCCCACATCCCCCTCACCAGTTCTCCAGCCCCTTAAAATATCCTTCCCACACCTTCAATACATCAGACTCTTCCCTTCCACCTTCTGTCACTAGAGCCTCCAGGCCCCATCCTTAATCCCCCCTCCCCCTCCCCTCTCCTTCATGCCCTTACTATTCTCATTCCTGCCATGAGCCAATTTATAGATAATCTTCTTCCCGCTATCCTCTTCTAACTTGTTGTACACCTCCTCTTACATATTCCTTACCTTATCCACAGCTCTCCTTGCTGCTTTCTTCTTCAGTTGATACAGGTGCAGCAAACACACATCCGGCTACCTACATCTATCCTTCATCTTCTCTACCCTCTTCCAAATCTCTTTCGTTTCACCAACTGACTTCGCTACCTTCTCCGTCCACCATACCTGCTTTCTGTCCTTCGACGATGCACCCTTTCCTGACATCCTTCCACACAACACTTCTGCAATTACCATGAATCCCTCCCATTGATCCCACATTTAAGCTACCTTGCCGAATCTCGCTTATGACCGTCTGCCTGGCAGAGTTAGTACCATCTTCATTAGTTTGGAACACTCAGGTCATCAATCAAATCAGCAGCGCAAACCCTCGGCTCACCTGCTGGACCCCCTGAACTAATAAAATTAATGTCATAATCCTACACACACACACACACACACACACACACACACACACACACACACACACACACACACCCACACACACCCACCACGATAATGCACTACATACCACATGGTAACACACATACCATGCAGTAATACACTACATACCACATGGTAACACTACATACCACACAGTAATGCACTGCATACCACATGGTAACACACTACAGACCACACGGTAACACACTATATAACACACGGTAACACACTATACAACAAACGGTAACACACTATATAACACACGGCAACACACTTTATACCACATGGTAACACACTTTATACCACACGGTAACACACTTTAGACCACATGGTAACACACTATAGAACACACGGTAACACACTATAGACCACACGGTAACACACTTTAGACCACATGGTAACACACTATACAGCACATGGTAACACACTATACAGCACACGGTAACACACTACACAGCACACGGTAACACTATACAGCACACAGTAACACACTATACAACACACGGTAACACACTATATAACACACGGGAACACACTATATAAAACACGGTAACACACTATACAGCACACGGTAACACACATTAGACCACATGTTAACACAATTTATACCACACTATAGACCACTTGGTAACACACTATATAACACACTATACAGCACACGGTAACACACTTTAGACCACATGGTAACACACTTTAGACCACACAGTAGCACACTATAGACCACACGGTAACACACTATATAACACACGGTAACACACTATACAGCACACGGTAACACACTAGATAACACACGGTAACACACTTTAGACCACAGGATAACACACTATAGACCACACTGTAACACACTATAGACCACACGGTAACACACTATACAGCACACGGTAACACACTATACAGCACACGGTAACACACAATATAACACATGGTAACACACGATATAAAACACGGTAACACACTATATAACACACGTTTACACACTATATAACACACGGTAACACACGATAGACCACACGGTAACACACTATATAACACACGGTAACACACTATATAACACACGGTAACACTATATAACACACGGTAACACACTATATAACACACGGTAACACACTTTAGACCACACGGTAACACACTATACAGCACACGGTAACACACTATACAGCACACGGTAACACACTTTAGACCACACGGTAACACACTATAGACCACACGGTAGCACACGATAGAGCAGAAGGTAAAGGAAAGCGTGTCAAAAAAAATCCTCCTGCACTTGATTGGATTGCCTTACAAAAGCCGACATGGATTGTCGTACAAAAGCCGACATGGATTGTCGTACAAAAGCCGACATGGATTGTCGTACAAAAGCCGACATGGATTGTCGTACAAAAGCCGACATGGATTGTCGTACAAAAGCCGACATGGATTGTCGTACAAAAGCCGACATGGATTGTCGTACAAAAGCCATACCTGTACCTGTCAAAGTGATATCCTGTCCAGAATGTTTTATACGCTAAGTTGCTGTTTCTCTTTTCAGGGAATCGTAATTAACATGGAGCTAAGCTTTAAATCCCGAGCTTACAAGGACACCTGTTTGACACCACTTCACATGCAAGGTACCTCGATGCCCAATTTATACAACCCAGATGTCATTAGTAAAGTCATTTACGCCAAATGGAAATGACCAATTAAATAGATGACTCAGGTGGGAGAATGCTTCAACAAAATTGAATTCTCCAATCCTGAGAGACATTCGTTTAAATGCAATTCAAATTGTGCAGCACAGTGGCATATAGCATCCTTGATGGCGAGAGTTTGATGGCACAGGTGCTTAACCTACGGACCGAGCAATTTCACTTCATTACAGTGGAATATTTTTAAATTCACATTGTGCGGCATGCACAGTACACCTCTTAGACTGTAGATTCGGGGTAAAATTGTCCGTCAGCAACTTATATCAGATTTTGCACGAGTGCACTGGTATCTTCTTTGCACGCGGACAATAAATAGGGGTACTTGCAGGTAGGTGAAGTAAAATTAAAAAGTACCAATAAAGAGCAGTCAGAGATTACAGACCCTCAACAGGACGTGTTTGTGTGGTGTATTTTGTGTGGTGTTTATTAGCTGCTGTGTTTGTGTGGTTTATTGACGACATAGAATTATGTTCAATCCAATATGGCTGCCGAACTACATGACCGATGACGTCATCAATTGAATTCTCCCACACAATTTTTGTGTAGATCACGCTCAATAAATTTCAAACTGATCGGATCAAGCGTTCTACTTATCTAATTATGACGTCATAATTAAGGCACCGATGACATAATCTTACTATAATTCATCAAATGTCCGTCCGTTTGAAGGTACCGCAAAAACGGCTCAACAGATCGCAACGATATTTTGGGTGGGTATTCCTGGGACCCAGGTCGGCGTCATGGGGGGGGGGGGGGGGCATTCGCGGGCCATGCCCCCTCCAAATGAGTCATTGTGACCCCCCCCCCCCCCCACCCGCAGGGCAAGCCTTTGGTGCCAAACTTTGCGTTTTATTAATTAATTTATATTCATCATATTAAAAGTGAAAATCTTTTTGCTAAATGAAATGAAATAAAAACAAAAATAAGAAAAGAACAAAACACACCCTGTTGGTAATATTTGCATCAGGTCACATTTGAGGAAGTGGTGTGCTCATTGACGAGGAGTTTAATAAGGTGTGGGACATGGCCACGGCTGCCAGCGCATCACTGAGACCCGCGATCCCAAACGGAGACGCAAAGCGAACACAAATATGGATGAGTATGTCGTTATGGGAACTACAGGACACAAGTATGATGACGATAAAACAGAACTTCAGAGACTGTACTACAACACTATTGATTCAGTGCTTGGAGAGATGGATCACAGATTCAGCGAGCGGAACTCACACTTGGCTGGTACACTTGTTGCATTGAATCCAGAAAGTGATACATTTCTTGATGTAAAGACTGTGAAGCATATTATGGACCTGTCACGATCACCTATAATTGAGACAGAGTACGAAGTTGCTAAAGAGTTTTTCAGCTCACAAAAACAATCACAGCTAATCGAGGGGGATTGGACTACACAGCACATCCTCTCAGAGTACCACACACATCTGATCGGAATGCCCAGTGTACTGACTGCTTTCAAACATGCCTCAACATTTGGCGCCTCCACAGCAATGTGCGACAATTCATTCTCCACTCTGAGAAACGTATTTTCGGACCACAGACACGCAATGCTCCACAAAAGAAAGGCCCAGTTGGTTCAGCTAGCGTTTGAGAGGGACTTAACCCGAAAATGCCCAACTGAGTGGAAGGACACCATTCTTCGGAGGTTCAGCACCAACACTCGCCGCCTGCAACTCTTCTGAAGGTAAGCCATGCGTTTAATTCACTTTATGATGCCAGCCTTGGCTTTCATGATTATTACGCAAAATGTTGAATGATTTTTGGGTCTGTCTGCATTTATTCGGTAAGAGTGGAGAAAAATAGTCTATTTCAAATGATGGTCCAATGACGCGCACAGTGCAGTGAGTGAAAGAGTGAAAGAGTGAGAGACAGAGACGTGGCTTGCACGTAGGCTATATTTTGTGCAGTGTGTGTGTGTGTGTGGGTGTGCGTGTGTGTGTAAGAGAGAGACTTTGCAGCATGTTTTTAAATAATTGGAACTGGGTTGGTGTGTTGATTGTTGACGGCAAACTCTTATTATCAAGCATTTACATCATAGATTGAGTTCTCCAACGCCAGTTTGTGCCCCCCTGCGGTTACCCTAATGCCCCCCGATTAGATTTGTTCTGACGCCGACTCTGTCTGCTTTATGTTAATTATGTGTTAAAAAAGTCAAAAGTGTCTGCCCTGGATCAGACTTTGAAGAGGACATACGAAGGTCATCTGGGCTAAGATTGGTATTTTTTTCCACAAATGCACAATCTATGGGTGTGGACTATATACTATGGACATGCATAATAAATTCAGGGTCATGGCTACCTTTTAGCGGGAAAAATAAAAAAAACAATTCCTTTGTCTTGTTGACATTAAAAACTAAATAATGACGGTCACAACAGTCGACAAACTTCTGAAGTTCGTTCACATATTCATGCTTATCGTTCAGTAGAACCCAATAATTACTGAATCAATCATTTAAACTGCAGCAGTCACTTGTAGACAAAGAAGACAAAATTTGGGAGACAACACAACCGTGAGACAACACCTCGATTCAAAACTCCAACACGTGGTACACGTGACAACATTATTGCATTGTACTTACTTCTTGTGACTGAACCTCTCTTCATCTTCATCTATCTCTATCTCTATCTCTATCTCTATCTCTATCTCTCTCTCTCTCTCTCTCTCTCTCTCGCGCCCCCTGCTGGCCGTTAGCTGTTGGGCGTGGCAAGATGGCAGCCGTGCATGTGTGGTGAGGTGTGAGCTGCTCCAACCTTTGATCTTTCTACCCCCCCCCCCCCCCCTTGCTCGTTGTCTTTCTTAATTTCTGTTCTTCCACTTTTCTTCTTATCCTCACGTTCGCCTACTCTCTGTCTGCCCCCACCACCCCAGTTCAACAACCCGCTGCTGCAACTCCTCATCCTACCCGTTCTATCCTACCCGTTCTACCCTCCCTCTGCCCGCTCCCCCCCCCACACCCCTCCCTTCCCCCCCCACACCCCCCTTCCCCCCCCCTATCCCCCCTAGTACATCCCTCGCATGTGTTGCTGTCTCGATTCTTTTTTCTTTCTCTTCTAGCTTTTTCGACTTTTTTCCTCTGAGATACAGAGAGAGAGAGAGAGCCCACACCTTTCGGTGAGGTCTACGGGTGAGTCGTATTCCTATCGACACTCTAAGGAGTTGCGATGGGTTTTCGCCCCTTTCCTCATTAAGAGGTGTGTTTTACCGCGTTCGTTTTCTCGTGCTGGTACATGCCGAGTGGCGTTTTCTTTGCGGTTTTTTTTCCCCCTTGCTTTACAGAAAACTGTACCCGACCACTCCCCTTTTTCCCCCGACCCCTTCCTTTTCCCCCGACCCCAACTCGGCTTAGCCCGGGTAATTTGAATTAGTAAAATGTCGACACGTTCCCCGTATGCGGCTTTCGAAGCTCTCACACGGAAGCATGGCGTGGTGTGCGTTCCTCCCGATGAGGTTAGTGTGGAACACATTGTTATTGCTATTGGGAATATCATTGGGATGGAAAGATCCGTGCAGCGTCACGGATGAATAAACGTATCGTTGTTTTTTTAGCCGAGGAAAGCCTCGTGCATGAGGTTGTCGCGGCTGGTCTGTCCACAGACAATGGACATTTCGTCTTAGTTTCCCCACTCGATACCCCAGCTGTCAAAATACTCCTATCCAACGTCCCCCCGTTTGTAAAAAATGAGTCGCTGTTAGCGGAACTATCGCGCTATGGTACAGTCGTGTCCCAGATCAAAATGCTGCCGCTGGGCTGTCGGAGTGAACAGGCGAAGCACGTCATGTCTTTCCGACGCCAGGCATACATTGTACTTCCCACATCCAACGTGGACAAAGTATTAAACGTGGTAATTAAATTCCGTATAAAAGATCACGACTACCAAGTATATGCGTCAACCGAGACATTAAAATGCTTCACTTGTGGAAAGTTCGGACATTTAAAACGTTTCTGTCCCCGAACTGCACCCTCTGTGATCGAGCAGACAGGCTCTCTAGACAATACTGTGCCCCCTCCACCTCTCAACACTGACGGACAAACTACCCCAACTACTGTCCCAGACCCCCCACTACCTCCCAACACTGACGGACAAACTACCCCAACTACTGTCTCAGACCCCCCACTACCTCCCAACACTGATGGTCAAACTCCCCCAACTACTGTCTCGGATGACATCGCACCAAATTTAACGACCGCTGATAAAACGAACATGAACATCTGGGATGGGTTTACACTTGTTTCCTCATTAAGGAAGAGAAAAACACCCCAGGATGCAGTTACACCTCGTAACGAAAAGGTGGTAGTTTTTCAGTCAAACATTGCGGGAATGCCTCTGTCCGACCAAACTACGACCAGCAACCGGTACGAACTGCTCATGCATGAGAATGTAGATCCCCAGCCCTTACCTGAGACTTTCCCCCACAATGCAACGGAGGGGAATTACATCCCTCCTCAAGGGAAAATTAAAGCTGTTCCGTGTCCTTCTGTGAATGATGCCGAAGTGCATCAAGACCCGATCGTAAAAATAGGAGGAAACGTGATCGCAGAAAACCTGATCGTACTTCCAGCGGCTCCAATTTCTGAGCACAATGAAAATATTCTAACCCCAGCAGTACCTGTGCTGGCGGTCTTACATAACATGCCTGAGCACATTGGTAAAACTGATGGAGAACCTCAAACTGTCAAACCGGCGACGGTTTCCCCCGCACCCCTCCCACTACCCGAAGCTCCTTCAATTCCACTACCCCCTCCTGCTCCTATTAATATGGAGCAGGATGACACCTGCACAGCACAAGTTACCTCAGAGCCCCAAGAGCCAGGAATTGAAAGTTTCCCAGACAGTGGTTCCGACATGTCAGATGAGGAATCTTACGAAATTGAGGAGTTCCCTACAACAAGCGAATCCAACGTCTTACCAGCCCAAATATTGAAATTCCTCAACCACACTTTTAGAAAGAGACACGTAGACATTAAAGATCACTTCTCTGACCTGCACGGGTTTATCGACACGGCAAGGAACATCATCCGCCGGCCTAGCGACCACCATTTCACAGAAGCCCAATGTAGCAGGCTGAAAAAGTACATTGTGAGAGCAAAAGATGAACAAAACAAATGAGATTTGGAAGCTTAAATATAAATGGTGGCGCGAGTCAGCTGCGCAAACTCCAAGTGGTGAACCTTGCACTACAGAAAACTTTAGACGTACTTTTCTTGCAGGAAACCCACACTACGCCAGCATCCCATGCAGAATGGAACCGGATGATGAAAACGACCAATTTTTTTAGTGATGCTAATTCCCGAACTGCGGGAGTGGCTTTTCTTTTGAATCCCCATTTCCATCCATCAAAACTTTCCTTTAAAAACATAATCCCAGGGCATCTAGCCTCCCTAGAATTTGTTATTAATAACATAAATTTTATTTTGTTGAACGTTTATGCCCCTTCAAATAGCACTGAGCGGCAACGCTTCTACGCTAGATTAGGGCCTTATATGAGGCAAATAGACCTGCACAGGTGTATTGTAATGGCAGGTGACTTTAACTGCACTCTACAACCAAACCTAGATAGGAACGGTGCGGAGCCCCATCCCGGACCAGCTAAATTATTAGCAGAGATAATAAGGGATTTTAAGCTTCAGGATCTTTGGCGGCAACAAAATCCCACGACGCATCAATTTACTTGGAGCAAGATCACAAACAACCAAGTATCCCTAGCTAGGCTCGACCGGATCTATATAAATTCACCATTTTTTAATCTCTCCCCTACCACTGGAATTTTGCCTTCTGGTTTTTCAGATCACCATTTAATTACTGTGAATTACCATTCACATCTGTCCTTGAATCGCCATTCTTTCTGGAAGCTTAATGTCACCATCTTAGAAAACCCCTCCTTTAGGGCTGCTTTCAAAGACGTATGGTCTGTTCTATTAAATCAAAAACACCAGTTTACAGATCAGCGTTTGTGGTGGGACAACATAAAGGCCCAATGTAGAGGATTTTGTCAACAATTTTGTTTCCTAAGAACACAAGAGGAACGTAGAACAAAGGCTACTTTAGAAAAGGAAATTCTACAAATTCAAACAAATTTAAAAACTCACTCTTCTCCCCAACAAGAACTGAGACTGAAAGAAAAGAAAGCTTTCCTTAATACAATAATTGAGAACCAAACCCAAGGGGCATTAAAAAGATTACGGTTTCAGCAGCTCAACCTTTTGGACACGCCAACCCGATACTTCTTTGATTTTGAATCGAAGGCTCCTCACCCCCAAATTACTGCTCTAAAACGCCCTGACAATTCTGTCATCACTCACCCTGAAGGAATCAAGAGGGAAGCTAGACTCTTTTTCTCCAACCTTTACAAAACAAAAGAAGTTGACCTAAATGGTGTCTCTCACTTATTTGACGGTGTTTCCACCTTAACCCCAGAGCAAAGGCAGAGCCTGGAGAAACCACTCACACTTGAGGAACTCTCCATCGCATTAAAGAGCCTTGGCAAAGGGAAATCACCTGGCATCGACGGTCTACCGTCAGAATTTTTCGAATCTTTCTGGGACCTAATTGGCCCTGAACTGCTATCAGTCTTCCAGGAAAGCCTCGAAAAGAAGGAACTCCCGCTGAGCTGCAGAAGAGCAGTACTTACCTTGCTTCCAAAGAAAGGCGACCCTTTACTCATCTCCCAGTGGAGGCCAATATCACTACTATGTACTGATTACAAGATCTTTTCCAAAGCTATTGCCTTACGTTTTTCACCCTTCCTAAAGAACATTGTAGACATGGACCAAACTTATTGTGTTCCTGGTCGTAATATCCATGACAGTATTTCTGTTATTCGCGATTTGATTGATGTTTGTGATATTCATCATGAAAGTGTTGGCCTTGTTTTCCTAGATCAGGAGAAGGCTTTTGATTACGTTTCGCATGAATACTTGTCTGAAGTCTTAAATCGATTTGGTTTTGGACCCTTTATTTTATCATGTATACATATGTGTTATTCAAACGTATCTGCCCTGCTAAACATAAATAATGAGCTTGTGCCCCCCTTTTGTATTAAAAGAGGTGTTAGGCAGGGCTGCCCACTGTCAGGTGCTTTGTACACCCTTTCCCTTGAACCCCTCTTAAACACGCTTCGAAAGTCTTTGACTGGTTTCACTGTGAGAGGTTTAAACCACACTATAAAGACTATTGCCTACGCTGATGATATATGTGTGTGTATCAAAAACTCTGATGATATTGCTAAGATGATGCATGCTTTAGCACTTTTTAACAGAGCCTCGTCAGCAAAAATCAATTGGAAAAAGACTGAGGCACTGTGGCTCGAATCCCTTTCCCACCCCCCATTCTCCCCACCCCCCCTTCACCCCCGCTTCTCCCCGCAAATATTGCTTGGAGAAGAGATGGGATCAAGTTTTTGGGAGTTTTTCTAGGTCCTGGAGATTTCATCAGGCATAACTGGGAAGGTTTGCCTGAACGCATCGAACTGCTTTTAATAAAATGGAAAGGCCTACTCCGCCAATTGTCTTATCGTGGCAGAGTATTGGTCATAAACAACCTGGTTACCTCCATTCTGTGGCACAAGGTCTTGGCTCTGCAACCACCTGCTGGGTTAATCGACGGAATACAGAAGAGCGTCACTCATTTCTTCTGGTCTGGAATGCATTGGCTACGACCGGAAAGATTAAATTTGCCGATACCTGAGGGTGGTCAAGGACTTGTCAATGTAAAATGCCGAATCATGGCTTTTCGTCTACGTACGATATGGTCCATTTTGCACGAGCCTGTTGTGCCTTGGAGGCAACTTGCATGCTGCATTTTGGGTCGGTTTGAGAATTTCGGTCATGCTAAGGAGCTTTTCCTAATGGACTTGACAATGTTTGATCTCTCTTCACTCCCCTCTTTCTACCGAAGTTTGTTAAATGCATGGCAAGCTCTCAAAAGCCATCGGGATCGTACTACGTACGAGAGATCCATGTTCTTCAACGAGCCACTGTTTTGCAACTCACTTTTTGAAGGTTTTGGAAGCAGCAGGGCCTTCATTCAAAAGTTTGTGGCTGCATCAATAACCAAAGTGTGCCACCTTAGAGACAATGCAAATGACAAGTGGCTAAGTGTTGCTGCTATTGCCTTGGCGACTGGCGTCAGATCATCTCGCCAACTAGACAGATGTCTAAGGGTGGTGCTTCATGCCTACGGTACCTCCCAACCTTGGTTGGTTCGTCCTGTACCTCCCTCTGAGCCAAGCCTCTCTCCTTTCCCTAACCTTCTTTTGTCGGCCTCTGAAAACTTGGAGCCAATAAATTTTGGCCGTTCCTTTTCCTCTTCCAGTGGTAACCGCAAAACCTTATATTTCCAATGTTTAAAAGCTCTTTTCCCCTCCTTGTCTTCCCCAGCACCTTGTAAGTGGTCTGCAGTCCTGCCACACACTCCTCCTTTCTCCCCAAACTGGGGATGGTATTATAAAAATCCTGTGCCAAAACGTGCTGGTGATCTCCAATGGAGAATTGCACATTGGATAATACCCACAAACTCTCTCATTCACCGCTTTTCACAAGCGACAAGTGATCAGTGTCCCTTTTGTGGACAGAGAGAAACCTTGGCCCATGCGTATATTCAATGCAGTCGTTTAACTCCTCTCTTTGTTTTCTTGAAAGTGCTATTTGCACGTCTCTCCATTGATTTCAATTTTCCAATGTTTATTTTAGGGCCAAGTGGCCCCTTAAACACCCAAGCAACAATTCTTGCAAACTTCTTTATCTCCCAAGCAAAATTGGCAATTTACAAAACCAGAAAATCAAAGATAAACAATGACTTGTACAGTACAGATACTGTAGCAATGCTCAGAGCTTTTTGCGAGAGCCGGATAAAACTTGATTTTTACTGTTATTCGCTTTCCAGCCAACTTGAACTTTTTGAAAGAATGTGGTGTGCAAAGGATTTTTGTGAAATATCTGAGGGTCATTTGGTGCTTTCTCTCTAGTCTTTATTAAATATCCTTCTGTGTTTTTTTTGGTAGCTTAATGGTTTGTTGGTTTTGACTTCCCCGATGGTAAAATTGCATGTAACTGTTTTGTTTATTTTGTTTTGACTGTAAAAAATCTTCATTTTATACTTTTGTAATAAAAGGACATAAAAGTCTATCTCTCTCTCTCTCTCTCTCTCTCCCCTCTCTCTCTCTCCCGCCCCCTGCTGGCCGTTCGTGTGTTGGGTGCGGTGTCATGGCGTCTGTTCGTGTCTTGGCATTGTAGCTCCGTGCTCGTGGTTTGTATCTTTACCCTCCCCTTACCTTTTCTCACCTTTGTTCCGTCTTTTGTGTGTCACCCTTCCACGTTATCATACCCCCCCCCCCCCTCTTGAGAGTGAGAAAGTGAGAGAGCACACGTGGTGAGACCGGTAAAGGTTCCCCCTTAGGGCGGTTCCCTCTTCGGGTTTTTTTCGCCTCGTGTTACAAATCATAATCCTTTTCCGTTTCTTTTTTCGTAAATATTTTTATTTTTCGTTTGTTTACTGGAGCTTTTTGGCTTCATTAACCTTTATACATTTAGCCTTTGTTTAAACGTGCAAACGATGGCGGATAGCTCTCGTTACACGTCTCTTGAAGCGCTAACCCGGAAGCATGGGTTAGTTTGCTCACCTCCGTCGGGAATCGATGTGGAGGCCATTATCCTTGCGGTCGGAGAGTTAATCGGTTTGGATAATGTAAAAGCGGCTTCTCGCATGAATAAACGCGTGGTAATCTTTGTTTCCACAGTGCCCATGGTTGCTCAAATAGTCGAGCACGGGCTATTCTTTGCTCCCGACGTGTTTGTTCAGGTATGTCCACTCGACACGCCGGCAGTTCGGGTTTCTCTCTCTAACGCTCCTCCGTTCCTTAAGAACAAAGACCTGGTTACTGAACTAAACAAACTTGGTTCTGTCGTCTCTTCAGTTACTTTGGTTCCTGTACGAGGGAAAAATAACCGTTTAAAACGCGTCATGTCCTTTCGTCGTTTTGTTTATATGATTTTACCGCGTGGTGTAACCTCTTTAAATGCGGTATTGCCCTTCAAGGTCGAAGGTCACACTTATCGGGTCTTTGTCTCCACAGAGTCTCTAGTTTGTTTTGAGTGTGGTCAATATGGTCATTTAAAAGACTCGTGCCCGAAAAAGTCCGCAGATAGAGCCACTAGCCTGAATGGTGATGAACAGCAAGGCTCTACTGAGATCGTTGTCGATGAGGTAAACAGTATGGATGGTGCTGATGCAAACCCCATTGTAGACAAACAGAGAACCAGGAAAAGAACCCTCCCACCTTCTAGCGACCTCAACGAGCCTGATAATAAGGTCTTGGCCTGTCCTCCAACCTTCGCTCAAGTGGTTAGTGAAGGTTATGGTGGAGCGCGACCTCCTCCTCAGCAGTTTCCTCCAGTTGAGGAAATTGCTCAACCTCCCCCGCCTTCAGAATACTCTGAGGGTAATGTGATAAATGCTGAAAATGTATGTGTTGGCCAGACAGCACCTGAGTCTCTCCAGTGTTCTGAGGGTAAACCTCCATGTGAGGTTGAGCCTCCATGTGTGTCCCCTGATGAAGCTTGTGTTGATTGTGCCACCCCTCCCTCTGTGGGGAGTGGTGAGTGTGTTGGAACTAGTGATCTGTCTGTGGAATCCTCCATTGAGGCAGCTGAGCCTTGTCAAGCTCATGGTCAGCAGGGCGATAGTGCTGAAGTCTCAGATTTTCACGTCGATGAGCCTGTTGCCTCAGCAATGGACTCTCAATGCAATGATTGTGACTCTGATGGGGGTTCTTCCGTTGCCTCACTGAGTGATGGTGAGGCCGACTTCTCATCGGAGCATGTCTCTGGAGGCTCCGTCCCTCCTGCTGAAATCGTGGATTTCCTACAAAAAACTTACCGTAAAAAGCGCGTGAAAATCTGCGATTTCTTCGTTGATACTCACGCCTTCATTAGTGGGGCTCAGGAAGTTGTACAACAATCTGCGGCCCTTCATATTTCTGATCAATCACTGAAAAGACTGAAGAGGTACCTTGTCACAGCAAGGAAAGAATTAAACCTGTAATGGCTGTGTTGCTGCCTATGTTTCTATGAACATAGCAAGCTTGAACATTAATGGTGGGCGCAGTCAGCTGCGTCGGTCCCAAACTGTGCAATTAGCCAGGAGGGAAAAGATTGATGTACTTTTATTGCAAGAAACCCGTGCCACTGCAGACTGCATGGCTGATTGGCAGCAACAGCTGATTGGCACTTGGTTTTTTAGTAATACAGATTCTGTGAGTGCGGGTATTGCTTTTTTTGTCAGTTCACGTTTGTCTGTCTCCCCCCCCATCTTTAAGGAAATCGTACCAGGCTATCTAGCCTCTGTAGAGCTTGAATACAATCAGCAACGATTTATGTTTGTTAACGTCTATGCTCCAAGTGATAGCACAGATAGAGGAACTTTTTTTAATCAGTCCTTTAATTTCCTGAGACACCTCTCTTCTGATACGTTGTTGTGCTTAGGGGGTGATTTTAACTGTACTTTAAACCCAACTTTAGATAGGAATAGTGCAGAGCCACATCCAGCTTCAAGTAGGCCTCTTTCCAGTATAACTTCGCGGCATGACCTCAACGATGTATGGCGGCAACAACACCCAAACCTGCAGCAATTTAGCTGGTGTCGGGTTTTACTAAATCATCTTTCACTTGCTCGTCTTGATAAATTTTATATTCCTAACTCTGCTGTCAACCTTGTGACATATACGGCTATTGTCCCTTCAGGCTTCTCTGATCATTCTTTGGTAAAACTGTGCTTTTCCTTTCCTCGCTTCAAACGCCGCACCCTGTATTGGTCTTTTAACACCTCACTTCTGAGCGATCCTTTCTTTAAATCATCCTTTGTGGTTTTTTGGGACAAGGTTGTGGATTTCCAACATCGTTTCCTAAATCTCTGTCAGTGGTGGGACTATGCTAAAGCGCAGATCCGTGTTTTCTGTCAGCAATACAAAACCAATTGCTCTCAAAGTAAACAATTATGTATTGATGCCTTGAAACAAGAAATTCTACGATTGCAGGAAGGTGCTGAGGTCCTCAGTGATGAAAGACGGTGTCAACTCCTCTTTGAAAAACAAACTCTGCTTAAGGAATTAATTCAAGAAAATGGTATTGGTGCCTTAGTCAGGCTGAGAGTTAATAGTTTACTGTCGTCAGACACATGTTGTAAAGATTTCTTTAAGTTTGAGAAGACGACGAAGGCGAGCCAGCAAATGCTTAGTCTTCGGGCTAGTGATGGGCATATTCTTAGTGATAATACGGAGATTGTTCACTTTGTTCGGTCTTATTTTGAGAATGTGTTTTCCTTTAAGCCCAATGATGTGCCTGCAATGCAGAATATTACGACCAATTTACCGCAGATAGATGAGCATCAACGGCATGTCTTGGATGAGAACATTACTCTCGGTGAACTTAAAACTGCGCTTGATGGCCTTGCTGATCATAAGGCTCCTGGTTTTGATGGGCTACCAGCTGAATTTTATAAAACCTTTTGGGACATGCTTGGTCCTGCTTTGCACTCAGTGTTTTTATACAGTCTGCGTGAGGGATTGTTACCCCTTAGTTGTCGGCGTGCAGTTGTTTGCCTTATCCCTAAGAAAAACGACCTGCAATTGATACAGAACTGGCGTCCAATCTCTCTTCTCTGCACAGATTACAAGATTTTTGCCAAAACGCTAGCTAACCGTGTAAAGACTGTTCTAAGCACAGTTATACATCAGGATCAATCGTACTGTGTTATGCACAGATCTATGCACGATAACATTTTTTTGGTACGAGACCTGTGGGATGTGTGTGCATTTCAACAACAACATACCGGTCTCTTTTTTATTGACCAAGAAAAGGCTTTTGACTCTGTTAATCATGAGTATTTGTTTCACATTTTAAAGCAATTTGGTTTTGGGGCATCCTTTATTTCATATGTATCCTTATTGTATAATCACATTTTTAGCTTGATCAAAATCAATGATGGTCTCTGTTCACCTTTGCGGATTGGGAGGGGAATTCGGCAAGGCTGTCCCTTATCTGGAATATTGTACTCTCTTTGCATTGAGCCCCTTTTGATTCGTTTACGATCTTCTCTTATGGGATTTTCAGTGACTCCCTCAGAAAATCCCGTTATAATTTCGGCCTATGCTGATGATGTATGTGTTGCTGTTCGCAGCAGTAATGACATTGCTCTGCTATTTGAGTGCCTACGGGTTTACTCTCAAGCATGTACAACGCAAATTAATTGGTCGAAATGCAAAGCAGTTTGGGTCGGCGGTACGCCACCTTCTGCCCTTCCAATTCTCCCTATGAATTTGACATGGGAAAAAGAAGGTGTGAAATACCTCGGTGTTTACCTTGGAACCCCAGGCTTTGTCAAAAGGAATTGGGATGGTTTGCTCCACAAAATCAGCAACAAATTAAACAGATGGAGAGGAATTTTGTCGACCTTGTCTTTCCGAGGTCGTGCACTGGTCATTAACAACCTGGTGGCCCCTCTCTTATGGCATAAAATGATTGCCTTGCAGCCACCTGCAACGTTGGTGTCGTCAATCCAAAAATGTTTACTTGACTTCTTTTGGGATGGCAAACACTGGCTAAAGCCAGAGACTATTTGCCTCCCACTGGCAGAAGGTGGTTATGGGCTTGTGGACATTCTTTGTCGGGTGATGGCCTTCCGAGTCTCCACAGCTCGTCGTTTTATATTTCTGGAGGCCTTGCCCTGGAAATCGACTGCAAACTGTATACTAAAACAAGCCGGCATGCTTGGGTACAATTGTGAACTCTTCTTCATGGAGCTGCAACATGTCGATGCTTCGCTGCTCCCTGACTTTTACCAAGATGTCTTGAACGTCTGGCGGTCCATTTCAATAACTCGCCAAATGGAGACATACAACAGTGAAAGGTTCCTCCGGGAACCCCTTTTCTACAATGCCCTCTTTCCTGCTATTCCTCGCTCACGTGCCTTTGTGCAACGTTTTGTGAGTGCTGGCGTGAAAACGACTCGGGACCTTCGTGACTGTAACAGGAACAGTTGGTTCTCCGCAGGACATCTTCAAGTAAGAACTGGCATCAGATCTTTGAGGAGCGTAGCCAAGGTCCTACAGGAAATCCTGTGTGTTTTTAGGCACCTGGGCCTGAGCTCAACCGCCAACATTGGTGACCACCGTACACCACCACAGATCTGTGCTAGCTCTAGCCTGCCAGCTGATAGCACCACAACATCTATCTTGCTATCCTCATCGCCACTTTCCAGCAAGGATAAAAAGAGACTGTATCGTTTGTGTATCTCAGTTCGGTTTCCCTCGTTACAGCCTCTTTCTTTTGGGGCTCGATGGAAAGAGAAACTGCCTTCTGGGTCTCCCTCCCATCCGCAATGGTCTGCAATGTATGTTTCACCGATTGTTAAAAGGACTGGTGATATTGCTTGGAGACTCGCCCATATGGTGTTGCCCTCCAATGTTTTATTACATCGTTTTAATGAGGATAATTCAGTGGAATGCCCCTTTTGTATGATTTCTGAAGACCTTTTCCATGCTTACGTAGATTGTGCAAGACTCTTTCCCTTCTTTGGTTTTTTATCAACTTTTTTTAATCGTATGAACTTTTCTTTTTCTACACGTGTTTTTATCTTTGGAACACCACTTAGTTATAAAAAACGCTCTGAGACTGCTCTTGCTAATTTCTTAATTTCTATTGGAAAATTAGCAATCTACAAAACAAGAAAAGCAAAGCTCCTGGCAAATGCTGATATTTTATGTGATGTGGTAATTGTGTTTAAGGCTCTAGTCATGGCAAGGTTACGCATGGAATTTTCTTTTTTCCAAATGAAAGATGATTTACAAACCTTTGTGGGAAAATGGTGTGCAAAGGGTGGGTTTTGTAAACTTGATCATGGTTTGTTAAGTTTTTTATTTTAGTGTTTGGTGTTTTTATTGTTGTTGTTTGGCTGCACATGTTTTGAATTGTGGTGACTTTATTATTTGCATGACTTGTATGGGTTTCTTACCTTTATAATAAAAGAGCTTCAAAAGTCAAAGTCTCTCTCTCTCTCTCTCTCTCTCTCTCTCTCTCTCTCTCTCTCTCTCTCTCTCTCTCTCTCTCTCGCGCCCCCTGCTGGTCGTTGGTGAGTCGTGCGTGGGTGTGGCAATCATGGCTGCTGTGTGTGAGGAGCTGTGAGTACTGTGTTGTGTTGTTGCCTTTCCCATCCCCCTTTTCACTCCCTCTGTCTTTGTACGTGTTTGTGAAGTTTTCCCCGTGTTTTCCTTCTTCGTTGAGACAAGAGAGAGAAAGAGAGCGCGCACGGTGAGTTTGGTGCGAGTCCTAAAGAACCTTGTGTTCTTCGGGCCTGTGCTCTGCTTGTCGTGTTTTCATTATCGTCGTTTATCGGCTCCCTTATTCTATTTCTTTTCATTTTACCTTCGCCTGCAGGCTTTGCTTGCGATAGGTTCTATTTTGTTTTGCTTTTTCAAATCTTTTCTTAGTTTTGGTTCATTTATCGCTATGGCAAACAGTCGTTTGCAGAAAAGCATTTACGAGTCACTTACTCGTAAAAATGGGGTAATAGTTAGTCCACCCGACGGGGTTCGAGTCGATGACGTCGTGATGGGCTTGGGTGAACTCGTTGGTTTTGAAAATGTGTTAGCAGCTTCAAAGATGAACCAACGAGTTGTTGTTTTTCTTTCCGAGGAGCGCTATGTCGCTCAGGCGGTTGAAACTGGTTTGTCCTTACCGCCAGATATTTTCGTTAACGTTAGTATGTTGGACTCGCCCGCGGTGAAAATCACTTTATCTAATTTACCGCCTTTTGTTAAAAACGAACAGATTTTGTCCGTTTTAACACAGTTTGGCACCGTGGTGTCAAAAATCTCCATGATTCCCTTCCGTTTGCGTTCGGATTCTACAGTCCGCCATATCATGTCCTTCCGGCGGCACTGTTACATGGTGTTAAAAAACAATGCTCAATCGCTCAATGCCTCAGCTACGTTGGTCGTTGAAAATCGAAATTATCGAATGTACATCGCAACAGAGACAATGACGTGTTTCACGTGTGGTGCCTTCGGACATTTAAAAGGTGCTTGTCCGAAGTGTGTATCCGGCGGCACATCTAGACAGTCAGGAACAAATGCCGATCCTAGTGGCACATCTAGACGGACAGAACCAAATGTCGATCTTCGCAATGATAATGGCGCGTCTGGGACGGCAGATCAGCCTTCACATTCGAGCGCGGAAATCGATAATTCACCGGCTGATGACGCGGGTTTTACTACCGTGTCCTCCAGGAGGAGTTATAAAAGAGGAAGCGGTAATGAGGACATACAGGCGAGCGTTTCGAAAAAGATAGCGCCGTCGAACGAACGTAATGTTTCTTTTTTAGAAACAGAAGCTCCTGCAGCTGGTCTTCTGCTGCAGAATAGGTTCAGTGTGTTTGCTGAAATGGAAGAAGACGTTTCCGTTCATTCCTCTCATGAACAAGGACCAAGCGCAATGCCCCAAGATGTTGTGGTAACCCCCCCGGTTACTGAAACTAAAGTCAAGAACCACAAACCTGCTCTCGTCCCGCGCCCTGCTGACGATGAAGTGTCTGAGGTAATGGAGGAAGAAGAAGCAGCAGCTCCAGAAGGAGAGTGCAAAGCCTCTGATATAAAAACGTTAATCCCTGTTACGGTTTTTAAAACTCCCGCTGTGGAAACAGCTGCACCTTTAGTAGAAGACGATTTTCCCGTTATGAGAGCATCGGTTTCGGTGTGTGGGGGAAAAAATGAAGACTTTCCAGATTACGACTCAGATGGGGCCTCGTCGCTTGCCTCTAGTGCTAGTAGCGAGGTCTGGAATGACCCAGCAATAGCCAAGGAACTGGAGGGTGATGATGATTTATCACCCACGGAAATTCTAAAGTTTCTTCAGGACATCTTTCGAAAGAAAAAGGTTAAAATTACAACCTTCTTCCCGAACCTGTCTGGCTTTATAAACTCCTCAAGACGTCTCCTCCTTAAGGCTGAACAACTTGGTGTGACTGAGTCACAAGTTTTTCGCCTTAGAAAGTGTGTATTGAAAGCTCGGAAAGAGCTACAAGCACACCCTAACTTCCCTTTACATGATAAACCTTCCCTGCCTACACCATGACCTTCTCTGTTGTAACTTTAAATATAAATGGGGGACGTTCACCCCTGCGTAAAGCTCAGGTAAAGTTGCTTGTCGAGCAAAAACATTTCGATGTTGTTCTTTTGCAAGAGACAAGATGTAGCTCTTCGTGCATGAGCGAATGGACTCGCATCATGAAAGGACAGTGGTTCTTTAGTAGCTTGACCTGTCCTAGTGCTGGAGTGGCTATTTATTTAAATCCTTCTTTCTGTCCTGAAAATGTCACTTTTAAGGAGATTACTAAAGGGCATTTAGTTTCAGTTAATTTCTTTTATAATGGTTATAAACACACTTTCATAAATGTATATTCACCCAGTACGAGCACAGAAAGATTAGCTTTTTTCACACAGTTAGAAATGTCCCTCACACACCTTGATTTTGATGGCCTTGTTTGTCTGTGTGGGGACTTTAATTGCACACTGTATCCCACCCTTGATCGTAATGGAGAAGAGCCCCACCCATCAAGTACAACACCCTTAAAGAGAGCATTGTCCAAATTCTCCCTTATGGATGTATGGAGACTCCAGAACCCATCTGCACGGCAATACACGTGGTGCCGATGTGCAAATGGCCGGCTATCTCTTGCAAGGCTAGACAGATTTTACATCAATAATGACTCTTTAAACGTCATAGACCATGTCGACGCCACCCCAAGTGGTTTTTCGGACCATCACATGGTTGTTCTTCATATACTCTCCCCGGCTCGAAATCGTGGCACTGCCCATTGGACCTTCAATGTGAGTCTTCTGCAAGATGACGCTTTTCCGGTCGCCTTCCGAGCCTTTTGGGAAGCTTTACTACTACGGAAGCCTTCCTACTCCTGCCTCATACAATGGTGGGACAATGCGAAAACCCATATTAGGACCTTTTGCCAGCAATATAGCTCCTTTTGTACAAAGAACGAATCTGCGCTGCAATCTCTAATTGCCAAAGAAATATTGTCTCTCCAGTCAAGCCTCCCAGCTCCCAGTGCCGAAAGGACTAGTTCTTTAATAGCAACGAAGAAAGCACTCCTTGCTCAACTCTGTGCAAAACAAGCCAGAGGGGCTCTAATAAGGCTACGAATGGAGAACTACAGCTTTATTGATACTCCTTCCAAGTTTTTCTTTGCTTTGGAAGCACGAAAAAAGAGAAACCAGCAAATAACTTCGCTGCAGGCACCAGGAGGCCGAACAACGCACGATCCAAAAGACATTAGAAGCTTGACAAAACAATACTTCTCTGACTTGTATTGCGCCAGAAACACTAAAGAAGACATGATTCGTTCCTTAACCACTTCTTTGCCCACCTTGTCCGAACCTGCATGTCAACAACTTGACAAGGAAGTGACTCTTGACGAACTCTTTACTGCGTTGCAAACTTTGCCCACAGGTAAAGCTTCTGGACTTGATGGAATCCCTGCAGAGTTCTACAAAACCTTCTGGGATTTGTTGGGACCTGAGTTGCTTGACCTCTTAGTTGATAGCCTACGAACAGGCTTGTTACCAATCAGCTGTCGCAGGGCTATACTTGCTCTCATACCTAAGAAAGGAGACCTCCAGCAGCTTAAAAATTGGCGTCCCATTTCGCTCCTCTGCACGGACTACAAGATTTTTTCAAAAGTTCTTGCCAACCGCCTCAAACCTCTGATTGGGGAGATTGTACACCCCGATCAATCCTATTGCATCCCTAAAAGGACAATACACGATAGCATTTTTATTGTACGTGACATGATTGACATTTGTATTGCTGAACATAGAAATGTTGGTCTGGTGTTTTTAGACCAAGAAAAAGCTTTCGACACGATTGATCACTCTTATCTCTTTGCAGTTTTACGGGGGTTTGGTTTTAAGGAAAATTTTATTTGTTATATCAAAATATTGTATAATAATATTTTTAGCTTGCTCAAAGTTAATAACATCTTAAGTCAGCCTTTCCCTGTTACCAGGGGTATTCGTCAAGGGTGCCCCCTGTCTGGCCTTCTATACTCCCTATCAATTGAACCTTTACTAGATCGTTTACGCACACGGCTACAAGGGTTTTATCCTCTGCCGTTAGAAAATCCCGTAAAGACCATTGCTTATGCGGATGACCTCTGTGCAATTGTGTACTCCGATGACGATGTTTGCGCTCTGGTTGAGTCTGTCGAGGAATTTAGCCTGGCAAGCTCGACTAAAGTTAATTGGGAAAAGAGCAAAGCTTTTTACTTAGGTCCACGGAATGAAACTCCCCCTCCAACCCTACCAGGGCACCTTGTATGGACCAATGAAGGAATACACTACCTCGGTGTCTTTCTTGGAACTCAAGATTTTATTTCAAAAAACTGGGAGTCGCTGATTACCAAAACCGAGCAGCGGTTGATAAAATGGAGGGGACTATTGAGGCAGCTTTCCTTCCGGGGTCGTACTCTGGTCATTAATAATCTCGCGGCATCAATGCTCTGGCATGTTTTTAAAGCACTGCAGGCCCCAGGTTTTATCCTTTAAAAACTTCAAAGCTCTTTTGTAGATTTTTTCTGGGGGGGAAAGCACTGGCTCCGGCCAGGAATACTAAGCCTGCCGACTGCAGAAGGTGGACAGGGGCTAATAGATGTGACGAGCAAAGTGATGGCTTTTCGCCTCCTTTCAGTACGAAGGCTTCTATACTCCGACGTCCCATGGAAAGCCTTTGCCCATTGTTTGCTTAGGCAAGCTGGGAAACTTGGCTATGGTGACGAGCTTTTTCTTCTCGACGCGAAGCGCGTGGATATGACATCGGTCCCGTTGTTCTACCGAAGCATGCTGGAAGCGTGGCAGGCTGTTTCTTTTCGCCGCGACACCAGTGCTTACTCCCTTCAGATGTTTTTAAATGAACCAATATTTTTAAATTCTTTTTTTGATGGGGTCTGTAGTGACAGATCTTTCATGCAAAAGTTTATTGATGTCGGCGTTACCAGAGTAAAACACCTCAGGAACCCCCTTGTACATAGATGGAAGCCAGCTGCTGACATTGCCGTGGCCACCAGTGTGAGGTCCATCAGAGTCATTGGCAGAATTTTCTCTGTGATTTTACGGACCTTTAAGCAAACCGGGTTAAAATGGGACCCAGACATAGAAGATGCCCTCCATCGATCCCAATGTCCTTTCCCAAATCTTTTAATTTTATTTCAAAGTTTTAGGCTCTTTAACCAGATGGAGAAATCCTCAGTGTACAATCTATGTGTTCTCACTCTTTTTCCTGGCAAACCTGCAGAGCCACAAGCTCATTGGCGAGCGCTGCTCCAAGCTAACCGTTTCACAACAATAAACTGGCAGGTGATGTACAAAGAACCTACTGTCAAGCGCTCGGGTGATCTACAATGGCGGTTAGCGCACCATATCCTGCCTTGCAACATCCTGTCCCACCGTATATGTCCTGAAAACTCGGAATTGTGCCCCTTTTGCGACACCCCAGAGACCATTTTTCACATTTTCATTGAATGTTCAAGGTTGGCCTCGTTTTTTAAAATCCTGTCACGTGTGATCCGGGGGCTCGGTTTGACTTTTACACATTGTGTTTTCATATTTGGTTTTAATGTTTTGTATCAATGTAAAAATGAATGTCTTTTAGCAAACTTTCTGTGTTCTGAGGCAAAACTTGCCATTTATTTATCGAGGAAACGAAAACTGCAGAACACTGACGTTTTAGCTGATGACGTTTTAACTGTTTTTAAAGCATTGGTTACATCGCGTGTTCTTTTTGAGTTTGAAACTCAAGATCCTGCTTTATTTAAAAATCGGTGGTGTGTGAAACAATCCTTATGTGGTATGGTTGGTGGTGTTTTAACAATCAATTTATAAATCTAAAGTATTGCTTCTCTGTTACCCCTTTCCTTCCTGGTTATTTCTTTTTGATGCCTGTACAAACATCTTTCACCATGTAAAACTTGTTTTCCTTGTAATAAAGGGGAAGAAAAGACAAAAGTCTCTCTCTCTCTCTCTCTCTCTCTCTCTCTCTCTCTCTCTCTCTCTCTCTCACAGGTGCGGCCGCACGTGTGTAATCAGAGAACGTTGCTGCGCGGCGTTTCTCGTGGTGCACGCCGTGTGGTAGCGCCGCCTTTCCTCCCTTTCCCCCGCTCTGTTCTTTACTCTTTTATCTATACGTTTCATTTCTTGCGAGTTTGAGAGTGAGAGAGCGCACTCGATCCCGCGTTGCTTGTTTGCTTCACGGTGTCGAGTGTTTCCCCACGCCCGTGGCCATGGCGAACATCGAGGATTTTTCCGGTTTGGAAAAGCTGAGTCGGAAAAATGGTTTGTCGTGCACACCACCTTCCGAGGTGACGGTGGAGCAGATCGTGTTGTGTGTCGGTAAATGTATCGGTACGCACAATGTAATTGCTGCTTCGAGGATGAATCAGCGCGTCGTCATCTTCGTCTCGAAAGAGGAAATGGTGACGCAGCTCGTCGAAACCGGTTTGACTGTCGAGCCGGATATCTTCGTGTTTGTTTCACCGTTGGATGCACCTTCGGTGAAAGTGATTGTGTCTAACATTCCGCCTTTTATCCGACACGAGCAGATTAAGACTGCTTTGGAGCAGTATGGTAACGTTGTGTCGAAAATAACTTTCATTCCTGTCCGGTTTAAGGATCAGCAGATAAGACATGTTCTGTCCTTCCGGCGTCAATTATTTATTATTTTAAAGCCGGGAATTCGCAATTTGGAGGTGATGCTGAAAATTAAACACGACGACTATACATACCGGGTGTTTGCTACGTCACAGACCTTGGTATGTTTTAAATGTGGTCAGCACGGACATGTTAAAAACGAATGTCCCAGTAGCGTGCCCGAACAGCCAAGAGGGGAGTCTGAAAAGGAAAGTGAACCTGTGCCAGGTAACGAGGCTCCCACAGAGCCAGGTGAAGCTGCTGAAAATCAAACCGAGGATACGAGTGGCTTTTGTGTTGTTACACGAGGAAAACGAAGGCACCAAGGTCCAGGCACAGTCGAGCCTGTTTCATATGCTGAAGCAGTCGCTGTGAAGAGGGTCTCACTCAATAGGAATGAGGGTAGTCCAAACCTCCTCGGTGCTGAGTCCTGTCCTCCTCCTCCTGGTGAAGAGGAGGCTATGGAGCAGCAACACGTCTTGTCAGGTGATGCTCCAAGTGGAGGTAAACCTTCTGCAGACTGTACATCAGTAAAAGATGAGCTTAGGCATGGCAGTCAAACAATAGGTGTACCTGGTACTCCAGAAACCTCTGAAGAGGTAACTAAGGTTTTTTTTTTTTTTTTTTTTTTTTTTTTTTTTTTTTTTTTTTTTTTTTGTATACAAGATCGAGGCTCGTGAAAGAGCAAACATTAATCACACAAAAAGACAAACCGACACACAAAACACAAAAAACAAGGGGAGCGGCAGACAAGATGGGGAGAGAGGGGGGAGGACACAAAAGAGAGGGGGAAGAAGGGGAAGGACACAAACACAACATTTGAGAGCAGGGACATCGGGAGGACTTGGGGGGAGGTGGGAGAGGATTAAAACATATGAACACTGCAAGGACTCTGGGGTGAATTACCGGGGGTAGAAAAGATCAAGGTTTTCGATGGGGGAAGATAAGAGATGGTGGTGAACAGCTGTTTTAAAGACCTGGAGGGAGGAGTGGGATTGAAGGGAGTGGGGGAGTTTGTTCCAGAGGCGGGAGAAAAGGGGAATGAAAGAGTGAAGGTGAGCAGAGAGCCTAGACTTTGGCAGTTTAACCATAAGAGGGTTGCAGGCAGATCTTGTGCGACCTGAAGGAATATTGGGGGGACAGAGCACAGAGAGAGCTGGGGGAGCAAGGCCGGAGAGGAGTCGGTAGAAGACAGAAAGACCACCTACCTGCCTGCGGTGAGTGAGTGAAAGGCCCTCAGAGATAGCTTCATCGCGGGAGATTCCAATGATTCTGAAAGCTTTGGATTCAACAGCGTGAAGCCGAGCCAGGTGTGAGGCAGGAGCACCAGCCCAGAGGGGGGAACAGTATTCCATTGAGCTGCGGATGAAAGCCTTGTATGTGGTGAGGAGCTCAGGTGTGCCAAGGAAGGACTTCGCACGACGGAGGATGCCCAGTCGGCGACTGGCTTTGGAGGCCAGCTTGGAAATGTGGTTTTCCCAAGAAAGATCATGGCAGATAGTGAGACCCAAAAGCTTGAGCGACAGAACTTCTTGGAGAGGATTGTTGAGAAAGTAGATGGGAGGGTTGTCCAGTCGGTCCTTTCGGAGAGACATTGTAAGAATGTGAGATTTGTCAGGATTGAAAGACATGTTCCACTTGTTTGACCAGTCTGTGATTTTGTCCAGGTCTGCAGAGAGTGAGGAAGCTGCAGACTGCCGATCTGAGGGATGAGGAATGGAGCGACAGAGAGTAGAGTCGTCAGCAAAGAGATAGAGAGGATTTTCAAGAGAGTCAGAGAGATCATTGATGAAGACCAGAAATGAAAAGAAATGAAATGAGGTTGCGGAGAATGATCCGTCACCTGACGAATTGATTTTCGTTAAGCCAATGCCAGTGTCCGAGGCACCTGTACAGGTAAAGGACCGCGTTATCGAGCAGGAGTCGTGCGATTCGGACGACACGTGTTCGAGTTTGGATCCTAATGAGATAGGGGGTGCAGCTGGGGATTCACAGGACTGCGAGGACTTAGATGCCCCCTCTCCTACCGAAGTAATTAAATTCCTCCATAATACTTTTCGGAAAAAGGTAAAACTTGTTGAATTTTTCCCACAATTGGACAAGTTCCAAGTCACTGCATCTCGCATCATAAGCGATCCGACAGCCTATGGTGCTAACGAGTCTCAGGTGTACAGACTGAAAAAATTTGTTTCCCTAGCAAGGAAAGAACTTCGATGATCTGCCACTTGATAAAGTCTTAAAACTCGTTATGGTTTTATCTATTGCGAGTATAAACATAAACGGGGGTCGTGCCCCTATACGGAAGACACATTTACGGGTATTATTGGAGCAAAGGCATGTAGACATTGCCTTTCTGCAAGATGTACGTTGTGGGGATACCTGTTCAGCCGAATGGCAGAATACAATAAGAGGTTCTTGGTTTTTCAGTTCATTTGATTGTCCTAGAGCTGGAGTCGCTTTCTGGTTTCGACCAGGAATCTCATCCAGCCAAATAGCATTTCATGAAGTCAGGCGAGGTCATTTGGCCTTTGTTGTTTTTTCTTATGGAGGCCATAAGATCACATTGTTGAATGCCTATGTCCCAAGTGACCCTTCTCAAAGAAAAGAATTTTTTTCCCTTCTTGATAATTGCTTAGCCCAAATTGATTTTGGTGGTCTTGTCTGCCTAGCTGGTGATTTCAATTGTACCTTAGAGCCATCTTTGGACCGTAATGGTATAGAACCTCACCCTGAGAGTGCAAAACATTTGGCGGCTCTACTAGTAAAATATCACCTGGTTGATGGGTGGAGATTACAGCACCCTGGGGTTAAGCAATTTTCATGGTGCCAAGCCTCTAATAATAGAGTTTCCTTTGCTCGGTTAGATAAATTTTATATCGATAATGGGTTTCGGAATTTGATTTCGTCAACGGCGATTTTTCCCTCTGGTTTTTCGGATCATCATTTGGTTTCTCTAAAATTGATTTTTCCCTCCGCCCCTCGTATGAGTGCCTATTGGGCCCTCAATGTGGAACTGCTTGAAGAACCGCATTTTTGTAATGCATTCAGAGATTTTTGGGAGTCTCTCCATGCTAGGAAAAACACTTTCCAGAGCAGGAGGCAATGGTGGGATATTGCAAAAACCCATATCAAAATTTTTTGTAAACAATATAATCTCTATCACTCGAGGGATAATCTTTTTAAGATTTCTAAACTTGAAAAAGAGATTCTAGAACTGCAAGCAAATCCTACCAAGTTGAGTAGCAGCACAAAAGAATACAAAGATTTTGTAAGCAAGAAGGAGCTGCTTCATCGCCTTGTTAAAGAACGGGCGCAAGGGGCTTTGGTTCGGCTAAGAATGAAAAACTTAAAACTTCTTGACTCTCCTTCTAAGTATTTCTTCTCCTTGGAGAATAGGAATAAAGCACAACAGCAAATGCTATCATTGCAATCACCAGATGGTGGGATTGTAAGTCAACCTAAAACTATTAGAAGGTTAGTAAGTGATTATTTTTCCTCTCTTTTGTGTGCTAAAGAAGTTGATTTAGATGTCGCACATACCTTTGTTGAACCATTGCCCAAGCTGTGTGAATCGCAGCGAGTCTCGCTGGAGAGCACTATTACCCTGGGGGAATTGAGGTGCGCGCTTTTCGGTGTACCAACTGGTAAATCTCCTGGACTGGATGGCATTCCTCGTGAATTCTATGAAGCTTTTTGGGACATTATTGGAACTGAGCTTTTGGAAGTGCTCCAAGAAAGTTTACAAGTTGGGGAGCTCCCCCTAAGTTGCAGACGAGCAGTTGTGTCCTTGCTACCAAAGAAAGGGGACACTCAGCTACTTCGGAATTGGCGTCCAGTCTCCCTACTGTGCACCGACTACAAAATATTCTCCAAAGTCCTTGCCTCACGCTTAAAATCCGTCGTCCACTCGCTTGTCCACCCCGATCAAACTTGTTGCGTGCCTGGACGATCAATATATGACAATCTTGGTGCTGTTCATGACATTTCTGACGTGTGTGACTGCCTACGCAAGAGCACAGGCCTCGTCTTTATAGACCAAGAACATGCTTTTGATAGTGTAGATCACAAATATTTATTTGCTGTTCTGAAGGGTTTTGGGTTTGGTCCCACCTTTATATCATGCATCCAGTTATTATATCATAATATTTATAGTTTGGTGAAAGTCAATAATGAACTGATTTCTCCCTTTTCTGTTACAAGGGGTATAAGGCAGGGATGTCCCTTGTCTGGCCTCCTATATATTCTTGCCATTGAGCCTCTTTTAGTTCGGTTTCGCGAGAAACTTTTGGGTTTCTCCGTTTCCCCTAATGCCCCCCCTATAAAAGTTGTAGCATATGCAGACGACATCTGCACTGCAATACAGTCTCAAGATGATGTATCCGAGTTAATCAGGGCTCTCAATAATTATAGTCTTGCTTGTTCGGCCAAGGTGAACTGGTCAAAGAGTTGTGCCACCTTCTTTGGACTACCTTCAGGGTTTGCTTTCCCGCCACTGCCAGGAAATTTGTCCTGGAAGAATGATGGCGTTTACCATTTGGGCGTGCACCTCGGTGATTCCCGACGCATTCAAAAAAACTGGGACGGATTAATTGAGAAAGTGCATTCCAAGCTACAAAAATGGAAAGGGCTTCTTTGCAATCTATCCTACCATGGAAGAGCATTGGTGATTAATAACTTGGTCACTTCTACCCTGTGGCACAGGTTTATGGTCTTACAGCCACCAAAATGGCTCATCAAAACCGTCCAGAAACATTTAATTGATTTTTTCTGGGGTGGTAAACACTGGCTCCGACCAGGCGTGCTCAGCCTTCCACGTAATGAGGGGGGTCAAGGGCTCGTTGATGTCAACAGCAGGCTCATGACTTTCCGCCTCCTTTTTGTGAAGAAGTTTCTTTACAGCCCCATGCATTGGGAGAGTTTAACCTTGTGTTTGCTAAAGCAAGCAGGTCGGCTGGGATATGGTCGCGAACTGTTTTTGCTTGATCTCCCAAAGATCGATGTCTCATCACTTCCGCTGTACATGCAGAGTGTGATCAAGGCCTGGCAGGCCTTGTCGTTGCGTCGTGAGGCCGGTTCCATTACCACCTCGACATTCCTCAACGAGCCAATCTTCTACAACCACCTTTTCTCAGCCATTCCTTCTTCCAGGACTTTTGTCCAGTACTTTGTGGGGTCAGATCTTCTCTCTGTCCATAATTTGTTGGACTTTCAAAGAGAAAGATGGAAGTCTGCTCACGAAATTTCTGCCAGCTCTGGTTTCAGGTCCATTAGGATTATTGGCCAGATTTTTTTTGCTATCTCAAGAGCAGCAAATAATCTTGGAGTAGAGTTCAGGAGCCTGTTTGAGCCTGTGGGTTTGCTTGACCAATACGCTTTCCCTGTTTTGCTTTTGAATTTTAATGGAAAATTTGTACCCCTTAGCTCCATTGAGAAAGGGGCGTTGCATGAATGTTGTGTGCGCTTTATTTTTGCCGATTTTGTAAAAGGCCCTTTTGGAGTTCAGTGGAGAGAGCACCTGTCAGCTCCTTCACCTATTACTCCTGTGTGGCGCAGTCTATATGCACCCCCAATCTCCAAGCGTACGGGCGACCTGCAATGGAGACTTGCGCATTGGATTCTTCCTCATAACATTTTGTTGCACAAATTTTCAAATGACATTTCTGAAGTGTGCCCCTTTTGTGAAAGTCGCGAAACGATTTATCATGCATATGTTGGGTGCAGAAGACTTGTTCCTTTGTTTAAGTTCTTGCATGCCAATATTTTGAAAATGGGGCTTCCTTTTTCTTTTGTTGAATTTATTTGTGGTTATCCTATTTCTGCTGTGCATAAGTCTGAAACTGCTTTAGCGAACTTTTTGGTTGCTGAAGGCAAAATGGCAATCTACAAAACAAGGAAAAAGAAGGTGGAAGGTGGTGAATTTTCTTTTTGCAATATTTTGTTGACCTTGAAAGTCCTGATTAGTTCTCGGATACAGCTTGAGTACCTGTATTGTAGCAAGTACGGAAAAGAACAAGAATTTTCTGAGAGATGGTGTGTTAAAAATGTTATTTGTTCTGTGAGGAATGAAATGCTTAATTTTGCTTTTTGTGTATTCATAGCTCTTGCGTGAGCATGTCCTTAAAATTGTTTGTGTTTTTTTCGCAATTGCTTGTAAAATATTTTTGTACTTGCTGGTTTCGTTTAAATATCCTTTGCTCCTTTTTGTGTAGTAATGATCCTTATGCAAATGTTTCTTTAAACTGGTTGCTCTGTTTACAACTACTATGTGAAAGGTTTTTTATAC
The DNA here is from genome assembly GCF_964187855.1 of Myxine glutinosa. NCBI lineage: Eukaryota > Metazoa > Chordata > Myxini > Myxiniformes > Myxinidae > Myxine > Myxine glutinosa. Next base: position 8,903,704 of record NC_136263.1, on the reverse strand, counting down.
TTTTATAATAAAAGAACACAAAAGAACACAAAAGTCAAAAAGTCTCTCTCTGTCTCTGTCTCTGTCTCTGTCTCTGTCTCTGTCTCTGTCTCTCTCTCTCTCTCTGTCTCTCTCTCTGTCTCTCTCTCTCTCTCTGTCTCTCTGTCTCCTCCCACTTTGCACAGCTGCCGCTCGCTTAGCACGCACGTGCGATTGCCAGGTCTGTTGCTCAGTCACTGGCGGTACGTGCTGTGTCTCGTGTTGCTTTTTCCTTTCTTCCTACCTTTTGGCCCTTTCTGCTGTCCGAGTGTCGGTGTCCCTTTCTATCGTCTTGTCTACTGAGCGAGAGAGGGAGAGACAGCGCGGTTAGAGTTATCCACTTTAGGTGGTTAACGGGATTTATTTATTTATTTCCCAGTTATTGTTGTTGTTGTTTATTTTCATTTATTTCGGCTTTATAAACCTTTGTACCATTTATTGGTTACTTTTTTTCGTTTAGTTACTTCAAATGGCTAGCAAGAATAGTCGAAGTAATGCCGGTCGTGACGCCGATGAGGGGTTAACAGATGAACACGGCATGTGTTTTGTCCCACCGGAAGATGTCTCGCTGGAGGAGACGCTCCTCGCAATCGGAGGATTGATCGGTTGTGAGAACATACGGGCAGCGTCCCGAATGCACCACAAGGTGGTTGTTTTCGTTTCACGTGTCCGGTTCGCACGCATCGTCGTGCAGAACGGACTCACCTTGGGCAATGACCAGTTTGTTCCGGTTTCGCCATGGAACACTCCGGCCTCGAAGGTAATACTATCAAACGTTCTACCGACGCTGTCTAATGAGGAAATTCTTCAGAAGCTCGGTCAGTATGGTACTGTGGTGTCGAGAATTATCCAAGCCTCCATTCGCACCACAGACGGGAAGCTTAAGCATATCGAAACGTTTAGACGGTTTTGTTATGTTGTTTTGAAGGATGGTTTGACGCAATTGAATGTCTCTCTCGTTTTTAAGTCGTCAAAACGTGAGCACAGGATTTTTGCGGCAACGGAGAGGTTGATCTGTTACGGGTGTGGTGTACATGGACACACTCGGCAGTATTGTCCTGATGGGGAGAAAACGTATGCCACAGCAGCCGGACCACCTCCCCCCGTGACCACTACGGATGATTCTATAGATGTTTCGCCTTCAGTGCGGGAATCTACATCGGACCATCAAGGTACGGCTAAGAGTGGTGCTGATGAGACCCATACGGATGTGCTTTGTGTAAGCGATGAGTCATCCAGTACAGCTGGCCATCGTGCAACCGATGAGTCAGCAAATGTAAGGGAGAAGCCTCTACCTGTAGAGGGAATGATTTGTGAGGAGCAGCAGATTGTAGATGCGGCGTCTCGGAAAAATTTGAAACGGTCACTTGTAAGTGCGAGGAATGAGGACAAAGGTGTTAAAGTGTTGGTGGTGCAGACAGGAAGCAGTTTAAACGATTCAGACAGTCCTCCACATGAAGATCAGCAAGGTGGTGAGACTATGGCTGACATGATACCACCTGCTCAGGATGAAGGGGAACTTTTTCCTGAAGGTTGTAAATCAACCTGCGAAACCGAACAGCCTACTGATGACCATATCAATTCTAATGGGGAATGCAAAATACCCATTACTACTAATAACGACTCCCCAATAACGACCCCCCATTGCAATGATGCATGAGGATGAAGAGGATGAAGAACCTAAGGTAGATGGGGATGGAACAGGTGTTTCTGTACAGGTTCAGGAGGAACTCGTTACTAGCGTCACGGAGGGAATTCTAACTACAGAGACACTGATCGGCCATGAGGAACCAGTGGCAATGGTTGACATGGCTCCCCCCCCTCAGGAGGAAGAGCAGCCTTTGGAGATCTCAAAAGAAAATATTGTCAGATTTTTGAAGGAAACTTTCAGACAAAGGCATGTACGAATTAAGGATCATTTTCCTAATATCCAGGCCTTCCTTGCAGCCGCAAAACCTTTGCTGCAAAGGAGTGAGCATGTGGAAATCTCCGAACCTGAATTTCAGCGGCTGAGGAAATCCATCACGAAGGCAAACAAGGAATTAATTGAGGAAGAGGACTTCACCCCCTAGAAGAATCAACCATGGAACTAAATGTTGTATCCTTAAATATAAATGGGGGTCGTGCCCCCTTACGGAGGGTGCAAACCATTCAAGCGGTTGTAAAAGAAAAGGCTGACATTATTCTCTTACAAGAGACCCACGCTACTAGTGCTCAAGTAGCCGATTGGGGGAAACTTTTTAAAGGGCAATGGTGGCTAAGTGGGTTCCCTACATCTCGGGCCGGTGTTGCCATTTGCCTAAGTCACAAGATTTGTGCTCAACAGGTTTCATTTAAAGAAATCTATAAAGGGCATTTGATCTCCGTAGATTTTCTTTATAATACCCAAAAGATTATCGTAGTGAATGTTTATGCACCGTGTGACCCAATGGAGAGGAAAATTTTCTTTTCCACTCTGCGGGATTTTGTAAAAACTCTGGACCCAACAGCCTTTATCTGTATCGCGGGAGATTTTAATTGCACAATTTGTCCGTCAATTGATAGGAATGGTCATGAGCCTCATGTTGCCTCTACGAAAGCTCTAGAGGACACCATCAACATCTTTCGGTTTAAGGATGTGTGGAGATCACAACACCCACTCTCACGCTGTTATACATGGTGTAGATGCAATGATGGTATTATGTCAATGGCAAGGCTGGACAGATTCTATGTGAACAAGCCAATGTTGAATGTGGTGTCTGTCTCCAAAATTTTACCAACTGGATTCACAGACCACAGTTTAATCTCAATGTCCTTTAAGTTACCCTTTCCACCCGGTGGTAGTGCTTACTGGTCTTTGAATACTCGTCTCTTACATGACAAGGAATTTAATGAGGCCTTTCACGTCGTGTGGGAGAAAATTCGCTCCTCCAGACCTGAGTATGATAGTCTCCGGCTGTGGTGGGACATTGCAAAATCCCAAATTAAGAATTTCTGTCAACAATATAGTGCATACACCACCAAAATCCAATCAATATCAATAGATCAGTTAAAATCTGAAATTATATCGTTAGAACAGAATGTTGACGAGGTTGGGAGAGGTGCACGTGACCAACTAATATGGGCAAAGAAAGCAGTGCTGGAGGAAGCGGTACGGCAACGGGCGATGGGTGCCTTGGTCCGAATGCGAATGAGCTATTTAACTCTGGACATGCCAAACAAAGAGTTCTTTAAGTTAGAGTCTTCCCTCAAAAGGTCACAACAAATTCATACTTTACTCACTCCCAATGGGTCGCTGGTGACCTCTCAGCAGGCGATCAGGTGTACTCTGAAAGGGTTCTATTCTAACTTGTATTCTCCTCAGAACGTGGACAATGAGGTGATACGAGAGTTAACTGCTGGGCTTCCGAGTGTCGAGGAGGATGAGCGATGCATGCTCGATTCCCCAATCTCGGCTGATGAACTTGAAGCAGCTGTGCGGAGCCTGAAAGATGGGAAAGCTTCTGGAATAGATGGCCTGCCCACAGAATTCTACAAGACCTTCTGGGCCCTTGTGGGACCTGACTTACTCGATGTACTCGATGAAAGCATACGTGTCGGAGAACTTCCAATGTCTTGTAGACGAGCAGTCGTTTGTTTGCTACCAAAAGCTGGGAATCTTCAACTGGTTGATAACTGGCGACCTGTCTCCTTATTGTGTGTTGATTACAAGATTTTCTCTAAAGTACTTGCTAATCGTATGAAGACTGTGATCAGTTCAGTTATACACCCGGACCAGACCTACTGTGTGCCTGGAAAATCTATTTATGATAATATTTTTTTGGTAAGAGATATTATTTCATGCAATAAGTTCCTGCGTGACGATTTTGGGTTGCTGTTTCTTGATCAAACTAAGGCCTTCGATCGTGTTGACCACAAGTACCTTTTTTCTGTCCTGAAAGGAATGGGGTTTGGTGAAACTTTCACCTCTTATGTGAAACTCCTGTATACTAATACTCAATGTATGATGAAGATCAACAATAGGTTATGCTCTCCCTTTCCTTTCCAACGGGGTATTCGCCAAGGTTGCCCCCTCTCTGGGCTTCTATATATAGTCGCCCTTGAACCACTCCTTCGGTCTATTAGACAGCAAATACCTCAGGGAATGAGAAGTATAGAAGGAGCAGAATTTGTGCAGACGGCTTATGCTGATGATGTCTGTGTTTTGATTAGAAGCTCCAATGATGTCTCTGCTTTACAACGTTGTATGCGAGATTTCTCTGCAGCCTCTTCCGGTGGGATCAATTGGAATAAAAGTACAGCATTATGGTGTGGCAAAGGCAATCTCTCTTGTGTATCACCACCCTCACTCCCACACAACCTGGTCTGGAGAACGGACGGGGTTAAATAACTTGGAGTGCATATCGGTAATCGTGAAACAGAAATGAAAAATTGGGAAGGAGTGTTGGAGCAAATTATGCACAGATTGAAAGCATGGGAAGGACTGCTGAGGTCCATCTCCTATCGAGGCCGTACCCTTGTCATAAACAATCTGGTTGCAACAAAATTATGGCACAGAATTATTGCTTTACAGCCATCAAACCAACTAATTATGGCTACTCAGCGAATGCTAGTAAACTTCTTTTGGAGTGGCTACCATTGGCTGAGGCCTGAGATATTGTACTACCCCCGGAAGGAAGGTGGCCAGGGCATTGTTGATATCTCTGGTCGGGTTGTGGCCTTTCGGCTGCAGTCTCTGCAGAGACTACTGTTCGCTGAACAGCTGCCCTGGCGGCCCTTTGCATTTTTTTCTGTTACAACAGGCTGGTAGACTGAGATATGATCGGCAGCTTCTTTTGATAGACCTCGAGCATATAAACTTTGCCTCTCTTCCGAGATTCTATCAGAGTTTATTGGACACTTGGAAAAGGTTTGACGTCCACCGCTTCCTTGAGGGCTATAATTGTCGAATGTTCCTTCAAGAACCCCTTTTCTTCAATAACTTTTTTCCTGGTATCCCTCATAGCCATGCCCTGATTAAAAAATTTATCCAAGGAGGGATTAACAAAGTATGTGATCTGAGAGATTCATCTGGAGTTAAGTGGAAACCTGCTGGTTTGGTGGCAACCTCAGTTGGATCTCGGTCTGTCCGACTTGTAGACCAAGTTGTACGTATAGTCATAAGAAAATTTAGACAGCTAAACATCGGCTGGGAAGGTGTTGGTAACATTGAGGACTTTCGGTTAGGTTTCCCTGAAATCAAAGTGCTCCTTTCGTCTTCTCTTCAGCCGGAGATTGAACATACCCCCCCTTTTCATCTTGTAACTAAGATTGGAATCCGTGATCTCTCTCGACAAAATAAGAATGTACCCCTCTCTGGGAGAACACGAGTAGCTTTGTGGTCAGAGCGGTTAGGGTTGGGGTCTCCCTCTACCCCCCTTTGGCCTCACATGTACACCTTACCAATACATGGTGTGTTAGCGGACATACAATGGAGGTTAGCACACTGGGCGCTTCCCTCCAATATTTTTGTCCACCGTATTAACAGCTCACTGCCGGAAACTTGTCCTTTCTGTGACCAGAAGGAGGATTTGTTTCATGCTTATGTACAGTGTCGTAGACTGACATCGCTTTTCTTGTTCCTTGAATATCTTTTTCACCAATTGTCCTTCCCTTTCAATATGCATATGTTTATATTTGGTGTGTCTTTCAGGCCCACATGTAGGGATGTGGGTGTTCTTCTCAATTTTTTGGTTGCTGTTGCAAAATATGCGATATATAAATCTCGGAAAATTAAAATAGATAACGGCTATGGCTCTGAGGCTATTTCTATTTTTAAAGGGTTTGTCTCAACACGACTCAAGCTAGAATTTGATTTCTTTGTCAGTAATGGAAACGTCCAACTTTTTGAGAGAAAGTGGTGTATTGGCAATGTTCTGTGCTCAGTCGATGATTCAAAAGTGGTAATTACTTTATAATTCCTGATTGATTTGACTTTTTTCTTTGGAACTGATTGCTTGCATATATGTTTCTTCCTGTGTCCTTGAATACATTTCTCTCTCTCTCTCTTAGTTTTTTCGCTTAATTTGCTCAATATATATTTTTTGTATATTTGCTGGTTTCTTTTAAATACCCTTTGCTCTTTTTGTGGTGCCTTCATGATCCTTATGCAATTTCTTTAAACTAGTTGCTGTGTTTTTTTTTTTTACAACTGCTTTGTGAAATGTGTTTTTTTACAACTGCTTGTGAAATGGCTTTACATTGTTTATAATAAAAGGACACAAAAGTCAAAGTCTCTCTCTCTCTCTCTCTCTCTCTCTGTCTCTGTCTCTGTCTCTGTCTCTGTCTCTGTCTCTGTCTCTGTCTCTGTCTCTCTCTCTCTGTCTCTCTCTGTCTCTCTCTGTCTCTCTCTGTCTCTCTCTGTCTCTCTCTCTCGTTTGCATGCTGGTTGTGGAGGCCTGTGAGTGCTCTGTGTTGTTGCTCCATCCCCCCCCCCCCCTCCCGTTTTCCCCCCTCTGTGTCCTTGTACCTGTTCGTGGAGTCTTCCTGGTGATTCCCATATACGTTGAGACGGGAGAGAGAGCCGGAGAGCACAGGGTGATCGCTGGTAAGGGTTCGCCGTTTTTGGGCGTCGCCCGATCGGTGTTTGCTCCTTCATCTTAAACCTCTATTTCCTTTTTTTCCTTTCATTTATCCTTCCTTCAGTTTGTTTTGTTGCCTCCCTTTTCCAAAGTTAGGGGAATCGGAGAGGTCTGATTGCTTCCCATTCCCGGAGTTCGGGTAGGGAAGATTGTATTATATATTCACCCTCCCCGAGTTGGGGAGGGGTTGTAAGTGCAGCTGTTCCAGCATGGCAGCTGCACTATCTCGATTTACGGCCTTTCAGAGCCTGACCCGTAAGCACGGGTTCTTTTGTGTACCTCCGGAACGTGAGGTTAGTGTCGAGGACGTTGTCCTCGCAACCGGTCGTGTTGTCGGGATCGACAAGGTTGTTGCCGCTTCGCGGATGAACAAGCGGATCGTTATTTTTTTGTCCGACGTGGATTGTGTCCCACAAATTGTCGAACAGGGTTTGACAATCGATCCAGATTTATTTGTAATGATTTCCCCACTAGATAGCCCAGCGATAAAAGTCGTGATATCAAATTGCCCCCCATTTGTATCCGACGATGTACTAATTAAAGAGTTGGCCCGATACGGTACCATCGTGTCTCGTATCTCCATGATTCCCTTTGGGTCACGAAACAACGATTTAAGGCACGTGGTTTCATTCCGGCGGCAAGTGTTTATGATTTTAAAAAATTCCCAGAAGGATTTAAACCTTATAATAAAATTAAAACATCAACAGAACGAATATACAGTGTACGTGTCCACCAACGTTCTAAAATGTTTTGGCTGCGGACAATTTGGGCATGTTAAGCATGACTGCCCCCGAAAAGAGAATTCTCCACAAGTGCAACCTCCCCTCCGAACCGGGAATAAGCAACCCCCCCCACCTTCCCACCACCGGTCCAAACCCTTCCACCACTGACCCAAGCCTTCCCACCACCGAACCAAGCCCTCCCGCCGCCGAACCAAGCCCTCCCACCACCGACCCGAACCTTCCCACCATCGACCCAAGCCTTACCACCACTGATCCCAATCTGTCCACCACCGACCCAAGCCCTCTTACCACCAATCCAAACCCCCCCGCCGTACCCCCTTCCCCTCCCCTTGAAACAGGGGCCCCTCCCTCTACTGAAGGATCTAATTGCAGCCATCTCCTGTTAACTATAGATCTCACCCCCCAGGCGACATCGTCCAATCACAGCTTGTTGCCTGCTATAACTGATCCTACCTCTCCCGCCGTGGTAGCCGATGGGAATCCCCTCCCGATGATCACGTCCTCCCTCCCCCCCCCTCCCCCCAAACCCTTGCAATCTCTTCCCACTAACCAGGACGAGTTTCAATTAGTCTGCCCAAAAGGAAAAAGACATCTGCAAACAACAGATGAAAACGGTCATCTCTTTAAAAAACCTACAACTGAAAACCGACAGCCCCCCCTCTCTGGCCTAGATTTGTCCCTCGTCACAGAAAATCGTTTCTCGGTATTGGAGGACATAGATGTGGATGAATCCTCGCCCTTGTCTACTGACCTAGAAACTGATATGGTTGAACCGCAAAAATTAGTACCCCCCCCCCCCTCCCCTGAAGATGCCCTCCCCGTCCCCCCCCCCCCCCCCTCTATGGACTATGCCCCATCCGATAACGTGGAGGGATGTGATGACGGTGAGGAGATAAATGATGAAAACCAGTGTGACACACCATCTGAGCCATCTGATATAGATGACTCTGTTAGTGAATGTGGTAGCCTCAAGGAAGAAGAAATCCCTCCAATCCCTCCCTCCGAGATAAAAAGGTTTCTTAAGGACACATTCCGAAAAAGGAATGTTGTAATAGAAACCTTTTTTCCGGAGCTACCTGATTTTATACATTCCGCGAGACTGATGGTAAAACGGCCCCACGTTTTTAATTTCAATTCCTCCCAACGTCACCGTTTAAAGAAGTGGTCGCAAAAAGCTAAGAATGAACTGCTATCAAAAAATTGAGTGGTGGTCACTCCTCCTTATAGCTGTAATGAGTTTTTCCATTTGTAGCTTGAATATTAACGGAGGATGTAGCTCTGTCCGTAAAGTTCAAGTAAGGGATTTTTTATTACAGAAGAAAGTTGACATTGCCCTCTTACAAGAGACCCATGCCAACGACTACTGTGTCGCAGAGTGGTGTAGGCTCTTCCCCGGCCTGTCCTTCTTTAGTAACGGTGACTCCCGCAAAGGCGGTGTCGCAATAATTCTTAGCCCCTCCTTTTCGCCTTCATCGCTTAAATTCGACGAAATACACAAGGGATCCCTAGCATCCCTAGAATTCCACTACTGTGGAAAATTCTATACTATTTTTAATATCTATGCCCCAAGTACGCCTGTAGCTCGGTGAGTTTTTTTTAAATGACCTTGGGACACACCTAACGTCCCTCGACAGCCAAAACGCCCTAAAAAACCAAGACAATCATGTTTGTATTGGTGGAGATTTTAACTGCACCCTTCAACTCTAACTAGACAGGAACAGTGCAGAGCCCCATCCTGCCTCCACAATCCCTCTCACCAAATTTTTAAAACAAATGAATTTGACAGATATATGGCGGGTACAGCACCCATCAATCAGGCAATACACATGGTGTCGATGCATTCAGGGTAATATTGTACTTGCTCGCTTGGACAAGTTTTATATTAATCCTCCACTTGAACGCCTCGTTCTGTCATCCAAAATTTGCCCATCAGGATTCTCGGACCACAGCGCAACATTTCTCAAAATTTCTGCCCCCTGCCCGAAACACAAGAGTGCTTTTTGGAAATTTAATAACAACTTACTTGATGATAGTACCTTTAAGGACATTTTTCCGGAAATTTGGAATATTCTGGTTGCCTCCCAAGGGAATTTCTCAAACCTCAGACAATGGTGGGATAATGCCAAAACGCACATCAGACTATTCTGCCAACAATATCGTGCGTATGGTGTTCAAGAGGAAAGAAAAACCACAACCTTACATGAAGATGAAATCCTGGAATTACAGAAACAGCTTCAGGGAACCGCAAGTGAGCTACCAGGGAATGAGGCAACAAATCCATGGAAAAACGGCCTTACTGAATTCCATATCCGAAAGGCGAGCACAAAATGCTTTATTGCGCCTGAAGATGAGGTACATACACGACCTTGATGCTCCAACCAAATTCTTCTTCAGCCTTAAAAGGGGGGCCACTTCGTCAATGATTACACGCTTGCTCCATGATGGGGAACTCCTTTATGAAGATGGCAGAATCAGGGAATGTGCCCGGAAACATTTTAAACAACGGTTTATGCGGCATGACATTAACCAGGATGCAATATCGGAACTTGTTTCTAACCTTCCAACATTGGCGGAGGATCAGAAGCAGCAGTTGGAGGATCCTCTTAGGTTACCTGAGCTCACCGCTGCCTTGAAGGCCTTTGAACCTGATAAAGCCCCTGGACTGGATGGGCTGACAAGTGAATTTTTCCAGGTTTTTTGGGACACCATTGGACCTCACCTACTGCGGGTATTGAATGAATGTTTAGAGGATGGACAACTGCCGTGGAGTTGCCGGAGAGCAGTCACCACCTTAATTCCTAAGAAAGCGGACACTCAACTTATAGAGAACTGGCGTCCTATTTCTGTTTTATGTACGGATTATAAAATTTTAGCCAAAGCCTTGTCTAATCGAATGAAACCTTTTATGAATGTACTAATAGGAGAACATCAATCCTTTTGTATTCCTGGACGTACTATTTTTAATAATATCTTTCTTATCCGTGATACCATTCGGTTTTGTAACAATTTTAATATGAATGTTGGTCTGTTTTTTATTGACCAAGGAAAAGCCTTTGACTGTATTGACCACATGTACCTTTTTAGAGTTTTAGAGAATTTTGGGTTTGGACCTAATTTTATCTCGTACGTTAAACTTTTGTATTGTAATATATCCAGTGTTCTTAAAATTAATCAAGTATTGTGTAGCCCCATTGCTGTACAACGGGGAGTACGGCAAGGTTGCCCGCTATCTGGACTTTTATACTCTCTTGCCATCGAACCTCTTCTGCTCCAATTACGTACGCACATTTCTGGCTTCACTGGATCCATTCTTACCACACCGCTAAAAGTCTCTGCCTATGCAGATGATGTCTGTATTTATATAAAAAATAGTGCTGACGTCACTGCGGTGGCTCAAGCACTAAAAACATATTGTCAGGCTTGTTCAGGCCAGGTAAACTGGAAGAAGAGTGAAGCCCTTTGGATAGGACCTGGAGATTGCCCGCCAATTGTCCTACCAGGAGGAGTGAACTGGCAGAAAAGTGGCATTAAATACCTCGGTATTTTCCTCGGAGACAACACCTTTGAGCAGCAGAACTGGGTGGGATTACCAGACAAGGTAATGGCAAAACTGGCCCGCTGGAAAGGACTTCTTTTTCAACTTTCGTACCGCGGAAGAACTCTCGTCATTAACAATCTTGTCGCCTCTATGCTATGGCATAAGATGATATGCCTACAACCGCCCGGGAGCCTTCTTATTACACTGCAAAAGAGCATTGTCGACTTTTTCTGGAGCGGGAAACACTGGCTCCAACCCCCCGTGGCATACTTACCACTCACTGAAGGTGGCCAAGGTCTTATTGATATCCGCAGCCGGATTATGGTCTTCCGGCTTCATATCGTGCGCCAACTTGTATATGGAGATGAAACCCTACTCTGGAGGCCTCTGGCTAACTGCATATTACAGCTTACATGCAAGCTGGGTTACGACCGAGAACTTTTCTTGATGAACCCTCATCAAATCGATTCATCCTTGCTGCCCACCTTTTACCAAGGGGTGATGAACGCCTGGCAAGCCCTGTCCTTTTCCCGTGAAATGGCAACATACAACATGGAAATGTTGATGAATGAGCCCCTATGCTACAACCCCTTCCTGGAAAACAGCTTGAATAATAAGGGACTCGTTCAACGCTTTGTTGATGCCAAGCTGCTGCGAGTGAAAGACCTCATGACAGAGTCTGGGAGCTGCCGGCTGAGTGCTGCCGCTGTGGCACAAAAAACCGGAATAAAATCTGTCAGGATCATCTCTCGGTTCCTTCAAGGGATATCCGCAACGTATCGTTATACCTGCGAGGAACTTGGCCCTTCCCCCGAGGAAACAGCGGGGGACTTCCCCAAACTCCTAGTCTTCAGCCCGTCACTTAATCTGTCCCCTGGCCTGAACAGCCCTGATGATACTGCATTATCCCTTCCCGCCTTTCCAAAGAAAACTTTGTACAACGCGTACGTTAAAATTTTATACGCAAAAACATTCTCTGAGCACCCGAGGCTTCGATGGCGGGATGTTTTACCCCCAATACCACCCAATTGCCCCAATTGGCGAAGTTTTTATCTCTTGCCTACTCCAAAGTATGTTGGAGATATTCAATGGAAACTTGTACACTGGATTTTACCTTATAATGTTTTACTGAACCGGTTTTCTACTGCTAACTCTAATCTATGCCCTTTCTGTGCATCCATTGAAACCCTGCCGCATATATACCTTGAGTGTGAACGATTGCAACCTCTTTTTACATTCCTTCAGGAACGCTTTGTGACGCTTGGTTCGCTCTTCAATCACAATGTTTTTATTTATGGTGTTTTAGGACCGTCTTCCCTTAGGAATGTGGTTTTAATGAATTTTTTAATTGGCCAGGCCAAGTTTGCAATTTATAAATCCAGGAAGAAAAAAATGGGAAACGCTTCTGACTCGGCATATGATGTACTGCTCACCCTTAAGGCTCTTGTAAATGCAAGACTAAAGCTAGAATACCGGTTTTTTTAAATGAACAAGAATTTAACATGTTTTAAAGAAAAATGGGTTTTTAATGATGTCATATGCACACTTGATGATGATGATTTGATAATAACTTTTCCGTGAGACCATTTTTATTGTGTTTTGTTTCTTTATGACTGAACATTACTGATTTTTTGTACTCTTGTAATAAAAGGAAGAAACAGTCAGTCTCTCTCTCTCTCTCTCTCTCTCTCTCTCTCTCTCTCCCTCTCTCTCTCTCTCTCTCTCTCTCTCTCCCCCTCTCCCCCCACCTATCGGCTGTGGGTGCGGTGTCATGGCGTCTGTTCGTGTCTTGGCATTGTAGCTCTGTGCTCATGGTTTGTATCTTTACCCTCCCCTTACCTTTTCTCACCTTTGTTCCGTCTTTTGTGTATCCCCCTTCCACGTTATCGCCCCCCCCTCCCTCTTGAGAGTGAGAAAGTGAGAGCGCACACGTGGTGAGACCTGTAAAGGTTCCCCCTTAGGGCGGTTCCCTCTCGGTTTTTTTTCGCTTCGTGTTACAAATCATAATACTTTTTCCGTTTCTTTTTTCGTAAATATTTTTTATTTTTCGCTAGTTTACTGGAGCTTTTTGGCTTCATTAACCCTTTATACATTTACCCTTTGTTTAAACGTGCAAACGATGGCGGATAGCTCTCGTTACACGTCTCTTGAAGCGCTAACCCGGAAGCACGGGTTAGTTTGTTCACCTCCGTCGGGAATCGACGTCGAGGCCATTATCCTTGCCGTCGGAGAGATAATCGGTTTGGATAATGTAAAAGCGGCTTCTCGCATGAATAAACGCGTGGTAATCTTTGTTCCCACAGTGCCCATGGTTGCTCAAATAGTCGAGCACGGGCTCTTCTTTGCTCCCGACGTGTTTGTTCAGGTATGTCCACTCGACACGCCGGCAGTTCGGGTTTCTCTCTCTAACGCTTCTCCGTTCCTTAAGAACAAAGACCTGGTTACTGAACTAAACAAACTTGGTTCTGTCGTCTCTTCAGTTACTGTGGTTCCTGTACGAGGAAAAAATAACCGTTTAAAACACGTCATGTCCTTTCGTCGTTTTGTTTATACTAGGGCATGCCCGTACTATATATATATGTAAAATTATATCCCCCCCCCTCTATTTACATGAAATGGTTTGGTTCATTCGCAAAGCCAAAGCGAACGGCTTGCGAGTACGGTGACAATCCCCCCCCTCTATTTACATGAAATGGTTTGGTCCAAAGCGAACGGCTTGCGAGTACGGTGACAATCCCCCCCCTCTATTTACATGAAATGGTTTGGTCCAAAGCGAACGGCTTGCGAGTACGGTGACAATCCCCCCCCTCTATTTACATGAAATGGTTTGGTCCAAAGCGAACGGCTTGCGGAGTTTGGTAAAGAAATCGCCATAGCGTGCACAAACGCGCAGGAAAGCGAAAGAATCGCAAATTAGTTTTAATTAGTTTTAAAACATAGTTTAACGCCAACATAGCGGCAACATAGTTTGCCAACGTGAAATAAATGAATACGCTCTCAAATGTGCCGTCCGAGGCAGAGTCTGTTCGGCACGTTCGGCACACGTGATAGCTCGCTGCTCTCTGATTGGTTGAATCGTTTTTTGGACATAGCTCGCTAACTACTTGTCCGATTAATATGAAACCTTGAAAAGGCACATCCTCGGGTCCCCAGCAATATACCTGGCAAGTTTCAAGTATATCGGACCCGTGGTTGTCGAGAAACAGCGGTCACAGACAGACACACGGACATACACACAGAGATTACTGGAATTATAGATAGATGATCTTACCACGTGGTGTAACCTCTTTAAATGCGGTATTGCCCTTCAAGGTCGAAGGTCACACTTATCGGGTCTTTGTCTCCACAGAGTCTCTAGTTTGTTTTGAGTGTGGTCAATATGGTCATTTAAAGGACTCGTGCCCGAAAAAGTCCACAGATGGAGTCACTAGCCTGAATGGTGATGAACAGCAGGGCTCTACTGAGATCGTTGTCGATGATGTAAACAATATGGGTGGTGCTGATGCAAACCCCATTGTAGACAAACAGAGAACCAGGAAAAGAACCCTCCCACCTTCTAGCGACCTCAACGAGCCTGATAATAAGGTCTTGGCCGGTCCTCCAACCTTCGCTCAAGTGGTTAGTGAAGGTTATGGTGGAGCGCGACCTCCTCCTCAGCTGTTTCCTCCAGTTGAGGAAATTCCTCAACCTCCCCCACCTTCAGAATACTCTGAGGGCAATGTGATAAATGCTGAAAATGTATGTGTTGGCCAGACAGCACCTGAGTCTCTCCAGTGTTCTGAGGGTAAACCTCCATGTGAGGTTGAGCCTCCATGTGTGTCCCCTGCTGAAGCTTGTGTTGATTGTGCCACCCCTCCCTCTGTGGGGAGTGGTGAGTGTGTTGGAACTAGTGATCTGTCTGTGGAATCCTAAATTGAGGCAGCTGAGCCTTGTCAAGCTCATGGTCAGCAGGGTGATAGTGCTGAAGTCTCAGATTTTCGCGTCGATGAGCCCATTGCCTCGGCAATGGACTCTCAATGCAATGATTGTGACTCTGATGGGGGTTCTTTCGTTGCCTCACTGAGTGATGGTGAGGCCGACTTGTCATCAGAGCATGTCTCTGGAGGCTCTGTCCCTCCTGCTGAAATCGTGGATTTCCTACAAAAAACGTACCGTAAAAAGCGCGTGAAAATCTGCGATTTCTTCGTTGATACTCACGCCTTCATTAGTGGGGCTCAGGAAGTTGTTCAACAATCTGTGGCCCTTCATATTTCTGATCAATCACTGAAAAGACTGAAGAGGTACCTTGTCACAGCAAGGAAAGAATTAAACCTGTAATGGCTGTGTTGCTGCCTATGTTTCTATGAACATAGCAAGCTTGAACATTAATGGTGGGCGCAGTCAGCTGCGTCGGTCCCAAACTGTGCAATTAGCCAGGAGGGAAAAGATTGATGTACTTTTATTGCAAGAAACTCGTGCCACTGCAGACTGCATGGCTGATTGGCAGCAACAGCTGATTGGCACTTGGTTTTTTAGTAATACAGATTCTGTGAGTGTGGGTGTTGCTTTTTTTGTCAGTTCACGTTTGTCTGTCTCCCCCCCCCCCCCATCTTTAAGGAAATCGTACCAGGCTATCTAGCCTCTGTAGAGCTTGCATACAATCAGCAACGATTTATGTTTGTTAACGTCTATGCTCCAAGCGATAGCACAGATAGAGGAACTTTTTTTAATCAGTCCTTTAATTTCCTGAGACACCTCTCTTCTGATACGTTGTTGTGCTTAGGGGGTGACTTTAACTGTACTTTAAACCCAACTTTAGATAGGAACAGTGCAGAGCCACATCCAGCTTCAAGTAGGCCTCTTTCCAGTATAATTTCGCGGCATGACCTCAACGATGTATGGCGGCAACAACACCCAAACCTGCAGCAATTTAGCTGGTGTCGGGTTTTACTAAATCATCTTTCACTTGCTCGTCTTGATAAATTTTATATTCCTAACTCTGCTGTCAACCTTGTGACATATACGGCTATTGTCCCTTCAGGCTTCTCTGATCATTCTTTGGTAAAACTGTGCTTTTCTTTTCCTCGTTTCAAACGCCGCACCCTGTATTGGTCCTTTAACACCTCACTTCTGAGCGATCCTTTCTTTAAATCATCCTTTGTGGTTTTTTGGGACAAGGTTGTGGATTTCCAACATCGTTTCCTAAATCTCTGTCAGTGGTGGGACTATGCTAAAGCGCAGATCCGTGTTTTCTGTCAGCAATACAAAACCAATTGCTCTCAAAGTAAACAATTATGTATTGATGCCTTGAAACAAGAAATTCTACGATTGCAGGAAGGTGCTGAGGTCCTCAGTGATGAAAGACGGTGTCAACTCCTCTTTAAAAAACAAACTCTGCTTAAGGAATTAATTCAAGAAAATGGTATTGGTGCCTTAGTCAGGCTGAGAGTGAATGGTTTACTGTCGTCAGACACATGTTGTAAAGATTTCTTTAAGTTTGAGAAGACGACGAAGGCGAGCCAGCAAATGCTTAGTCTTCGGGCTAGTGATGGGCATATTCTTAGTGATAATACGGATGTTGTTCATTTTGTTCGGTCTTATTTTGAGAATGTGTTTTCCTTTAAGCCCAATGATGTGCCTGCAATGCAGAATATTATGACCAATTTACCACAGATAGATGAGCATCAACGGCATGTCTTGGATGAGAACATTACTCTCGGTGAACTTAAAACTGCGCTCGATGGCCTTCCTGATCATAAGGCTCCTGGTTTTGATGGGCTACCAGCTGAATTTTATAAAACCTTTTGGGACATGCTTGGTCCTGCTTTGCACTCAGTGTTTTTATACAGTCTGCGTGAGGGATTGTTACCCCTTAGTTGTCGGCGTGCAGTTGTTTGCCTTATCCCTAAGAAAAACGACCTGCAATTGATACAGAACTGGCGTCCAATCTCTCTTCTCTGCACAGATTACAAGATTTTTGCCAAAACGCTAGCTTACCGTGTAAAGACTGTTCTAAGCACAGTTATACATCAGGATCAATCATACTGTGTTATGCACAGATCTATGCACGATAACGTTTTTTTGGTACGAGACCTGTGGGATGTGTGTGCATTTCAACAACAACATACCGGTCTCTTTTTTATTGACCAAGAAAAGGCTTTTGACTCTGTTAATCATGAGTATTTGTTTCACATTTTAAAGCAATTTGGTTTTGGGGCATCCTTTATTTCATATGTATCCTTATTGTATAATCACATTTTTAGCTTGATCAAAATCAATGATGGTCTCTGTTCACCTTTGCGGATTGGGAGGGGAATTCGGCAAGGCTGTCCCTTATCTGGAATCTTGTACTCTCTTTGCATTGAGCCCCTTTTGATTCGTTTACGATCTTCACTTATGGGATTTTCAGTGACTCCATCAGAAAATCCCGTTATCATTTCGGCCTATGCTGATGATGTATGTGTTGCTGTTCGCAGCAGTAATGACATTGCTCTGCTATTTGAGTGCCTGCGGGTATACTCTCAAGCATGTACAACGCAAATTAATTGGTCGAAATGCAAAGCAGTTTGGGTCGGCGGTATGCCACCTTCTGCCCTTCCAATTCTCCCTATGAATTTGACATGGGAAAAAGAAGGTGTGAAATACCTCGGTGTTTACCTTGGAACCCCAGGCTTTGTCAAAAGGAATTGGGATGGTTTGCTCCACAAAATCAGCAACAAATTAAACAGATGGAGAGGAATTTTGTCGACCTTGTCTTTCCGAGGTCGTGCCCTGGTCATTAACAACCTGGTGGCCCCTCTCTTATGGCATAAAATGATTGCCTTGCAGCCACCTGCAACGTTGGTGTCGTCAATCCAAAAATGTTTACTTGACTTCTTTTGGGATGGCAAACACTGGCTAAAGCCAGAGACTATTTGCCTCCCACTGGCAGAAGGAGGTCATGGGCTTGTGGACATTCTTTGTCGGGTGATGGCCTTCCGAGTCTCCACAGCTCGTCGTTTTATATTTCTGGAGGCCTTGCCCTGGAAATCGACTGCAAACTGTATACTAAAACAAGCCGGCATTCTTGGGTACAATTGTGAACTCTTCTTCATGGAGCTGCAACATGTCGATGCTTCGCTGCTCCCTGACTTTTACCAAGATGACTTGAACGTCTGGCGGTCCATTTCAATAACTCGCCAAATGGGGACATACAACAGTGAAAGGTTCCTCCGGGAACCCCTTTTCTACAATGCCCTCTTTCCTGCTATTCCTCACTCATGTGCCTTTGTGCAACGTTTTGTGAGTGCTGGCGTGAAAACGACTCGGGACCTTCGTGACTGTAACAGGAACAGTTGGTTCTCCGCAGGACATCTTCAAGTAAGAACTGGCATCAGATCTTTGAGGAGCGTAGCCAAGGTCCTACAGGAAATCCTGTGTGTTTTTAGGCACCTGGGCCTGAGCTCAACCGCCAACATTGGTGACCACCATACACCACCACAGATCTGTGCTAGCTCTAGCCTGCCAGCTGATAGCGCCACAACATCTATCTTGCTATCCTCATCACCACTTTCCAGCAAGGATAAAAAGAGACTGTATCGTTTGTGTATCTCAGTTCGGTTTCCCTCGTTACAGCCTCTTTCTTTTGGGGCTCGATGGAAAGAGAAACTGCCTTCTGGGTCTCCCTTCCATCCGCAATGGTCTGCAATGTATGTTTCACCGATTGTTAAAAGGACTGGTGATATTGCTTGGAGACTCGCCCATATGGTGTTGCCCTCCAATGTTTTATTACATCGTTTTAATGAGGATAATTCAGTGGAATGCCCCTTTTGTATGATTTCTGAAGACCTTTTCCATGCTTACGTAGATTGTGCAAGACTCTCTGCCTTCTTTGGTTTTTTATCAACTTTTTTTAATCGTATGAACTTTTCTTTTTCTACACGTGTTTTTATCTTTGGAACACCACTTAGTTATAAAAAACGCTCTGAGACTGCTCTTGCTAATTTCTTAATTTCTATTGGAAAATTAGCAATCTACAAAACAAGAAAAGCAAAGCTCCTGGCAAATGCTGATATTTTATGTGATGTGGTAATTGTGTTTAAGGCTCTAGTCATGGCAAGGTTACGCTTGGAATTTTCTTTTTGCCAAATGAAAGGTGATTTACAAACCTTTGTGGAAAAATGGTGTGCAAAGGGTGGGTTTTGTAAACTTGATCATGGTTTGTTAAGTTTTTTATTTTAGTGCTTGGTGTTTTTATTGTCGTTGTTTGGCTGCACATGTTTTGAATTGTGGTGACTTTATTATTTGCATGACTTGTATGGTTTTCTTACCTTTATAATAAAAGAGCTTCAAAAGTCAAAGTCTCTCTCTCTCTCTCTCTCTCTCTCACCCCCTGCAGGCCGTTTGCGTTGGGTGTGGCGTCATGGCGGCTGTGAGCAACTGCTCTGTGTTGTGGTGAGTTCTTTGTGAGATTTTCTCCTCTCCTGCCCTCCCCTGCCCCCCCCCTCCCTCTCCTTTCCATCCTGTGTACTTTGGCATTTTGTTTTCATCCTTTCTACACCTTTGTCTTCAAGAGAGAGAGGTTTGAGAGCGGACCCATTTTGGGTGCGGCCTACCGGCTTCGACGACGCTTTGTAAGCCTTTTTGCACTTATAATGCACGTTTATTATTTATTCTAGTTTGATTTATTTCGGTTTGGTACCTACTTGGCCAGTTCGGACAAGTGGGGGGGTGTTAATTCGCTGGGATGGCGAATGCACGCTCTCGGTTAGAGGCGTTCGACAACTTAACAAGGAAGCATGCATTTGTGTGTGTTCCACCCGAAGGAACTTCCACTGAGGACATTGTTTTGTCGGTGGGGAAAATAATCGGTTGTGAGAATGTACGAGCAGCGTTGAGAATGAATCAAAAAGTTGTTGTATTTGTGTCCGATGAAAAATTCGTTCACGATGTTGTTAGTGCGGGTTTAACCACAGAGGCAGGTCTCTTTGTCTTGGCATCGCCTATGGACACTCCGTCGATGAGGATCGTCATATCTAACGTACCCCCATTTATAACCTGCAACCAGCTGATGTCCGTTTTGTCCCGATACGGAACAGCCGTGTCGAAAATCACAATGATTCCGCTCCGGTCTCAGGATGAACGTGTTAAACACGTGATGAGCTTCAGACGGCAGGTGTATATGGTGCTTCCGGATCGAGGCGATGACACAGGGTTAAACATCACATTCAAGGTAAAGGTGAACAACCATGAGTACCAGATGTATGCGTCATCGGCCTCATTAACATGCTTTCATTGCGGAGCTTTTGGCCATGTGAAAAGGTTTTGTCCAAAGGTATCGTGTGTACGGTGCAGTGAAGCAGGTCATAGTGACGCTGATTGTAAAAGAGATAACACCCCGGTCTCTAACGTATGAAACAAGGTAAACCGAAATACCCGAATGGTTCCTACTGCCGCTCCCTCGCACTCGAGGAGTCAGGATAATACTCCTGTTCGTCTTAGTGAAAACGACAACACCGCTGATTTGGTAAATAATGAAATAATCCCAGATAACCCACCTGTTGTGGCAGATGCTACATGCAGTGAGGAGATGGAAGAAAATCCCATTGTGGTGACAAAAAAACGAAGAGCACCTGGTGCTTGTAACTCCAACATTATTTTGAAAAAGGTAGTGTTGGATAAAGAGAGTGTGGGTGCAGACGCCCTGGAACGTCTTTCTCAGGTGTCCACAAGCTGTATTGACACCAGGGAGAAGGAACCTGAATTAATTAATTCTGAAACGTTATCGGGCAGCACCATAAACCTGGGAGAAAAAGTAGATGGTGAGACTAAAGATGATGGTGAGCTCATTAGTGAGCCGCCACCTTCACTACCTGCTGAGACCGAGCGGATTGGGAATGTCTCAGCCCCAAGCTCCTCTTTACCACTGCAAGATCTAAATCATGACACTGGTTCGTCAACTGAGCCAGTGAACATCTCCCTGCAGGAGGGTGAAGCCGAGATTTCAGCTCCTGCTGAATGTCCCGGGTACCAGAGTGAAGATGACTCTACCATAGAACATTCCAGCAAATCTTCGGACTTGGCTGGAATCAAAATGGGGACTGTGCAGACTGATATATGTGACCTGGGCGGAGCTGTTTCTGATTTGTCAGATTCAGAGGATGAAGTTGAGATGACTGAGTTGTCTCAATCTTCATTGTATCAGTCATCCATAGCCCCTCAACTTGTTATTTCTTTTCTGAAAAACACCTACCGACACCGAAATGTGATTGTAAAAGATCATTTTCCTGATTTAATTTCATTCATCCAGGCTGCAAAGGACATAATTAGGAGGCCGGATGAATTTCATTTAACAAGGTCGCTGTTTCATCGGCTTAGAAAGGCTGTTACAAAAGCAGGGAGCGAGATTTCCCAACAACCGCTCACGCCTTTTGATAATCCATGAAAAAAATCACCTTTGGAACCTTAAATATGAACGGCGGAGGTGCAAGCCAAAACCGCCAGGTTCAGGTGAAAAGTTTATTTGAGCGCAAGAAAATTGATGTGCTCTTAACTCCAGGAAACCCATATAATTCAAAATGGGGAGTACGACTGGTGTCGCCTCTTTAAAGGACAATGTTTTTTTTAGTAACATGTCTTCTTCTTCTGCTGGTGTAGCCTTTTTACTCAGACCAGGCCTAGTACCTGAGTCATGCCTCTTCCAGGAGGTGATTAAAGGCCGGTTTATTTCATTGGAACTGGTCATTAATAATTTTCGGTTTACACTATTCAACGTTTATGCACCATGTGAGAGTGTGGAACGAAGAGCTTTCTTTTCATCTTTAATTCGACACATGCAGTCGATAGATCTCAATAATTGTATTTGCATGGGGGGTGACTTTAATTGCACCTTTAAACCCAGTATAGACTGAAATACAGCAGAACCTCATCCCGAAGGTAGTACTGATTTGTTAAATTATTTTTCGGCAGTGGGTGTGCTAGATGCATGGAGACTGCATTACCCCAACAAATCTGAGTATACTTGGGGACGATGTGCCAATGGGAGAATGACCTTCGCTAGACTTGACCGTTGGTACATAACCTCACAGTTCAGGAATGCGGTTATCTCTCCAAATCATTTTCCATCTTTGTTTTCTGATCATCATTTAGTTACCATGGGCCTCTTTTTCCCTCAACCCTTACGAAAAAGTGCATACTGGAAATTCAATACCAGTCTTCTCGAAGATGCTTAGTTTAAAGACGCCTTCCGTGCTTTTTGGGTCATCCAACTTTCAAGAAAGCCCTCTTTCTCTTCTTTAGCATTATGGTGGGATAACACAAAAGCTCAGATTAGAGTGTTTTGTCAGCAGTTTGTTTCAAATGAAACTGACGTAAAAATATAACAATGGCTTGTTTAGAAGCTGATATTATATGGTTAGAGTGTAAACTGGCTAAAGATAATATCAGAAGAGACCACAGGTTATTGGTTGAAAAGAAGGCTCAACTGAGAGAGCTGTTCAGGAGAAAGCAGCAGGCCTGTTAATCAGATTAAGAATAAACAATTTAAAGGTATCAGACACCCCGAGTAAATCTTTCTTCCAAATGGATTTTGTAAATAAGTCACCCAAAACCCTTTTCTCTGTACAAGACTTTAGGGGAAACATGGTTGCCAACCCTGGAGATGTAAGGTTGTGCATTAGAGAGTTTTTTTCAAAAGTTTATGCAAAACAAAATGTTTGTGAGCAAACCATGGAATTTTTAACTTCTCACCTTTCATCCCTAACTGAGCCTCAGTGCCTGGGCCTGGATTCAACAATTACTTTGCCTGAGCTAATGCAGGCCCTAAGTGAAATGGACTCGGGGAAAGCTCCTGGGATTGACGGCCTACCGGCAGAATTTTTCTTGGCTTTTTGGGACCTTTTGGGCCCTGAAATATTGAATGTCCTGGAATCATCCTTGGTGCTTGGAGAACTCCCACTAAGCTTCAGAAGAGCAGTGGTGTCGCTGATTCCAAAGACTGGGGATCTACGACAGATAAAGAATTGGCGGCCGGTCTCGTTATTATGTACGGACTACAAAATATTGTCAAAAGTGTTGGCCAGTCGGTTGAAGACGGTAATCGGTGATCTAGTCCACCATGATCAGAATTACTGCATCCCAAACAGATCTATTTATGATAATATTTTTTTGATTAGAGATTTAATGGAATGTGATTGCTTGGAAAAAGATTTTGGGATAATATTCCTTGATTTGGAAAGGGCTTTTGACAGTGTGGATCATGTTTTTTTTGTATCGTGTGCTAGAAGCATGTGGCTTTGGTGTCAATTTTAGGGCCTACGTGACTTTGTTGTACAACAATATATTTAGTTTATTTAAAATAAATAACGAACTCAGCTCTCCGGTACAGGTCCAAAGAGGGGTGAGACAAGGATGCCCGGTTTCTGGGTTATTATTTTCCTTGGTAATGGAATCACTCCTAATTTTATTTAGGAAAAATATTTCAGGAGTGACTGTATCCCCTGGGAGTCCTTCAGTAGTTGTATCGGCTTATGCAGATGATGTCTGTGTGGTTGTTAAGAAGGAGAGTGATATCCCAGCACTTGTTGAATGTTTAAATCTTTTTTGCCTCGCTTCTTCTTTGAAGTGTAAGTGGGACAAGAGTAAGGCCTTATGGATTCCCTGTCTCAAGAACATTCCACCTGGAATAGTGCTGGTACCACCTGTGCATCTACCAACAAAGTTAAAATGGGTGGAAGATGGAGTCAAATACCTTGGGGTTTTCCTGGGATCTCCACATTACGTCCTCAAAAATTGGGACGGGATTGTTGAGCACGTCAAAAAAAGACTGGGACTGTGGAAACGAGCACTGCCCCCACCTTTCCTACAAAGGCAGGGTTCTAGTGGTTAATAATTTGGTGGCTTCTTCCCTGTGGCATAGGTTTATCTGCCTTCAGCCGCCAGAGGCACTACTAAAGGCAGTGCAGAGGCTACTCGTGGATTTTTTTTGGAGTGGTCACCATTGGTTACTACAAAATGTCATATGTAGCCCCTTGTCTGAAGGTGGCCAGGGACTGATCGACATAAAAAGTCGTATGATGGCTTTTCGGCTGTGTACCATACAGCAGTTGCTGTACAAGGAACGACTGCCAAGCTGACTTCTGGCCTATCATGTGCTGCGAAAAGCAAGCGGGCTTGGATACGGCCTTGAACTTTTCTCAGTCCAACTCCAATATGTCGACACATCTCATCTACCATCATTCTATCAGAGCCTTCTGAATGCCTGGCAAAGCCTTTCGACTAGTCACCAGCAAGAAACCTATGCTACAAGCATGTTTGTGGAAGAACCCCTTTTTTACAACCCGCTGTTTCCTGCAATACCAAGAAGCCGAGACTTTTATCAACACTTTATTACAGCGGGCATAAACAAAGTGTTGGACCTCCGCCATGATTCTGGTTGGGGGTGGAAGACGATGCAAGAGATAGCTGATATGACTGGAATATGGTCAAACAGAATAATCGGAAGAGTCCAAAAGGAAATAGTAAAGAAAAGCTTCCAACTTGGACTAAGATGGACCCAGGAAGTTTTGGTGACATCCAATGACTGGCATTTTCCTGGTTTATTGGTACAGCCTAGTCATGGAGACTTGCCCCCAATTAGTGAGGGACAAAACATTTTTCAGAAATGCAGTCGTAAAGACCTGTATCGGTTATGCACTGCAGTTCTGCTTGGGAACTCACTGTTAAATGGAGTGGCCAGGAGGAAAGGGCTAATGCCGGAAGGACTCCCATCTGAGCCTGCATGGGAATCAATATACAGTAAGCTGGTAAGCAAAAGGACAGGTGATCTCCAGTGGCGAATGATACACTGGATCATTCTGTCTAATAAATTAGTGAGTCATTTCGCGCCCACATCTATGTGTTGCCCGTTCTGTGTTTACACAGAGGATGTGTTCCATGCATACGTTGATTGTGCAAGGCTTGTGCCTTTATTTCAATGGCTGAACTACATGGCTGGAAAAATGAAGATCACTTTTTCTCTGCGATCATTTATTTTTGGCTTCAATGATATGAAAGAACATGTACATATGTTGTTTTTGTTTTTAGTGGCCACGGCGAAAATGACAATTTATTTATCGAGGAAGGAAAAACTGAAAGGAAAGCCGATTGGGCAATGTGATGTCTTGTTCTTTTTTAATGCCTTGATATCTGCAAGACTCAAACTTGAATTTTGTGATTCTGAAAGAAAGAAATGTATTGATGAGTTTATGAACATCTGGTGTTTTGAAGGGATCTGCATGGTGCAGGAGAATGAATTAATGATATATTTGTAGGTTTGTTTGGATTGAATCAGTGTGTGGTCGGTTTTTCTGTTGTTGTTTTTCTTTTCTAGTCATTGTACTGTTTTGATTTCCTGTCATTATCTCTTTTTCTTTTCTGTATTTTTTGATTATTGTGCCTGTACTGAATAGTATCTTCACCGACTGGCTTGTATTTTTATATTTTTGTAATAAAAAGTCAAAAAGTAAGTCTCTCTCTCTCTCTCTCTCTCTCTCTCTCTCTCTCTCATTGTCATTCTCATTCTCATTCTCATTCTCACTCTCTCTCTCTCTCATTCTCATTCTCATTCTCATTCTCATTCTCATTCTCATTCTCATTCTCATTCTCATTCTCATTCTCTCTCTCTCTCTCTCTCTCTCTCTCTCTCTCTCTCTCTCTCTCTCTCTCTCTCATTCTCATTCTCATTCTCATTCTCATTCTCATTCTCATTCTCTCTCTCTCTCATTCTCTCTCTCTCTTCCTGCCCCCACCCATTCTCTCTCTCTCTTCCTGCCCCCACCCATTCTCTCTCTCTCTTCCTGCCCCCACCCATTCTCTCTCTCTCTTCCTGCCCCCACCCATTCTCTCTCTCTCTTCCTGCGCCCACCCATTCTCTCTCTCTCTCTTCCTGCCCCCACCCATTCTCTCTCCCCCTCTCTCTCTCTCTCTCTCTCTCCCTCTCTTCCTGCCCCCACCCATTCTCTCTCCCTCTCTCTCTCTCTCTCTCTCTCTCTCTCTCTTCCTGCCCCCACCCATTCTCTCTCCCTCTCTCTCTCTCTCTCTCTCTCTCTTCCTGCCCCCACCCATTCTCTCTCGCTCTCTCTCTCTCTCTCTCTTCCTGCCCCCACCCATTCTCTCTCTCTCTCTCTCTCTCTCTCTCTCTCTCTCTCTCTCTCTCTCTCTCCCTCTCTCTCTCTCTCTCTCTCTTCCTGCCCCCACCCATTCTCTCTCCCTCTCTCTCAGGTGCGGCCGCACGTGTGTAATCAGAGAACGTTGCTGCGCGGCGTTTCTCGTGGTGCACGCCGTGTGGTAGCGCCGCCTTCCTCCCTTTCTCCCGCTCTGTTCTTTACTCTTTTATCTATACGTTTCATTTCTTGCGAGTTTGAGAGTGAGAGAGCGCACTCGATCCCGCGTTGCTTGTTTGCTTCACGGTATCGAGTGTTTCCCCACGCCCGTGGCCATGGCGAACATCGAGGATTTTTCCGGTTTGGAAAAGTTGAGTCGGAAAAATGGTTTGTCGTGCACACCACCTTCCGAGGTGACGGTGGAGCAGATCGTGTTGTGTGTCGGTAAATGTATCGGTACGCACAATGTAATTGCTGCTTCGAGGATGAATCAGCGCGTCGTCATCTTCGTCTCGAAAGAGGAAATGGTGACGCAGCTCGTCGAAACCGGTTTGACTGTCGAGCCGGATATCTTCGTGTTTGTTTCACCGTTGGATGCACCTTCGGTGAAAGTGATTGTGTCTAATATTCCGCCTTTTATCCGACACGAGCAGATTAAGACTGCTTTGGAGCAGTATGGTAACGTCGTGTCGAAAATAACTTTCATTCCTGTTCGATTTAAGGATCAGCAGATAAAACATGTCCTGTCCTTCAGGCGTCAATTATTTATTATTTTAAAGCCGGGAATTCGCAATTTGGAGGTGATGTTGAAAATTAAACACGACGACTATACATACCGGGTGTTCGCTACGTCACAGACCTTGGTATGTTTTAAATGTGGTCAGCACGGACATGTTAAAAACGAATGTCCCAGTAGCGTGCCCGAACAGCCAAGGGGGGAGTCTGAAAAGGAAAGTGAACCTGTGCCAGGTAACGAGGCTCCCACAGAGCCAGGTGAAACTGCTGAAAATCAAACCGAGGATACGAGCGGCTTTTGTGTTGTTACACGAGGAAAACGAAGGCACCAAGGTTCAGGTACAGTCGAGCCTGTTTCATATGCTGAAGCAGTCGCTGTGAAGAGGGTCTCACTCAATAGGAATGAGGGTAGTCCGAACCTCCTCGGTGCTGAGTCCGGTCCTCCTCCTCCTGGTGAGGAGGAGGCTATGGAGCAGCAACACGTCTTGTCAGGTGATGCTCCAAGTGGAGGTAAACCTTCTGCAGACTGTACATCAGTAAATGATGAGCTTAGGCATGGCAGTCAAACAATAGGTGTACCTGGTACTCCAGAAACCTCTGAAGAGGTAACTAAGGTTGCGGAGAATGATCCGTTACCTGACGAATTGATTTTCGTTAAGCCAATGCCAGTGTCCGATGCACCTGTACAGGTAAAGGACCGCGTTATCGAGCAGGAGTCGTGCGATTCGGACGACACGTGTTCGAGTTTGGATCCTAATGAGATAGGGGGTGCAGCTGGGGATTCACAGGACTGCGAGGACTTAGATGCCCCCTCTCCTACCGAAGTAATTAAATTCCTTCATAATACTTTTCGGAAAAAGATAAAACTTGTTGATTTTTTCCCACAATTGGACAAGTTCCAAGTCACTGCATCTCGCATCATAAGCGATCCGACAGCCTATGGTGCTAACGAGTCGCAGGTGTACAGACTGAAAAAATTTGTTTCCGTAGCAAGGAAAGAACTTCGATGATCTGCCACTTGATAAAGTCTTAAAACTCGTTATGGTTTTATCTATTGCGAGTATAAACATAAACGGGGGCCGTGCCCCTATACGGAAGACACATTTACGGGTATTATTGGAGCAAAGGCATGTAGACATCGCCTTTCTGCAAGATGTACGTTGTGGGGATACCTGTTCAGCCGAATGGCAGAATACAATAAGAGGTTCTTGGTTTTTCAGTTCATTTGATTGTCCTAGAGCTGGAGTCGCTTTCTGGTTTCGACCAGGAATCTCATCCAGCCAAATAGCATTTCATGAAGTCAGGCGAGGTCATTTGGCCTTTGTTGTTTTTTCTTATGGAGGCCATAAGATCACATTGTTGAATGCCTATGTCCCAAGTGACCCTTCTCAAAGAAAAGAATTTTTTTCCCTTCTTGATAATTGTTTAGCCCAAATTGATTTTGGTGGTCTTGTCGGCCTAGCTGGTGATTTCAATTGTACCTTAGAGCCATCTTTGGACCGTAATGGCATAGAACCTCACCCTGAGAGTGCAAAACATTTGGCGGCTCTACTAGCAAAATATCACCTGGTTGATGGGTGGAGATTACAGCACCCTGGGGTTAAGCAATTTTCATGGTGCCAAGCCTCTAATAACAGAGTTTCCTTTGCTCGGTTAGATAAATTTTATATCGATAATGGGTTTCGGAATTTGATTTTGTCAACGGCGATTTTTCCCTCTGGTTTTTCGGATCATCATTTGGTTTCTCTAAAATTGATTTTTCCCTCCGCCCCTCGTACGAGTGCCTATTGGGCCCTCAATGTGGAACTGCTTGAAGAACCGCATTTTTGTAATGCATTCAGAGATTTTTGGGAGTCTCTCCATGCTAGGAAAAACACTTTCCAGAGCAGGAGGCAATGGTGGGATATTGCAAAAACCCATATTTTTTTTTTTTTTTTTTTTTTTTTTTTTTTGTATACAAGGTCGAGGCTCGTGAAAGAGCGAACATTAATCACACAGAAAGACAAACCGACACATAAAACATATAACATAGGGAGCGGTAGACAAGATGGGGAGAGAGGGGGAAGGACACAAACACAACATTTGAGAGCAGGGACCGAGAGACATGGAGACATCGAGAGATCTGAGAGAGGGCGAGGGCTTGGGGGGGGGGGGGGGGGGCGTGGGAAGGGGGCGGTGGGAGAGGTATAAAACATATGGACACTGCCAGGACTTCCAGGAAAGAAGTTGGAATTTCAAACAAGGTGGATCTGGGGTGAATTAGCGGGGGTAGAAAAGATCAAGGTTTTGGATGGGGGAAGATAAGAGATGGTGGTGAACAGCTGTTTTAAAGACCTGGAGGGAGGAGTGGGATTGAAGGGAGTGAGGGAGTTTGTTCCAGAGGCGGGAGAAAAGAGGAATGAAAGAGTGAAGGTGAGCAGAGAGCCGAGATTTCGGCAGTTTAACCATCAGAGGGTTGCTGGCAGATCTTGTGCGACCTGTAGGAATATTTGGGGGACAGAGCACAGAGAGAGCTGGGGGTGCAAGGCCGGAGAGGAGTCGGTAGAAGACAGAAAGACCACCTACCTGCCTGCGGTGAGTGAGTGAAAGGCCCTCAGAGATAGCTTCATCGCGGGAGATTCCAATAATTCTGAAAGCTTTGGTTTCAACAGCGTGAAGCCGAGCTAGGTGTAAGGCAGGAGCACCGGCCCATAGGGGAGAACAGTATTCCATTGAGCTGCGGATGAAAGCCTTGTATGTGGTGAGGAGCTCAGGTGTGCCGAGGAAGGACTTCGCACGACGGAGGATGCCCAGTCGGCGACTGGCTTTGGAGGCCAGCTTGGAAATGTGGTTTTCCCAAGAAAGATCATGGCAGATAGTGAGACCCAAAATCTTGAGCGACAGAACTTCTTGGAGAGGATTGTTGAGAAAGTAGATGGGAGGGTTGTCCAGTCGATCTTTTCGGAGAGACATAGTAAGAGTGTGAGATTTGTCAGGATTGAAAGACATGTTCCACTTGTTTGACCAGTCTGTGATTTTGTCCAGGTCTTCAGAGAGTGAGGAGGCAGCAGACTGCCGATCTGAGGGAAGAGGAATGGAGCGGCAGAGAGTGGAGTCATCAGCAAAGAGATAGAGAGGATTTTCGAGAGAGTCAGAGAGATCATTGATGAAGACCAGAAAAAGCACGGGGCCCAGAACACTGCCTTGGGGAACTCCAGCCTGAACAGGAAGAGGAGATGAGAGAAACCCATTCAGGGCCACACGTTGACGACGACTAGAGAGGAAGTCCGCCAGCCATGCGTGGAGATTTCCATGGATACCAAAGGAGGAGAGTTTGGTGAGCAGAGCGGGGTGCCAGACCGTGTCGAAGGCACGTGATATGTCGAGGGAGACAGCTCTAATTTCCTGTTTGGCATTGAGGACCTCCATCCATTGTTGAGACAGCAGAAGCAGCATGTCCAGAGTAGAGTGACCTGGTCTGAAACCAAATTGATGATCAGAGATCAAGCCATTGGAGAAGAGGAAAGATTTCATATCCGAAGCAATGATGGATTCCATGACTTTGCTGATAATTGGGAGAAGGCTGATTGGTCTGTAGTTGCTAGGATCTGTTTTTGCACCTTTTTTGTGCAAAGCGGTGATGTTGGCTGATTTCCAAGCAGATGGCAGTTGACCTTGAGCAAAAGAGAGGGTGAAGAGAACAGAGAGAGGGTGAGATAGAGCAGCAGAGCAGGATTTTAGGACCCGTGGGCTGATGCCGTCGGGTCCAGTTGCAGAATCAGAGTCGAGGGTTGACAGAAACTTTTCCACCTTGTCAGGAGGAAAGGACACGGAGTCCAGGAGCAGCAGGGTACGACTGGGTATGGTGGGTACAGAGAGGGATGGGTTTGGGACACAAGATTTAGAGGCAAACACAGAGTTGAGGCATTCAGCTTTTTCACGTGCGGAGTCAGCTGTGTAGCCGTTTGAGGTAAGGGAGGGGATGGAGGGGGAACAAACACCAGAAACGGATTTGACCAGACGCCACCAGGATTTGGAAGAGGGAGACAGATAAGAGAGTTCGGTCTTGAGAACGGAGAGATATTGTTTCCTGGCTCTCCTGAGGGTGGACACACACTTGTTTCGGGCTTTGTGAAAGGAAATGAGATTTCCTTCCGTTGGATTTGCTTTCCAGGAGACGAAGGCAAGTTGTTTCTGGGCAACAGCCTCACCACAAGATTCCGTGTACCATGGACGGGAGGAAGGGTATGACAACTGAAGACGAGATGGGATAAATCTGTGCATGAGAGAGAGCAATTTACTTTGGAAGAATTCCCAGGATGAGTTGATGTCAGAGGTGGTAGAGATGGGAGACCAGTCCAGATGATTGATGGCTGCTTGAAGACCGTGCCAGTTGGCCTGAGTGAAATGCCAGACTCGTCGACGCTGAGCAGGCTCCCTGAGGATGGTCAGAGAGATGTCCACTTTAACAAGGACATGATCAGATGATCCGATCGGAGCAGAAGAAGAGCAGCAGACATTTTCAGGGAAGTTAGTCATAACCAAGTCCAGAAGAGAAGATGTTCCGTTGACTGAGATCCGGGTCGGGAAATTGACAGATTGTGTCAGTCCCAGTGAGTCGCAGAAGTCCTTTGCTGAGGAGCCATGGCTGGTGAGAGAGGTACCCACACCCAGCCAACTGGCATGATGACAGTTGAAATCACCACATATGAGGAAGAGAGAGTTGGGATGAGTAGATAGAAGTTGGTCCATATCATCAGACAGCGAGATGTAGATTGAGTCATCACTGTTTGGTGGACGGTACAACACACATATGAACAAGAGGTGGGAGCGAAGGGGAAGCCGTAGCCAGAGGTATTCCTGGGGGTGAGGTGGAGAGAGTGCAGTGCAGAGTGCAGTGCAGAGAGTGCATATCAAAATTTTTTGTAAACAATATAATCTCTATCACTCGAGGGATAATCTTTTTAAGATTTCTAAACTTGAAAAAGAGATTCTAGAACTGCAAGCAAATCCTACCAAGTTGAGTAGCAGCACAAAAGAATACAAAGATTTTGTAAGCAAGAGGGAGCTGCTTCATCGCCTTGTTAAAGAACGGGCACAAGGGGCTTTGGTTCGGCTAAGAATGAAAAACTTAAAACTTCTTGACTCTCCTTCTAAGTATTTCTTCTCCTTGGAGAATAAGAATAAAGCACAACAGCAGATGCTATCATTGCAATCACCAGATGGTGGGATTGTAAGTCAACCTAAAACTATTAGAAGGTTAGTAAGTGATTATTTTCCCTCTCTTTTGTGTGCTAAAGAAGTTGATTTAGATGTTGCACATACCTTTGTTGAACCATTGCCCAAGTTGTGTGAATCGCAGCGAGTCTCGCTGGAGAGCACTATTACCCTGGGGGAATTGAGGTGCGCGCTTTTCGG
Source organism: Myxine glutinosa (assembly GCF_964187855.1). NCBI lineage: Eukaryota > Metazoa > Chordata > Myxini > Myxiniformes > Myxinidae > Myxine > Myxine glutinosa. The sequence goes on along the minus strand of NC_136263.1, from coordinate 8,871,576 downwards.
TGTACCAACTGGTAAATCTCCTGGACTGGATGGCATTCCTCGTGAATTCTATGAAGCTTTTTGGGACATTATTGGAACTGAGCTTTTGGAAGTGCTCCAAGAAAGTTTACAAGTTGGGGAGCTCCCCCTAAGTTGCAGACGAGCAGTTGTGTCCTTGCTACCAAAGAAAGGGGACACTCAGCTACTTCGGAATTGGCGTCCAGTCTCCCTACTGTGCACCGACTACAAAATATTCTCCAAAGTCCTTGCCTCACGCTTAAAATCCGTCGTCCACTCGCTTGTCCACCCCGATCAAACTTGTTGCGTGCCTGGACGATCAATATATGACAATCTTGGTGCTGTTCGTGACATTTCTGACGTGTGTGACTGCCTACGCAAGAGCACAGGCCTCGTCTTTATAGACCAAGAACATGCTTTTGATAGTGTAGATCACAAATATTTATTTGCTGTTCTGAAGGGTTTTGGGTTTGGTCCCACCTTTATATCATGCATCCAGTTATTATATCATAATATTTATAGTTTGGTGAAAGTCAATAATGAACTGATTTCTCCTTTTTCTGTTTCAAGGGGTATAAGGCAGGGATGTCCCTTGTCTGGCCTCCTATATATTCTTGCCATTCAGCCTCTTTTAGTTCGGTTTCGCGAGAAATTTTTGGGTTTCTCCGTTTCCCCTAATGCCCCCCCCTATAAAAGTTGTAGCATATGCAGACGACATCTGCACTACAATACAGTCTCAAGATGATGTATCCGAGTTAATCAGAGCTCTCAATAATTATAGTCTTGCTTGTTCGGCCAAGGTGAACTGGTCAAAGAGTTGTGCCACCTTCTTTGGACTACCTTCAGGTTTTGCTTTCCCGCCACTGCCAGGAAATTTGTCCTGGAAGAATGATGGCATTTACCATTTGGGCGTGCACCTCGGTGATTCCCGACGCATTCAAAAAAACTGGGACGGATTAATTGAGAAAGTGCATTCCAAGCTACAAAAATGGAAAGGGCTTCTTTGCAATCTATCCTACCATGGAAGAGCATTGGTGATTAATAACTTGGTCACTTCTACCCTGTGGCACAGGTTTATGGTCTTACAGCCACCAAAATGGCTCATCAAAACCATCCAGAAACATTTAATTGATTTTTTCTGGGGTGGTAAACACTGGCTCCGACCAGGCGTGCTCAGCCTTCCACGTAATGAGGGGGGTCAAGGGCTCGTTGATGTCAACAGCAGGCTCATGACTTTCCGCCTCCTTTTTGTGAAGAAGTTTCTTTACAGCCCCATGCATTGGGAGAGTTTAACCTTGTGTTTGCTAAAGCAAGCAGGTCGGCTGGGATATGGTCGCGAACTGTTTTTGCTTGATCTCCCAAAGATCGATGTTTCATCACTTCCGCTGTACATGCAGAGTGTGATCAAGGCCTGGCAAGCCTTGTCGTTGCGTCGTGAGGCCGGTTCCATTACCACCTCGACATTCCTCAACGAACCTATCTTCTACAACCACCTTTTCTCAGCCATTCCTTCTTCCAGGACTTTTGTCCAGTACTTTGTGGGGTCACATCTTCTCTCTGTCCATAATTTGTTGGACTTTCAAAGAGAAAGATGGAAGTCTGCTCACGAAATTTCTGCCAGCTCTGGTTTCAGGTCCATTAGGATTACTGGCCAGATTTTTTTTGCTGTCTCAAGAGCAGCAAATAATCTTGGAGTAGAGTTCAGGAGCCTGTTTGAGCCTGTGGGTTTGCTTGACCAATACGCTTTCCCTGTTTTGCTTTTGAATTTTAATGGAAAATTTGTACCCCTTAGCTCCATTGAGAAAGGGGCGTTGCATGAATGTTGTGTGCGCTTTATTTTTGCCGATTTTGTAAAAGGCCCTTTTGGAGTTCAGTGGAGAGAGCACCTGTCAGCTCCTTCACCTATTACTCCTGTGTGGCGCAGTCTATATGCACCCCCAATCTCCAAGCGTACGGGTGACCTGCAATGGAGACTTGCGCATTGGATTCTTCCTCATAACATTTTGTTGCACAAATTTTCAAATGACATTTCTGAAGTGTGCCCCTTTTGTGAAAGTCATGAAACGCTTTATCATGCGTATGTTGGGTGCAGAAGACTTGTTCCTTTGTTTAAGTTCTTGCATGCCAATATTTTGAAAATGGGGCTTCCTTTTTCTTTTGTTGAATTTATTTGTGGTTATCCTATTTCTGCTGTGCATAAGTCTGAAACTGCTTTAGCGAACTTTTTGGTTGCTGAAGGCAAAATGGCAATTTACAAAACAAGGAAAAAGAAGGTGGAAGGTGGTGAATTCTCTTTTTGTAATATTTTGTTGACCTTGAAAGTCCTGATTAGTTCTCGGATACAGCTTGAGTACCTGTATTGCAGCAAGTACGGTAAAGAACAAGAATTTTCTGATAGATGGTGCGTTAAAAATGTTATTTGTTCTGTGAGGAACGAAATGCTTAATTTTGCTTTTTGATGTATTCATAGCTCTTGCGTGAGCATGTCCTTTAAAATTGTTTGTGTTTTTTTCACAATTGTTTGTAAAATATTTTTGTACTTGCTGGTTTCGTTTAAATATCCTTTGCTCCTTTTTTGTGTAGTAATGATCCTTATGCAAATGTTTCTTTAAACTGGTTGCTCTGTTTACAACTACTATGTGAAAGGTTTTTTTATACTTTTATAATAAAAGAACACAAAAGTCTCTCTCTCTCTCTCTCTCTCTCTCTCTTCCTGCCCCCACCCATTCTCTCTCCCTCTCTCTCTTCCTGCCCCCATCCATTCATTCATTCATTCTCTTTCTCTTTCTCTTTCTCTTTCTCTTTCTCTTTCTCTTTTTTTCTCTCTCTCTCTCTCTCTCTCTCTCTCTCTCTCTGGCGTGGCGTGGCGTCATGGCGGCTGTGAGCAACTGCTCTGTGTTTTGGTGAGTCCTTTGTGAGTTTTTCCCCCTCCCCTGCCCCCCCCCCTCCCTCTCCTTTTCCATCCTGTGTGCTTCGGCATTGTGTTTTCATCCGTTCTGCACCCTTGTCTTCGAGAGAGAGAGGATTGAGAGCGAGCCCATTTTGGGTGCGGCCTACTGGCTTTGACGACGCTTTGTAAGCCATTTTTGTGCTTATAATGCACGTTTATTATTTACTTTAGTTCGATTATTTAGGTTTGATACCTTCTTGTCCGGTTCGGACAGGGGACGGGGGGGGGGGGGGGGGGGATTTCGCTGGTATGGCGAATACACGCCCTCGTTACGAGACGTTCGAAAATTTAACGTGTAAGCATGCATTCGCATGTGTTCCGCCCGAAGGAGCTCCTACTGAGGACATTATCCTTGCCGTGGGATCCATCATAGGAGACGGTAATGTTCGTGCGGCATCACGAATGAACCAGAAATTTGTTGTCTTCGTGTCAGAAGAAAAACTCGTTCATGACGTCGTTAGTACCGGTCTAACCATAAAAGGGGGTCATTATATTACGGTATCCCCTATGGATACGCCAGCTACCAAGATAACAATATCCAACGTTCCACCGTTTATGCCAGGCGAGAAACTCCTATCCGTTCTGTCTCATTATGGTAAAATTGTTTCCCGAATCTCAATGATTCCGCTCGGGTGTCGCAGCGATCGTGTCAAACACGTAATGAGCTTTAGGAGGCAGGTGTACATGATTCTCCCGGATCGCGGAGCCGATACAGGTTTAAATATATCCTTTAAAGTATCGTTGGATGATCGGGAATACCACATGTATGCTTCCTCAGCCTCCTTAACATGCTTTAATTGTGGAGAATTCGGACACGTTAAAAGATTCTGTCCTAGGGCCTCTTGTCCGAAGTGTGGTGAACCGGGACATAACGAAAGGGTTTGTAAAAAGGCCAATCCCTCCACCGTGCCGTCTGACACCCCGACCATGCTCGCTGACACCCGGACCGAATCTCCTGTTACCCCTACCGTACCTTCCGTCGCCCGGACCGTATCTCCTGTCACCCCTACCGTACCTTCCGTCACCCGGACCGTACCCTCTGACACCCCGACCGCACCTTCGGACGCCCCGACCGTACCTTCTGACACCCCGACCGTACCTTCTGACACCCCGACCGTACCTTCTGACACCGCGACCATACTTTCTGACACCCCGACCGTACCTTCTGACACCCCGACTGAGTCGGCTGTGACACCGGTGCTTTCCGATTCCAATGTGATGACACCCACCGATGTGACTGACACAACTAGCATTGCCCCCTTTCCCGAACCCATGAACGAAGAATCCATAGTGTATGCTAAAAAGCGAAGAGCACCAGCGCCAAGCAATTTCGCTGGTGCTGCAAAGAGGGCGGTCATGGGCGGCACCATTTCCGGTGCACATGTGTCCGAGTGTCCCTCTGACATTCCCTCACTAACTGAGTACATGAATACCGTTGTCAATGACACCAGCGAGTCTCATTATGTAAATGAGCCGAAAAATATAATTTGTACCTCTCACCTGGAAGTTTCCAAGTGCGAAACCTCCAGTGAAAGTATTACCATTTCCGAGCTGGGAAATGTTTTTCCACTTGTCCCCCCTTTAAATACCGAGCAGACTAAGGATTCAATAAACGTTCCCACTGTACAAACGGGGCCGGTAAATCTGAGTTTGCTGGGATCTCAAACCCAAGCTCCGACCCCAGATACAAATATCCACCAAAGTGTTAACGAGTGCTCTCGGGAACACCTTGGGAAACTTGTGAAGGTGCCTCCAGACAAGACCGCGGGGGCAGCGGGTAATACCCCAGATCCTGACGACATGTTATCTGACGTGTCTGAGTCCGAAGATGACATTGAGGCAACCGCGCTGTCACAAGCGATGACAGGTCACTCGCAGGTATCCCCTCAACTCATTCTTACCTTCCTTAACGAAACGTATCGTCACCGCAACATTGTCATTAAAGACTATTTCCCTGACTTGGCTGCATTCATTTGCACCGCAAAGTCAATAATCAAAGCGCGTGAGGATTTTGACCTGACGAAATCTCAATTCCACAGGTTAAGAAAGTTTGTTACCCGAGCAGGTGCGGAGTGTTCCCAAGCACAGGGCAATTTCATTACCACGGAATGAAAAACATTTCCTTTGTGACCTTAAACATGAATGGTGGGGGTGCAAGTCACCTCCGTCAGGCCCAAGTCAAAAACTTGTTTGACCGTAAAAACGCAAATGTTCTTTTACTACAAGAGACCCACATCACACCTAACGTGGAACATGACTGGTGCCAAACTTTCAAAGGGCAATGCTATTTTAGCAATCTGTCAGCCTCATCTGCTGGGGTTGGGTTTTTTCTAAAGCCAGGTCTAGCTTTTGAGTCTTGTCATTTTCAGGAAGTCATAAAAGGCCGGCTTATTTCCCTTCAGCTTGCACATCAAAACTTCCGCTGTACCATTTTCAATGTGTACGCACCTAGTGAGAGCAGGGACCGAAAGGCCTTCTTCACCTCCATGGTAAACCACCTGAAATCAGTTGATCTCGACCAATGTGTGTGCATTGGTGGTGACTTTAATTGCACCTTTGACCCTCCGAAGGACAGAAACTCTGCTGAACCCCACCCCGAGTCCCATGCGGACCTATCCCGTTTCTTTAAGACGGCCGGTCTACTGGATGTTTGGCGATTGCATCACCCCAACATAGTCCAGTTTACCTGGTGTCGATGTGCCAATGGCCGGGTGTCTTCGGCAAGACTCGACCGCTGGTACATTAATGTACCCTTTATGAACGTCGCGGCCTCTTCAGGTTGTTTTCCGTCAGTTTTCAGACCACCATATGGTAACCTTAGATCTTTCTTTTCCCCGACCCACATGCAGAAATAGTTACTGGAAGTTTAACGTTAAACTTTCAGAAGATAGTTTATTTACAGACTCCTTTCGTGATTTCTGGGCTGAAATGAGTACTAAAATAATCTTCTTTCTCCTCAATTAGTCTCTGGTGGGATAACCTAAAGGCCCAAATTCGAGTATTTTGTCAACAATTTAATTCGCACTGTACCAATGTAAAACATATCACGATGGCTTGCTTGGAAGCAGACATCTTAAGGTTAGAGAGCAAGTTGGCCAATGAGAGCAACCCAGTGAACTATCGGTTGCTACTCGAGAAGAAGGCCCAATTAAGGGATTTGATCCATGAAAAAGCAGCGGGCACACTAGTTAGGCTAAGAATACAGAATATAAAGGTTTCAGATACCCCAACTAAGGCTTTCTTTCACCTAGAAACTGTAGAGAAACCAGCACGACTTATATCTTCGGTTTTGGACCCAGGGGGGAACATCCTAACAAATCCGAGTGATATAAGATTAAATGTAATCGATTTCTTTTCTGAACTTTTCAAGGCCAAAACAGTTTCTCACGAAATGATGAATGTTTTGACCTCTCATCTTCCTTCCGTGGCTGAGGCCCAACGTCTGGAACTGGATGCTCCAATTACCCTTCCAGAGCTAACCGGTGCACTTGCTGAGATGGAGTCGGGAAAAGCCCCTGGCATCGATGGCCTACTGGCCGAATTTCTTTCGGCATTCTGGGACATTTTGGGCCCAGAGCTGCTCAAAGTTCTGGATGCATCTCTTTTATCCAGAGAATTACCGCTCAGTTTTAGAAGAGCAGTACTCTGCCTGCTACCCAAGACTGGCGATCTCCGACACCTGTCAAATTGGCGTCCGATCTCTTTGTTGTGCACGGATTACAAACTGTTTTCCAAGGTCCTTGCGAACCGGTTGAAGACAGTTATTGGGGACCTGGTGTCACCTGATCAAAGTTGCGGCATCCCTGGCAGATCCATCTATGACAACATATTCCTAGTCAGAGATTTGTTAACTGGTAAATGTGTCAAAGAGGATTTTGGATTTTTTTTTTTTTTTTTTTTTTGTATACAAGATCGAGGCTCGTGAAAGAGCGAACATTAATCACACAGAAAGACAAACCGACACATAAAACATATAACATAGGGAGCGGTAGACAAGATGGGGAGAGAGGGGGAAGGACACAAACACAACATTTGAGAGCAGGGACCGACAGACATGGAGACATCGAGAGATCTGAGAGAGGGCGAGGGCTTTGGGGGGGGGGGGGGCGTGGGAAGGGGGCGGTGGGAGAGGTATAAAACATATGGACACTGCCAGGACTTCCAGGAAGGAAGTTGGAATTTCAAACAAGGTGGATCTGGGGTGAATTAGCGGGGGTAGAAAAGATCAAGGTTTTGGATGGGGGAAGATAAGAGATGGTGGTGAACAGCTGTTTTAAAGACCTGGAGGGAGGAGTGGGATTGAAGGGAGTGAGGGAGTTTGTTCCAGAGGCGGGAGAAAAGAGGAATGAAAGAGTGAAGGTGAGCAGAGAGCCGAGATTTCGGCAGTTTAACCATCAGAGGGTTGCTGGCAGATCTTGTGCGACCTGTAGGAATATTTGGGGGACAGAGCACAGAGAGAGCTGGGGGTGCAAGGCCGGAGAGGAGTCGGTAGAAGACAGAAAGACCACCTACCTGCCTGCGGTGAGTGAGTGAAAGGCCCTCAGAGATAGCTTCATCGCGGGAGATTCCAATAATTCTGAAAGCTTTGATTTCAACAGCGTGAAGCCGAGCTAGGTGTGAGGCAGGAGCACCGGCCCATAGGGGAGAACAGTATTCCATTGAGTTGCGGATGAAAGCCTTGTATGTGGTGAGGAGCTCAGGTGTGCCGAGGAAGGACTTCGCACGACGGAGGATGCCCAGTCGGCGACTGGCTTTGGAGGCCAGCTTGGAAATGTGGTTTTCCCAAGAAAGATCATGGCAGATAGTGAGACCCAAAATCTTGAGCGACAGAACTTCTTGGAGAGGATTGTTGAGAAAGTAGATGGGAGGGTTGTCCAGTCGATCTTTTCGGAGAGACATAGTAAGAGTGTGAGATTTGTCAGGATTGAAAGACATGTTCCACTTGTTTGACCAGTCTGTGATTTTGTCCAGGTCTTCAGAGAGTGAGGAGGCAGCAGACTGCCGATCTGAGGGAAGAGGAATGGAGCGGCAGAGAGTGGAGTCATCAGCAAAGAGATAGAGAGGATTTTCGAGAGAGTCAGAGAGATCATTGATGAAGACCAGAAAAAGCACGGGGCCCAGAACACTGCCTTGGGGAACTCCAGCCTGAACAGGAAGAGGAGATGAGAGAAACCCATTCAGGGCCACACGTTGACGACGACTAGAGAGGAAGTCCGCCAGCCATGCATGGAGATTTCCATGGATACCAAAGGAGGAGAGTTTGGTGAGCAGAGCGGGGTGCCAGACCGTGTCGAAGGCACGTGATATGTCGAGGGAGACAGCTCTAATTTCCTGTTTGGCATTGAGGACCTCCATCCATTGTTGAGACAGCAGAAGCAGCATGTCCAGAGTAGAGTGACCTGGTCTGAAACCAAATTGATGATCAGAGATCAAGCCATTGGAGAAGAGGAAAGATTTCATATCCGAAGAAATGATGGATTCCATGACTTTGCTGATAATTGGGAGAAGGCTGATTGGTCTGTAGTTGCTAGGATCTGTTTTTGCACCTTTTTTGTGCAAAGCGGTGATGTTGGCTGATTTCCAAGCAGATGGCAGTTGACCTTGAGCAAAAGAGAGGGTGAAGAGAACAGAGAGAGGGTGAGATAGAGCAGCAGAGCAGGATTTTAGGACTCGTGGGCTGATGCCGTCGGGTCCAGTTGCAGAATCAGAGTCGAGGGTTGACAGAAACTTTTCCACCTTGTCAGGAGGAAAGGACACGGAGTCCAGGAGCAGCAGGGTACGACTGGGTATGGTGGGTACAGAGAGGGATGGGTTTGGGACACAAGATTTAGAGGCAAACACAGAGTTGAGGCATTCAGCTTTATCACGTGCGGAGTCAGCTGTGTAGCCATTTGAGGTAAGGGAGGGGATGGAGGGGGAACAAACACCAGAAACGGATTTGACCAGACGCCACCAGGATTTGGAAGAGGGAGACAGATAAGAGAGTTCGGTCTTGAGAACGGAGAGATATTGTTTCCTGGCTCTCCTGAGGGTGGACACACACTTGTTTCGGGCTTTGTGAAAGGAAATGAGATTTCCTTCCGTTGGATTTGCTTTCCAGGAGACGAAGGCAAGTTGTTTCTGGGCAACAGCCTCACCACAAGATTCCGTGTACCATGGACGGGAGGAAGGGTATGACAACTGAAGACGAGATGGGATAAATCTGTGCATGAGAGAGAGCAATTTACTTTGGAAGAATTCCCAGGATGAGTTGATGTCAGAGGTGGTAGAGATGGGAGACCAGTCCAGATGATTGATGGCTGCTTGAAGAACGTGCCAGTTGGCCTGAGTGAAATGCCACACTCGTCGACGCTGAGCAGGCTCCCTGAGGATGGTCAGAGAGATGTCAACTTTAACAAGGACATGATCAGATGATCCGATCGGAGCAGAAGAAGAGCAGCAGACATTTTCAGGGAAGTTAGTCATAACCAAGTCCAGAAGAGAAGATGTTCCGTTGACTGAGATCCGGGTCGGGAAATTGACAGATTGTGTCAGTCCCAGTGAGTCGCAGAAGTCCTTTGCTGAGGAGCCATGGCTGGTGAGAGAGGTACCCACACCCAGCCAACTGGCATGATGACAGTTGAAATCACCACATATGAGGAAGAGAGAGTTGGGATGAGTAAATAGAAGTTGGTCCATATCATCAGACAGCGAGATGTAGATGGAGTCATCACTGTTTGGTGGATGGTACAACACACATATGAACAAGAGGTGGGAGCGAAGGGGAAGCCGTAGCCAGAGGTATTCCTGGGGGTGAGGTGGAGAGAGTGCAGTGCAGGGCGAGTGAGGAAGAGAGTTTTTGATAAAGATAGCAACCCCGCCTCCAGGACGAGGCTCAGTTCTATCATACCGGAGGAGGGAGTAGCCCGGGAGAGATACTATGGAATCAGAGACATCATAAAGGAGGAAAGTTTCTGTTAAGCAGATCACGTCTGGTTTGACAGAAGCAACCTGTATGGAGAGATCAGTTAAGTTTGAACGAAGGCCCCGGATGTTTGAGGTCCATACCGTTAATGAAGAGGAAGGGGGAGCATCAGATACAGAACAGGGGGGAGGAGGGGTAGGGTAAGATGTGGAAGAGGTGGAAGAGGTAGGGAGAGCTGTTGAAGGTGTGTCAGAGATTTCAGAATAGCTCGGAGAAAGGGAAGGATGGGGCGGACAAAAGGTTTGATGGTGATTGGGTGAGCCACAATGAGGTGTTATTTGAGGAGGGGGAAGAGCGAGGCAGAAGGTTGGGGGAGATGGAGGTGAGAGTTTGAAGGGGGAAGAAGCGGGGAGGACGCTTTGAGGAGGGGGAGTGAGAGGGGGGAAATTGAGAAGCAATGAGGGTGGGGAGATTTGAAGGGGAGGGGTGAGGGGGGAGTTTGGGAGGGAAGGGACAAGGGGAGGGATTTGAAAGGGATGGGATATGGGGGAGATTTGGAGGGGAGGGGTGAGGCAGGAGTCTAGGAGGGGAGGGGCGAGGGGGCGTCTTGGCGGGGAGGGGTGAGGGGGTAGTTTAGGAGGGAGGGGGCAAGGGTGGAGATTTGAAAGGGATGGGTGATGGGGAAGATTTGGAGGGGAGGGGTGATGGGGAAGATTTGGAGGGGAGGGGTTATGGGGAAGATTTGGAGGGGAGGGGTGAGATTGGATTTTTGAAAGTGTACGATTTATGGGAAACGAACATTTATTGCAAAATGAGTTTCTTGTGACCTTCGAGTTAAAAATACGTTTAAGGATGCTGGATGGAGGATGGAGTGCAGGAGAGTTTAGGGAATGTAGAAAAAAGGCACTATAGGAGATGGATATTTTTTTTGGGATGAATTGATTTGGTGAGCAAGTCGAAAGCAGCCTTTTATAGAAGAAGAAGAAAAAGGTGTTATAAAATATGATGGAATACATAACTTGAGGGGAAAGTGTAAACATTGAAGGTTAATGAGTGAAAACTATCTGGGGAAATGGGGGAGAAACACGTGGTTGAAGAACGAACGAACGAATAAGAATGAATAAACGAATGAGAACAGAGAAGGAAATTTTTTATTTTTTATTATTATTATTTTTTTGAGTTGAGATTTACACAAGGAAGTAGGCTATGGGTGAAAAGACTGGGAATACAGAGAACGAAAGTTATTGGATCACAAACGACGGACCGCTGAGAAAAACAAAGCCTCAAGGTTGTACAGTGCACACTGTACAAGGCCTCAAGACACGACACGAATTAACACGATTTTCAATACAGGTATGAAAGATTTGCACCGAAAAATCTTCGTCGGGACACAATATACGTACAACACCATAAATAAATACAGTTTTAACGAAAATACAAATGGGAACAATCACTTAACTTTGATTTCAAATCGTTCGCGACGCGGCAAAGGCCTTGCTCGCGACACGGCAAACAGACGATCAATTTATGAAAGATATTGGTGTTTGTTGACCTTGCAAAGGCCTTTGATAGCATTGATCATGAGTTTTTGTGTCATGTGTTACAAGCTTGCGGGCTCGGCACTAATTTTAGAGCCTACATAGCTTTGTTATATGCAAACATCTCCAGCTTGATCAAAGTTAACAAGGAATTTTGCCCACCCATAAAGGTTCAGAGAGGGGTAAGGCAAGGTTGTCCACTTTCAGGTCTATTATTTGCCCTCGCCTTGGAGCCCCTCTTAATCGCCCTCAGAAAGGATATCCCTGGACTTGTCCTTTCTCCAGGACACCCACCTTTGACCCTGTCAGCTTATGCCGACGACCTTTGTGTCATTATAAAAAGAAAATGCGACAGTGACGCCATGGCAAAGTGTCTGTTGGACTTCAACCTTGCCTCATCATTAAGGTGTAATTGGGGGAAAAGCAAGGCTCTGTGGATCCCCTTTCCAAAAAATGACTTACCTATGCCACCGTTATTACCACCACCTCCCCTTCCTGCAGAGCTAGTGTGGGCAAACGATGGCATCAAGTATTTGGGCGTCTTCCTCGGTCCTCCTCAGTATGCCCAGAACAATTGGGACAGGATCATTGACCAGGTAGATGGGCGTTTGAGCCGATGGAAAAGAGCTCTACCCCACCTTTCCTATACGGGTCGCGTGCTAGTTGTCAACAACCTCGTCACTACCCTTTTGTGGCACCGGTTCATCTGCCTGCAACCACCGGAGGTTTTGCTCCAAGCTATCCAGAGGAAACTGGTGGATTTTTTTTGGGGAGGCTACCACTGGCTTCGACCCAGCGCCATATGTTGTCCCTCGGCCGAGGGTGGTCATGGCCTAGTCGATGTGAAATGTCGCCTGTTGGCCTTCCGGCTCCGCTCCATCCAACGCTTGCTTTATGCAGAACACCTACCAGGAAAGCCCTTAGCCTGCTCCATTCTTCAACGAGCTGGGAGGCTCGGATACGGACAGGAACTTTTCCTGACCAACCTTCAACACGTCGATACATCTCTGCTCCCAGTCTTTTATCAGAGCCTCTTGAATGCCTGGCAGGGCGTTTCGATAAGTCGCCAAACAGACTCGTATGGCACTAACATGTATGCACACGAGCCGTTATTTTTCAACCCACTTTTCCCCGATATCCCGAGGAGTCGCGACTTCTGCCAGCATTTTATAGTGGCCAACATCCTGAAAGTGTGTCATCTCCGGCACGACTCTGGACAGGGATGGAAGCCTGCGAACGAGCTGGCGGGCCTAACAGGTGTTCGGTCCAGGAGGCAAATCGGGAACATACTAAGAGCGGTGATCCGAAGGGGCCACCAGCTAGGCCTACATTGGACGCAGGACGCAGAGGTTGAGCCCACAGTCCCAAAATTAGGTGTCGCTTTTACCCCAAACGAGCTGCCCCCCATGAGCGCAGGGTCACCCCCCTTCCATGCTATGAGCAGCAAGAGTATTTATAGGTCTTGTGTGAAACTTCTTCTTGGGGACCCACCTTTAGCTGGGGTTACCCGGTGGAAAGGACTCTTGCCTCCCGGTCCCCCCTCTGAGCCTTTATGGGATACAATGTATGCTGGACTTATTTCTAAAAGAACAGGTGACCTTCAGTGGCGTTTGGCCCACTGGATTGTTCCTTCCAATGCTGTCATTCGTTTTTTTCCCCCCATTTCCGGCTGTTGCCCCTTTTGGCCGGTGAGGGAAGATTTGTTTCATGCTTTCATTAATTGTGAAAGACTTTCTCCTTTGTTTCATTGGTTAAATTTTATTTCCCATAGATTGCGGGTTACCTTTTCTTTGAAAGCTTACATCTTTGGCTTTCCTCCCAAAAAGGGAACCACATCTATTGTATTCGGGTTCCTAACCGCTACCGCTAAACTGGCCGTATACCTGTCGCGGAAGGCGAAGCTGGGCGGCAGACCCATGCAGGAATGCAGTATTATGGTGTTTTTTAGTTCGTTGGTGTCAGCAAGGCTCAAGCTTGAATTTGGCTGTGTCCAAACTGCAAACGACCTTGCAAATTTTGTTGCGACCTGGTGTGTTGGAGGGATTTGTGAGGTCCAAGATAACAAATTGTTAATTTCTGTATAATACAGTGCGGGTGTTTCTTATACACTGTTCCATGCTTCTCCTTGCCGGCGTTCTTCTCCCCCTGGTCTTGACCTACTCTTTCTTTCTTAAGTCTCTCCTCAGGGTTGCAGATGCGATTGTAAATTTGTACATATAAAATTATGCCTAGTTTAGAAATTATGCCTAGATTTTCTCCTCGTGTTTTTTTTGGTATTTGCACCTTTTCTGTCGCTTGGTTTGCAGTGCACCGATTGTTTTTTCCTTCCGGGATTGCTATGATTTTACTGATTTTCCTGGATGAATTGCTTTTGGTGGTACTCTTGTTTTATACTTTTATAATAAAAAGAGTTTAAAAGTCAAAGTCTCTCTCTCTCTCTCTCTCTTCCTGCCTCCACCCATTCTCTCTCTCTCTTCCTGCCCCCACCCATGCTCTCTCTCTCTCTCTCTCTCTCTCTCTCTGTCTCTGTCTCTCTGCCTCTCTATCTCTCTCTCTCTTCCTGCCCCCACCCATTCTCTCTCTCTCTCTCTTCCTGCCCCCACCCATTCTCTCTCTCTCTCTCTCTTCCTGCCCCCACCCATTCTGTCTCTTTCTCTCTTTCTCTCTTTCTCTCTTTCTCTCTTTTTTTCTCTCTCTCTCTCTTTTTCTCTCTTTCTCTCTCTCTCTTTCTCTCTCTCTTTCTCTCTTTCTCTCTCTCTCTCTTTCTCTCTTTCTCTCTCTCTCCTGGCCCCACCCATTCTCTGTCCTCTCCGTCTCTCTTGCATTACATACTGTGAATGCCAAAACTCTAAAAAAATGATTTGCTTCATCCACTTCAAAGCCAGTGCACATGTACCTAGGTGCATGACCTGCTGTTCTCTAATCACAAACAGGTTGGTGGCGTCAGTCTTATTCCATATATACATTATACAGACTTGGCATTTAATATGGAATATTTTTTTTGTGGGGGTGAACTTACTTTTCAAGATGTCTTAGAACCAAAAGTTCATTGGAATTACCTTGAAATTATTCTAGATTTTGTTAATGTGACCTTTAAAAGAAACAAAAACCACATTTGACATTTCTAAACAAATAAATTGATCCTTGAAAGTGATGGAAACTGATATTGAACTCAATTCATGGACAGTACTGTATTAAACGTCTGTACGTTTTCCAGAAGTATCTCTTTATTTTGCACATGAGTCAAAAATTTTTTTAACAAAAACAAAAGTTAAATTACGACTGGGATTATGGACAGTAAAATTACAGTTCAGTACTTCGTGTAACCCCCACGAGCATTCAGGAGAGCACGTACACGTTGAGGCGTGCTGTTCACGAGATTTGTCAAGGTTTGGACAGGAATCGCTTGCCATGCAGTGACAATAGCCAGCTGCAATTCACGCTCAGAGGTCAGCTGCTGGTTCAAGTGGTCGATTTGATGCGTTAATTCTGCCCACAAGTTCTCTATCAGATTCATATCCAGGGACATGGCAGGCCACTCCATATGCTCTACACCACGGTCAGCAAGAAAGTGTTGGATCATGCGAGCACGATGAGGCCGTGCATTGTCATCTTGGAAGACAAAGTTTCCTTGAAAGGCTGCACGAGCAAATGGAAGCAATGTTTCTTCCAGAATGGCCCTGTACTTGAACTGGTTCAGGTTTCCATTCAGAACAACCAGGTCAGTTTTTCCCCCTGCATGAAAAGCAGCCCAAACGGTCACCCCACCACCTCCAGCTTGGACTGTTGGCACTATACAATCTTTGTTGGAGGCTTCATGCACTTGTCTGTGCACTCGGATGCGGCCATCTTGACGATAGACCAGAAATCTAGACTCGTCACTGAAGATCACGTGATTTCAGTGTCCTGGCTGCCATTGACGGTGCTCTCTGGCCCACTGCAATCGGCGCTGGCGGTGTTGTCTGGTCAGGCGTGGCTTTCTCAGGGGACGCCTGGCACGATAGCCTGCTTGGACCAGTCGTTGGTTGACTAGCCTTCTGCATACAGGCACATTTGTCAGTTGCTGCCACTCAGCCCTAAGCCGATTAGCTGACTTGGTACGGCCATTGCGGACTAACCGGTGCAGCTGGCAATCATCCCTCCTTGTGGTTCTGCGGGGACGTCCTGGCCTCGGTATTGGAGTAGGGACACCCCTCTGAGCATTTCGTTTCAGGATCTTTGACACCTGACCTTGAGTGATGCCATACTGCCGAGCCATAGCACACTGTTTCATGCCAGAATTTCGTAAAGCCACAACTCCATGACAAACAGCATTGTCGAGTTGACGGACCATCTCCAGAGGAAGCGGCAATAACTTTTGGAGATGTGCAGCAGTTATTTTCCACCAATATAGAACGCAACAACCCTTGTATATCCGAGTGTGAAGCCAATCGTCAAATGCACCTGTCCATACATTTTGTCACGCCACCTGTGATATAATCCTGTTGTTGACTTCTTGCTGCGACGGACAATCAGTGACATGGTTCTTTTAACAAATAAATCACCAAAGTGTAAAAGAAACTCACCAGATTGATATACTGAGTTAAGAAAGTAAACCCAAGTCGAGAAAAAATATATATTCCATATTAAATGCCAAGTCTGTGTGTATATATATATATATATATATATATATTAGTGTGGCAGACACAATGCCGGCGGGTCATAATTCCGCATAGCACCACACTAGACTTATTTTAGCTGAGGATAATGACTGTACCTGAATTGCTGTGTTGTCATGATTTTCAGATTCAGATTTTCGGGATCACAGATTCAACGAGCGGAACTCACACTTGGCTGGTGCACTTGTTGCACTGAATCCAGAAAGTGATACATTTCTTGCTGTAAAGACTGTGAAACATGTTATGGACATATCACGATCGTCTATAATTGAGACAGAGTACGAAGTTGCGAAAAAGTTTTTCAGCTCACAAAAACAATCACAGCTAATCGAGGGGGATTGGACTACACAGCACATCCTCTCAGAGTACCACACACATCTGATCGGAATGCCCAGTGTATTGACTGCTTTCAAACATGCCTCAACATTTGGCGCCTCCACAGCAATGTGCGACAATTCATTCTCCACTCTGAGAAACGTATTTTCGGACCACAGACACGCAATGCTCCACAAAAGAAAGGCCCGGTTGGTTCAGCTAGCGTTTGAGAGGGACTTAACCCGAAAATGCACAACTGAGTGGAAGGAAACCATTCTTAGGAGGTTCAGCACCAACACTCGCCGCCTGCAACTCATCTGAAGGTAAGCCATGCGTTTAATTCACTTTATGAGAGCCTTGGCTTTCACGATTATTTCGCAAAATGTTGAATGATTTGTGGGTCTGTCTGCATTTATTCGGTAAGAGTGGAGAAAAATAGTCTATTTCAAATGATGGTCCAATAACGCGCACAGTGCAGTGAGTGAAAGAGTGAAAGAGTGAAATAGTGAAAGAGTGAAAAAGTGAGAGACAGAGACGTGGCTTGCACGTAGGCTATATTTTGTGAAGTGTGGGGGCACAGTGCAGTGTGTGTGTGTGTGTGTGTGTGTGTGTGTGTGTGTGTGTGTGTGTGTGTGTGTGTGTGTGTGTGTGTGTGTGTGTGTGTGTGTGTGTGTGTGTGTGTGTGTGTGTGCAAGAGAGAGACTTTGCAGCATACAAACAAACTGCATGCATTTTAAGGCAATTTTCCCTGCTGGAGTGGGGGTTAGCCTTGTGGTCCCCATGACAATCTTTCCATTTTGCCCTATTTTCTGAATCTCTCCTTGTTAACCCGCTTGCCCGCATTTCTTCTTCCACCATCTTTAGCCAAGTCTTTCTCGGTCTTCCCCATCCTTTACTTCCTTCTACATTCATTTCCATCACTTTTCTCAACCAGTCACTTTCATCCTTCCTCAACACGTGGCCAAACCACCTCAACCTGTTCCTCTTCACAGCATCAATCACAGGCTCTATTCCCATCATCTTTCGCATTTCATCATTTGTCTTACTCTCTCTCAACGATACTCCACACATCCACCGAACCATTTGCATTTCCACCCTTTCCAACCTTCGTTGCTGCTCCACGTTCATGACCAATGTCTCGCTCCCATAAATCATAACACTTCTCACACATGCAGCATACACCTTTCCCTTCAGCTTCAATGACACTCCCCTCCTCATCAGCACGCCACTCAGTTCCCGAAACTTCTTCCATGCACATCTCACTCCAGCAAACGTTGCCGAGTCTGATCCACCTTCTCCATTCAGCATGTCTCCGAGGTAGCAAAATGTTTTCACACCTTCCAGCTTCACGCCGTCTCCAAGATCCAATTCAACATTTCCTCCATCTGCAGCTCCCTCTGTGCACACCTTACATTTGAATGTAGCTGCCACACTGGTTAATGACCCTCTCAGACCACTACATTTTTAAAGAACCTCCTCAGCGCACATTGTACATTGAATTGAGATCACTCCGACACCCTTCCTGCACTCAGCACATGGCCACTTCCCAGTTCTTTCCACCTCACCACATGCTTTACCACTTGCCATCACCTTCGTCTTTCCTATATTCACCTTCAGACCTTTTGTCTCCATACATTCCTTCCCCTTGTTCATCTTTTCCTTCAGTCCATCCATACTTTCTGCAATCAACACCAGATCATCTGCATACAACAACTCCCACGGTAAACCCTCCTTTACGTTCTGAGCCAGCACCTCCATCACAGCTACAAATAGTAGTGGACTTAGTACCGACCACTGATGCACTCCTACCTTCACCTCAAACTCTGTTCCCATCCTTCGTCGTTTCAGCTGTGTGCGCTCTTTTGTACATTGCCATCATTACTCTGATCAACCATTCCTCCACTTCCAACTTCTTCAGTGCCCAGGTCAATACTTTGCGTGGAACCCTATCGAATGCTTTCTCCAGATCAACAAACCCAAGAAAAAACTTCTTCCCCTTCTCCATGTACTTCTCCTGCAACTGCCTCACAATAAAGAGTGCGTCTGTCGGTCCTCTTCCTGGCTTAAATCCAAACTGCATTTCGTCGATCTTCACCTTCTTCCTTATCCTCCTCTCCAACACCCTTTCCAATACCTTCATTCCATGCTCCAATAACTTTATCGCTCGGTACGAGCCACACTCCAGAGGGTCACCTTTCCCCTTGTATAGAGGGACTGAGGGTACACAGTTCCCAATCCACTGGCATGTGGCCTTCTTTCACCACC
Source organism: Myxine glutinosa (assembly GCF_964187855.1). NCBI lineage: Eukaryota > Metazoa > Chordata > Myxini > Myxiniformes > Myxinidae > Myxine > Myxine glutinosa. Next base: position 8,852,949 of record NC_136263.1, on the reverse strand, counting down.
AGATTACAGAGCTCTGTCATTCTCTTCACACCCCAACTTCCTGCTGCCTTCAACATATCTCCCACAACTCCCGTCGGCCCTCCCGCTTTTCTACTCTTCATTGCTTTTATCGCTTCCTCAACTTCCTTCTCAGTTATCTTCTCTGCTGGTCCTAAAACTGGGTTACACTCTATGTTGCCATCCCATTCATTCTCGGTATTCAACAGCATTTCCATATATCTTTTCCATCTTCCTTTAATTCCATCTGGGTCCACAACGATTTGTCCCACTTCATCCTTCAAGCAACGCACCCCCATCACATCACACCTCTCTTTCGCTGTCTGCTTTGTAATCCTGAATACTGCTCTCTGACCCTCTTCCGAATCCAAGCATTCTCCGAACATTTTCCTATATGCCTCCTGCGCCTTTGCTACCTCTTTCTTTGCAGCCTTCTTGGCTGCCTTATAACTTTCATGCTCTGCTTTTTCTGCTCCCGTACCCTTCGCCTTCTGCCACTCCTTGAACTTCTTCCTCTTCTTGTCAATCCTCTTTCCAACTTCATCATCCCACCACCATGTTTCCGAGTGCCTCGGTGGTCCTTTTGTCCATCCACATACCTCACCAACGGCTCCCAACATACTATCTTTCATTGACATCCAACCACGTTCAAGCTCAACCACATCATCCCCTACCCTACTCATCCTCTCTTTTAATTCCTCCCTTACTGTCACCTCTTTCAACCTCCACACCTTCATTCTCGGTTGGTACTTCACTGACCGAGCTCTCCTTGCGCCTTTCACCCTTATGTCGCAGACAACCAAGTGGTGCTGTGAAACAGCCTCCTCCCCCGGGATCACCTTTGTGTCCGGAGGTGCCCCCTATCTCGCCTACGCACCATCAGGTAGTCAACGGTTGTCGTCGATCCACCTGACGTGTATGTAACAAGCTTATTATCCCCTTTCTGGAACTGTATATTACAAATCAACAAATCAGCTCCATCAGCAAACTCCAAAATCCTTTCACCTTCTCCATTTCTCACACCATATCCGTAACCCCCATGAACTCCCTCAAAACCATCAATACTCCTTCCCACATGTCCATTTAGGTCTCCTCCAACCACAACAACTTCCTCATATTTCACGTTTTCCATCAGCTTCTCTATCGCACACCAGAACTTGTCCTTCTCTTCATCGCTCCGACCAACCTGCGGAGCATATTCCGAGATGACGTTCACCAAGAGCTTTCCAATCATCATTTTCACCATCATCAACCTATCACTCACTCTAGTCACACTCACCACATTGTCTACAAACTCCTCAGAAAACAGGACACCAACACCATTCACGCCCTCCGGGCACCCTTGCCACACAAACTTGTATTTCTGTCCCTGCCTACCCTTCACCATTCTCACACCACTTCCCTTCCATCTCGTCTCTTGCACACAACATATGTCCACTCTTCTTCTGACCAATACTTCCACCACTTCTGATCTCCCTGTCATTGTCCCTACATTCCATGTCCCAAACCTCAGAAACCGATCTCCACTTCGGGCTGTACCCTGCCCATATGTAGTTGTAATTGTCATGGTTCTCTTTTTGAGGCAATGTTTTTTAATGGCCGATGCCCTTCCTGACGCCAACCCTTAGTCGCCTCTTACGACACGCAGGGATATGGTGTACCTATTCTAACCAGGGTACACACCGGGTCCACACCGATTTTAACCAGGGTACACATGCAGCATGTTTTTAAATAATTGAAACTGGGCTGGTGTGTTGATTGTTGACGGGAAACTCTTATTATCAAGCATTTACATCATAGATTGAGTTCTCCAACGGCAGTTTGTGCCCCCCCTGCGGTTACCCTAATGCCCCCCCGATTAGATTTGTTCTGACGCCGACTCTGCTGGGACCCCTGGGAGTAAAATAGGCTCCATTGTTTTTCCAAGTTTTCCAATTTTTCCAAACACGATGGAATGATATTTCCCGATATGAACAGTGATTTGGCTTTTGTTGAAATTCTACAAAAATACTGTTTATTCTATGTACCAGGAGAGAGTAGATCGACTCCTGACGAACTCTTCCTGTATAAACATGCGGCTCTGAATTAACATGGCAGCGTGTGCAAAGCGAATGAGAGACAGGTGTAGCGGCCGCTTCCGTGTTACAGATTCCGCGTGCACTCTTCACACATGAACGTGCGAATGAGAAAGACGTGTAGCGGCCGATTCCGTTTTACAGAATTTAATCTATTTTCAAAATGGGCACCATGTACTGTTTAGATTTTGATGATTTGCATGTGATATGATTCAACGGATGTTTATATGAATCGTTTAAAATAAAAAAGCCTGCAATTTCTGATATTTTGCCTTTTCATTTGGGCTTCCCAATTTAAGCCCCGCCCATAGGGTGGGTACCGTTGCTCGTCATGAAAAGATGTTGTTCCACATGAGGAGTACTTGAAAATGAGCTCTGTTTCAATTGTTTTCCATGGAGCAGTTTCGGAGAAACAGAGGTACAAAGTTTTTCGGTTTTTCAAAGATGGTGCCCGTATCATGTGATATATGACGTCATAATTATCATTACAAAATTATACAGGAGGAGGAACTCCTATGGTGAAAATTTATTGAAAATCAGACCAACGGTTGCAGAGAAAAGGGTACTCACGCTCTGTGTTAACAGACAAACAAAAAATGAAAAATCGGTCAGAGACGGAGGACTTGCCGGAATGTACTTTTTTTCTTTGATTTGCCAACCACTCCCTGCCATCACGGTCGTCTCTCCAACGCACAATCCCATGAGATATGTGGAAAAGGGCGACCCAAAACCAATTATCTTCTTTTTGATTCGTATATAAACATCATTAAAAGTAAATAATGACCTCTGCCAAAGTTCAAACGATGTGGGTTTAATCTCTACATGAGAGAATTCCACATAGCTATTTGGGTGGTGTATAAGCTAACAGATCGTTGTCTCCATCGATCTTGCCAAGGCCGTAACACCTATCGGCTCAAAATCCTTTTGACTGTTGACTTTGTAGTTTTTACAATGAAGGAAACACGTATCGGGAGTACATACAACATAGCGATTGTGGATGTGACAGCTCTGAAGCGTCTTTCACTTCGCATCGCAGTGACAGCGAGCACCAACATGGCGGCTGTAATATTAAAATCTGGCTTCAAGCCCCCTCACCACCCAAAATCTATTCCGGTGAATCTATTCCGGCAAGTAACAAACCAACCAACCAACATACTTGCCGCAATCTATTCCGGCAAGTAACCATCCAACCAACATACTTGCCGTAATCTATTCCGGCAAGTAACAAACGGACAAACAGACAGGGGTGAAAACATAACCTCCATCCACCTTTGGTGGCGGAGGTAACAAAATCAGGATGAAGGTCCCAATGAAAATCTTCCTCATCGAGGCTTCATTTAAACCATCGAATCCTTCCGCTGTATCACTCTGCCTCGTCCCGGCTTTATGCTGCGGTCACGATTTTCACGTTTTGGGTGACCTTGAGCTTGACCTTGGGTCTGGAGAGTTAAAAATTGGGCACAGCCTATTCCAGGGCAAGGCAAATATGTGTGTAAAGTATGGCGATGCTATGTGCAACGATGTAGACGTAGTACTGCACACAAACAGACGGACAGACAAATAGACAGATGAAAAATCGGTCAGAGACCGAGGACTTGCCGGAATGTACCTTTTTTTCAGGGGTGTTGGTTAGAAGGGAATCGGATCATGTTTGACAGAGTTATTAGTAAAAAAATATTTTGACCTTGAGTTTGACCTTTCAAGGTCAAAGGTCATGGTGCCAAATGAAATGTCGTATGTGACTTCCTATATGTCAGTAACAGTAAGTGTATGCATATCTCTTGTACTTTTAGAGTTATAGTGGTTTGAAATATATTTTAAATGAAAACTCGACCCCCCTGAGTCCACGTTTTGGGTGACTTTGAGCTTGACCTTGGGCCGAGAGAGTTAGTAATTGGGCAGTCTATTCCAGGGCAAGGCAAATATGTGTATAAAGTATGGCGATGCTATGTGCAACGATGTAGACGTAGTACTGCACACACACAGACAGACAGACAAACCAACCAACCAACATCCTTGCCGGAATCTATTCCGGCAAGTAACAAACCAACCAACGAACATACTTGCCGGAATAGATTCCGGCAAGTAACAAATGAAAAATCACTCATAGAGTGATACTTGGAAAAAAAAGAACAAAGTAGATTGGCACTCAGTAGAGCATCCTTTTGACGTCAAAAATAGTTGGCGGTTGAATTCAGTGACCTGATATGCAAATCGTCTTCAAAGTTTAAACTATTCGGATGAAAATTCACAATTTCAGAAATTTGGCCTATGTTGACCTTTTGACCTATGTTGACCTCAAAAATAGTAGGTGGTTGGTTTCAGTTAGCTGATATGCAAATCCTATTCAGATTTCAAGTCAATCGGATGAAAATTGAGGATTTTAGAAATTTGAAAAAGGTGGTTGACCTTTGGCCTATGTTGACCTTTGGTCTATGTTGGCATTTTGGCCAATGTTGATCTCAAAAATAGTTGGTGGTTTACTTCAGTTAGCTGCGATGAAAATCCTATTCAAATTTCAAGTATATCGGATGAAAATTGAGGATTTCAGAAATTCGAGAAAAAGTGGTTGACCTTTGGCCAATGTTGACGTATTGGCCCACGTTGATCTTAAAAATAGTTGTTGGTTGAATTCAGTTCGCTGATATGTAAATCCTATTCAAATTTTAAGTCAATCGGATGAAAATTGAGGATTTTAGAAATTTGAAGAAAAGTGGTTGACCTTTTTTTTTTTTTTCTTTTTTTGTTGTGTTTTGGTCTTTGGTCTTTTGGTCTTTTGGTTAGACCTTTGGCCTATGTTGACCGTTTGGCCTACGTTGACCTCAAAAATAGTTGGTGGTTGAATTCGGTTCACCGATTTGTAAAACCTATTCAAATTTTAAGTCAATCGGACGAAAATTGAGGATTTTAGAAATTTGAAAAAAAGTGGTTGACCTTTGGCCTATGTTGACCTTTTGACCTCAATGTATAGCATTTTGTCGGACCACGAACTCTACCATTTGGTGAAGTTTCATGAAGATCGGTTTAAAATTATGACCTGTAGGAAAGTATAAGTGAGCGGACGGACAAACATACAAGCCGGAGTGATCAACATACTTGTCAATTTTTTTTATTTTTTTTTGGCAAGTAACAAATGGACCCAAAGCCAATACCCTCTTCTCTGGCGAGGGCAACAATGTAGGTATCTCCAGGGCCGATGAGAGCAGGGTCGTTGCATCGGGGCCCTGTATCCATCACTGATCTCTAAACTAACTGTCCTTTCCTTTCCTCCTGACAAGGTGGAAAAGTTTCTGTCAACCCTCGACTCTGATTCTGCAACTGGACCTGACAGCATCAGCCCACGGGTCCTAAAATCCTGTTCTTCTGCTCTTTCACTCCCTCTCTCTGTTCTCTTCACCCTCTCTTTTGCTCAAGGTCATCTGCCATCTGCTTGGAAATCAGCCAACATCACCGCTTTGCACAAAAAATGTGCAAAAACAGATCCTAGCAACTACAGACCAATCAGCCTTCTCCCAATTATCAGCAAAGTCATGGAATCCATCATTGCTTCAGATATGAAATCTTTCCTCTTCTCCAATGGCTTGATCTCTGATCATCAATTTGGTTTCAGACCTGGTCACTCTACTCTGGACATGCTGCTTCTGCTTTCTCAACAATGGATGGAGGTCCTCAATGCCAAACAGGAAATTAGAGCTGTCTCCCTTGACATATCACGTGCCTTCGATACGGTCTGGCACCCCGCTCTGCTCACCAAACTCTCCTCCTTTGGTATCCATGGAAATCTCCACGCATGGCTGGCAGACTTCCTCTCTAGTCATAGTCTACGTGTGGCCCTGAATGGGTTTCGCTCATCTCCTCTTCCTGTTCATGTTGGAGTTCCCCAATGCAGTGTTCTGGGCCCTGTGATTTTTCTGGTCTTCATCAATGATCTCTCTGACTCTCTTGAAAATCCTCTCTATCTCTTTGCTGATGACTCTACTTTCTGTCGCTCCATTCCTCATCCCTCAGATCGGCAGTCTGCAGCCTCCTCACTCTCTGCAGACCTGGACAAAATCACAGACTGGGCAAACAAGTGGAACATGTCTTTCAATCCTGACAAATCGCACACTCTTACGATGTCTCTCCGAAAAGACCGACTGGACAACCCTCCCATCCACTTTCTGAATAATCCTCTCCAAGAAGTTCTGTCACTCAAGCTTTTGGGTCTCACTATCTGCCATGATCTTTCCTGGGAAAACCACATTTCAAATCTGGCCTCCAAAGCCAGACGCCGACTGGGCATCCTCCGCCGTGCGAAGTCCTTCCTTGGCACACCTGAGCTCCTCACCACATACAAGGCTTTCATTTGCAGCTCAATGGAATACTGTTCTCCCCTCTGGGCCGGTGCTCCTGCCTCGCACCTTGCTCGGCTTCACGCTGTTGAAACCAAAGCTATCAGAATCATTGGAATCTCCCCCGATTAAGCTGATTCTGAGGACCTTTCACTTACTCAGCATAGGCAGGTTGGTGGTCTTTCTGTCTTCTACTGACTCCTCTCCGGCCTTGCTCCCCCAGCTCTCTCTGGGCTCTGTCCCCCAAATATTCCGACAGGTCGCACAAAATCTGCCTGCAAACCTCTTATGGTTAAACTGCAAAATCAAGACTCTCTGCTCACCTTCACTCCTTCATTCCTCTTTTCTCCCGCCTCTGGAACAAACTCCCTCACTCTCTTCAATCCCACTCCACCCTCCAGGTCTTTAAAACAGCTGTTCACCACCATCTCTTATCTTCCCCCATCCAAAACCTTGATCTTTTCTACCCCCGCTAATTTCACCCCAAATCCACTTTTTTGAAATACCAACTTCTGTCCTGGAAGTCCTTGGTGTCCTTGTGTTTTATACTTCTCCCACCCCCTCCGCCCTCCCTTCCCATGCCTCCTCCCCCCAAGCCATCTCCCTCCCACACATCTCCCTGCTCTCAAATGTTATGTTTGTGTGCTTCCCCTTCTCTCCCCATCTTGCCTTCCGCTCCCTCTTTTTATATATTTTGTTTGTCTGGTTGATTTGTTTGTGAAATAAATGTTAGCTCTTTCACGAGCCTCGATTCAGTATACAAAAAAAACAAACAAAAAAAATCTGGATTGGGGGTCATGCAACAGTAAACGAAGTCAATGAGCCGCCATCTTGGGACCATCAACAAAACATCACTTTGTAGTGTGTGCTGTGTTATAATCAGAGTATTGATATTGTTGCGGTTTTGTGTTTTTACAAATAAAGTTTAATTTTTCCCTCATAGTTAGTCACACTACAACATGTAGCCTCGTTTAAGCTCAGTTATTTCTTAGTCAGTGTAAGCGTAGACCTTTCCTATGTTTAGTTTGCGTTGAGTAGAAAAATGAGAGTTAGGTCTCCTTCCAATGCTTATGCCACCTCGATGCTTTGAGTTTTGGCGCAAATTACCTTGAGGCCGGCCTGACAAGTCGAGGCAGGCCGAAGGAAGGCGGGACAGGAGAAGTGGGAGTGACCGGTAAGCACGAGCCGCCAATCAGGGCTCGAGGGTAGTGGCTTGCCATTGTGTCAAAAGGCGTGGTTTGGAACATTCGAGACAGGACAGGGCGTGGAAATATAACCCTGTGCCCAGAGCCCCCCCCCCCCCAAGTCAGTTATGAGTCGGGGTCCTCTGTTGAACAGTTCTGAGTTGAGATGCGTGCAGGGCAAGCCAGACAAGTTAAGAGTTCTGAGAGTGCGCGGTGTTGAATTGAGTTACAAGTTGAGTTCGCGGTTGAGCTTGAGTCAGATCATCCGTTGAGTTACGAGAGTGGAGGCGTGCCGTTGATTAATCGTGCTGTGAAGGACCGCCGTGCCGGGCGAGAGACGCGCATATCTTCCTGCCTGCCTTTGTTCGAGATATGGGCTGTGAGGATTCCTCCCGCCTGCCTGCCTGCCTTCGTCGAGGGCCGTGCTGTGACCGGCAGAGGGCCATGCCGGGTGAGCTGTTCCTGAATGACAAAGCCGGCGCGTTCGGCGCATGAACAAATTCCTTCCTTCATCCCCCTGTGAGTGTGAATGGGCCCATTGTCTGGGCGAGATAAATTAAGACTGTATAAGATCTGCCCTGTGTCTCTGTTCTTCTACTGTAGGTAGTATGTATGTATGTATGTAGGTAGTATGTATGTACATCATTGTAAATAATAATTATTAAACCTGTTATTTCTTTGATTATACCGCTTTTGTCTTTTCCATCATTGACTTAGCGTGGTACGAAGTATATCGTTCTAATCAGGTTCCAATAACAATGTAATAGCATGGACCACGTGGTGCGCCATCCGCTCGGGTGCACTCAAATTATGCGTGGTTCGTGCGAGACTTGATCCCCGCTTCCGTGGCGGTGGGGGTACTTAGGTACGTGTGAACATTGTCCCGAAACCCTGTCCTGCGTCTGCCCGGGAGTGGCGACTCAAGTCTCGCGGTTGCGACGACCCAAGGAGACAAGGGGCTTAATCTCCCCTTTTTTTTGCTTTTCTTTTTTTGTATACAAGATCGAGGCTCGTGAAAGAGCTAAATAAGTAACCCTTGGTAAGGGTTACTTACTTAGTAACCTTGGTAAGTTTGGCAAGTAACCCTTGGTAAGTAACCCTTGGTAAGGGAACGGGGTCGAGCGAAACCATAACAATATATTGAGACTGCAACATACTACATACTACTACTAAAACATACTACCACTACAACATACTAATACTACGACAACATACTAATACTACAACATACTACGACTACAACATACTACGACTACAACATACTAATACTACACAACATACTAATACTACGACAACATACTTGTACTACTACAAAATACTACTACTACTACAACATGCTATCACTACAAAACACTACTACTACAACATACTACATTCTACTACAACTACAACATGCTACTACAACATACTACTACTGCAACATACTACCACTGCAACATACTACTACTACAACATACTACTACTACAACATACTACTACTACAACATACTACTACCACCACTACTACTACTACTACTACTACTACGACCACAACTACTACTACTACTACTACTACTACGACTACTACTACTACTACTACTACTACGACTACTACTACTACTACTACTACTACTACTACTACTACTACTACATACTACTATGACAACTTGGCACTACAACTACAACTACTACCACTACATATTACTACTACCACTTCATACTACCATAACATACTACTACTACCTACATACATATTACCTACATACATACTACCTACATACATACATACTACCTATAAACATACTACCTATAAACATACTACCCATAAACATACTACCTACAAACATACTACCTACAAACATACTACCTACACACATACAACCTACATACATTATACCTCCATACATACCACCTACATACATAATACCTACATACATACTACCTATATACATAATACCTACATACTTACTACCTACATACATAATACCTACATACTTACTACCTACATACATAATACCTACATACCACTAAAACCACTACATAATACTACCTACATACTTGCTACATAATACTTACTAGATACATACATACTACCTATATACATACTACCTACATAAATACTACCGACATACATATTTCTTACATTCTTACTACCTACATTCTTACTACCTACATACTTACTACCTACATACATTCTACCTACATGCATACTACCTACATACATGCTACCTACATACATACTACCTCCATACTACTACTACCACTACATACATACTACTGAAGGAACTGCGCTCCAACGCGAGTCGAAAGAATTGACGCGACCAAAGACGGAATTCGTCTGAGTTGCTTTATTGAAACAAAACAGCTCAGGTATTCTGACAAGCCCGTTTTTCGGGCAACAATATATTGTAACGAATGTGGAAACGTTACAATGTGAACGTTACAAAATTATGGTAACACCCTGTTAATGTAAATAATGGTCGCAGCCGTCCTCCTAGTTAATTCCATGAAACTTACACGCAGGTCACGATATATCTTTTAAATAGTGTATTTCCTTATTCCATGTAGGCTAAATATGTGTTTCCCACTAGATTGACTTTGCATTGTATCAAACAAAATAAGCGTAGGCCCTTCCAATTTCCCCAAACATCTCCGCTCTCCAAAGTTCCTTTCAAAAGGGTGGGAGTTGTTTTCAATCCCGCAGGCCGCCATTGCCCATGTGGTAATCTCGGAAAAGAAAGGCGTGTCTCCACCTCGTCATAAGAGGGGAGGAGTGAGCCAGCCCTAACAGCCAATCAGCACCGCGGTGAGCGACCCGGTCGGCGTGCCCTCGGAGCCGGCGGCTTAATTCCGCCCGAGGTGATAAAAGCGACTGTAAGGGACTGCTTTATGAGATGACTTGGGAGAGGAGCGAAGAGGCGGCACCAAGGGGAGCGATGAGATGCGAAACGCTCCAAGCCAAAGAGGAGAGGTACTCGCAAAGGAAACCAGCTTTGGAGAGACGCGCTGAAAAGAGGGAGACGGCTCCACCACAAGAAGAGGAGCAGGTGTGCCGAACCAGCGCGTGACGTCTACCGCAGCGGATACGCGACGGAGGGTTTTCCCGCCAAAACCGCGAGGAATTGAGAGCTGCTGCCTCCGACTTTGCCTCCCTCTCAAGCAATCCACCTCAAGCCCTACCTGCCTGCAATATCCCCTGTGTAAGTGTGAACGTCCTGTCCTGCTCGTTGTCTTGGGATTAAGTAAAATGAATAGTTTAAGCTAACAATGCACTGTGTGACTGCTTCTTCCATCCATTGCTGTAAATAATTTTGGTCGCTCTTTCTTTTTGCTTGTGTGTGTATAATAAATCTGTTCTTCCACCGTACTCTTCTTCTTCTTCTTTTTCATTCTCTTTCGGTCGCTTTAGAGGTTTCCCGATTGAATATCTGTGGTGCGATCTGGTCAACGTCGGGTGAAATCGGGTTCTAATCGGGGAGTAACTGTTCGGACGCGGTTAAATACACCACCGCTCGGTCAATATAACATCTAAAACCGCGTCTGTAACAATTGGTTGTCAGGAGTTGGATTCGGACCTGGGACTAAATTTGTTAGGCCCAAATTTTGGAACACCAATTGTACTATTAGATTAACAATTGGTGTCGAGGAGGGAGATCGGACCCGAAATCGGACCCGAAGCGCGCTTAACGCGCTCAAAATTACAAGCTGCCGAAATTTATTTTGTTTTAAAGCAAAACCCGAATTTTGAGATCGCGCCATGGACAATCAAGGCGATCGGATGTCGGTGGGAGAGATAGACAGGGTGGAATCGACCCAGGACCTCGGGGAAATGTATGTGGAGGAAAGGGAGGAGGAGAAAAATAGCAATGTGGTTGCGGAGGTTTCAGACGCACAAAATGGCGCTCTTGCGCACGAGGTTGGGGCAGCTGTGGCCGCACCCTTGGTACTACCAACGTTGGCCCAAATGCAAGCCTTCATGGCCCAATTCATGGTGGAAATGCAGAGAGAAAACGACATTATGGAACGAATAGAAAACAGAATGAGGGCTGATAATGAGCGAATAACGAAAGAATGGGGAAACCAAATTGAAGCAATAACGAACGAATTGGGAAACCAAATTGAAGCAACAACGAACGGAATGAGGGCCGATAGGGAGGAAAGGGAGCAGAGGGACAGAGACCGCAAGTTGGGCGAAAGGGTCCCAGGGGTGCACGAGGAAGTAACGCGGGTCGAAAAGCGCCGGTTGAACGAAGTTGAGAAAAGCACGGGTACAATGACGGGGGTAGAAATCGCGACACGGGGTTTGGAAAAGCTGGCGACCGCTGAGGTAGAGGAGGGTGTTTTATTAAAGCCAACGGTCGTCGAGGTGAATAAAGAAAAAGCAGTGCTGGGAATTAAAATTGAAGAGATGACGGAGGTAGCCCGGGAATTGCAGGGAGAAATGGATTATGTACAAAGTCCCTGCTCACATCACGATGCTGTGCTTAACCCGAATGGAAGTTTGCAGGTTCGCGTGGAGAAAAGGATCCCCCAGGTGAGTCGTGCTGTATATTGTGCGGGTAGATTTTGCAGGAGGATGTTTAGCGACAAAAGAATTTTCGCGCGCTTGGGATCGAGGAAGCATCCGGGCGTTGGTGAAGGGTCCCATGTGAGTGGAAATGGCACGCGTGGGAGGAAAAAGTGTGCGTCGGCGAGTGGGTGTGTTATAAAGTGTGGGAGTGAAACCGAGTGCGAGCGAGAATGCACGTCGGGGTGTACGGAGTGTGACACGAATAGTGAGTTGGTGATGGCGCAGGTGCGAGAGGGCACATCGGAGCGCGAGTGTGAAACCGAGTGCGAGCGAGAATGCACGTCGGGGTGTACGGAGAGTGACACGAATAGTGAGTTGGTGATGGCGCAGGTGCGAGAGGGCACATCGGAGCGCGAGTGTGAAACCGAGTGCGAGCGAGAATGCACGTCGGGGTGTACGGAGAGTGACACGAATAGTGAGTTGGTGATGGCGCAGGTGCGAGAGGGCACATCGGAGCGCGAGTGTGAAACCGAGTGCGAGCGAGAATGCACGTCGGGGTGTACGGAGTGTGACACGAATAGTGAGTTGGTGATGGCGCAGGTGCGAGAGGGCACATCGGAGCGCGAGTGTGAAACCGAGTGCGAGCGAGAATGCACGTCGGGGTGTACGGAATGTGACACGAATAGTGAGTTGGTGATGGCGCAGGTGCGAGAGGGCACATCGGAGCGCGAGTGTGAAACCGAGTGCGAGCGAGAATGCACGTCGGGGTGTACGAAGTGTGACACGGAGAGTAAGGTGGTGGTGGAACGTGTGCGAGAAAGCACACCTGAATTGGTCATGGCGCGAGTGTGGGAGAGCCCATCCGAGCGCGTTAGTGGGTGGATGCAAGAGTGCACGCCCATGGTGAGTGTTACGGAGGACGTAACGGAGAGGTGTGGACCGAAGTGTGCGCAAGAGTGTGCGCGAGAGGTGTGGTGTGTAACAGAGAGAGCGTTGGTGGAATGTACGGACGGCGTTGGAACGCCAGGTTTTGTGAGGGTGAAAGGGGTAGCGTATGCGTGTGAGCATGCAAGTAAAGCATCGACGGTAACCGGGTTAGTGGTTAGGGCGACGGATAGCCGATGCGAGCACTCGGGGCGCGGGGTGCTTTGTTGGGTGCGAGGCCCGGCGCGGGTCGATGCTGCGTCGCTTCTCTTCGAAGCGTCGTTGCCGATTCGGGCTTGGCCCCGCCCCGCACGGTCGAGTCCGGGCTTTGTCGGGCGAGGCGACCGGTCCGGTTCGAGGGCGAGTGGGAGGAAGCGGAACGGTGCCCCCTCGTGGGGACGGGGTTCCGACCGGGGGAGATTGAGCCATCGGGCCCGGGACCGCAAGGTGCCGCGCCGAGATGGTGCGTGGAACCTCGGTCCAACCAAACCACCTCCCTTGAACCGAAAGCCGGACGGATTCAACCTGCAGGCAACCAAACCACCCGAATTCATTGCTCGGCTTTACGAACCGAGTTTAATGATGTCACGACGCATCGAGGCTAGGATATAGTGGACTGTGATGATGGTGATAGTGATAGTGATTTGATACGAAATTTATAATAGTGGGTAGAATTGGCAGTAAATGGAAAATTTTTGAATTGGTTGGAATTTGGTGTGCAAAATTGATAGTAAGAGATGCCCCATGTGGTGGGATGGCAAATCCGCCACCCCTCACAGAAGGTGGGGGCAAATGCGCAATAGTTTATGGGGTGGCTATGACAACCGAGCCAGGGAGGGCTTGGATAATTGTAGGGATCTAGCGAAGATGACATTAGGTAACGTTAAGATTAGTTAGTGACTGATACCTGTAGTGGGGATGCAGGTAGATTAGTGTGGATTATAATGACGTGGGAGCGCAATAGTTTAAAGGGACGACTGGGAAGCGCAAGTTTCAGAGGGGAGTAGTTAGCTGAGATGATGCCGTGTGTGTGAGGATTGAACAGGTGAGAATTGAACAGGTGTGATTGCACAGGTGTGCAACTGAACAGGTGTGTGGAGCAGTGTATGAGGGAGTAGTGGTGATTGCGTGTTGTGTTGACCAAATGGTCCAGGAAGAAAGGAGGGTGCAGGTGGCACCAGGTGTGAGGGCACAGGTGTGCAACAACAGGTGTATGTGGCTGTGTGGAATAAATGGTACTGTGGAATATCTGGAGTATTGGAATGGATGGTCGTGGAGTGTGTATGGTGGAAATTGTGGAGTGGAGTGAATGGTGCGAAGGTGTGAATGGGGGAAGAGTGGACCCCCATCACGGATACCCGGGGCGGGTAGTGTAAGTGTTAGGTAGAGGGTACAGGTAAATTGTGGTTGGATATTGGCATCTGTGGTGTGGGTGAAAGAATGGTCTTTGGATGGGTGCATTAGTGTTGTGGAAATGGCTGGGCGTGTAGCCTGTTAGTGTGTGTAGTTGGTTGGGCGCTCCACCACTGTAAGGATGTCGGCCAGGTGAGGCCGCAGGTGGGCTCTGGGAGCCGGTAGTAGTTGTTGTGGATGGGGCCCGAGGATCCGGAGGACGGACCCGGGTAGCCCAGTGCCAGAGGGCACCGAGTGGGGTGACAGAGCCAGGAGGGGCCTGCCCCAGTTAGATAGGTTAGGGTGAGGAGCTAGGTAAGCTCGGGTGGCAACTACAGTGGTGGAGGTGTGCAGGTGGGTAGACCTGCTGGGAGAGTTACACGTCGCAGCCCACAAATTGTGCGAGGGCACCGGGAGATGAATCGGGGGAGTGAGACCCCAAATTGAGAAGCACCACAGTTTGGTCAATGGGAATTGGTTATTAGAACCCATAGTGTAAGTTGGCCAATGGATTGGCAGGGAAAGACCCCGGGTAGTGTAAAGTGTGTTAAAGTCATTTAGAAAATAGTTAGGATGAAGGATCTCCTCGCACCATCTGCATCCACTCACCTGAGGTGACAGGTACTCCACACCATGCCATGTTTTGATTATTTTTTATGATGCAAATGTTGGATTGTGAGACGCATCATGACGTGGGTGTGACATTGTGCGTAATTCCATCTCTCCCTCCTTATGAGGATTGATGATGAATTGGTGATGGCAAATTTTGAAGTAGAGGGATTGTGGAGACGAATTTGGTATAGGGGAAATATGAGGAAGACGTGACAGTAGTGACGAATTTGTAAATGGGTAGATTTTTGTACATATGGGGTAAGGGCAAGGGTAGGGTAGGTGACAGGGGGGTGACGTACGGTAGGGACGAGCTTTCTCACTTCGCCCTCCGTACGCATTTCGCCTTGCATTGCCTTATTGATGTGTACCCTTGTGACCTTACCCCTCGCTCAATTGTCTTTCTTTTGTCTCCCACATGACCTGTGCGCCATTGGGTGCCGAGGGGAGCGTGCGTGAGGTGGCCATTGTGCGCCCGAGATTCCCAGAACCAGCATGCATTGCGTTGATGTACCACTTTATGGACCGCTGTTCTGCGGCCAAGTACCACTTGATGGACCCCAGGTTCTGGGGCAGGGCACCTCTGTTGGAGACCGGCCATAGTGGCCAGGGAATCTTGCTTGCGGACCTCGGTAAGGTGGCACCTATGCCAAACAGGTGGACCACCCTTTGTTGGCCCCTGTGGCCCTAAATAAAAACGAACACAAGTTGTGCTTTTTATTATGTCCAAATAGGCCGCATGAAGCCAGAAGACGTCAGGAAGAACATCGGCCCAGCAGAGAAAGTGAAGACCACCACCAGTTGTTTTGTTGTGTTTATTAAGAACCATGGTGACTGCGCACCGAGTGGTGTTTTTGGTGCTTTGTGGTGCTTGTGGTGTTTTTGGTGCTTTTGGGTGCTTTGGTGGTATTGGTACTGGTGCATCGATGCAATGCGTGCTGTCTCCTCCCTCCCAACAGGAATTTCTTTTTTTCTTGTTCCCTAAAAAGAAAAAGAAAAACACAGGTCCTGGGTTGCGTTGTAAATAAGAAATCACGTCATTGTAAATAATGCTCCCCACCGTAAATGTATAGTTTGAGAATAATTCCGTAATTCGGTTAGCTGTGGGCTTGAGTCTGTTAGACAGGGTGCAATGCAATAGGGGGACATACTTATTTGTGTTTTAAGATTGTCACACTCAGGGTCAGGTTAATTGTAGAGGGAATTACACCTACGTGTCACACTAAGTTAAAGTTTAGTAGGCCCGAGGAACGGGCCTGAAGAAAGGAGGGTGCAGTGTAACGAATGTGGAAACGTTACAATGTGAACGTTACAAAAGTATGGTAACACCCTGTTAATGTAAATAATGGTCGCAGCCGTCCTCCTAGTTAATTCCATGAAACTTACACGCAGGTCACGATATATCTTTTAAATAGTGTATTTCCTTATTCCATGTAGGCTAAATATGTGTTTCCCACTAGATTGACTTTGCATTGTATCAAACAAAATAAGCGTAGGCCCTTCCAATTTCCCCAAACATCTCCGCTCTCCAAAGTTCCTTTCAAAAGGGTGGGAGTTGTTTTCAATCCCGCAGGCCGCCATTGCCCATGTGGTAATCTCGGAGAAGAAAGGCGTGTCTCCACCTCGTCATAAGAGGGGAGGAGTGAGTCAGCCCTAACAGCCAATCAGCACCGCGGTGAGCGACCCGGTCGGCGTGCCCTCGGAGCCGGCGGCTTAATTCCGCCCGAGGTGATAAAAGCGACTGTAAGGGACTGCTTTATGCGATGACTTGGGAGAGGAGCGAAGAGGCGGCACCAAGGGGAGCGGTGAGATGCGAAACGCTCCAAGCCAAAGAGGAGAGGTACTCGCAAAGGAAACCAGCTTTGGAGAGACGCGCTGAAAAGAGGGAGACGGCTCCACCACAAGAAGAGGAGCAGGTGTGCCGAACCAGCGCGTGACGTCTACCGCAGCGGATACGCGACGGAGGGTTTTCCCGCCAAAACCGCGAGGAATTGAGAGCTGCTGCCTCCGACTTTGCCTCCCTCTCAAGCAATCCACCTCAAGCCCTACCTGCCTGCAATATCCCCTGTGTAAGTGTGAACGTCCTGTCCTGCTCGTTGTCTTGGGATTAAGTAAAATGAATAGTTTAAGCTAACAATGCACTGTGTGACTGCTTCTTCCATCCATTGCTGTAAATAATTTTGGTCGCTCTTTCTTTTTGCTTGTGTGTGTATAATAAATCTGTTCTTCCACCGTACTCTTCTTCTTCTTCTTTTTCATTCTCTTTCGGTCGCTTTAGAGGTTTCCCGATTGAATATCTGTGGTGCGATCTGGTCAACGTCGGGTGAAATCGGGTTCTAATCGGGGAGTAACTGTTCGGACGCGGTTAAATACACCACCGCTCGGTCAAAATAACATCTAAAACCGCGTCTGTAACAATATATACACATTTATGTCGGGAAGTTTGCCCGGCAAAAGCTATACTGGGCATGCCCGGGTATCAAGGGCGAGCCTTGGAAAGGCGAGTCTGGACCTGCCCGGTCGTGTTTGGCTGCGGCCTGGCAAGTCGAGGCTGGGCGTGCCCGGGCGCTCTGGGCGAGCACTGGAAAGGTGATAGCGGGCATGCCCGGACGCTCTGGGCGAGCCCTGGAAAGGCGATAGCGGGCATGCCCAGACGCTCTGGGCGAGCCCTGGAAAGGCGATAGCGGGCATGCCCGGACGCTCTGGGCGAGCCCTGGAAAGGCGAGAGCGGGCATGCTGGGAAAGACGAGACCGGGCGTGCCCGGGAGGTTCAGGCGTGCCCGGGAACAGTGAGTCCGGGCATGCCCGGGAGAGGCGCGTCTGGCCGTGTTCTGGCCGGTGCAAGGCGATTATGTCCATCCAGCGGTAACCGCTACACACGCCCCTCCAGAATCGACCTGCACCGGCAGGGTCAATTTAAGGGGGGTCCGGGTGACCCGGCCGAAGCGACCCCTGGAGGGTCATGGGGAGGGGTCTGACGTGGTGGTGGGTGGTCGAGCGGGGGGAACTGTGGACGGGGGGCGGCCTCGCCGCGGAGGAAGGGCCAACCGTGGTGGTCGGTCGACGTCCATGTGCGCCGGTTTGAGGCGGTCCACAGAAATCCGGTCCGGCCGGCCGCCGAAGTCGACGATGAAAGACTTGTCGCCCCGTCGCAGGACCCGGAAGGGCCCGTCGTTCGGCGGCCGGAGTGGCCCCCGGTGCGCGTCATGACGCACAAAGACGTACTCCGCTGTGCGAAGCGCCGGGGGGACGTAGGACTGGGGGCCACCGTGGCGGGACGTCGGCACGGGGGCAAATCGTCGGGCGGCCTCCTGGAGGTCCGAGCGCTGGTGAGCGGCGGACCAGGGACTGGTAGCGTCAGGCACGAATTCGCCCGGGACGCGGAGTGGCTGGCCGTAGACGAGCTCGGCGGCGGACGCCTGGAGGTCTTCCTTGGGGGCCGTGCGAAGGCCCAAAAGGACCCACGGCAGCCGGTCGGCCCAACCGTCGTCCTGAAGGCCGGCCATGAGTGCGGCCTTCATGGAGCGGTGAAACCGCTCGCACAACCCATTGGCTTGGGGGTGGTAGGCCGTGGTGCGGTGCAGCGTGACCCCCAACGAACGGGCGACCGCGCCCCAAAGCTCAGACGTGAACTGTGGGCCGCGGTCGGATGAGATGTCCGCTGGTGCGCCGAAGCGCGCGACCCAGGTGGCGATGAACGCCTGCGCCACGTCGGCGGTGGTGGTGGAGGTGAGGGGCACGGCCTCCGGCCACCTGGTGGTCCTGTCCACCATGGTGAGCAGGTGGGTGAACCCCCGCGAGGGGGGCAGGGGACCCACCAGGTCCACGTGGACGTGGTCGAAACGCCGTTCAGGCACGGCGAAAGGTGCCAGCGGGGCCTGGGTGTGGCGGTGGACCTTGGCTCGCTGGCAGGCCGTGCAGGCGTTGGCCGAGTCGCGGATGTTTCGTCAAAGGCCGTGCCAGACGAAACGCGCCGACACCAGCTTCTGAGAAGCTTTCCGGCCCCGGTGAGAAAGGCCGTGGATGGAGGCGAAGATGCGGCGCTGCCAGGAAACGGGCACGATGGGGCGAGGCTGGCCCTGGGAGACGTCGCAGAGCAGGACGGTGCCCGCGAAGGGGATGTCGGCCAGGCGGAGGCCCATCTCCGCCACGCGGAGTGCCTGCACCGAGGCGTCGGTGGTCTGGTCGGCCGCCATGAGCGTGAAGTCCACGCCGAGGTGGACCGCGTTCGCGCTGGCCCGCGAAAGGCAGTCGGCCACGGCGTTGTCTTTGCCGGCGACGTGCTGGATGTCCGTGGTGAACTCCGACACGGCGGAGAGGTGGCGCTGCTGGCGGGCCGACCACGGCTCCGTGACCTTAGCCATTGCGTAGACCAACGGCTTGTGGTCGACGAAAGCCGTGAACGGGCGGCCCTCCAGGAGGTGTCGGAAATGGTGAACGGCCAGGAATAGCCCGAGCAGCTCGCGGTCGAACGTGCTGTAGTTTAACTCGTTCGGCCGGAGTTGCCGGCTGAAAAAAGCGAGTGGCTGCCAAACCCCGTCCACCCATTGCTCATGGACGGCGCCCACCGCGTAGTTGGAGGCGTCCGTAGTGAGGGCGATGGGCGCGTTGAGCACCGGGTGAGCCAGCAGCGTTGCGTCGGCGAGGGCCCGTTTGGCACTGGCGAAGGCCGCGTCCATGGCCGCGGACCAAACAATGTCATGCTTGGCCGGCTTGCCCCGGAGGGCCTCGTAAAGGGGCCGCATGAGCTGAGCAGCGCGGGGCACGAATCGGTGATAAAAATTCACCATGCCGAGGAACTCTTGGAGGGCCTTGATGGAACGGGGACGCGGGAACGTGGTGATGGCCTCGACCTTGGTCGGCAGCGGCACGGCCCCGGTCTTGGTGATGCGGTGGCCCAAAAAGTCAACGGTCGTCGCGCCGAAGTGGCATTTGACCGGGTTGACAATTAAGCCGTGCTCGCTGAGGCGACCAAACAGTGTTCGGAGGTGGAGGAGGTGCTCGGCGCGGGACGTGCTGGCGACGAGGATGTCGTCCAGATAGACGAAAAGAAACGGCAGGTCGCGCAGCACGCCGTCCATCAAGCGCTGGAACGCCTGGGCCGCGTTCTTGAGGCCAAACGGCATCCGCAAAAATTCGAACAGGCCGAACGGCGTGATGACGGCCGTCTTCGGGACGTCGGCCGCCCGGACAGGTACCTGGTGGTAGCCCCGTATCAGGTCAATTTTCGAAAAGATGACCCGTCCCGCCAAACGGGCGGAAAAGTCCTGAATATGCGGGATCGGGTACCTGTCGGGGGTGGTAGCGTCATTGAGACGGCGGTAGTCGCCACACGGGCGCCATCCACCCCCCCGGCTTTGGCACGATGTGCAGTGGCGAGGCCCACGCGCTATCGGAGCGCCGCACGATGCCGAGGTGCTCCAACGCGTCGAATTCGGCCTTTGCCATGGCGAGCTTGGCTGGGTCGAGGCGGCGGGCCCTGGCGTAGACCGGCGGGCCCGTAGTGGGTATGTGGTGCTCGATCCCATGCCGCACCGCGACGGCCGAAAACGTCGGCCGCGTGAGGGCCGGGAATTCCACGAGCAGGCGAGCGAACTCGTTCGTTGCCGGGAGGGCGCACGCCAGTTCGGTCGGCGCGGAGCTGCTCATTGTGCACGCCAGGGAGCTGAAGGTCTCGGCGTGGACAAGGCGACGTCGTTTGACGTCGACCAGCAGCCCGTGCGCACAGAGGAAGTCGGCGCCCAGCAAAGCCACGGGGACGCTGGCGGTAACAAAAGTCCATTGAAAGCGCTGGCTGCCGAAGCAGAGGGTGACGACGCGTGGGCCGAAAGTGCGTATGGCCGAGCCATTAGCAGCGACCAAAGAGGGGCCGCAAACTACGTCCAGCCTGTCCTGCTCGGAGGCAGGTATGACGCTCAGTTGGGCGCCGGTGTCGCACAGGAAACGCCGTCCAGACGCTTTGTCCCGAATAAACAGCAAGTTGCCCGAGTGGCCGGCGCTCATGGCTGGGAATGAACGCCGGCCCGGCCGTTTCCCGACCTGCCGAAAGTGCACGGGGGCCGGCACGTCCGAGCCTTGTGTCCGAACCTGGCGTGGTAATAACACCACGCCCGGTCAGGTGGAGGCCCCGGCCGTCGTGTCGGAAGCGGGCGGTGCGGCGTGGCGGCCGCCAGTTGCACCGGCAGTTCGGCCTCCAACCGCGCAGGGCGCTCGGGCGTCGTGGGCGTCGCCTCGGACGGCGGCGGGCTCCAGGTAACCGCGCCGATGTGCTGGCCCGCCGAGGAGATCTTATCGGCTTCCCTGGCGAGGGCGCGGGAATCCGTGATCAACGTGCCAGCCAGGGCGAGGCGTACCGGGTTAGGCAGCTGACGGAGGAACAGCTCCCGGAACAGGAATGCCGGAGAGTGCTCGCCGAGCAACGAGAGCATATAGTCCATGCGCTCGGACGGGCGCGTGTCGCCGAGCTCGGGCAGGTCAAGCAGGCGCCGTGCGCGTGCTGCCGGTGAGAGGGCGAAAGCGCCGAGGAGGAGCGTCTTCAGCGCGTCGTATTTGTCAGCAGCCGGCGGGTGCTGGAGGAGGCTCAAGGCGCGGGCCGCGGTGGCGGGACCGAGCGCCGCCACAACATGGTGGAAGCGGGTGTCGTCCGCGGTGATGCCTCGCAGGGCGAACTGGGAGTCTGCCTGGGCGAACCAAACAGCCGCGTGAGTCTCCCAGAAGGTAGGCAGTTTAAGCGTCACTGCCGTATCCATGTCGGTAGGTCACCAATGAAGGAACTGCGCTCCAACGCGAGTCGAAAGAATTGACGCGACCAAAGACGGAATTCGTCCGAGTTGCTTTATTGAAACAAAACAGCTCAGGTATTCTGACAAGCCCGTTTTTCGGGCAACAATATATATACACATTTATGTCAGGAAGTTTGCCCGGCAAAAGCTATACCGGGCATGCCCGGGTATCAAGGGCGAGCCTTGGAAAGGCGAGTCTGGACCTGCCCGGGCGTGTTTGGCTGCGGCCTGGCAAGTCGAGGCTGGGCGTGCCCGGGCGCTCTGGGCGAGCACTGGAAAGGCGATAGCGGGCATGCCCGGACGCTCTGGGCGTGCCCTGGAAAGGCGATAGCGGGCATGCCCGGACGCTCTGGGCGAGCCCTGGAAAGGCGATAGCGGGCATGCCCGGACGCTCTGGGCGAGCCCTGGAAAGGCGAGAGCGGGCATGCCCGGGAAAGACGAGACCGGGCGTGCCCGGGCGGTTCGGGCGTGCCCGGGAACAGTGAGTCCGGGCATGCCCGGGAGAGGCGCGTCTGGCCGTGTTCTGGCCGGTGCAAGGCGATTATGTACATCCAGCGGTAACCGCTACACTACCTACATACATACTACCTCCATACTACTACTACCTCGATATACATACGACATACATACATACTACCTACATATGTACTACCGACATACATACTACGAAGATACATATTAGCTGCATACAACTACTACAACTTCATACTTACTACTAACATACTACCACTACATATTTACTATCTACATACTTACTATCTACATACTTACTATCTACATACTTACTACCTTCATACTTACTACCTACATACTTACTACCTACATACTTACTACCACTACATACATACTACCTACATACATACTACCTCCATACTACTACTACCACGATATACATACGACATACATACATACTACCTACATATGTACTACCAACATACATACTACGAAGATACATATTAGCTGCATACAACTACTACAACTTCATACTTACTACTAACATACTACCACTACATATTTACTATCTACATACTTACTATCTACATACTTACTATCTACATACTTACTACCTTCATACTATATACTACCGACGTACTTATTATCTACATACTTACTACCTTCATACTACATACTACCTTCATACTACATACTACCTTAATACTTACTACCTTAATACTTACTATCTACATACTTACTGCCTTCATACTACATACTAATTTAATGACCTCAATTATTTCCACATTGTGTGTCGGTCTGCGATTATTTCAGGCCAAAGTCTTTCACGAACTGGTTGGCTACACCTGATGTTCCACTGACCGTGATTTGGTAAGGAATCTGTAATTTGTTCAGGGTTCCTGTTTTAACTCACTTGCTCTTCGAGAAAGATGATGTGGGGTTTTTACTGTCGACTGGCTGCCATAGCTTGCAGACAGGACACCTGACGGAACGTGCAACTAAGGGACGGTGAACACATTGATGTCTAGGAATACATGCGAAACGCGTTTTATTTGCTTTTTGATGGTCCCAAGATAGCCGCCGCTTCGCATCGGTGGCTTCACTCTAGATTGTACAAATAGTGCACAGCACCCAATCCAGTTAGTATAGAGATCAGTGGTGTCCGTTGAGGGGCCTGAGCTTCACCCGTAATTTTTTTGTTTTACCATTACACCGAAACCCGTCGTCGGCTCGTCCTCACTTCCTCATCGTTACATGATTCAAGACACGAGGATGACTGTTAATAGCTCAGCCAATATTCAAACCCAGTCAAGAAAAGTAAAAGCAGCACTGAAAGAGGCCGCCGACACACAGACAGACACAAACTTCAACTTGTATAATAGAAATAGATTTGTTCATACTTTATTCATTTACTCTTCAACACTTGTACTGTGAGCGAAAGAGGTTGCTGCTGTGATTTTGCTTTGTTTGTGAGCTTGTTTCTGCTCTAATTTGCATCTTCATGAAATAAAGTTCTTTTAAAAGTCACAAAAGAGAGATAATTGGTGGGGGCAGGGCAGGGGTAGGGTCTGTGTGGTTGTTTGCTCTGGGATTCGTGCTGGCTCCCTGTGTATTTCTTAACCCAAACAAAGTTTATTCCCAAAAACAGAACTTCTTAGTTACAAGTTCCAATTTTACATGTTTGCATCCCCAACATCATTGCTTTCCATATGTTCTGACAGTGCCAACACATTGAGGGCATGCGTGTTATCATGGAGAACATAATATCATGTCGGCCTAGCCGACAATGTCACAGGACCCTAATCTGGCTAGATACCCTGTCAGTTGTACTATTAGTTAGCCACACTTGGGTTATAGTAATTTTGTGGAGGTTAAAGAAGCCATGACATTTTTTGGTAAAGACCTGGCAGCCTGACCAATTTCTAATTTGATGGATTGTCCATTGGGTTCCCCTCCTTGCTTCATTAGGACTTCCTGTATTATAAGTGTCACAGTGTCTCATGAGTCTCCACGAATGGCGAACCTCTAATGGAAGATCAGGTCAGATCAATTTTAATAAGATTACCATTTGCCTGATTGATAGTACCATGCTAACAAGCTAGTAGGGTCATTTCACCTTGTTGCTGTAAATAACACGGTCCATTGCGTCCCATCTGCTATGCCTTGACTTTTACCGTAACACGATGTTCCAAATTACTTCGCTCGTACCATAATGTACCTTGACAGAGCAGCACGCTTCGAGAAATATTATATCCTACTCGGTAAGTCTTGCTCAGCAGTGAAATGAAGCAATAGCCATCCATGGCTCGGATGTCCGCAGTAAATTCAGCTTCGCTGCCATATCCCTCCCTGCATTATTCAGTCCAAGGTCTCCGTGGGTCAGAAGAGCAGATGAACAAATCACCCACCATGCATGGAGGGAACTAATGTAGGATACCAGTTAGGTCATGGGTAGGGTTTCATAAAATCGCTGCTGCATTCATTTCGTGCTTGAAAATAAACATACTTGGTCCTTAATGGGCAGGCTTGTCAGCTGACGTCATTTGTCTCTCCAACGTCACACATTTAGCGTGTAGAAACAAATCTCATGACACACCGGACCTATAAAATCTTATTATTGCATACTTAGGGTTATAAATTTCCTTCTTTTTTTTCAACTTTGCACTTTCACAAAATTTATTCGTGAAAATAAAATGCGGCACAAATTAAATAAATCACAAATTAAATAAATAAAGGCACGTCAAAGAAACTATTTTTTATAAACCAGAATCCCTTTTCGCCTGTTTATCTTTAGTCCCGTTGTCAAACATTTTGATTGTAGGAATAATAAATCTAATTCCCACCCATGCAAGTTGCTTTTTTGGTTGTCATGATTCCTTCTTTGCTCTCATTTATAATTACTGCTTGGCAACAGGATTGATATCTCAGAGTTGGTAATTGACACATTTCATTGTAATTATGACATAATATGTGATTAATTAATGTTTAAGCAATCACAGGACTGTAGAGCTAACTTATTAAAAAAACAAGGCCGAAAATCTACCAGCAGTGTAGCCGGGCTTGTTTGATGCTTTCGTTGAAGTCTTTAAGAGGATAGGAAGACCTGGGCGGAGGTACCAGTTTGCAAATAATGTAAGTATTAAATTATTTTGAAGTACTCTAAGTCTCTAAGCTGTCTGTCACCAGGTAATGGAGAGATTGCATTGAGACACTGGTTTATTTTATATGTTTGGATTCAACAATGAATCAACCATACACCGCTTCAATCCAGTAAACTTGCAGTCATGAGAAAGGGATTGCATGTTACGATTATATTTACTATATTATTGTTATTATTAACGTTATTATTATTATTACGAAAACTAAACTACTGCATCAAGAAACCTGGGATAATTTGTCCAAAGTGGCCTGTCGGTGGGCCATGAAGGCATGAAGTCTAAGGCCTATACGTATTGTGTCGTTGGAAGCGTACTGAAACGCCAATGATTTCGATATTTGATGATAATTTTAACAATCGGTTTGTTTGTGTTTCACACTGAATGAAAAACGTCAAGGTAGAGCATGGCGATTGTGATATATGACAGGTTTGACGATATGTTCTGCCTGAACGGCATATAAATCAAAATGGCGGTGTGTGGAGTCCACCATCGCATGGTGTAATGACATCACAGGCATAATCACATCACAACCCTTGTCATGTGACCATATCCTCAGGTCTGATTGGTGTACGTTTATGAGGGACATACATACACACATGCATACAGACATATGGGCAGAAAAACATTGTGCGAGACAGCTTTGCCCTACAGGCTACATAGTGAAAGCATCTGTGTCTCTGGCTCTTTGTGGATCCCCTGTTTGGAGAGGTTCTGGGATTGAATAGTCAAAACCTCAATGATGGCCTGTTCCCAACTGATGATTTGTATGGTCATTAAATCAGGCACTCATTAGGCTGAAGGAATTCTTCTGATCTCTATCTCTATCTCTATCTCTATCACTTTCTCTTTCTCTTTCTCTTTCTCTCTCTCTCTCTGTGTGTGCCCCCCTGCTGGCTGTCGGTGTGTTTGGGTGTGGCAAGATGGCGGCTGTGCATGTGCGGTGAGGTACGAGCTGCTCTGACCTTCGATCTTTCTATCCCTTTTTATCATCTTTTCACCTTCTTTTTCTTTCCCATTTTTAGCTCATCTGGAACGAAGCTCACGGGAGCTTATGCGATGGCGCGTCGTCCGGCCGTCAGTCTGTAAACACTTGCAACTTATTCTCCGAAACCGCTGAAGGAATTGTGACCAAATTTAGCCAAAATTATATTTGTTGTGTTGTGACTAAAGTTTGTTCACGGCATTAAAAAATCTGGGTCTAAGTGGGTTTACCGGGGTCAAAGGGAATCCAGGTTTACCGGGGTCAAAGTGAATCCAGGTTTGACCCCCCAAAATCGGAATTTGCCTTTTCCCTTGAAACTACAAACACCATTTCGATGAAACTTTACCACAACCTTCACCGCCTGTGATGTACCAAAGTTTGTTCACGTCATTAAAAAAAAATCCCCTTTTGGAGTATACGGGGGTCAAAGTGGGTTCTGCTTTGACACCCCAAAATAGATATTTGCTTTCTTCTCTGAAGCTTCACACACGATTCCGATGAAACTTCACCACAACCTTCACAACCCATGATGTACCAAAGTTTGTTCAAGGCATTGGAAAAATTGTGGTCTAACGAGGTACAAGGGGTGGGAGGGGGTGGGGTTGCCCCACAAAATAGGTATTTTTTTGTTTGTTTGTTTAAAGTCTTATGATTATGCTAGTTTGATTCTCCATGCTGCCCTGTCTTCTAGCAACCATTGAAATTAGTTTAAAATACCCTTAGTCAGTGCAGTATACTGTTTATTCTACCAGGTGAGCACCAGCGGTATTGCCCCTATGTTTTGTTTATCTTCACATTGTCTATTCTCGGTCTGCCCCCACCACTTCTTTCATCAAACCCGATACCACAACCCTCATCCTCCCCTCCCATTTTACTCCCCCACCTCCCAGCCCGTTCTCCCCTTCCTCTGCCCGTCCCCTCCCACCCCCACACGTTTCCCCAATCCCCCTCCTGTTCCCCTCATCTCCCAGATCGGGTTTAAAATTGAAATTTTGCCAAGGTGCGGCAGAAGGCCATGCCAAGGTGCAGCACATGGACCAAAAGGCCCCCAATGTTTTTAATTGCTCAGAATCGCCTGAGATCGCTTTTCATTTTAAAAACATAATTTTGGGGTTTTACAAAAATAGAACAAGGTGCTCATACGTTAAGATATGGCTCTTTAACTTTGATCATTTTTTCGCTCGTTCTCGTTTATACACCACTCAAAGTGTGTTTCAGTTGTTCTCCTTTCTGAGCTGTGAAAAGCGTTGATCATTTTGATAATTTATCCGCGTTACCAATCATTTCGATCGTTTGTCACACATGCCCCTGTTTTTTCCCCTCGATTCTTCGCTGTGTGTGTATGTGTGTGTGTTTGTGTGTTTGTGTGTTTGTGTGTTTGTGTGTGACTTGTTTTTTGTGGAGTTGTACTGGAGCTTTCTCATGTGGAATTTGAGACACGAAAATCATCGTCATGATCTGAGTTGATTAGACTAATTAACTACAAATAATCCTGAACAAATTCCCATGTTTTTCATGTGCATAATGTTGAAGTATGGAGAGGGCAGTGGCATAGATAGAGTAGATTAGCAGATTAATACGTCCTCCACGACATGACATTCTAATTACAAAATAAACAAGAAAGAGCAATCACATTGCAGACCCCTCGCCAGGATGTGTTTTCAGTGGTTTTTAAGGCTTTTTATTTTTTTGTATACAACATTGAGGCTCGTGAAAGAGCTAACATAAATCACAAAAAAAAAAACAGACACACAAAACAGACAATAAATGGAGCGGGAGACAAGATGGGGGAGAGAGAGGAAAGCACACAAGTACAACAGCAGAGAAAAGGGACATCGGAAGATCTGAGGGAGAGAGAGAGAGCTTGGGGGGAGGAGGCATGGGGAGGTGGGGGGGGGGGGGTGGGGGGGGGAGGCATGGAAAGGTAGAGGGGGAGGGGTGGGAGAGGTATAAAACACATGGACACTGCTAGAACCTCCAGAAAAAAGTTGGTATTTCAAAAAAGGTGGATCTGAGGTTGAATTAACGGAGGTAGAAGAGATCAAGGTTTTGGATGGGGGTGATGAACAGCTGTTTTAAAGACCTGGAGGGAGGCGTGGGATTGAAGAGAGTGAGGGAGTTTGTTCCAGAGGTGGGGGAAAAGAGGAATGAAGGAGTGAAGGTGACCAGAGAGTCTTGATTTTGGCAGTTTCACCATAAGAGGGTTGCAGGCAGATCTTGTGCGACCTGCAGGAATATTTGGGGGACAGAACACAGATAGAGCTGGGGGAGATAGTCCGGATAGGAGTCGCTAGAAGACAGAAAGACCACCTACCTGCTTGCGGTGAGTGAGTGAAAGGCCCTCGGAGTTAGCTTCATCGCGGGAGATTCCAATGATTCTGAAAGCTTTGGTTTCAACAGCGTAAAGACGAGCTAGGTGTGAGGAAGGAGCACCGGCCCAGACGGGAGAACAGTATTCCATTGAGCTGTGTATTAAAGCCTTGTATGTGGTGAGGAGCTCAGGTGTGCCAAGGACGGACTTCGTATGACGGAGGATGCCCATTCGGCGACTGCCTTTGGAGGCCAGCTTGGAAATGTGGTTTTCCCAGGTAAGATCATAGCAGATAGTGAGACCCAAAAGCTTGAGTGACAGAACTTATTGGAGAGGATTATTGAGAAAGTAGATGGGAGGGTTGTCCAGTCGGTCTTTCGGAGAAACATAGTGAGAATGTGAGATTTGTCAGGATTGAAAGACATGCTCCACTTGTTTGACCAGTCTGTGTTTTTGTCCAGGTCTGCAGAGAGTGAGGAGGCTGCAGCCTGCCATGCTGACAGATGGGGAAGGAAGCGGCAGAGAGTGGAGTCATCAGCAAAGAGATAGAGAGGATTTTCAAGAGAGTCATAGAGATCATTGATGAAGACCAGAAAAAGCACAGGGCCCAGAACACTGCATTGGGGAACTCGAGCCTGAACAGGAAGGGGAGATGAGAGAAACCCATTCATGTCCACATGTCGACGACGACCAGAGAGGAAGTTTGCAAGCCATGCGTGGAGATTTCCATGGAAACAATAGGAGTAGAGTTTAGTGAGCAGAGCGGGGTCCCAGACCGTATTGAAGGCACGTGATATGTCAAGGGAGACAGTTCTAATTTCCTGTTTTACATTGAGGACCTCCATCCATTGTTGAGTCAGCAGAAGCGGCATGTCCAGAGTAGAGTGACCTGGTCTGAAGCCAAATTGATGATCAGAGATCAAGCCATTGGAGAAGGGGAAGGATTTGATATCCGAAGCAGTGATGGATTCCATGACTTTGCTGATAATTTGGAGAAGGCTGATTGGTCTGTCGTTGCAAGGATCTGTTTTTGCACCTTTTTGTGTGAAGCTGTAATTTTGGCTGATTTCCAAGCTGATAGCCGATGACCTTGAGCAAACGAGAGGGTGAAGAGAACAGAGAGAGGCTGTGAAAGAGCGGCAGAGCAGGATTTTCGGACCCGTGGGCTGATGCCGTCTGGTCCAGTTGCAGAATCAGAGTCGTGGATTGACAGAAACTTCTTCACTCTGTCAGCAGAGAATGACACAGAGTCCTGGAGCAGCTGGGTACGACTGGGTACGGTGGGCACAGATAGGGACGGGTTTGGGACACAAGATTTTGAGGCAAACACCGAGTTGAGGCATTCAGCTTTTTCACGTGCGGAGTCAGCTGTTTGGCCGTTTGAGCCTTAGTGTTATCATCTTGAGCAGCCATGGCTAAATTAAAGTACAACAACAGCTCTTTCTTCCACAGCCTCCATGCCCTCAAATCAAGTTCAAGAGGGTTCTGGACTCCTCTTCAAGAGGTTTCTGGCCTCCAAATCAAGTTGTTGCGGTGGCTTAAGCAACTCCATCATCAATTCACATAACCTCTAACATTCAGTGATCAAGATAAACACCTCTACTCCGGGTACTTACTCTCCAAAAAAAGGCTTTTACACCCAATTAATGAGAGGGGTAAAACCCATCCCACAGAGAGAAAAGTTTACTCGAACACGAGTACCTCAGAACAAGGCCGGAGAGCTTCTCACCCTTTTGTTTGGTATCCACAGTTGATGCCACTCAAAATGATTGCTCCTACCACTTCTGACAGCATGTAATATTCCTTATCTTGCTGGAGAGAAGACTCATGGACAACTTGTTCGGGTTCACACACACGGAGCAACCTTTATTCTCGGTTCGCGTCCCTCGACAAGATGGAGCTAGCTCCACCGCCCGACACCCGCACTTGCTCTCCAGCGCCCCCCTGGCGAAATGCCTCTCACAGACGAGGTGTGGCAGGCAAGTCCAAAGGAGCCCAATTTTTGAGGAGGCGCGGAACTTTTTTCTGTGGCACGGCAGGTGAGGCCAATTGGGCACCTTAAAGGCTGATTTATGCTTCTGTGTTTGCGAGTCTGCGAACATGCACGGGTGTCGCCCGCAAACGTCCAGATGGGTGTTTGCCAACATACTTGCACGTGTGGCGGACACGATGGCTCGCTGGCGCGATGACATCATTCCGCGCATCAAGAGGGTGTCGGCCACGCCTGAGCACGGCAGTGCTATAGTTTGAGCCTTCAAATAAAGATGCTTTTGGTTACATGCGTTGTTGCTTCCCTTATTGGCAAGACAAGTCGTGCGCATAGCAGCGCACTACATTGGTGACCTCCGACTGGTTCAGCCGGCGCTGACCAACAGAATGCGCCATGGCAAGTAGCAACGCGGTAGCGGTGAAACTCCCCGAGTTTTGGGAGGCTCAGGCCGAGGTATGGTTCATGCAGGCCGAGGCCCAGTTCCAGCTTTGAGGCATAACGGCGGACGAGACGCGCTATTTCCACGTCATCGCCGCCCTCGGGCCCGGCACAGCCACCCGAGTCGTGCCCGTCCTGCGGAGCCCACCGGCCGACCACAGGTACGAGGCGCTCAAGCGTCGCCTCATCGCCATGTTCGGCCTCACAGAGGACGAACGGGCCGACCGCCTCCTGGACCATCCCGAACTCGGCGACACGCGACCATCGGTCCGAATGGACTACATGCTGTCGTTACTGGGGGACAAAGCACCAGATTTTTTATTCCAGGCGCTCTTTCTGCGCCAGCTACCAGCCCAGGTACGCCTCGCGTTGGCCGGTTCCAAAATAAAGGAACCCCGCGTGCTGGCCGTCGAGGCCGACAAGTTTTTCGCGGCGTGTGACACGCGGGCGAGCTTAGGTGCGGCCGTCGCGGATCTCGGGGCAGATGCTGATGCTGCTGCACACCTCATGGATCTCGAGGCTGATGCACACCTCGTGGCCACCGCCACGCCCCGCCCACCACCACCGCGAAAGCCGCGGCCTCCGCCACACCCGCCACAAGCCGGGTGCCATTTCCACGCCAGGTTCGGCCACAAGGCAAAGAAGTGTTGCCCGCCGTGCTCGTTTGGCAAGTCGGGAAACGCCCGGGCCGATGCTCGATAGCGGCTTTGAGCATCGGCCTTTCCGGAAGCCTTCTTTTTATAACGGACAGCTTCTCCGGGCACTGCTTCCTATGCGACACAGGTGCACAGGTGAGCGTTATCCCTGCCTCTACGTCTGACAAGCGAACCGCGGGCTGGGGCCCCGCGTTGCTTGCCGCCAATGGAACACCCATACGCACATTCAGGAAGTGCTGCCTCTCCCTGTGGTTCGGAGGGCAACAATTCACGTGGACGTTCGTAACCGCCAGTGTGCCCATGGCATTGCTCGGTGCGGACTTCCTCTGTGCAAACGGGTTGTTGGTAGACGTGAAGAACAGACACCTCGACCAGGCCGAAATGTTCAGCTCGCTTGCTTGCGCACTGAGCAGCTCATTGAGCGGATCACTGAGCGGCTCACCGAGTGGCTCGCCAAGCGGCTTGCTGAGCGGTTCGGTCCCGGCGAGGTTGGTTTGTACGCTTCCGGCAGCGGATGAGTTCACCCGCCTCCTCGCCAGCTTCCCGGCCCTCACGCGGCCCACCTTCTCGGCGGTGGCCATCAAGCACGGGGTGGAGCATCACATCCCCACCGTCGGGCCACCGGTCTACGCCCGGGCCCGCCGCCTCAAACCGACGAAGCTCGCGGTGGCGAGAGCGGAGTTCGCTATGCTGGAGCGGCTGGGCATCGTGCGGCGCTCCAATAGTGCTTGGGCGTCGCCGCTACACATCGTGCCGAAGCCTGGTGGGGGATTGCGGCCGTGCAGAGACTACCGCCGCCTCAACGATGCCACCACCCCCGACCGTTACCCGGTCCCTCACATCCAAGACTTTTCCGCCCGGTTGGCGAAAATGTCCTGCTTTTCGAAGGTGGACCTCATACGCGGCTACCACCAGGTCCCCGTCAGGCCGGAGGACATCCCGAAGACGGCCGTCATTACGCCATTAGATCTCTTTGAGTTCCTTCGGATGCCCTTCGGTTTGAAGAATGCTGCTCAGGCGTTCCAACATCTGATGGACAGCGTCTTGCGCGACCTGGATTTCGTCTATGTCTAACTGGACGACATCCCCGTCGCAAGCGCGTCCCGTGAATAGCACCTCCGCCATCTCCGCGCGCTCTTCGAACGCCTGGGCCAGCATGGCCTGATCGTGAACCCTGCCAAGTGCCGGTTCGGCGTCAACGAGATCGACTTTTTGGGGCACCGCGTCACCAGGCAAGGGGCCATCCCCTTACCAGCAAAGGTGGAGGCGGTCAAGGGGTTTCCGCGCCCCCGCACAATCAGGGGGCTCCAGGAGTTCCTGGGCATGGTGAACTTTTACCATCGGTTCCTGCCCCACGTCGCCCAGCTCCGCGCCCCTGCACGAGGCCCTCCGGGGGAAGCCGGGCAAAGGTGACGTTGTGTGGACCGAGCAGATGGACGCGGCATTCGTGGGCGCGAAGCTCGCCTTGGTTAACGCCACCATGCTCACGCACCCGGCGCCCGATGCACCGATCGCCCTCACCACCGACGCTTCGGACTACGCGGTGGGCGCGGTGCACGAGCAATGGGTGGGTGGAGCTTGGCAACCGCTGGCGTTTTTCAGCCGGCAGCTTCGCCCGCACGAACGCCGGTACAGTACCTTTGACCGCGAGTTGCTCGGGCTTCACCTAGCGGTCAGGCACTTTCGCCATCTGCTCGAGGGCCGTTCGTTCACGGCCTTCGTCGACCACAAGCCCCTGGTCTTCGCGATGGCCAAGGTCGCCGAGCCGTGGTCGGCCCGGCAGCAGCGTCACCTCTCGGCCGTGTTCGAGTACACAACGGACATCCGGCACGTCGCGGGGAAGGACAACCCGGTGGCGGATTGCCTTTCCCGGTCCGTCGCCCACGCGGTCCACCACGGCATCGACTATGCCCGGATGGCGGCGGACCAGACAGCCAACCCCGACGTCCAGGCCTTGCGGACCGCCGTCACGGGCCTCCGCGTCACTGAGGTGCCGTTCGATGGCGCGGGCACGGCCCTCTTGTGCGACGTCTCCCTCGGGCAGCCTCGCCCCATTATGCCCACGGGCTGGCAGCGCCGGGTTTTTGATGCCATCCACGGCCTGTCCCACCCGGGCATGAAGGCCTCCCAGAGGCTGGTCGCCGACAAGTTCGTCTGGCATGGCCTCCGGAAGGTCGTCCGGGATTGGACCAGGATGTGCCTCGCGTGCCAGCGCATGAAGGTGCACCGCCACACCCAGGCCCCGTTGGCCCCGTTTACGGTGCCCGAACGTCGGTTCGACCACGTTCACGTGGACTTGGTGGGACCTCTGCCCCCCTCGTGGGGTTTCACCCACGTCCTCACCATGGTGGACCGCACCACCCGGTGGCCGGAGGCCGTGCCTTTGGTGGCGACGACGGCGGCAGACGTCGCGCAGGCGTTCATCACCACCTGGGTTGCCGGTTCGGCGCCCCCTCGGACATCTCGTCCGACCGCGGCCCCCAGTTCACCTCAGAGCTCTGGGGGGCGGTCGCGCGGGGGCTCGGTGTCCAGCTTCCCCGCACCACGGCCTATCACCCCCAGGCCAATGGCCTGTGCGAGCATTTCCACCACTCCTTAAAGGCCGCGCTCCGGGCGACCCTCCGCGACGGCGGC
This sequence comes from Myxine glutinosa, assembly GCF_964187855.1. Lineage (NCBI taxonomy): Eukaryota > Metazoa > Chordata > Myxini > Myxiniformes > Myxinidae > Myxine > Myxine glutinosa. Next base: position 8,818,544 of record NC_136263.1, on the reverse strand, counting down.
TGGGTCGACAGGCTCCCCTGGGTCCTGCTGGGCCTCTGGACGGCACCAAAGGACGACCTGCGTGCATCCGCGGCGGAGTTGGTCCTCGGGCAACCGCTGCGGGTGCCGGGCGAGTTCCTCCCCGACTCCATAGCACCATGGTCCGCGGCGCAGCAGCGCTCCGTGCTGCAGGAGAACGCCCAGAAGTTCACCCCGGTGCCGACGGCGCACCATGGGCGTCCGCCAACGCACGTCGCCCCGGAGCTTCGCACGGCGGAGTACGTGTTCGTCCGACACGACGCCCACCGGACACCGCTGCGGCCCCCGTACGACGGGCCCTTCCGCGTGCTGGAGACCGGAGCGCAGCACTTCACCCTGGACATCGGCGGTACTCCTGACCGCGTTTCCGTGGACCGCCTCAAACCGGCCCACCTCGACGTGGACCACCCCCCGCCAGTGGCTCAGCCCCCGCGTCGGGGCCGCCCCCCAGTGGGCGGGCCCCCAGCACAGCCCAACCCCGCCGGCACGCCACCCCCCGGTCCCGCACCCATCCCAGGGGCAGCCGGTAGCATCCCGGCAGCCCAGACGCCGCCAGCCGCCAGAGGGCGCTTCGGCCGGGTCATCCGTTTGCCCCGCAAACTGACCCTTTAGGTGCGCGGGAATTCTGGGGGGGCGCGTGTGGCGGACACGATGGCTCGCTGGTGCGATGACATCCTTCCGTGCACCAAGAGGGTGTCGGCCACGCCCGAGGGGTAGGCATGGCCTCGGGATATACACGGGGCTCACAGGCCCGAGCACGGCAGTGCTATAGTTTGAGCCTTCAAATAAAGACGATTTTGGTTACATGCGTTGTTGCTTCCCTTATTGGCAAGCCAAGTCGTGCGCATAGCACCGCACTACACACGTAACGTTAATGCGTGCACTTGGGGGCAATGTCGCATTCACTAAAATTAAAAAATGTTAAGAAAACGAAGAAGAACCCAGAAACGGAAATCCGTTTTCACCTCCGGTAAAAGTGTAAACATTCCGTTTGAATGATTTGGTTCTTCGTTTTATTTCCGTTTTAGGTCTGGGCCCAACCCATGATGCTACCGGATATACTTCCCTGCTCAAGCAAATAGCGTTTCTTTGATGCACATGACCACAGGTACGCACGACGCGTTGTTGAGATTTTGGAGGTGCGTGTGTCGACCCCTCTGCGAGCCTCTGCGGGCTACGGTTAGCCATAAACCCCTTCTCTCCGTAGCTATGCAGAGACATTTACATGCATCTTCGCAGAAGCATAACTCAGGCTTTCAGGCGTGGTGTTGGAAACCCTGACCCCACCCGTTCCGTTCATCCCCTCCCCTATTACGCTCCTCGTTTGTGTTGCTATCTCTATTCCATTTTCTTTTATATTCCTCTGAGATACAGAGAGAGAGGGGGAGAGAGCCCATGCCTTTCGGTGAGATCGAGGGCTGAGTGGTATTCCATCGGCACTCTGATGAGTTGCTGTGGTTTCGCGCCATTTTCCTCATTGAGAGGTGTTTTTTTCCGCGTTCGTTTTCTCGTGCTGGTACATGCCGAGTGGCGTTTTTTGTGGCTTTTTCCCCCCCTCTTTTTATAGAAAGCTGTACCCGACCCCTCCATTTCCCCCCGGCCCCAACTCGGCTTACCCGGGTAATTTTGAATTTGTAATATGTCGACATGTTCCCCTATGCGGCATTCGAAGCTTTCACATGGAAGCATGGCGTGGTTTGTGTTCCTCCTGATGAGGAACACTGTTATTGCTATTCGTAATATCATTGGTATGGAAAAGATCCATGCAACGTCACGAATGAATAACAACAGTGCCTGTGCCGGCTGTTTTACATAACACACCTGAGCACAATGGTAAAACTGACAAAGAACCTCAAACTGTTAAACCTGTTACGGTTTCCCCCGTTCCCTCCACACTACCAGAGGTTCCTTTAATTCCACTACCCCCTCCTGCTCATATTAATATGGAGCAGGATGACACCTGAACACCACAAGTTACCTCAGAGCCCCAAGAACCAGTAATTGAAAGTTTCCTTGACAGTGAGTGGTTCCGACATGTCCCAGGAGGAATCTTACAAAATTGAGGATTTCCCTACCACAAATGAATCCAATCTCTCACCAACCCAAATATTGAATATGGATTCGGATATGAGAATTATTTAATTTCCAAGTGTTTCTTCACCATTGGGAGATATGGCCAACACGGCAGAGGTATCCTCTCGACTCAGTGCCGTTCTAGTTTGATGATGTAACGAATGATGGCAGCAGCAGAATGAATTCGGAAGTGTACAGAAACATTTGTCTGCCTACCTGCAAGAAAATGCCTCCAAACTCTGGAACAAACTCCCACATTCTCTTCAGTCCCTCTCCCCTCCCCAGGTGTTCAAAACAGCTGTTCACCCCCATCTCTTATCTTGCCCATCCAAAACCTTGATCTTTTCTACCCCTGTTAATCCATCCCAAATCCACCTCCTTCAAATTCCCTGTTTTCTTTCCTGAAATCCCTCTCAATTACACAGATCTCCTGATGTCCCCGTTCTCCACTGTTGTTGTGATTTCCTCTCTCTCTCCCCTTCTTGTCTCCAGCTCACTTTATTATATTGTCGTGCGGCCGCCTTTGATGAAAATCAGGCGGTCACGGAAGCCGATTGTGAAGGCCTTAGGTACGCACGAGGAGAAAGGAGACAAGATAGAAACTTAAAATATAAATAGAAATATAAAATAGAAACTTAGCACAAGATAGAAACAAGATAAACAAGAGGAGAAAACTCAATGGCGGAATCGAAGATAGAAAGCTATACAAAATTGTGCGGGGTGGACGGCAACGCAAGACCCCTGCAGTCTTACCTGTTCTGAGGGCGTCTCCAATGCTGCTGCAAATTAAATAAATCACACGAAAACTGCGTTCAAGTATATACAGAAAATAATACAACGATTTATTAATGGTTCCGAGAACAAAGAAATGCCGCGCTATGATGCTCTAAACCCCCTATATGGAGTACTCCCAATCGACAGACTTATTCAACAAACAACGGGGCAGACGACGAAATGAACAAAGAGGGGTGTGTGTGTGTGTGGTGCGTTCTTAGCTTTGCTCGCTCGGGAGTGTGGCGTGGAGATGGTGCAGGCCTCGGACAGCTGGGCCCCGACACGAGGGCGGGAAGGGGGTCTCCCCGACGCGACTCGCTTGCCGGCCCCGGTCCTCTCGCACCGCGACTCTTGAATGCTCGCTCCATCCGGAAGACCACGGTTCCAGCCGCTGTCGTCTCTGCTCGGCGCTTTGGAGATTGTGGGTGGTTGGCGATGGTACGCGCGAGGCCATGAACGCGGCCACCAATGGGGCGAACCTCGGCACAACAGTCGTCCATGCAAGCACGCGATCTGATCGCAGGGAAGATGGGAGAGAATGAAAGAAGGAAGGAATGAGAGGGAAATGTCCAGCGCACTTGATCACTGCTGAATTCTCTGAGCTCCCCGAAATGGCATCTGCTGTGCCTCGTATCCAACTCCGAACTCTCCTTCCTCTCCTTTGTGTCGTCACTTCCCTCACATCACTGTCCCGCCCTCTCGTGACGTCCAGCGTTCCGCCTTCCCCGTGACATCAAAAGATCCACCCCCTTTCATCGTGTCTCGGCAGGGCGTGTTTCAGCCTGCCCGTTTTGGTTGGTGTTGTTTTATTGATGTTAAAGGGAAGGGAATTAATTAATGTTGGTGCGCTAGGGGCATGAATTCCTATTGTCTAGGTACGGTACTAAAAGGGACATTGGATTGACCGCAGAGGTAGGAAAACACACAAAGTTACCCTTATCACCATAACTACTTAGCACTTCCTGTCCTCGTACAGGAAACACATACGCAATTCTCCCGACATACGCCTACACATACTAACTTAAAGGTACATAGTGGGTTCTAGCTATCGCGACATCCCGGAGCATTCGATCTACATAGATCTACCTACATCTATGTATTCCTCTACCCCAATATTCATAACAATGTGTTCTACATGTTAGCTGCCATATGAGCCGAGACTAAATATACCAAAATAAATAAATAAATATGAGGTTGGTGATATCGACGGGCCACAGGCTCAATACAGTTATTGCATGCAATGGATATGCAACCAAATACTACTACATTATATATATTATACTACTACTACATTATATTATACTACTACATTATATATATTTACAGTGCCTTCAGAAAGTATTCACTCCCCTTGACTTTTTTCACATTTTGTTGTGTTCCAGCCTGAATTTAAAATTTATTCAATTGAGATTTTTTTTTGTCACCGATCTCCACATAATGTCAAAGTCTACACTAAATGTTATAATGTCATAATGTTTGACAATAATGTCGAAGTGAAATTTTTTTTTTGGAAGTTTTTACAAAATAATTAATAATGAAAAGCTGAAATGTCTTGAGTCAATAAGTATCAACCTCTTTGCTATGACACTCCAGATTGAGCTCGGGTGCATCCAATTTCCTTTGATCATCCTTGTGATGTCTCTGCAACTTGATTGGAGTCCACCTGTGGCCAATTAAATTGATTGGACATTATTTAGAAAGAAACGCACCTTGTAAGGTTCCATCGATGACAGTGCATGTCAGAGTAGAAACTCGGCAATAGAGTCCAAAGAACTGTCCATAGAACTCTGATATTGAATTGTAATGAAGCATAGATATTGGGAAGGGTATAAAACAATTTCTAGAGTTATTTGGGTGAGGAAAATCATGAGGAAATTGAAAGATTATTGAACTACTCAGACTCCTCCTAGAGCTGCTGTCTTTCCAAACAGAGCAACCGGGCAAGAAGGACCTTGGTCAGGGAGGTGACCAATAACCAAATGACCACTCCGACAGAACTACAGAGTTCCTTGGCTAAGATGGGAGAACCTGCCAGAAGGACAACAGTCTCTCCAGCACTTCACAAATCTAGGCTTTATAGGAGAGAGGTCAGATGGAAGCCACTCCTGAGTAAATGGTACATGACAGGATGCATGGAGTTTGCAAAAAGGCACGTGAAAGACTGAGAGCATGAGGCAAAATATTCTGTGGTCTGATGAGACTAAAATTTAACTCTTTTGCCTGAATGCAAAGTGTTACATCTGGCAGAAAACGAGAACAGCTAATCACCCATCTAACACCATCCCTACCAAGGGGCATAGTGGTGGCAGCATCATGTTATGGGGATGCTTTTCAGCGGCAGGGATTGGGAGGATATAGGAACAATGAATGGAGCGAAATACAGGCAAATCCTTGAGGAAAACCTACTTCAGAATGCAAAAGATCTTGGAATGCGTTGAAGATTTATGTTCCAACAGGACAATGACCCCAAGCATACAGCGAAAGCAACACTGGAATGGCTTCAGAACAAGAAAGTGAAAGTCCTTGAGTGGCCCAGCCAAAGCCCAGGATTGAATCCCACTGAGAATCTGTGGAAAGACTTGAAGATTGCTGTTCACCAACACTCCCGATCCAAATTGACAGAGCTTGAGCAAATATGCAAGGAAGAATGGGAGAAACTCCCCAAATCCAGATGTGCAAAGCTGATACAGACATTACCCAAGAAAACTCGAAGCTGTAATCGCTGCCAATGGCACTTCTATGAAGTAATGACTCTGGGGGTTGACTACTTATGTAAATTAGATATTTCTGTGTTTCATTTTCTATTAATTTGTAAAAAATTGTCAAATAAAATTCCCTTTGACATTATGGGGTATTATTATGTGTAGAAAATTGACAAAAAAAATCTCAATTTAATCCATTTTTAATTCAGAGTGGAACACAAAAAAATGTGAAAAAAGTGAAGCATTCTGAATACTTTCTGAAGGCACTGTACATACATGAATGTATGTATGTAATGTATTTTATTATAATAATTGCAAATATTTGGTTATTGAAGAATAAATAAATACCGTATTTTGTTCTTTGTTTTTTATTGCGTCTCAGTCGTAAATCCTTTTTTATGGCCATGCCAGTTAGCGCACTGACGTTGGGCCAACGTCATTCTTTTTTTTACATCGGGCCAACATTGGCACAACGTCGAATGGCTTTTGCACCACATTGCCACCGTTGGACAGACGTTGAGAAATCCGCTAGCTATCTGGATTGTACGAGGTCTGCAGGCTTCTTGTTGGCTTTTTCATTCATCCATGCCTCTCATATCAGCTAGTTCATTATTGTCTCGTTGAATCGGTGTTTACTCTGTAACAAAAAGTGGAGTTAGTGACCAGGTCTTTTTTATGGGAAACATTGAGAGTGCAGGATGTAGCACATGGGACTTTTTTTATTTCACAAGTTGTCATTTGTTGGATATCCTCGACTACTCCCGTCGGACATAACGCCTCACAAATACATTTAACTATGGAAACTATTTTGGGGATTTATAAACCTTAACCAGCTGCAGAAACTGTTTAATGTGTCCGTGGACTTTCTCCAGAATGAAGAGCAAGCACAAGTGGAAATACACTGCAATTTTATCGCTCACAAACTCCATCCAAACAACGATGCTTACATATCATCTTGTCTAAAAATAAAAGAAACACTCCTTTGCTCATTCACTCTTATTTCAAAAAGCAGTCTCTTCCCAATAGGATCAATTTTGAGTTTATTTGAATGTGCTCAGGCTCCTAAGTACAGGCAGAGTTGGGCTTGTCTCCCACCTGCTGCGGTGACAAATTTAGTGTTGAGGTGACTGCAGGTAGTGGTGGTGCGCTGGTGCTACTCAATGTGACTCAGATTGGATTTGGTGCAGGCATCACAACGTAGAAACGCCAGGCCATTTTCTTCCTTCAGGATGATGGATCCTATAATTGGATAAAATTGACTTTAAAACAGCTGACATTGTTGAATACACCAGCTCCTGATATTTGAGATAACCTTATTAAAGGCACAAACGAGCTTATATTTAAAGCATTTACCTAATGTGCACTTTCTCCTTTTGTAGACACAACCTTGAATTAATCACTTGGTGGAAAAGGAGAGATAGACTTAACTTTTATGTGCTTTTATTACAAAAGTATAAAATAAAGATTCCTTAGTCAAAACCAAAGAAACAAAACAGTTACATACTATTTAACCATAGGGGAAACCAAACCCAACAAAACGTTAAGCTACCACATTTTACCAGGGGAGAACCCATAGACAAGAAAACGTTAAGCTACCAAAAAAAAGCACAAAGGATATTTAGTAAAGACGAGAGACAAAGAAACAAGCGGCCATCAGATATTTTACAAAAATCAGCATTTATACACCACATTCTCTCAAAGAGTTCAAGTTGGCTGCAAAGCGAGTAACAGTGAAAACTAGAACGGCACTAAGTCGAGAGCACACCTCCACCTGGTTGGCCATATTACTCAATGGTGAAGAATCACTTTTTAAAAATTCTACTAGCTGAATCCGGATCTTCACCAAAATTGAATCGATTCTTCCTTGTCACACACACAACCGGTCCAACAAGTTTCGTCCAAATCCGTCCACAACTTTTTGAGATATCCTGCTATGTATCGTTTTGGCCCTATCTCCCAATGGTGAAGAATCACTTAAAATATTCTACTAGCCAGATCCGAATCCGGATCTTCACCAAAATCTAATAATTTCGTCCTTGTGACATATGCTACATCTCTGCCAAATTTCGTCCGAATCCGTCCACAACTTTTTGCGATATTTTGTTCACAAACAAACAAACAAACAAACGGACAGACAAACAGACAGGGGTTAAATCATAACCTCCATCCACCTTTGGTGGCGGAGGTAATAACGATGAGTGAGCCAGATCCAGAGGCAGCCATGCAAGCTAAAGCCATGACACTATCTCCACCATGATTCACAGATGAGGTGGGATGGTTTGGATCACATGCAATTCCTTCCTCTCTCTCCAAATTTTCACCCTTTTATTGCTTTGGGAAAGTTTTATATTGGTCTCATCTGTCCATAAAACTTTGTTCCAGAACTCACTGGTTCAACTCTGTACTTCTTGGCAAATTCTAATCTGGATTTTCTATTTTTGGTGCTTATGGGATGTTTGCATCTTGCGGTGTAGCCTTTGTAATTCTGCTGTCTCAGTATTCTGCAAATGGTAGATTGTGATACTTTCACCCCTGCATTCTGTAGGTTGTTGGTGATGTCACTGACCGTTGTTTTAGGGTTTTTCTTTACAGCTCTCATGATTGATCTGTCATCACCTGCAGTTGTTTTCTTTGGTCTGGCTGATCTGGCCATTTTCTATTGATAAGTACACTAGTGGATACTTTCTTTTCAAGATATTCCAAAACCTAGTTCAAATCACACACCATAACCAAACTGTCATACCATTTTAACCACTAACACACTCTCCACAATCACCACAGTACTCACACCACTTGAAAAAAAAAAATCATACATGAGCATTTAATATCAATTCAGTTCATTAAAACATTATACAAGCTAATTGGGCACATCAACCACAGCTCAACCACCGCTCAACGGCCACCTCTACCACCATCAACCACAATCACTCAACAACTGCAGCAAACGCCCACGGCCACCTTCGGAACCACAGGAATGACCACAGGAATGACCGCATGATGTGCAGGCGGTGGGCGTTGCAAACGCTGATGCTTCAGACCCCGATAACGAGGGATTGCCGTATAAACAGTTTCTTTGGGGAGCACATGCTGTCTTCCTGGACAGCCGCAATGTTTGCTGCAGTTCTCATTGACCTTGGATGACCTGCCCTTTTTTGCATCTGTCACTGTAGCAGTCTGTCAGAATGCTGTCGCCCATCTCCATATGGCTTTGTCTGTTGGTGTTCTTCTCAGGTATGCAGGAAGGCAAACATGAAATGTATTCTGGGTAGGATATTTTATGGAGATGATCTCGTTTTTGTGGTGCAGAGTGGGTGGGAGATGTAGGAAGTACTGGGGGAGTGTAAGGAGGCATTTGGGAAACATGGGCTGAAAATGAGCATTGAGAAGACGGAAATGATGTGTGTTAGGCAGCAGAGAAAGTAAATAAATATCAGGTTAGAGGGGAAGGAGATCAGACAAGAAAATTGGCTTGAGTATCTGGGGGAACCAGTGATCGGGGATGGTAAATCAGAGACAGAGGTGCGGAGAAGGATTCCGTCGAGTATGAATGCATGGAGGAAGGTGTACGGTGTAATGGCAGACAGAAAGATTTCAAGGAGAATGAAAGGAAAGGTTTTGATGTTGTGCTTAACACCGGCCTCCCTTTATGGTCTGGAGATGGTCCACTGACAGAGACAACAACAAAGGCTGCAGGTTCAACTTGGTCAGGAAAATTGCAGGAATGAAGAGGGTGGATAGAAGGAGAATGGATAAACTGATGAAGGAGATTGGTGTGAAATGAGCTTGACAGTGAGGTTGGTGAAATGCTGGCAGAGATATGCTGGACATTTGGTGTGGATGGAGGAAGAAAGATTGGCAAAGAGAGCGGATATGTTGAGGGAACTAGGTAGGAGGAAAAGACGTATACAGCGGTTGAGATGGGAGGATTGTGTGAAGAGGGATATCAGGAAGTTGGGGGTGGTCGTAGAGTGGAGAGACTTGGCTGAGGACAGAGGGGAATGGAGAGTATCGTGGTCATGGTCGGGCAGGAGATTGGTGCCATCGGACCTCACCCCTTACCTTAGGTGGATCAGACTCGGCAACGGTTGCTCGAGTGAGATGTGCATGGAAGAAGTTTCGGGAACTGAGTGGCGTGCTGATAAGGAGGGAAGTGTTGTTGAAGCTGAAGGGAAAGGTGGATGCTGCATGTGTGAGAAGTGTTATGATTTATGGGAGCGAGACATGGGTAATGAACGTAGAGCAGCAACGAAGGCTGGAAAGGGTGGAAATGCGAATGGTTCAGTGGATGGGCAGAGTATCATTGAGAGAGAGGAAGACAAATGATGAACTGCGAAAGATGATGGGAATAGAGCCTGTGATTGATGCTGTGAAGAGGAACAGGTTGAGATGGTTTGGTCATGTGTTGAGGAAGGATGAAAGTGACTGGTTGAGAAGAGTGATGGAAATGAATGTAGAAGGAAGTAGAGGACGGGGAAGACCGAGAAAGACTTGGCTGAAGATGGTGGAAGAAGAAATGCGGGCAAGGGGGTTAACAAGGAGAGATGCAGAAAATAGGGCAAAATGGAGAAGATTGTCATGGGGACCGCAAGGCTAACCCCCACTCTAGCAGGGAAAATGGCCTTAAAATGCATGTTGTTGTTTGTTGTTGGACCTCACCCCTTACAAAGGGAAGAAGAGGAGGAGAACAACAACAACAACAAAAAAATGTATTAAAGTATCCATTGAATATAACAATATTTCGATATAATTCTACATGTATAATTTAATGGGATGATTTTCCAGCTTTATCCAAGGGGCTTCTTACTTTTTGATGCAATGTCATACCTTTTGAAGCTCCAACCTGACAATATGTCATAAGTCTGAGAATAAAACCTGATAAGACAGTTCAAACGCATGTGTCATATATCTCCATCCTGTCTTGTCTGACTTAGAGTATCGTAGATTTTGCTTCACGCATTGGCAATCAAATGAAAAAATGCTCAATTTATTGCGTACCATTTTCATTAAACATATTTATTTGAAATCCCTCTGTGATGTAGGAGTTTCGCCCCATTGGATTTTTCATAAAGTCATCCATACATGCCTGCATTTCATATTCACCATCTCCATGTTTCTTGTTTTTCATTCATCTCATGGTTATAAAGCAAGAACGTTTCACCTTCATTCTCAGGCAGGTTTAATTCAACGTTCGAAAATGCAAGATCGAATTTTAATAGGCCTCCATCAGATATATATATATATATATATATATATATATATATATATATATATATATATATATATATATATATATATATATATATATATATATATATATATATATATATGTATAGTGTTAAGTGTGGAAGCTCGCAGTGTTAAGTGTGGAAAAGTTCTGAGGAGATTGCGGCTGGCTCAATAGCGCAGTGAGCTGTTGACGCGTTATCAACGGAGGTCCGTGGTTCGAGCCCTGCAATGAGTCCGAATTTTTTCACACTTAGCCCCTCGCAGGAATTTGATTCCTGTTTATAAAAATTTAAAAAATAAAAAATTATATATAGTATATATTATATGTATATATATGAAGTTATATTTTTAGAAAACAAAAAACAATACACTTAATGAGATAAATCACCAATTCTGTTTCTTCTTTTGTCATACATTCATCCATAATTGAAAATTCAAGATTCTGCAAGATTCAAACCACAAGCATTAAATAAGGTCCAAGGCCTGAATGGATTATCCTTTCATCCAAAGATGGCATTTTGTGCTGTAACTTGACCAAAATGTCCTTTCATTTGAGCTTATGAAATAAGACAGCTGATCAAACCATAACAAATCAGCTAATTTTATTTTATATAATCACAACTTCTCCAGGGAGGGCATGAATGACATGAGACACATCTTTACACGCTATTGGGTTTCTTTGTGGCATTTTATACTGATTGACGTTGCAAAAACAATAACGAGGAAGAACAAAGGATCTTTTGTAAAAATGAATTTCCCTAATGCAAAAAATTGGAGAATACAGCATACTGTTTGCTGGATTTCCTCCAAAGGAAGGCATCTGTATAGGTTATTGATTATCTTTTATCCTCCACTAACAAGTGTCATCTGACCTCTAATTTAAGGTCTGACAAGGACAAATAAAGCAAGAGCGAGAGTTGCTTTGCAATACATGTCCCTGCATGTCCCCTACGGTGCCAATGAATGTTTTTATTTTTAACAAATTTTAAAAATTTATGAAATGCCCTGAAACTTAAACTTGTTCTGTAACTTATCATAATAAAGCCATGTACCAAGTTTCAGTTCAATATGTTAAAGGATAAGGGGAAAAAATCTGGAAAATTGACCCATGTATAATCTGATATTGTGGTGCTGTGCACACACACCTCGTTTGCCAAAAAGGTAGGCCACAACGCGTGGTACAAACGAAAGCACTTTATTACAAGCTCGCACATCAGCACTGGGCTGGCTCGATCTTCGAGCCCGCATATATGTCCCGAGGCCACACCTTTCCCCCGGGCGTGGCGGATCGGCCGAAAGGCGGGGCATGTATCTCAGTTCCACGCCCGGATGCTCGCGCCACCCACTGGTGCGTGGAATTATTGATCATTGTGCCTGCCACACGCGCCCCCCCCCCCCCCCAGAATTCCCGCGCACCTGAAGGGTGAGTTTGCGGGGAAGCCAGATGACCCGGCCGAAACGCTCTCTGGCGATGCGTGCAGGGCTGGGGGGCAGCGGGACGGCAGGGCTGGGGGGGGGTACCGGGGGCCTGACCGCCGGGGGGCGGCCTCGACGCGGAAGCAGAGCTGCTTGCGGGGGGTGGTCCAGATCGAGGTGGGCCGGCTTGAGGCAGTCCACGGAGATACGATCCGGAGCACCGCCGATGTCCACGGTGAAATGTTTGTCCCCGGTCTCCAGCACGCGGAAGGGCCTGTCATACGGGGGCCGCAGCGGTGCCCGGTTGGCGTCGTGCCGGACGAAAACGTACTCCGCCGTGCGAAGCTCCGGGGCGACGTCGGAGGACGGGCAACCGTGGTGTGCCGTCGGCACCGTGGCGAACCTCCTGGCGGTCTCCTGCAGGGTGGAGCGCTGTTGCGCCGCGGACCAAGGAGCCGTGGAGTCGGGGATAAATTCGCCCGGCACCCGCAGCGGTTGTCCGAAGACCAGCTCTGCCGAGGACGCGTGCAGGTCGTCCTCGGGCGCCTTCCTGAGGCCCAGCAGGACCCAGGGGAGACTGTCGGCCCAGCTGCCGTCGCGGAGGCTGGCCCGGAGCGCGGCCTTCATTGAGCTATGAAAGCGCTCACACAGGCCGTTGGCCTGGGGGTGGTAGGCCGTGGTGTGGTGCAGTTTGATGCCGAGCCCTTGCGCCACCGCTCCCCAGAGCTCCGAGGTGAACTGGGGGCCGCGGTCGGACGAGATGTCCGAGGGGGAACCAAACCGGGCAACCCATGTGGCGATGAAGGCTTGCGCGACGTCAGCCGCAGCCGTCGCCGCCAATGGCATGGCCTCCGGCCACCGGGTGGTACGGTCCACCATGGTGACGAGGTGGGTGAACCCCCGCGAGGGGGGCAGAGGTCCCACCAAGTCGACGCGGACGTGGTCGAACCGACACTCGGGCACCGTAAACGGGGCCAACGGGGCCTGGGTGTGGCGGTGGACCTTTGCGCGCTGGCACGCGAGGCACGTCCTGGCCCAGTCGCGGAAGTTCTTCCTGAGGCCATGCCAGACGAACTTCGCCGCGACAAGCTTCTGGGAGTCCTTCGTGCCCGGGTGGGACAGGCCATGGATGGCGTCAAAAACCTGGCGCTGCCAGCCAGCGGGCACGATGGGGCGAGGCCGGCCGAGGGAGACGTCGCACAAGAGGGCCGTGCCCGCGATGTCGAACGGCACCTCGGTGATGCAGAGGCCCGTGATGGCGGTCCGCAAGGCCTGGACGTCGGGGTCGGCGGTCTGGTCCTCTGCCATCCGGGCATAGTCGATCCCGAGGTGGACCGCGTGTGCGACGGACCGGGAAAGGCAATCCGCCACCGGGTTGTCTTTACCCGCGACGTGACGGATGTCCGTCGTCTACTCGGACACGGCAGAGAGGTGACATTGCTGCCGGGCCGACCATGGCTTGGCGACCTTGGCCATCGCGAACACAAGGGGCTTGTGATCAACGAAAGCCGTGAACGGGCGGCCCTCGAGCAGATGGCGGAAGTGTCGGACCGCCAGGTGGAGCCCGAGCAGCTCGCTGTCGAAGGTGCTGTAGCAGCGTTCGTGCATGCAAAGCTGCCGGCTAAAAAACGCCAGCGGCTGCCAAGCACCACTCACCCACTGCTCGTGCACCGCGCCCACCGCGTAGTCTGACGCGTCAGTGGTGAGGGCGATCGGTGCATCAGGCGCCGGGTGCGCCAGCATTGTGGCATTGGCCAAGGCCAGCTTTGCGCCCGCAAACGCCGCGGCCATCGGCTCCATCCAGGTGATGTCACCTTTGCCCGGCTTGCCCCGGAAGGCCTCATGCAGGGGGCGGAGGAGCTGGGCGACGTGGGGCACGAAGCGGTGATAAAAATTCACCATGCCCAGGAATTCCTGGAGCCCCTTGCCCAGGAATTCCAGGAGGCGGTCGGCGCATTTGACCTCCGTGAGCCCGAACGTGGCGAGGAGGAGACGTTTGAGTGCCGCGTACTTGTGGTCGCCCGGCGGGCGCCGAAGGATGGACACGATGCAGGTGGCAGTGCCGGGCCTGAGGGTGGCGACCACGTGGTAGTACATGGTCTTATCCGCCGTGATGCCCCGGAGTTGGAATTGAGCTTCGGCCTGCACAAACCAAACGTCGGCTTGCGCTTCCCAGAACTCCGGGAGTTTGACGTCGACGGCGTTGGTAGCCATGGCGCGTTCGGGGGTCAGCGACGGCTCAACCAGTCGGGGTCACCAGTGTGGTGCTGTGCACACACAACTCGTTTGCCAAAAAGGTTTGCCACAACGCGTGGTACAAACGAAAGCACTTTATTACAAGCTCGCACATCAGCACTGGGCGGGCTCGACCTTCGAGCCCGCATATATGTCCCGAGGCCACGCCTTGCCCCCGGGCATGGCCGATCGGCCGAAAGGCGGGGCATGTATCTCAGTTCCACGCCCGGACGCTCGCGCCACCCACTGGTGCGCGGAATTATTGATCATTGTGCCCGCCACAATATTTTCTAAATCCAAAAAGGGCATAACTCCGTGAAAATTCATCAAATTCCCCCTTATCATAATGAAGTCATGTACAAAGTTTCAGACTTATAATCACAAAGCCATATACCAAGTTTCAGACTTATCATAATAAAGCCATGTACAAAGTTTCACACTTATAATCATAAAGCCGTGTACCAAGTTTCAGACTTATAATCATAAAGCCGTGTACAAAGTTTCAGACTTATAATCATAAAGCCATGTACCAAGTTTCAGACTTATAATCATAAAGCCATGTACCAAGTTTCAGACTCATCATAATAAAGCTATGTACCAAGTTTCAGACTTATCATAATAAAGTCATGTACAAAGTTTCACACTTATAATCATAAAGCCATGTACCAAGTTTCAGACATCATAATAAAGCTATGTACCAAGTTTCAGACTTATCATAATAAAGTCATGTACAAAGTTTCACACTTATAATCATAAAGCCATGTACCAAGTTTCAGACATCATAATAAAGCTATGTACCAAGTTTCAGACTCATCATAATAAAGCCATGTTCCAAGTTTCAGACTCATCATCATAAAGTCATGTACCAAGTTTCAGACTTATAATCATAAAGTCATGTACCAAGTTTCAGACTCATCATAATAAAGCTATGTACCAAGTTTCAGACTTATCATAATAAAGCCATGTACAAAGTTTCAGACTTATAATCATAAAGCCATGGACCAAGTTTCAGACTCATCATAATAAAGCCATGTACCAAGTTTCAGACTTTTAATCATAAAGCCATGTACCAAGTTTCAGACATATAATCATAAAGCCATGCAACAAGTTTCAGACAAATCATAATAAAGTCATGTACAAAGTTTCAGACTCATAACCATAAAGCCATGTACCAAGTTTCAGACTTATAATCATAACGTCATGTACCATGTTTCAGACTTATCATAATAAAGCTATGTACAAAGTTTCAGACTTATCATAATAAAGCCATGTACAAAGTTTCAGACTTATAATCATAAAGCCATGGACCAAGTTTCAGACTCATCATAATAAAGCCATGTACCAAGTTTCAGACTTTTAATCATAAAGCCATGTACCAAGTTTCAGACATATAATCATAAAGCCATGCAACAAGTTTCAGACAAATCATAATAAAGTCATGTACAAAGTTTCAGACTCATAACCATAAAGCCATGTCCCAAGTTTCAGACTTATAATCATAACGTCATGTACCATGTTTCAGACTTATCATAATAAAGCTATGTACCAAGTTTCAGTCTCATCATAATAAAGCCATGTTCCAAGTTTCAGACTTATAATCATGAAGCCATGTACCAAGTTTCAGACTCATCATAATAAAGCCATGTACAAAGTTTCAGACTTATAATCATAAAGCCATGTACCAAGTTTCAGACTCATCATAATAAAGTCATGTACAAAGTTTCAGACTTATAATCATAAAGCCATGTACCAAGTTTCAGACTTATAATCATCACGTCATGTACCAAGTTTCAGACCTACAATCATAATGCCATGTACCAAGTTTCAGACTTATCATAATAAAGCCATGTACCGAGTTTCAGACTTATAATCATAAAGCCATGTACCAAGTTTCAGACTCATCATAATAAAGTCATGTACAACGTTTCAGACTTATAATCATAAAGCCATGCACCAAGTTTCAGACTTATCATAATAAAGCCATGTACCGAGTTTCACACCAACAATCATAAAGCCATGTACCAAGTTTCATACTTATCATAATAAAGCCATGTACCGAGTTTCAGACTTATAATCAGAAAGCCATGTACAAAGTCTCAAACTTATCATAATAAAGCCATGTACCGCGTTTCAGACATATAATCATAAAGCCATGTACCAAGTTTCAGACTTATCATAATAAAGCCATGTACAAAGTTTCAGACTTATAATCATAAAGCCATGTACCAAGTTTCAGACTTATAAACATTAAGCCATGTACCGAGAGTTTCAGACTTATAATCATAAAGCCATGTACCAAGTTTCAGACTTATAATCATAAAGCCATGTACCAAGTTTCAGACTTATCATAATAAAGCCATGTACAAAGTTTCAGACTTATAATCATAAAGCCATGCACCAAGTTTCAGACTTATAATCATAAAGCCATGTCCCAAGTTTCAGACTTGTTATAATAAAGCCATGTACAAAGTTTCAGACTTATAATCATAAAGCCATGGACCGAGTTTCAGACTTGTTATAATAAAGCCATGTACAAAGTTTCAGACTTATAATCATAAAGCCATGTCCCAAGTTTCAGACTTGTTATAATAAAGCCGTGTACAAAGTTTCAGACTTATAATCATAAAGCCATGGACCGAGTTTCAGACTTATAATCATAAAGCCATGTACCGAGTTTCACACCTACAATCATAAAGCCATGTACCAAGTTTCAGACATATAATCATAAAGCCATGTACCAAGTTTCAGACTTATAATCATAAAGCCATATACCAAGTTTCAGACTTATAATCATAAAGCCATGTACCAAGTTTCAGACATATAATCATAAAGCCATGTACCAAGTTTCAGACTTATAATCATAAAGCCATGTACCAAGTTTCAGACTTATAAATCATAAAGCCATATACCAAGTTTCAGACTTATAATCATAAAGCCATGTACCAAGTTTCAGACTTATAATCATAAAGCCATGTACCAAGTTTCAGACTTATAATCATAAAGCCATATACCAAGTTTCAGACTTATAATCATAACGTCATGTACCAAGTTTCAGTCTCATCATAATAAAGCCATGTTCCAAGTTTCAGACTTATAATCATGAAGCCATGTACCAAGTTTCAGACTCATCATAATAAAGCCATGTACAAAGTTTCAGACTTATAATCATAAAGCCATGTACCAAGTTTCAGACTCATCATAATAAAGTCATGTACAAAGTTTCAGACTTATAATCATAAAGCCATGTACCAAGTTTCAGACTTATAATCATCACGTCATGTACCAAGTTTCAGACCTACAATCATAATGCCATGTACCAAGTTTCAGACTCATCATAATAAAGTCATGTACAACGTTTCAGACTTATAATCATAAAGCCATGCACCAAGTTTCAGACTTATCATAATAAAGCCATGTACCGAGTTTCACACCAACAATCATAAAGCCATGTACCAAGTTTCATACTTATCATAATAAAGCCATGTACCGAGTTTCAGACTTATAATCAGAAAGCCATGTACAAAGTCTCAAACTTATCATAATAAAGCCATGTACCGCGTTTCAGACATATAATCATAAAGCCATGTACCAAGTTTCAGACTTATCATAATAAAGCCATGTACAAAGTTTCAGACTTATAATCATAAAGCCATGTACCAAGTTTCAGACTTATAAACATTAAGCCATGTACCGAGAGTTTCAGACTTATAATCATAAAGCCATGTACCAAGTTTCAGACTTATAATCATAAAGCCATGTACCAAGTTTCAGACTTATCATAATAAAGCCATGTACAAAGTTTCAGACTTATAATCATAAAGCCATGCACCAAGTTTCAGACTTATAATCATAAAGCCATGTCCCAAGTTTCAGACTTGTTATAATAAAGCCATGTACAAAGTTTCAGACTTATAATCATAAAGCCATGGACCGAGTTTCAGACTTGTTATAATAAAGCCATGTACAAAGTTTCAGACTTATAATCATAAAGCCATGTCCCAAGTTTCAGACTTGTTATAATAAAGCCGTGTACAAAGTTTCAGACTTATAATCATAAAGCCATGGACCGAGTTTCAGACTTATAATCATAAAGCCATGTACCGAGTTTCACACCTACAATCATAAAGCCATGTACCAAGTTTCAGACTTTTAATCATAAAGCCATATACCGAGTTTCACACCTACAATCATAAAGCCATGTACCAAGTTTCAGACTTATCATAATAAAGCCATGCACCGAGTTTCAGACATATAATCATAAAGCTATGTACCGAGTTTCAGACTTATAATCATAAAGCCATGTACCGAGTTTCACACCTACAATCATAAAGCCATGTACCAAGTTTCAGACTTATCATAATAAAGCCATGCACCGAGTTTCAGACATATAATCATAAAGCCACATACCGAGTTTTAGACATATCTATCTATAATGCCAGTAATCTCTGTGTGTCTGTCTGTGACCGCTGTTTCTCGACAACCACGGGTCCGATATACTTGAAACTTGCCAGGTATATTGCTGGGGACCCGAGGATGTGCCTTTTCAAGGTTTCATATTAATCGGACAAGTAGTTAGCGAGCTATGTCCAAAAAACGATTCAACCAATCAGAGAGCAGCGAGCTATCACGTGTGCCGAACGTGGCGAACAGACTCTGCCTCGGACGGCACATTTGAGAGCGTATTCATTTATTTCACGTTGGCAAACTATGTTGGCGTTAAACTATGTTTTAAAACTAATTAAAACTAATTTGCGATTCTTTCGCTTTCCTGCGCGTTTGTGCACGCTATGGCGATTTCTTTACCAAACTCCGCAAGCCGTTCGCTTTGGACCAAACCATTTCATGTAAATAGAGGGGGGGGATTGTCACCGTACTCGCAAGCCGTTCGCTTTGGACCAAACCATTTCATGCAAATAGAGGGGGGGGGATTGTCACCGTACTCGCAAGCCGTTCGCTTTGGACCAAACCATTTCATGTAAATATAGGGGGGGGGATATAATTTTAGATATATATATAGTACGGGCATGCCCTAGTAATCATAAAGCCATGTACCAAGTTTCAGACTTATCACAATAAAGCCATGTACCAAGTTTCAGACTTATAATCATAAAGTCATGTCCCAAGTTTCAGACTTATAATCATAAAGTCATGTACCAAGTTTCAGAATTATAATCATGAAGTCATGTACCAAGTTTCAGAATTATAATCATAAAGTCATGTACCAAGTTTCAGACTTATCATAATAAAGCCACGTACAAAGTTTCAGACTTATCATAATAAAGACGTGTACAAAGTTTCAGACTTATCATAATAAAGCCATGTACAAAGTTTCAGACTTATCACAACAAAGCCATGTACAAAGTTTCAGACTTATCATAATAAAGCCAGGTACAAAGTTTCAGACATCATAATAAAGCCATGTGCAAAGCTTCAGACTTATCTATCTATAATTCCAGTAATCTCTGTACGTTTGTTTGTCTGTGACCGCTGTTTCTCGACAACTACCGGTCCGATATACTTGAAACTTGCCAGGTATATTGCTGGGGACCCGAGGATGTGCCTTTTCAAGGTTTTAAATTAATCGGAGAAGTACTTACCGAGCTATGTCCAAAAAACGCTTCAACCAATCAGAGAGCAGCGAGCTATCACGTGTGCCGAACGTGGCGATCAGACTCTGCCTCGGACGGCACATTTGACAGCGTATTCATTTATTTCACGTTGGAAAACTATGTTGCCGTTAAACTATGTTTTAAAACGAATTCAAACTGCGATTAAATTAAAACGATTCATCGTAACTGCGATTTGCGAACTTCCGGACAGTCAAGACTTCACTTCCGGCAGCCAATCACAGAACGCTTTGTTGCGTAGGCGTGGCCGATGTGAGACGAGCGGAGCTGAGCGCGTTACGAGCTGACCGCCATTACGGTTCGTAATTCGATTTCTTATGCGCATTATTTCTCCCAATTCAGTCAGAGCGAAGGGCGGAAGCGAAGAGCGTTGTTTTTTTTGTTTACGGGCGTACGGGCGGGGTAGAGCGTACGGGTAGCGTTTTTTTTTTTTTTTGGCAAGGAACGGGCACCCACGTACGGGCAATGCCCTAGTCTATCTATAATTCCAGTAATCTCTGTGTGTCTGTGTGTGTGTGTGTGTGTTTGTCTGTGACCGCTGTTTCTCGACAACTACCGGTCCGATATACTTGAAACTTGCCAGATATATTGCTGGGGACCCGAGGATGTGCCTTTTCAAGGTTTGAAATTAATCGGACAAGTGGTTCCCAAGGTATGGTCACCGTACTCGCAAGCCGTTCGCTTTGGCTTTGCGAATGGACCAAACCATTTCATGTAAATAGAGGGGGGGGGGTTCTGTGGTCGTTGCGAATGGACCAAACCATTTCATGTAAATAGAGGGGGGGTTCTGTGGTCGTTACTGCCACGTGGTTTCAAAGTTTTTTTTTGTTGTTGTTGTTTGCACGCATATTTTTTTGCACGCACGTACGGGCACCCACGTACGGGCACGTCCTAGTCTATCTATAATTCCAGTAATCTCTGTGTGTATGTGTGTGTGTATGTCTGTGTGTCTGTGACCGCTGTTTCTCGACAACCACGGGTCCGATATACTTGAAACTTGCCAGGTATATTGCTGGGGACCTGAGGATGTGCCTTTTCAAGGTTTCATATTAATCGGACAAGTAGTTACCGAGCTATGGCGATTTAGCCGTTCGCCGTTCGCTTTGGCTTTGCGAATGGACCAAACCATTTCATGTAAATAGAGGGGGGGGGGGGGTTCTACCGTACTCGCAAGCCGTTCGCTTTGGCTTTGCGAATGGACCAAACCATTTCATGTAAATAGAGGGGGGGGGGGGATTGTCACCGTACTCGCAAGCCGTTCGCTTTGGCTTTGCGAATGAACCAAACCATTTCATGTAAATAGAGGGGGGGGGATATAATTTTAGATATATATATAGTACGGGCATGCCCTAGTCATAATAAAGCCAGGTACAAAGTTTCAGACATCATAATAAAGCCATGTGCAAAGCTTCAGACTTATCATAATAAAGCCAGGTACAAAGTTTCAGACATCATAATAAAGCCATGTGCAAAGCTTCAGACTTATCATAATAAAGCCAGGTACAAAGTTTCAGACTTATCATAATAAAGCCACGTACAAAGTTTCAGACTTATCATAATAAAGACGTGTACAAAGTTTCAGACTTATCATAATAAAGCCATGTACAAAGTTTCAGACTTATCACAACAAAGCCATGTACAAAGTTTCAGACTTATCATAATAAAGCCAGGTACAAAGTTTCAGACATCATAATAAAGCCATGTGCAAAGCTTCAGACTTATCATAATAAAGCCAGGTACAAAGTTTCAGACATCATAATAAAGCCATGTACAAAGTTTCAGACTTATACTCATAAAGCCATGTACAAAGTTTCAGACTTATCATAATAAAGCCATGTGCAAAGCTTCAGACTTATCATAATAAAGCTATGTACAAAGTTTCAGACTTATAATCATAAAGCCATGTACCAAGTTTCAGACTTATAATCATAAAGCCATGTACCAAGTTTCAGACTTATAATCATAAAGCCATGTACAAAGTTTCAGACTTATAATCATAAAGCCATGTACAAAGTTTCAGACTTATCATAATAAAGCTATGTACAAAGTTTCAGACTTATAATCATAAAGCCATGTACCAAGTTTCAGACTTATAATCATAAAGCCATGTACAAAGTTTCAGACTTATCATAATAAAGCTATGTACAAAGTTTCAGACTTATAATCATAAAGCCATGTACCAAGTTTCAGACTTATAATCATAAAGCCATGTACAAATTTCAGACTTATCATAATAAAGCTACGTCCCAAGTTTCAGACTTATCATAATAATGCCATGTACAAAGTTTCAGACTTATAATGATAAAGCCATGTACCAAGTTTCAGACTTATAATGATAAAGCCATGTACCAAGTTTCAGACTTATCATAATAAAGCCATGTACAAAGTTTCAGACTTATAATCATAAAGCCATGTATCAAGTTTCAGACTTATCATAATCAAGCCATGTACAAAGTTTCAGACTTATAATCATAAAGTCATGTACCAAGTTTCAGACTTATAATCATAAAGCCATGTACAAAGTTTCAGACTTATCATAATAAAGCTATGTACAAAGTTTCAGACTTATAATCATAAAGCCATGCACCTAGTTTTAGTTCAATATGTTAAACTGTAAGGAGGAAAATTTTGGAAAACTGGCCTATGTATAATCCATATATATAAAACACAGTTTGTGTGTGTGTGTGTGTGTGTGTGTGTGTGTGTGTGTGTGTGTGTGTGTGTGTGTGTGTGTGTGTGTGTGTGTGTGTGTGTGTGTGTGTGTGAAAGAGAGGGATGGAATTGTAAGGAACAGAAATGAAAAAACGAGATATGTGTGTGTGTGTGTGTGTGTGTGTGTGTGTGTGTGTGTGTGTGTGTGTGTGTAATGTTACCGATACACTCCGAAACGGAGAGGCTCACGTGCTTGATATTTGGCATAGACATGGCCATTGAGCCTGGGATGAACATGGCCGAGACCATATTTGACGAGATCCATATTTTTTATTCATATTTACCTCAGCGCATTTCAGCGAAGTACCCGCTAATCTCAGCCAGTGCCAGAGCAGCTCGCTGATTCGCTCAGAGCGATCACGTGATGTTCCATCCCGTCACACGTCACACGTTTGCACGTAATTCAGGGCGAAAAGCGATTACGGTTTTTCACCTTTATGCGATCGTGTTTTGTGTCGATTTTGTGCGATATGAATTAAATCTTAATTCATATTTCGTGTTTACGAATTCGAATACGAAGGATTTCCCCTTTCCCCTTTCGATTTCGAATACGAATCGAATACGAGCTTGAGTCGAGAGGGCGAATGTACGGGTTGGGAATGTACGGGTCTCCCTTCCCCCGCCCGGCAACGCCGGTACTGGAGGGCGTGGGTCACAGGATCGGTGAGTCTCCAAAACCCGCTTCATGCTCTTGCGAAGATGCAGGACGATGTCGCGATTGTTGTGCTGCTCTCCGACCATGAGAACTGCAACGTCATTGTTGACTGGCCCTCCCCTTCCCTCCCCCTTCCCTCCCCCCTTCCCCCTCCCCCATCCGTCCTCCCCCTCCCTTCCCCCTCCGTCCTCCCCCTCCCTCCCCCTCCACCCTAACCCTTCCCCTTCTCTCCTTCCCCCTCCCCCTCCCCCCCTCCTACCCTCCCACCCCCTCCCCCATCCCCCTCCCCCTCCCCATCCCCCCTCTTCTCCCCTCTCCCCTCCCCTCCCCCTCCCCCTCCCCATCCCCCCTCTTCTCCCCTCGCCCCTCCCCTCCCCCTCTTCTCCACCTCTCCCCCTCCCCCTCCCACTAAATCCACGTAAATCCATTAGTGCCGTGGGCATCGGGTCACTGGGTGCGGCGTAAAAGGGATAACAAAGTCGAGTACTTACGGTATTATTATATAGATGCCAAGTTTCAGTTGAATATGTCCAAGGGGATGGAAAAAAGTGCAGAAAACTACAGGTGGGACGACAGACGTACGGACGGACGGACAGACATATGTAGAGCAAGCCTTACCAAGCAAGAGGACGAATAAAATAAGGATACATTTTCATTATCTGTCAAAAAAACCAAACCTTTCAATATGTGAATGATAAGATAATCAACACATTTGTTAGTTCGTTTTGGATGTTTGTCTTTTCGAGAGAGAACAAGGATGAATGTTACAAAGACGGGCACGAGCCTTGGCAAAGTCTCAAAAATCTCTTCTTGACAATTTTCTGAAAAGAAGTTAATACTTAAACATAAAGATGATGATTTCATTATCATCATGATGTACCATGCCCTATGCAGTGTGTTAAAGCTGACGAAGCAGTTACTAGGCCACAATCCGGGGTTGGTCATAAATCCATCTCAGGAATTTGTCATTTGTTCAGGGTGCCGGTGATGGCTCGCCTACTCTTCACGAAGGACACTGTAGAATCCTTAACGTCGACTAACTAATGCTGGCAGACAGGACTCATGTTAAACGTCCATCTAAATTCTAAGAGATGGCACACACATTGATGCATCACCCTGAATGTGAAACACCAGGGCGACAGTTTATAACTGGGTCGGGATTCAAACCCAGGCTAGACATGTTAGAGGTGAGTGTGCGTACCTCGAGGAAATCCTCAAAGACTCTATATGATATAATATTATTTTGATCCTTAACATTATTTTTGCAAATTGCTTTGTGCAGATGTAGCTCACTTCCCTTTGAGTTGTCTCGGTTTGATTCCTGTCCCGGATAAAAACTGTCAGATTGATGTGTCACAGGCACGACATTGCATCACAAAGTGATCGCGATCCAGCTCCAGTGTTTGCAAATCTCCACCCAGGTTTCCATCTGCCTCTCTCTCTGGAGTCGGTGGTGCACCTACCCCCGATTGGAATTGAACCAACAGGGTTTGCCCATATTCTGAGCCTCTGAGGGCACTAGTTTTCACTGTTGGTGCCATCTGGAATGCTCCATGTTTGTGTGAAAAGTACCCTGAAGACCCTCGCCTCCTTATTTTACTGTGGACCAATCATCTGTGGCAGCCCCATCCAGATGATATTTTCCCATATTCTTTCATTGCTTTTCCACCCATGGGACTCCTCTTGGATTTGGGCCTTCATCCTTACCCCGGGGTGTTAATCATAAATAAATTAGTGTTTTTCCAAAACCACCATATCAAAGTGAAAAACAAAGGTTTGCTCATACTTGAACTTGAAATTCTTCCAATAGCTAAAATAATGTGTTCCCTGACCACGTTATATATATATATATATATTGCTGTCATTTATTTTATGATGGCATAATTAGCCCGTCCACTGCACAGCAGAGTTTTGTAATCACTTGTGTGTGTGTGTGTGTGTGTCTGTCCATATGTACGTGTGTGTCTGCTTTGTGACTGTCTGGGGGCCCTAACCTTTTAACTATTTGAGTTTTGTCATGAAATTCCACTTCCGCTTCCGGTTTCTTGAGCGAGGTGGCGACTTTTGGTCCTTCCGGACATCAAAAGTTTAAGTATTTTTCCATTCGTGTGTTTGTCAAAGTTCCACTCGTTATTTTATTGTGAATGCGTTATTGTGTGTTTATAGTTAGTTTTGGTTTGTAATTAATTAATCGTTTTCTGTTCGCTCCGCGTGCGTGGCCTTGTAACCTGAGGCTTCCTACGTCGGTGTTTTGTTAATTTAAGTTCCTTACTTCACTGTATTGCTTGTTTCTCAGATTTTTCTCTTCTCCCCCGAACTTCCCCGAACATCTACTCTTTGTCTAACGTTTAACCCCCCCCGCCCCCCCCCCAAAAAAACACAAAAAAACAAACAGTTATTTCCCTTTCTCTACGTGTGCTGTTGTCTCATCGTGTGCTTCTGTCCATGTGCTTCTTTCCACGGGCTTCTGTCCACATGCTTCTATCTACGTGCTTCTCTCCATGTGCTTCTCTCCATGTGCTTCTCTCCACGTGCTTCTCTCCACGTGCTTCTCTCCACGTACACTGTCTCGCCCCACCCCAATTATCTCCTTGTCTTCCACCTTTTTCCCTGTTCATGTGACACATGGTTGTCCATCTAGGCTCCATCTTCCCAGTGGTATTTTTGTGAATATAAGATTGTTCTTCACGGTTCTGTTTAAATATGTTTAATCTTTCCCCTGCAGTGTTTTATTCAGTGGTATATTACAACACGCTGTTTTTCTTCCTATTTAAAAGGCTTTTTTCAATTTCTCCTTCAATTCATTCCCCTTCAAAAAAAGATTCATTCTCTTATAATTATTCCTCCCTACATGCTCGAAACTCACCTTCATTCCACCCTCCTCTATAGTTTTTAAACGGATCTCTGACTTGAAAAACACAATAAACCCAATTTGTTAAAATGTTCGTCTTTCATTAATCATCCACTTTCTATACTCCCCCCTCACACCTCACTTCCTAAACTCCCTCCTCACCCTTCCCTTTCAATTCTCTCCCCTCGCCCCATCCCTCCAAAACTCCCCCCTCGCTCCTCCCATCCAAATCTCCCCCTTGCACCTTCCATTCAAAACTCCTCCCCAACCCCTCCCCTTCAAATCTCCGCCCCCCCTACCATCCCTCTCCAATTCTCCCCCCTCCTCCTCAAAGCTGCCTCCTCCCCACTTCGTCTCACTTCTATCTCATACCTCCACCTCCTCCGACCTTCTACTTTCTTCTGCCCCACCTCAAACAACCCCCCACTGTTCCTCATTCCATCAACATCAAACCTATTGTCCTCCTCGTCCTTCCCTTTCTTGTAACTCTTTTGCAATCTCTGACACATGATCAACAGCTCTTCCTACCTCCCCCTCTCATCCCTCAACTGACCCTACCCCTCCCCTCCCCTGTCCTGCACCTGATGCTCCCCCTCCCTCTTCATTAACAGTATGGACCTCAAACATCCAGGGCCTTCGCTCAAACCTGATTGATCTCTCCATGCAGGTTGCTTCTGACAGTCCAGACCTGATCTGCTTAACAGAAAACCTTCCTCCTTCAAGATGTCTCTGATTCCTTAATATCTCTTTCCGGTTACTCTCTCCTCGGGTATGATAGACCTGAGCCTCGTCCTGGTGGTGAGGTTGCTATCCTTATCAAAAACTCTCTTCCTCACTCTCCTTGCACTGCCCTCTCTCCACCTCACCCCCAGGAGTACCTCTGGCTATGGCTTCCTCTCTGCTCCCACCTTTTGTTCATTTGTGTTCTGTGCCGTCCTCCAAACAATGATCACTCCATTTACATTTCGCTGTCTGACAACATGGACCAACTTCTATCCACTCATCCCAACTCTCTCTTCCTCATATGTGGCGACTTCAACTGTCATCATGCCAGCTGGCTGGGTGTGGGTTCCTCTCAGCAGCCATGGCACCTCAGCAAAGGACTTCTGCGACTCATTGGGACTGACACAATCTGTCAATTTCCCGAACCGGATCTCAGTCAATGGAGTATCTTCTCTTCTAGACTTGATTATGACAAACTTCCCTGCAAATGTCTGCTGCTCTTCTTCTGCTCCAATCGGTTCATCTGACCATATGCTAGTTAAAGTGGACATCTCTCTGGCCATTCTCAGAGAGCCTCCTCAGCGTCGACGAGTCCGGCATTTCACTCAGGCCGAATGGCACGGTCTTCAAGCAGCTATCAGTCATCTGGACTGGTCTCCCATCTCTACTGCCTCTGACATCAATTCTTCCTGGCAATTATTCCAAAGCAAACTGCTCTCTCTCATGCACAGATTTATCCCATCTCGTCTTCAGTTATCTTACCCTTCCTCCCATCCATGGTACACTGAATCTTGTGGTGAGGCAGGTGCCCTGAAACAACTTGCCTTTGCATCTTGGAAGGCAAATCCAACTGAAGGCAATCTCAGTTCCTTCCACCAAGCCCGGAACAAGTGTGTGCATACCCTCAGGAGTGCCAGGAAGCACTATCACTCCACTCTCAAGAATGAACTCTCAAACCTGTCTCCTTCCTCCAAATCCTGGTGGCATCTGGTCAAATCTGTTTCTGGTGTATGTTCCCCCTCCATCCCCTCCCTTACCTCAAATGGCTACACAGTTGACACCACACGTGACAAAGCCGAATGCCTCAACTCTGTGTTTGCCTCAAAATCTTGTGTCCCAAACCCATCTCTCTCTGTACCCACCTTATCCAGTCGAACCCAGCTGCTCCTGGACTCTGTGTCCTTCTCTCCTGACAAGGTGGATAAGTTTTTGTCAAACCTCGACTCTGATTCTGCAACTGGACCAGACGGCATCAGACCACGGGTCCTAAAATCATGCTCTGCCGCTCTATCTCACCCTCTCTCTCTGTTCTTTTCACCCTCTCTTTTGCTCAAGGTCATCTGCCATCATCTTGGAAATCAGCAAACATTACCGCTTTCCACAAAAAATGTGCAAAAACAGATCCTTGCAACTACAGACCAATCAGCCTGCTCCCAATAATCAGCAAAGTCATGGAATCCATCATTGCTTCAGATATCAAATCCTTCCTCTTCTCCAATGGCTTGATCTCTGATGATCAATTTTGATTCAGACCAGGTCATTCTGCTCTGGGCATGCTGCTTCTGCTGTATCAACAATTGATGGGGGTCCTCAATGCCAAACAGGAAATCAGAGCTGTCTCCCTTGACATATCATGTGCCTTCGATGCGGTCCGGCACCCCGCTCTGCTCACCAAACTCTCCTCCTATGGTATCCATGGAAATCTCCATGCATGGCTTACGGACTTCCTTTCTGGTCGTAGTCAACATATGGCACTGAATGGATTCATCTCATCTCCCCTTTCTGTTCAGGCTGGAGTTCCCCAAGGTAGTGTTCTGGTCCCTGTGCTTTTTCTGGTCTTCATCAATGATCTCTCCGACTCTCTGGAAAATCCTCTCTATCTCTTTGCTGATGACTCCACTCTCTGCCGCTCCATTCCTCATCCCTCAGATCAGCAGTCTGCAGCCTCCTCACTCTCTGCAGACCTGGACAAAATCACAGACTGGTCAAACAAGTGGAACATGTCTTTCAATCCTGACAAATCTCACACTCTTACTATGTCTCTCCGAAAAGACCGACTGGACAACCCTCCCATCTAATTTCTCAACAATCCTCTCCAAGACGTCCTGTCACTCAAGCTTTTGGGTCTCACTATCTGCCATGATATTTCCTGGTAAACCAAATTTCCAAGCTGGCCTCCAAAGCCAGTCGCTGACTGGGCATCCTCCGTCGTGCGAAGTCCTTCCTTGGCACACCTGAGCCCCTCACCACATACAAGGCTTTCATTGGCGGCTCAATGGAATACTGTTCTCTTCTCTGGGCTGGTGCTCCTGCCATAAACCTAGCTCGGATTCACGCTATTGAAACCAAAGCTTTCAGAATCATTGGAATCTCCCACGATGAAGCTAACTCCGAGGGCCTTTTGCTCACTGACCGCAGGCAGGTTGGTGGTCTTTCTGTCTTCTACCGACTCCTCCCCGGCCTTGCTCCGCCAGCTCTATCTCTGCTTTGTCCCCAAAATATTCCTACAGGTCGCACAAGATCTGCCAGAAACCCTCTTCTGATGAAATTGCCAAAATCAAGACCCTCTGCTCACCTTCACTCTTTCATTCCTCTTTTCTTCCACCTCTGGAACAAACTCCCTCACTCCCTTCAATCCCACTCATCCCTCCAGGTCTTTATAACAGGTGTTCACCACAATTTATTATCTTCCCCCATCCAAAACCTTGATCTTTTCTACCCCTGCTAATTCACCCCAGATCCACTTTTTTGAAATACCAACTTCTTTCCTGGAAGTTCTTGCAGTGTCCATGTGTTTTATACTTATACTCTCCCCCTTCCTACCCCTCCTCCCCCCAAGCCATTTCCCTCCCACAGATCTCTCGATGTCCCTGCTCTCAAATGTTGTGTTTGTGTGTTTCCCCCTCTCTCCCCATCTTGCCTACCGCTCGCCTTATTATATGTTTTATGTGTGTGTTCGATTTTTAAATGTGATTAATGTTAGCTCTTTCACAAGCCTCAATGTTGTATACAAAAAAAATAAATTCACCAAGGCATTATGATGACAATAAGAAGGCAAATAAATAATTTGGTCAAACGGTCAAAGGTGAATGTCAAATAAAATCACCAATTTTCATTCGTTTGACCTGAAATTTTAGGAATTTTCACATTGGGTCACTGAATTGGTTCACCAATCAAAATATTGAAGCTGATTATTTTTTTCGATTGGCTGAATCGTCTGAAGAAGAAGTCAGAATACAAACGGACGCAGACAGGCTGTGAATTTTCAGATGCTTTCTAG
Source organism: Myxine glutinosa (assembly GCF_964187855.1). Lineage (NCBI taxonomy): Eukaryota > Metazoa > Chordata > Myxini > Myxiniformes > Myxinidae > Myxine > Myxine glutinosa. Next base: position 8,788,252 of record NC_136263.1, on the reverse strand, counting down.
TTTTAATATGGATACAAAATCAGCCTTTGGAGAACTGATCGATTGTCAGTGTTGACATTTTAGTTAACCGAGCTTTGTTAATGAGAACAAACAACGGGTTTACCTCCAACAGATTTCAACAATGGCTTTGTTCATTCCCTAACGACCAAAGGTCCATTTTATTGGTCATGGCTCTTTCTCTTTGCCAAAATGATTTGACGATTTCATCGAGATTTGCAAAATTAATGTGATGATTGATACACAACAGGCTGCAAAATTTTAACTTAATTATACATTTAGGGATCTAGTTACGTGAATACATTACTGTGTCACTGTTCATATAATTTGGTTGCCTCCGTTTTTATTACCTCCCAACTTTAATTTTGCAATTAATTCTCTTTAGTAATTGGATTGAAATTGCTTCAAAATTATGGTTCCTCAAAAGAGAAAAGGTATTTTTAGCCCATCCCCTGCGCATCAAGAGACGGGGTTTTGTCATCACTTCTGTGTGTCCGTCTGTCTGTCTGTCTGTCTGTCTGTCTGTGTGTGTGTGTGTGTGTGTGTGTGTGTGTGTGTGTGTGTGTGTGTGTGTGTGTGTGTGTGTGCATCTGCCCGGGGGCCATACCTTTTTATTATTTGAGTTTTGCCATCAAATTTTCACCAAAGATTTATGAGAACATGGAGAAGGCAAATTAATATAATTGGGTCGAAATATCAAAGGTCAGCATCACATAAAATCGTCAAATTTCATCCGATTGACCTGAAATTTGCATATTGGGTCACTGGATTGAATCACCAATCAAAACCTAGAAGCTGATTGTTTTTTTTTAATCAACAGGTCAAAGACGCATACAATCATCATTTATCATATTGTATTTTTTTTTTATGTTTTCATTATCTTGAGCATATGGAAGAAGTTGTCTGAATACAAATGGATGAGACAGGCTTTGCATTTGCACCACGTTGACCCTCAGGCTACCCAACGACATCCCCATGATCCCGCGTCCCAAATATTGGCACAGTCGCCCCCGCAACCAATTCAAGGCTGTGTCCTGCTACGCTGTCAATTTTATCACAGCTTCCAACACTTTGGTCTACACATCTGGATCAATAATGGTGCCACTGATGTCAGTGACCACCATGACATTTCAAAATTCACCCTTAAATTTACATCTAACCCCACCAAGAAGCGGCCAACAGGGTTGGCGGCAGGAAGGGCATCCGGCCATGAAACATTGCTTCAAAAAAAGGGGACCACGGTGCCCCCAAAAAAGGCCAACCTCCGCTCTGTGGGGAAAATGGCCTCTAAAGGCAGTTCCACAGATTACCCATGCCAAATATTTGTCACAATTCACTAATTTCACCAAAGAAGGATGCTTTGCCATACACATGCCAGCCGAGCATGGCCCATATGCTCGGCCCGTTACAACTTCCCGATCACATACCCATGGCTCTCTTCCCAAACCGAGAGTCCACAAATCATAACAGAACATCTGTGGAAGGTCACTCTCACACCATCACGTTCCACAGATGCCCCAATGGTTGTCCGGTAGGCTTTGTCCATCCCTGTCCATGCAGATCGACCCGTGTCCATAGACCAGCACAACATGGCAGGTCACCACATGCTGGCTGTCCCAGAGTATCAGGAAGAGGGTATCAGGCCGCATGCCCGGGTGGTCACCACATCAGGCCCAAGTTGGCCGTCCGTGATGCCACCACCAAAGCGCGACCCAGAACATCTCCCCCTAGTGGTCCTCAATATACGCCATCCTAGGCCTGTGATGAACCACCTCGGACCCCCTGGCGGTCTTAACCGCCACCAGGGTCCGGTGTCCCTACCGGCCCGAGCCACATGCTCGGGCGGCGCCCCGACGGACAAGGGACACCACACTCCACCAGACCCTCCGTGTGGCCCAGGTCGTGCCATGCCACCCATGGCTGGACCCCACGTCCAATTCTCACCAGAACAGCCCCCCCAGTTGGCTGGCATTCCCAAATTTGCAAAGGGGCAACTTTTGCCTGAGGCCATCACCATTGACCTCTCCTGGTCCACATTCCACAGCCCGGGGGCCAACTCTCTCCAAGGCTGTTCCAAATCACATTCCCATTTCCATTTAATTTTAAATTTCCTTTTAAATATTTTCACCACCTGTGCCAAACCGCAGCTGCAGGTAACAACTCCTACCACAAGTTGTTCTGCCCCTCCCTGCAGCTGTTCCAAATTCCCTACAAGGACCAAATCTTCAGAGGCTCGATCTCCCGACTCTCCAACGTTCAAATCCGGCCCGGAGCCAACACACTCCCCCAACTGGGTATCCAATTTCGGAACCTCCTGTACCCAATTGTTATGCACGGTGAAGGTCCCCTCGGTTACCTCAAACCTCCTCCTCGGACCGACTCACCTCCTCCCCCAAACTCCTTTGGGACTGGTCAACCTCTACCTCCATGGGACTGTCCCAGGTCCCCAGCCGCTGGGTCACATCATTTTCATCATAATTACCAATCAATTCTGGCCCCGACAAGCCTGTATCAATAAATACCCGGTCCGGCTCCATTACTCGGACTCCCCTATTGTTATCCCCTGTTGCTCTGCACCACCGCACCTGTGCAGCAAGAACTCCAATCCATCCACCGGATGGGGGTGTTGTGACATCCACCCGGCCCCGATAAACCTGCAGGCCACCAGGTGGGAAACATTCTCCATTTACCTCCAATTTTTTTTTTTTTTTTTTTTTGTATACTGAATCGAGGCTCGTGAAAGAGCTGACATTTACTTCACAAACAAATCAACCAGACAAACAAAATATATAAAAAGAGGGAGCGGAAGACAAGAGAAGTGGAAGCACACAAACACTTGAGAGCACACAACATTTAAGAGCAGGGAGATGTGTGGGAGGGAGAGGGCTTGGGGGGAGGAGGCGTGGGAAGGGGGGGGGGGGGGGGGAGGGAGAAGTATAAAATACAAGGACACCAAGGACTTCCAGGACAGAAGTTGGTATTTCACAAAAGTGGAATTGGGGTGAAATTAGCGGGGGTAGAAAAGATCAAGGGTTTGGATGGGGGAAGATAAGAGATGGTGGTGAACAGCTGTTTTAAAGACTTGGAGGGTGGAGTGGGATTGAAGAGAGTGAGGGAGTTTGTTCCAGAGGTGGGAGAAAAGAGGAATGAAGGAGTGAAGGTGAGCAGAGAGTCTTGATTTTGGCAGTTTAACCATAAGAGGGTTGCAGGCAGATCTTGCGTGACCTGTAGGAATATTTGCGGGACAGAGCCCAGAGAGAGCTGGGGGGGCAAGGCCAGAGAGGAGTCGGTAGAAGACGGAAAGACCACCAACCTGCCTGCGGTGAGTGAGTGAGAGGCAATTGTTCATTCATCTCCCTTATTTCATTCCCCTGTTCACTCATTCGTTCGTTCATTCCACATGGGGTTTTCGTTTCTTTAATCTGGCCATCCAGTCTTTCACTACCTCCCCTTTTTATCCCATTCAATTCATTCCTTATTCCTTCAGCTGTAACACCACAAATGTAAAAAGGTCGAGGGCTGAAGGCCCCTTAAAATATCGAGAAAGCAAACTGAAGGGACAGAAAATAATTAATTATATTTGTAAATGTGAAAGTTTTCATTTATAACACAATATTCCATTTGGCCTCCAGTGCCTACTTGATATTATGAAATAAAAGGTAAAATCATTCATGCAATTCTTGTACCTGATTTTCCAACCAACTATTGAATTTACCCTTACTTTCAGAGCAAAGTTTTGGCACTCTGATAAAATGATGCTCCTTTGAAATTCGCAATTACGCATCAAGTATCATTTGCATATAAAATTGTTGCGAATAACGCAGCGCAAGGTAATTTCAATGCAATAGCAGGAATTAATCAAAATGGCAAATGGGGAAGTTTCAGGGTTTTGGTGTGTTTGTTCATGCAGGTGACAACCGTTGCCAGCTCGTTGCCGCCGCCACTGTGTTCTTTATCAACCACTTTGGAATATCCAATCTCCTCCAGGAGACTCCCAAAGATTGATCGCCAGTTCTGGAGAACAGTTTCATTTTGTATAGCAGGAGCACCTGGCATGGTCTGTTGATGTGTTTTGATCCTGTTGGCATTTCGAAGAAATCGACTTGTTTTCTATTTTATTTGTAGGTGCCTCAAACACTCCCCTACCTACACCCAATAAGGAAAATTTTTATTGAATATTATAATAACGCACACACACTAATCGAGAATAATTACCTTTCATAGAGCTACAAAGACTCTTTAAAAAAAAAATTCTTTGCCTAAAGCCCCAGTCCCACTGTGCCGATTTTCTTTAGCGAACCACAACGATCTGGCATTCGTGGAGAAAATCGCTTTGGACGTTCTGATTCTTTTTAGTTCGTTCTTGTTCTGTTAAACTTTCCTTACGCATCGTGGAGATTGTCTCGATTCGCGGAGGCGCTACGACAGTTTTGAAATGTTCAAAACTGTCGTTGCGCCGCAACGATTTAATCACATTCGCCCATTGTCGTTGTGTATTCGCGTGTAATCCTTCCTCTTCTTTGCAATTCTTTGTGACTCTCACCACTTCGTTGTTAAGATCGCCGCTTTCCGTTGTGGTTCTGGTTCAATTTCTGCCGCGAGGAGAGAAGACACAGAACGATGGGAGGACGACCTGACTCGATGCGCAATGAAGAGGAACGACGGTCGTTGGTAATCGCAGAAAGCACAGAAGATTAAGAACGAACAGCTATGCGACAAAGCAACGAGGCACGAGGAGTTACAACGGCTGTATGAGATGAAGAAAGAATACAGAACGACCATGACGATGTAGAACGGTATATGACGATTGTTACGTGCTCCTCCCCGACCCCCTGGTCACGGTGTACCTCCGAGCCCCGAGAGGAGTCACGGCAGAAAAATGTGTTATTCTGTGTGTCAAAGATCAATGGAGAAGCCACCCCAATTGTTACTCACAAACAAATATTGTATTGAGATCACACAAGAATAACGGTACAACAACAATAGTATTCAAAAGTACAATCAATATGTCCTATGATGGTACCATCAGTTTTGCAATATATAACTCACTGTGCTCCAAGTGAGTGTAACAACAACATTCCCCAATGTCTCTTATTCCCGGCTTCAAGACGAAGTTGATTCGCTACAGCGATCGCTAGAACGATGTCCAAACGACCAGAATCCCATGCGGATGGCCAGGGCAGTCACACAGCCGAAGCTGTACACAGGCGCCCTCAAGGCGACTGGGAAATCCAAAGGCGCCCCACAGGCGACCGAGAGATCACACCCTCGGTTATGGACGAATTCGCCTTCAAAAATCCACGTCACACACACACCCCAGATCGATGTCTGAATGCGGTGAGAATTCGAAAAGAAACGAAACCGCGAGCGAAGAACAAATCCTGCGTGAGTCAAAATGGCCGACGAAAATGGCCTGTCTCGTGGCGCACGGCACAGCGATGATTCTCTCCTGAATCGATCGCAAAACTTGACATGCAGGTTGACCGGTCACAGCGATGACAACTCCGTCGTAGGAATTCCTCTCCCGGAAACCCGAAAGTTCGCTAGTGACTCTGGCTCGCCAACGTTCGCTTCAGAACCCGGAGCAACTCGGCTTTCTTGTCCGACTCATTCGCTCCGCCCTTTTTTCTCTCCTTCTTCTTCCTCATCTTCCAGTTTCCGATCCGGTTTCCTGTTTCATTTAACATTAACATTTTTACCTTGTGACAATAATAATGGCTATTTCCCCCAAACAATAATAATAATAATACATTTAACCAGAAATGTTTCAAGGGGATGAAAACCACAACAACGGAAGTGACGAATCCGTAACACGATGCAAGTAGACCCAGCACGATTTTTGGTGTGAGGGGTATATAATAAGGGCTCGATTCTCCTCGAAGTCAGTTTCCAGAGTGGCTCAGATCACTGTGGTTCATCACTATGTGGTTCTTAAAGTCACTGTGCCTCCTGTGGGTTGTCATCCTCACCCCTCTTCAGAGACTACAACTAGCACACGACCTCCTGCAGGTTATTAGTTGCATGAAATTATTAAAAATAATATCTATCATCCTAGCCCAGTACTTTTGTATCATTGACAGCTCGGTTTTTCATACAGTATCATTCACTCTACCTACATATTTGTTGCAGGTCCAGTTACAGAATATTCAGAACAACCATGGTGTCGCCCACCTGGTCCAACGTGGACGAAATTGGAAGAAGAGACAAGGAAACTCGAAGCAGAGAGGAGAGAAGGAGACGTGACACGAAAGAAATGTTCTCAAGGACTGGCGAAGCGCCACGGAAATGCGCGGTATTTATAGCCTCTGAACAATTCGTACTGCATCGTTCTGAATCGTTCCAGTTCTTTCCAGTTCGTTCTAGTTAGTTGCGCTTCCGTTCTTCTTCTACCTGTTCCGTTGCGTTTCGTAACACGTCGTTGTATGTCTTCGGCTACTTCATGTTACTTCGGCTCACACGTCGCACTGTCTCGTTCTAGTTCTTTCTGCGTCGAGTTTATTCTACTACATTCGTTGCTATTCAAGTCGATTCTCAAATATTGTCCTGTTGAGTCGTTCCTCAACCAGATCTGGCAATCCTGGTGGCATTTTTTGAAATTATTCGTGGCCTAAATCGTTGTAACAATTTCGTACTGTTTCCTTGTGGTTTGCTTTAAAAATCGCCACAGTGGGGCTGGGGCTTAACACATCCACTGGCACTCACTGATGAACCTCTGAAAGTTTGACGAAGTAGTCATGATCTGTGTGAGTATCGCACTATCGCAGGTGCATGTAGTCATGATCTGTGTGAGTATCGCAGGTGCATGTAGTCATGATCTGTGTGAGTATCGCAGGTGCATGTAGTGATGATCTGTGTGAGTATCGCAGGTGCATGCAGTCATGATCTGTGTGAGTATCGCAGGTGCATGTAGTCATGATCTATGTGAGTATCGCAGGTGCATGTAGTCATGATCTGTGTGAGTATCGCAGGTGCATGTAGTCACGATCTATGTGGGTATCGCAGGTGCATGTAGTCATGATCTGTGTGAGTATCGCAGGTGCATGTATTCATTATCTATGTGGGTATCGCAGGTTCATGTAGTCATGATCTGTGTGACTATCGCAGGTGCATGTAGTCATGATCTATGTGAGTATCGCAGGTGCATGTAGTCATGATCTATGTGAGTATCGCAGGTACATGTAGTCATGATCTATGTGAGTAGAGCTGGTGCATGTAGTCATGATCTGTGTGGGTATCGCAGGTGCATGTAGTCATGATCTGTGTGAGTATCGCAGGTGCATGTAGTCATGATCTATGTGGGTATGGCAGGTGCATGTAGTCATGATCTGTGTGAGTATCGCAGGTGCATGTAGTCATGATCTATGTGGGTATCGCAGGTGAATGTAGTCATGATCTGTGTGAGTATCGCAGGTGCATGTAGTCATGATCTGTGTGAGTATCGCAGCTGCATGTAGTCATGATCTGTGTGAGTATCGCAGGTGCATGTAGTCATGATCTATGTGGGTATCGCAGGTGCATGTAGTCATGATCTGTGTGAGTATCGCAGGTGCATGTAGTCATGATCTGTGTGAGCATCGCAGGTGTATGTAGTCATGATCTGAGTATCGCAGGTGCATGTAGTCATGATATTTGTGAGTATCGCAGGTGCATGTAGTCATGATCTGTGTGAGTATCGCAGGTGCATATAGTCATGACCTGTGTGAGTATCGCAGGTGCATGTAGTCATGATCTATGTGATTATCGCAGGTGCATATAGTCATGATCTATGCGAGTGTCGCAGGTGCATGTAGTCGTGATCTGAGTATCGCAGGTGCATGTAGTCATGATATATGTGAGTATCGCAGGTGCGTGCAGTCGTGATCTGAGTATCGCAGGTACATGTAGTCATGATATATGTGAGTATCGCAGGTGCATGCAGTCGTGATCTGAGTATCGCAGGTACATGTAGTCGTGATCTGAGTATCGCAGGTGCATGTAGTCGTGATTTGAGTATCGCAGGTACATGTAGTCGTGATCTGAGTATCGCAGGTACATGTAGTCGTGATCTGAGTATCGCAGGTACATGTAGTCGTGATCTGAGTTTCGCAGGTAGATGTAGTCGTGATCTTAGTAGCGCAGGTACATGTAGTCGTGATCTGAGTATCGCATGTGCATGTATTCGTGATCTGAGTATCGCAGGTGCATGTAGTCATATATGTGAGTATTGCAGGTGCATGCAGTCGTGATCTGAGTATCGCAGGTACATGTAGTTATGAACTGAGTATCGCAGGTGCATGTAGTCGTGATCTGAGTATCGCAGGTGCATGTAGTCGTGAACTGAGTATCGCAGGTGCATGTAGTCGTGATCTGAGTATCGCACGTAGATGTAGTCGTGATCTGAGTATCGCAGGTACAGGTAGTCGTGATCTGAGTATCGCAGGTACATGTAGTCGTGATCTGAGTATCGCACGTGCATGTTTTCGTGATCTGAGTATCGCAGGTGCATGTAGTCATGATATATGTGAGTATCGCAGGTGCACGCAGTCATGATCTGAGTATCGCAGGTACATGTAGTCATGATATATGTGAGTATCGCAGGTGCATGCAGTCGTGATCTGAGTATCGCAGGTACATGTAGTCGTGATCTGAGTATCGCAGGTGCATGTAGTCGTGATCTGAGTTTCGCAGGTAGATGTAGTCGTGATCTTAGTAGCGCAGGTACATGTAGTCGTGATCTGAGTATTGCAGGTACATGTAGTCGTGATCTGAGTATCGCACGTGCATGTATTCGTGATCTGAGTATCGCAGGTGCATGTAGTCATATATGTGAGTATTGCAGGTGCATGCAGTCGTGATCTGAGTATCGCAGGTACATGTAGTCGTGAACTGAGTATCGCAGGTGCATGTAGTCGTAATCTGAGTATCGCAGGTGCATGTAGTCATGAACTGAGTATCGCAGGTGCATGTAGTCGTGATCTGAGTATCGCACGTACATGTAGTCGTGATCTGAGTATCGCAGGTACAGGTAGTCGTGATCTGAGTATCGCAGGTACATGTAGTCGTGATCTGAGTATCGCACGTGCATGTTTTCGTGATCTGAGTATCGCAGGTGCATGTAGTCATGATATATGTGAGTATCGCAGGTGCATGCAGTCGTGATCTGAGTATCGCAGGTGCATGTAGTCGTGATCTGAGTACCGGAGGTGCTGTATTAATCGGAAGTATTTCTGAAATTTTCTGAAGAAATTTTGCTCCTGTTAATGTTTTTGTTTCCTTTGTAAATTTATCCATTTAATTATTTTTTTTAATCCAGATATGTTTTATCAACCTTCTCCAATTTGTTTTTGTTTGTCTGTGAAGCTTTGTTTTTTCGCCATTTGTAATCCCAGATATCTACTTTATTGTCCCTTTCTTTCTGAATTTAATGGGAATGGTAATTTTATTTGTCAGTTTGTAATTGTTTTGTTCACCCATATGTTTGAATTTTTTATTTATTGTTGTCTTCATTTCCCATTTACAAAATGCCGCCAGTATTCGCTCATCATAATACCAATAACTCTTTCTCTAACTCCCAAAACAAGGAGAAAAAATGTCAAGGCCCCCGAGGTGTTCGTCATTTTGCTGTTTGGAGTTAAAGGGCTAGCCCATATTTACAAGATTTGTGTGTTTGCGCAACTGAATTGAGTGGTCATGTAACATGGAATGTTGTGTATGATAGGGTTATTCGGTTATGAATATGAATGATGTAACTCACATATGGTTATATTATGTAAGTTTGTTGGTCACGTGACATGTATGATGCTCCCGAGCGCAAGGGCATGCCCCTAACCGCAGGTGCTCCCTAACCACCACGCACCTCACCTGTATTGCGGATACTTTTATAGCCGGCGAAGCCGGTGTTGTCAATAAACGAGTACGTATTATGTTGAAAACCTGATTATGCCTTGGCTCGAGAATCCGAAGCGCAGTGGGCGCAGCCATCTTGCGGAGGCGGAAGTGTGCATAACAAATTTAAAACGTTCATTAGGAGTTTCTTTCACCCGTCGTCGTTTGATTCACAATCTTATGCACCTCCGATGTATTAATAAAATAATTTAAGACCAACATCGGCCCGCATGGACCTGGTTATCTTCAACAAAACGCGTCACCAACCACCGGACCCAATGAGAGTCGAGCATTTGCAAAAATATGACTAAAATGAAATCACTCACTGGATGGAGTGCTGGAGACAGCCATCGACCGGATGCGGAAGTTTGCATAAAACAATTGCGAAAAAGTTCAATAGGAGCTTGTTTCACCCGTCGTTCTTTGATTCATAATCTAATGAAACCTCTCATTATTAATTAAAATTCGTTAAGACCAACCTCGTTATCTTCAACGAAAATCGTCATCAAAGACCAGAACCAATGAGATTCGAGCATTTGAAAAAATATTATTACGCGTTTCGGACGGTGAAAACGGCGTCAAATATTCTAAAATTGACGAAGAATTATTTTTTAGAAATCTCGCGGCCGTACGGGATAGTTTTTCACGGCCAGAAATATGGTATAAGCGGTTTACATATTTAGTTTAGAAATACGGATAGTTTTTCACGGCCGGAAATATCCGAAGTTGAGATGGAATTCACCGAATTAATCACTGCAAGCTAACGTCTTCTGGTGGACGAAGCTGCCGTGCCCGGAGAGTCAGAGAACCAGCCCTGGCGCCTGACAGCGACTGAAGTTAGAAGACTACACACTTACAGTGAAAACGTATGTTAAGCCCAGTTAAAAATAGGCCTTAAGCTAGCACATCGTATAGCTACTTCCTTAAGCTTCTTGTGACATTTATTGTATTGTATGCAGGTATTGCCATTGGGGAGGACTGTCTGCTCTTCTCTTTTACCAAGTCTTACCAGGTACGGTACCTACTACACCTACCTACTACCAACTACCTACCTACCAACTGCCTAACCTACTGATGCCATGGTGATGGGTAAAATAGTGGCAAGAGGTATGCAGGTATTGGGGAGGACTGTCTGCTCTTCTCTTTTACCAAGTCTTACCATGTACGGTACCTACTACACCTACCTACTAGTACTACCAACTACCTACCTACCCACTACCAACTACCTAACCTACTGATGCCATGGTGATGGGTAAAATAGTGGCAAGAGGTATGCAGGTATTGGGGAGGACTGTCTGCTGTTCTCTTTTACCAAGTCTTACCAGGTACGGTACCTACTACACCTACCTACTACCAACTAGCTACCTACCTACTACCAACTACCTACCTACCTACTACCAACTACCTAACCTACTGATGCCATGGTGATGGGTAAAATAGTGGCAAGAGGTTTTGGCTTCGCCGGCTCATTGCGGCTTTGCAGTCGGTACTAGTAGCCGGCGAAGCCGGTGTTGTCAATAAACGAGTACGTACTATGTTGAAAACCTGATTATGCCTTGGCTCGAGAATCCGAAGCGCAGTGGAGGCCGCCATCTTGCGGAGGTGGAAGTATGCATAACAAATTTAAAACGTTCATTAGGAGTTTCTTTCACCCGTCGTCGTTTGATTCACAATCTTATGCACCTCTGATGTATTAATAAAATAATTTAAGACCAACATCGGCCCGCACCGGGCCTGGTTATCTTCAACAAAACGTGTCACCAAACACCGGACCCAATGAGAGTCGAGCATTTGCAAAAATATGTCTAAAATGAAATCACTCACTGGATGGAGTGCTGGAGACAGCCATCGACCGGATGCGGAAGTTTGCATAAAACAATTGCGAAAAAGTTCAATAGGAGCTTGTTTCACCCGTCGTTCTTTGATTCATAATCTAATGAAACCTCTCATTAGTAATTAAAATACGTTAAGACCAACCTCGTTATCTTCAACGAAAATCGTCATCAAAGACCAGAACCAATGAGATTCGAGCATTTGAAAAATTATTATTACGCGTTTCGGACGGTGAAAACGGCGTCAAATATTCTCACATTGACGAAAAATTATTTTTTAGTCGGACGGTGAAAACGGCGTCAAATATTCTCACATTGACGAAAAATTATTTTTTAGAAATCTCGTGGTCGTCGGAGAACCGAATCAGCCAATCAGCGCCCTTGACACAGGACATCTTACCAGCACCCTCGACATGTCTGCGACGCCGGGAACGAGGTTGGTGCAAAACAACCGAATCACGCGTAAGCATATGCTGCTCGAAATAGCAGCAGCAGTAGATGTCCCTGGTGATGGGTCATGTTTTTTTCACTGTTTGAGCTTGAGAATTTTCCTACTTCTTAAAATAGGCCTTAAGCTAGCACATCGTATCGTTACTTCCTTAAGCTTCTTGTGACATTTATTGTATGCAGGTATTGCCATTGGGGAGGACTGTCTGCTCTTCTCTTTTACCAAGTCTTACCAGGTACGGTACCTACTACACCTACCTACTACCAACTACCTACCTACCTACTACCAACTACCTACCTACCTACTACCAACTACCTAACCTACTGATGCCATGGTGATGGGTAAAATAGTGGCAAGAGGTTTTGGCTTCACCGGCTCATTGCGGCTTTGCAGTCGGTACTAGTAGCCGGCGAAGCCGGTGTTGTCAATAAACGCGTACGTATCATGTCGAAAACCAGATTATGCCTTGGCTTGAGAATTCCGAAGCGCAATGGAGGCCGCCATCTTGTGGATGTGGAAGTATGCATAACAAATTGAAAAACGTTCAATAGGAGTTTCTTTCACTTGTCTTTGTTTGATTCACAATCCTATGCACCTCTAATTGATAATTAAAATACTTTAAGACCAACCTCGGCCCGCACGGGCCTGGTTATCTTCAACGAAAAGCGTCACCAAACACCGGAACAAATGAGATTCGAGCATTTGAAAAAATATTTCTAAAACCAAATCACGCAATGGAGGCCGCCATCGACCGGAAGCGGAAGTTTGCATAAAACAATTGCGAAAAAGTTCAATAGGAGTTTGTTTCACCCGTCTTTCCTTGATTCACAATGTAATGCACCTCTAATTTGTAATTAAAATACGTTAAGACCAACCTCGTTATCTTCAACGAAAATCGTCACCAAACACCGGAACCAATGAGATTCGAGCATTTGAAAAAATATTTTTTTAAAGCTTATTACGCGTTTCGGAGGGTGAAAACGGCGTCAAATATTCTAAAATTGACGAAGAATTATGTTTTAGAAATAACGGCGCTATCGTCTGATCTGTCGGCACTGATCTTACTGCAAGCTAACTTCTTCTGGTGGAGGAAGCCGCCGTGCCCGGAGAGAACCAGCCCTGACAGCGACTGAAGTTAGAAGATGACACACATACTGTGAAAACGTATGTTAAGCCCAGTTAAAATTTCTTAAAATAGGCCCTGAGCTAGCACATCGTATAGTTACTTCCTTAAGCTTCTTGTGACATTTATTGTATGTAGGTATTGGGGAGGACTGTCTGCTCTTCTCTTTTACCAAGTCTTACCAGGTACGGTACCTTCTACACCTACCTACTACCAACTACCTAACTTACTGATGCCATAGTGATGGGTAAAATAGTGGCAAGAGGCTTTGGCGTCGCCGGCTCATTGCGGCTTTGCAGTCGGGTACTAGTATTGTCATCCACAGATGATTAAATTATTTTATTGTAGCTTTAAAATGGAATTATACTCAATAGTGTGTTGTCCAATAAATAGTTACACACATCAACAAAATGGCTGTCACTCAGCGATCTTTGATCAGATTGTGAAAAACAAGACCGAAAGTCTAACAGCGGCGGGGTAGCCATAGCACTCTACTCGCTGTAATGTGCAGCAGTCCGTGAGTAAAACACATGACAGGTTCGACCGCTTTGACGACATGTTCGGCCTGTACGGCATAAAAATTAAAATGTCGGTCGGTGAAGTCAGCTGTCGTACGCCATCGTGCAGCGCAATGACATCATAGACGTAATGACGGAGTGTGATGCAAAACTGCCGCTAGTTAAATATATAGAAGACTAGCCAAAAGCACCCGGCGTTGCCCGGGTTCTTTTTGAATGAATTTACTACTATAATTCAGCTTTTACTCGCGACCGTAGAAGATTGACCACTATAATTCAGCTCAGCTTTTAATTGCGAAATGGGCCCAGCCCGGCCGAGGTGGCCTCGACCGGCCTCGCCACCAAGCCTATAACCTTTCCGGGGCCTGTCCCGTCATTTTTGGTTCTTTTTGAATGAATTTACTACTATAATTCAGCTTTTACTCGCGGCCGAAGAAGATTGACTACTATAATTCAGCTCAGCTTTTAATTGTGAAATGAGCGCAGCCCGGGCGAAGCGGCCTCGACCGGCCTTGCCACCTAGCCTATAACCTTCCCGGGGCCCGTCCCAACATTTTTGGTTCTTTTTGAATGAATTTACTACTATAATTCAGCTTTTACTCGCGGCCGTAGAAGATTGACTACTATAATTCAACTCAGCTTTTCATTGCGAAATGGGTGCGAGCCTGGCCGAAGCGGCCTCGAGCTGCCTTGCCACCTAGCCTATAACCTTTCCGGGGTCTGTCCCGACACTTTTAGTTCTTTTTGAATGAATTTACTACTATAATTCAGCTTTTACCCACGGCCGTAGAAGATTGAATACTATAATTCAGCTCAGCTTTTAATTGAGAAATGGGCGCGAGCCCTGCCGAAGTGGCCTCGACCAGTCTCACCACCTAGCCTATAACTTTCCCGGGGCCCGTCCCGACATTTTAAGTTCTTTTTGAATGAATTTACTACTATAATTCAGCTTTTACCCACGGCCGTAGAAGATTGACGACTATAATTCAGCTCAGCTTTTAATTGCGAAATGGGCCCAGGCCAGCCGAGGTGGGCCTCGACCGGCCTCGCCACCTAGCCTATAACAATCCCGGGGCCCATCCCAACATTTTTTGTTTTAGAGGTTTCCTCCTATCTTTCACTGTTCAGGAGATTAGCGCGTGCAGACAAACAAACAAACAAACAAACAAACAAAAACTTTCTTTTATATATATATATATATAGATATAGACTAGCACTAGCTGAATGCACCGGGCGTTGCCCGGGTTCTTTTTGAATGAATTTAATCTTCTGTACATAGATCTGATGCTAACCCAGTATCAATTAGTGCTCAAAGATTCCTTGTTCTTTCTTTTGTCTGGCCGCTCCAGAGAGAATTTTGAAAGCATGTGTTGCAATCAGTCAGATATTCCTATTAAGTGCATAAGTTGTATTTCAAGAGAATTTTGAAAGAATAAGAAGATTTATTGCGAAATGGGCCCAGCCCGGCCAAGGTGGGCCTCGACCGGCCTCGCCACTGAGCCTATAACCTTCCCAGGGCCCGTCCCGACATTTTTTGTTTTCGAGGTTTCCTCCTATCTTTCACCATTCAGGAGATTAGCGCGTGCAGACAAACAAACAAACAAGAAGACGTCATGCGGAGCACGATACTTGCAAAATACACTCCCACCCCCAAGAAAAAAAATTCCATTGATACAGCAAATTGTCCATTTCATCAAGATTAAAATTGACAATCTTGATCAAATCTCGGGTCAACGGGAAGAAAAGTGACGATTTTTCAGATGAAAAATGATGATTTTGTAAGGTTGACCTTGAGTTGACCTTTGACCTTTTGACCTCAAAAAAGTTGGTTTCCCTAATTAGTGACTCAATGTGCAAATGCTGTTCAATTTTCAAGTCAATTCGATGAAAATTGAGGATTTTAGACATTTAGCCTATGTTGACCTTTTGGCCTACGTTGACCTCAAATATACTTGGTGGTTGAAATCAGTGACCAGATATGCAAGTCCTCTTAAAATTTCAAGTCAATTGGATGAAAATTGAGGATTTTAGAAATTTGGTCTATGTTGACCTTTTGGCCTATGTTGACCTCAAATATACTTGGTGGTTAAATTCATTGACCAGATTTGCAAGTCCTCTTCAAATTTCAAGTCAATTGGATGACAAATGAGGATTTTAGAAATTTGGCCTATGTTGACCTTTTGGCCTATGTTGACCTCAAAAATACTTGGTGGTTGAATTCAGTGACCAGATATGCAACTCCTCTTCAAATTTTAAGTCAATCGGGTGAAAATTGAGGATTTTAGAAATCTGGCCTATGTTGACCTTTTGGCCAAGGTTGACCTCAAAAATACTTGGTGGTTGAATTCTGTGACCAGATATGCAAGTCCTCTTCAAATTTCAAGTCAATCGGATGAAAATTGAGGATTTTAGAAATTTAGCATAGTTGGTGACCTTTGGCCTATGTTGACCTTTTGACATATTGATCCTAAAAACAATAGGCCTCTTGCTTTTGACCAACTCTACCATTTGGTGAAGTTTCGTGAAGATCGGTTGAAAATTGTGATCTGTAGGCCGGTGACAAACAAACAGACAAACAGACAAACAGACAGAACCACAAACGGAACCGACCAATATACTGTATTTGAAAAATCTTCGATTTTGCAAGTAACAAGAAGACGTCATGCGGAGCACGATACTTGCAAAATCCGCCCCCCACCCCCAAAGAAAAAAATTCCATTGATACAGCAAATTGTCCATTTCATCAAGATTAAAATTGACAATCTTGATCAAAGCGTATAGGATGAAATAGGAAGAAAAGTGACGATTTTTCAGATGAAAAATGATGATTTTGGAAGGTTGACCTTGAGTTGACCTTTGACATTTTGACCTCAAAAATAGTTAGTTTCCCTATTTACTAACTCAATGTACAAATGCTGTTCAATTTTCAAGTCATTCGGATGAAAATTGAGGATTTTTGAAATTCTGCCTATGTTGACCTTTTGGCCTATGCTTACCGAAAATATTGTTGTGGAACCCGGACGTCGGCTCTCCCCTTATCAAGAGGGGGGGGGGGGGGGTTAATCCCCTTGTCTTTTTATCTGGCCAACCTGAGTCCTGGAAGTTATAACGTCCTTCCCGGCGCGGCGTTAGGTAGGGTTTGTTAGGCCTAGGGGTTCACTACTACCTAATTACTAACGCCGGCCGGAAACGAGGGAATAACTCCCGCTCGAACCACGGATATGATGGAAAATGCCGAGCGGATAGCAATCCACGATCCAAGCTATTAACAAATGACTACACCCGATTCTGAGCAGTTGCGATCGTGCCACCTTTACCCAATGAGAGAAAAGACGGATGCGATCGGATAAGAAGAATCCAAGAAAGAACAGGGCAATTTATTACACATGTACAGAAAGAAGAGAAAACAAAAGAATGTACATGATAGGAAGAGGAAAAAACAGAACACAGGGCAGCCTTAAAACAGTCTTATTCTTAATACCCAGGACAAACATACCCACTCACACGGGGATTGTAGATGGTTGATGGAACAGGTAGAGGGTCCGGTGATGGCGTCCATGCTCCGGTCCAGCGGCGAAACCCGGCAGGCAGCTCCGCATGTAGTTGAACGCGACAGGACAATTATATAGCGGGGGGAAGCTGGTACGCTGCGTACGTAATATGTGCACACTATTCAAAGGCGCCAAACGCCCCCTCTCCAATGTACTCCTTTGAAGGTCCTTCTTTCATCAGCGCCACTGCACGAGTCCTTTTAATGCAACGCGCGTTCTCCCAGTAAGTCAAATGCACTCTGTCTCATCAGTAAGTAAGTTCTCATCAAGCACGTATATCTCATAGGTCGGTCCTTGCAATCACGACAGTCCTACGCGCAGTCCTCTTGGTAAATGTGCTCGCTGGCAAGTCCTCTGTGCAGTCCTGTAAAAGGGCTTTGCGTTCGCTTTTATAACTCATCAAGCGATCACTCCGCCAACCCCAAAGCCACGCCTGTCGGTGATGTCACTTCAGCCCTGGTTGGCTGGTTCAGGCTTACCGGCCCGCCTATGATGGCTGGATGACGTGGCCACACCTTCTTCTTGGCGTTCCACCCCCTTTTTCCGGGCCTCACCACGTGGCTTATGCCGGCGTTTGAGAGAGCTCCAGCTCAAGGCAGCGAACGCTGCTAACAAAGGCGCATAACAAATTGGGAGGGCCATGGGCAGACTGGAGGGTGCGTAATGGCGTCGCTTGGAGAGGGAGGCTGACAAAATGAACGGAATGGGCCTACTTCTTATTTGATTGACACAACGCAGATTCAACTATTGGAAACACGGCCTTACCTATACACATACTAATGAAATAACTGAAATCCTATGGTGGCCTACGTGTTGCTTGTGGCCTAACTATGGGGTGCAACCTTTAACCCTTTAATAATGTCATATTTACACGTGTGTGGGTTCTCAAAACCGCAACAATATAATACGTGGTTGAATTCAGTGACCAGAAATGGAAGTCCTCTTCAAATTTCAAGTCAATCGGATGAAAATTGAGGATTTTAGAAATTTGGCCTATGTTGACCTTTTGGCCTATATTGACCTCAAATATAATTGGACATTTTAAAGTAACAAAATGGTCACCAGTCGGCTATCTTGGATCTGATCTCAAAAGAAAAGAACGTGCATATGTAAGCCTTCATTCATTATCTGTATGCAAAGTTTTAACAAGATGGGTAAATGCATGTCCAAGAAATGGTTGAGAACATGCTCAATATCATGTTTTGCAACTAAAGTGTCTGCCAGTCGGCCATGTTTGATCGAATCGCGAGACAAAATGACGTGCATATGTATTGTCTTTGTGCATCATGTATTGTCTTTGTGCATCATGTATTGTCTTTGTGCATCATGTATTGTCTTTGTGCCAAGTTTGATCAAAGCCGGTGCATACATGTCCGAGATAAGGCTGCGGACAGATGCACAGATGAGCGAGACCAAATCCATAAGCCCCTGTTTTGGACTAATGACACGAAGTCCAACAGGGACTAATGACAATTAAATATTGGCTTTACCTGATTTTTTTTGTCACCTCAAGCAAAACAAACTGCAAAAAACTTTAATTAATGTAATCGTTGTTTTTACCTGCGACGGGTCAAGAGCTTACCCTGGTTATTGTTGTTGTTGCTGTTGTTGTGGTTCTTGTTAGGTCAATTTTTGAAATGTGCACCCATTGGTCGGACAGCTACTTGACTCCACCCACATTTGTTGCTTGACTCCACCCACATTTGTTGCTTGACTCCACCCATAGATATATATATATAGATTGGCAGTTGCCGGCCAATCGCAAGCGGCCGAGCGAGATTTGCGTCCGCCATCTTGCCACAGGATAACTGGGCGTTGTCATCAATCTGCGCTGTTGGTAGCCAGTGGTAGGTGCCACGTCTTAATGAAGTCTGACGTCGGCCAGGCTTCAAATATCACAATGTGCTTTAGGCCTTTGCTGTAATTATATTTTGAAAGGAGTGGGAAGTCAGAAGATGTTTGGAGACTCTTGTAACGGGCTCGAGAGAGGAAAAGGAAGACGTGACTGGCACTGACAGCTCTTGTTTCAGGATTCGCGATGGTACTCTATATCAGCCTGTGGATATGGCCTGTTGTTTGTTCAGCGATTTGTTGACCATTCAACAAGGATAAATGCAAAGTCATGCATATTGGTCCTGGCAACAAACATATCGACAACATGGAAGATAAAGAATTGAGCGAAACATCACCAGAAAATGAATCTTGGTGTACGGATTAATATAATGATCTCAAACCCAGACTGCAATGCTCCAAAGCCGCAGCTGAAGCCATTTTGGGACTAATAAACAGACCATTTAAATACATGGACAAGGATTAATTCATCATATTGTACAATACAGTACCTTATACTGAGCGAGGGGTCTGGGACTATTTGCCCCAGTGTGAGAACAATATGTTCACATATTAATTATTGTAACAGTGTCAAGGCGTTCATTGTTTGACTTGCTATTTGCAGGAGTTGAAGGTTGTCACTCACAAGCACAATGTGGATCTGTCATCATTGAATTTAACTGCTTTCTTTAACATTTGTACTTGTCCACTTTTGCGTTGAAAATAGCAATAAATATATAGGCTTACATTATATGCACCACACTTTCCTTGCGGTTTGAACTCTGCCTCACAGCAACAGCAGACCAGCACATCACACTAGTTAACGACGGTGCAATCTTCGCAACACCAACGAAAACTGCTCTCCCAAGCAAAGTTGAAGGGATATGAACAGAAAACTTACGCAGACACCCACACAAAATACCAGCAGCTGTGGCCAAATCTCTGCCAAGCATTTGTTGGTTTCCTGTGCAAATATTAACGGAGAAATATTTGTTTGAATTAAAGATGCCACTGTAGCGGTTACCGCTGGATGCACACAATCGCCTTGCACCGGCCAGAACACGGCCAGACGTGCCTCTCCCGGGCATGCCCGGACTCACTGTTCCCGGGCACGCCCGAACCTCCCGAGCACGCCCGGTCACGTCTTTCCCGGGCTCGCCCAGAGCGTCCGGGCATGCCCGCTATCGCCTTTCCAGGGCTCGCCCAGAGCGTCCGGGCATGCCCGCTCTCGCCTTTCCAGTGCTCGTCCAGAGCGCCCGGGCACGCCCAGCCTCGACTTGCCAGGCCGCAGCCAAACACGCCCGGGCAGGTCCAGACTCGCCTTTCCAAGGCTCGCCCTTGACACCCGGGCATGCCCGGTATAGCTTTTGCCGGGCAAACTTCCCGACATAAATGTGTATATATATTGCTGCCCGATAAACGGGCTTGTGAGAATACCTGAGCTGTTTTGTTTCAATAAAGCAACTCGGACGAATTCCGTCTTTGGTCGCGTCAATTCTTTCGACTCAGTTTGGAGCGCAGCTCCTTCATTGGTGACCTACCGACATGGACACGGCAGTGAGTCTTAAACTGCCTACCTTCTGGGAGGCTCACACGACTGTTTGGTTTGCCCAGGCGGACTCTCAGTTCGCCCTGCGAGGCATCACCGCAGACGACACCCGCTTCCACCACGTCGTGGCAGCGCTCGGATCCGCCACCGCGGCCCGTGCCTTGAGCCTCCTCGAGCACCCACCGGCTGCTGACAAATACGACGCGCTGAAGACACTCCTCCTCGACGCTTTCGCCCTCTCACCGGCAGCACGCGCACGGCCCCTGCTCGCCCTGCCTGAGCTCGGCGACACGCGCCCGTCCGAACGCATGGACTATATGCTCTCGTTGCTCAGTGAGCACTCTCCGGATTTTCTATTCTGCGAGCTGTTCCTTCGCCAGCTGCCTCACCCGGTACGCCTCGCCCTGGCTGGCACGTTGATCACGGATTCCCGCGCCCTCGCCAGGGAAGCCAATAAGATCTCCTCGGCGGGCCAGCACATCGGCGCGGTTACCTGGAGCCCGCCGCCGTCCGAAGCGACGCCCACGACGCCCGAGCGCCCTGCGCGGTTGGAGGCCGAACTACCGGTGCAACTGGCGGCCGCCATGCCGCACCGCCCGCTTCCGACACGACGGCCGGGGCCTCCACCTGACCGGGCGTGGTGTTATTACCACGCCAGGTTCGGACACAAGGCTCGGACGTGCCGGCCCCCGTGCACTTTCGGCAGGCCGGGAAACGGCCGGGCCGGCGTTCATTCCCAGCCATGAGCGCCGGCCACTCGGGCAACTTGCTGTTTATTCGGGACAAAGCGTCTGGGCGGCGTTTCCTGTGTGACACCGGCGCCCAACTGAGCGTCATACCCGCCTCCGAGCAGGACAGGCGGGATGCCGTTTGCGGCCCCTCTTTGGTCGCTGCTAATGGCTCGGCCATACGCACTTTCGGCCCACGCGTCGTCACCCTCTGCTTCGGCAGCCAGCGTTTTCAATGGAATTTTGTTACCGCCAGCGTCCCCGTGGCTTTGCTGGGCGCCGACTTCCTCTGCGCGCAAAGGCTGCTGGTCGACATCAAACGACGTCGCCTTGTCCATGCCGAGACCTTCAGCTCCCTGGCGTGCACAATGAGCAGCTCCGGGCCGACCGAACTGGCGTGCGCCCTCCCGGCAGCGAACGAGTTCGCTCGCCTGCTCGTGGAATTCCCGGCCCTCACGCGGCCGACGTTTTCGGCCGTCGCGGTGCGGCACGGGATCGAGCACCACATACCCACTACGGGCCCGCCGGTCTACGCCAGGGCCCGCCGCCTCGACCCGGCCAAGCTCGCCGTGGCAAAGGCCGAGTTCGACGCGTTGGAGCACCTCGGCATCGTGCGGCGCTCCGACAGCGCGTGGGCCTCGCCACTGCACATCGTGCCGAAGCCGGGGGGTGGATGGCGCCCGTGTGGCGACTACCGCCGTCTCAACGACGCTACCGCCCCCGACAGGTACCCGATCCCGCATATTCAGGACTTTTCCGCCCGTTTGGCAGGACGGGTCATCTTTTTGAAAATTGACCTGATACGGGGCTACCACCAGGTACCTGTCAGGGCGGCCGACGTCCCGAAGACGGCCGTCATCACGCCGTTCGGCCTGTTCGAATTTTTGCGGATGCCGTTTGGCCTCAAGAACGCGGCCCAGGCGTTCCAGCGCTTGATGGACGGCGTGCTGCGCGACCTGCCGTTTCTTTTCGTCTATCTGGACGATATCCTCGTCGCCAGCACGTCCCGCGCCGAGCACCTCCTCCACCTCCGAACACTGTTCGGTCGCCTCAGCGAGCATGGCTTAATTGTCAACCCGGTCAAATGCCACTTCGGCGCGATGACCATTGACTTTTTGGGCCACCGCATCACCAAGACCGGGGCCGTGCCGCTGCCGACCAAGGTCGAGGCCATCACGACGTTCTCGCGTCCCCGTTCCATCAAGGCCCTCCAAGAGTTCCTCGGCATGGTGAATTTTTATCACCGATTCGTGCCCCGCGCTGCTCAGCTCATGCGGCCCCTTTACGAGGCCCTCCGGGGCAAGCCAGCCAAGCATGACATTGTTTGGTCCGCGGCCATGGACGCGGCCTTCGCAAGCGCCAAACTGGCCCTCGCCGACGCAACGCTGCTGGCTCACCCGGTGCTCAACGCGCCCATCGCCCTCACTACGGACGCCTCCAACTACGCGGTGGGCGCCGTCCATGAGCAATGGGTGGACGGGGTTTGGCAGCCACTCGCTTTTTTCAGCCGGCAACTCCGGCCGAACGAGTTAAACTACAGCACGTTCGACCGCGAGCTGCTCGGGCTATTCCTGGCCGTTCGCCATTTCCGACACCTCCTAGAGGGCCGCCCGTTCACGGCTTTCGTCGACCACAAGCCGTTGGTCTACGCAATGGCTACGGTCACGGAGCCGTGGTCGGCCCGCCAGCAGCGCCACCTCTCCGCCGTGTCGGAGTTCACCACGGACATCCGGCACGTCGCCGGCAAAGACAACGCCATGGCCGACTGTCTTTCTCGGGCCAGCGCGAACGCGGTCCACCTCGGCGTGGACTTTGCGCTCATGGCGGCCGACCAGACCACCGACGCCTCGGTGCAGGCACTCCGTGCGGCGGACACGGGCCTCCGCCTGGCCGACATTCCCTTCGCGGGCACCGTCCTGCTCTGCGATGTCTCCCAGGGCCAGCCTCGCCCCATCGTGCCCGTTTCCTGGCAGCGCCGCATCTTCGCCTCCATCCACGGCCTTTCTCACCCGGGCCGGAAAGCTTCTCAGAAGCTGGTGTCGGCGCGTTTCGTCTGGCACGGCCTTCGACGAAACATCCGTGACTGGGCCAACGCCTGCACGGCCTGCCAGCGGGTCAAGGTCCACCGCCACACCCAGGCCCCGCTGGCACCTTTCGCCGTGCCTGAACAGCGTTTCGACCACGTCCACGTGGACCTGGTGGGTCCCCTGACCCCTCGCGGGGGTTCACCCACCTGCTCACCATGGTGGACAGGACCACCAGGTGGCCGGAGGCCGTACCCCTCACCTCCACCACCACCGCCGACTTGGCGCAGGCGTTCATCGCCACCTGGGTCGCGCGCTTCGGCGCACCAGCGGACATCTCGTCCGACCGCGGCCCACAGTTCACGTCTGAGCTTTGGGGCGCGGTCGCCCGTTCGTTGGGGGTCACGCTGCACCGCACCACGGCCTACCACCCCCAAGCCAACGGGTTGTGCGAGCGGTTTCACCGCTCCATGAAGGCCGCACTCATGGCCGGCCTTCAGGACGACGGTTGGGCCGACCGGCTGCCGTGGGTCCTTTTGAGCCTTCGCACGGCCCCCAAGGAAGACCTCCAGGCATCCACCGCCGAGCTTGTCTACGGCCAGCCGCTCCGCGTCCCGGGCGAATTCGTGCCCGACGCTACCAGTCCCTGGTCCGCCGCTCGCCAGCGCTCGGACCTCCAGGAGGCCGCCCGACGATTTGCCCCCGTGCCGACGTCCTGCCACGGTGGCCCCCAGTCCTACGTCCCCCCGGCGCTTCGCACAGCGGAGTACATCTTTGTGCGTCATGACGCGCACCGGGGGCCACTCCGGCCGCCGTATGACGGGCCCTTCCGGGTCCTGCGACGGGGCGACAAGTCTTTCATCGTCGACTTCGGCGGCCGGCCGGACCGGATTTCTGTGGACCGCCTCAAACCGGCGCACATGGACGTCGACCGACCACCACGGTTGGCCCTTCCTCCGCGGCGAGGCCGCCCCCCGTCCACAGTTCCCCCCGCTCGACCACCCACCACCA